>NC_135500.1:191197247-191814747 GCF_052857255.1 Amblyomma americanum | reverse complement strand
GTGGGTGATTCAACAAAATATTTTGAATCTCGGCTGTAGCAAAAAAAAAATCCTAGGAATTGATTCACATTGCACTAGATGACCAAGTACGGATGCAATTTTCGGCGGAATATTAATTTTTATTGCTGCAATTTTACTCTCACGTGATGCTGATAACCCCAGTCATGTAGTGCTCCACACATACGCACATACACGCGTGTGTGTGTATGTATACATAAATGCATGCACTAATACACAAATACACTCTCGCCTATACAGCATCAGATGAAGAGCATGGAACAGTATTGCACGCGAGGCCCTAATAAGAACGAAGGCGGAATATTAATATTTATTGCTGCAATTTCACGCTCACGTGATGCTGATAACCCCAAGCAGTCATTAGTGCTCCACACATACGCACAAACACACGTGTGTGTGTATGTATACATAAATACATACACTAATACATAAATGCACTTTCGCCTATACAGCCACCAGATAAATAGCATGGAATAGTAATGCACACGCGAGGCCCTAATAAGAACGAAGAGTTCACAACTTTTTCAACTTAAGCGCCATCTGAGCTTCACCCTTATATACTCCTACACAGGTGTGTCCGTATCTGCTCAGGTAGTGGCCTGCCTATCAGCAAAGTTATATCAGTTATTAGTTACCATTTATTTATTTTATGTGTAGTAGAAGTTATAAACTTCACATGCGATGTTCTGCTAGTTGAAAACATTGATTCATTCATAAACAACCGAAATAAAGCACTAATTAAGCGCCCTTTTTATGAGCGCACGTACAAATCCTCCAAAAAATGTATGTCTGAAAGAGCATATTGCACAACTGGCACTTTTTTCTGTGCAAGAAAAGAGTTTTGAGCGGTTTACTAGAGTCTTAACAGCTGCTGAATGCTTTCTTAATATGCGTGATGTGATAAGGTTTTGTTTACGCGACGCATGTCAAAGTTAGCCCTGATTTCATTTAATTAGGCTTTGACACGACTGCCACGATTCAACAAGATTCAACATAAATTCAACAGAAATTACTCAACAATTAATGTGTTGACTACGTTCAATAAAAAAATTGTTGAAATCGGCGCAGCTGTAGTCAACAGCCTGCTGGCTTTGGTCACTTGCTATTGTGATGCGGAAGATGCTAATGCTAAGAGAAATCGTGCAAGTAGAGCATGCGGCGTGATCTGCTTGATTTTCCTGGTGACCATAGAAGACATTGTTTTTCACAGCATCATCAGCCAACCCCTGGTAATTTGCTGCTCACAGAGCCTCCAAAAGAAAAGCCGAAAACAAAAATAAAGCTACAGCTGAACGTTCTTGCGAGCTAGTTTGTTCACTTCGAGGAAACGTAATACTGGGTGAGCAGAACATGAAGAGGCAAGAAAACGAACACTGTACGCCAGCGCACGCCTGATGTTGTAATCATGTCTTTTGATTCTTGTCCTTGTCCTATTCGCGCAGACTTAGCTTTACTAAATTAAAGTATTCAAGGCTTGCCATTACATTACCTGAATTGCAGTTAGCTAGAAAAATATTAATGGGTGGGCTTCCACAGGATTCTGAAAACCGAGAACTACATATGCAAGAAGCAAGATGTTTTCTCTATTGGAAAAACCCGCTCATTATGAGCAGTTAGATGATGCCACGCGTTAGCACAGAACATTGTCATGTTCCACAGTACTTATAACTATCGCAACATATTCGTGTTTCGTGTAACTTGTCATTTGTGTGAGATCGTACCCCTAATCTACCGAGATGTGCACTGCAGAAGAGTACTTGCCGTATCGAATACTTTCTGAAAGGAATCCATTTCCACGTTCCGGCTAATGCACCTATGGGCCTAAATTTATGATTTGTATACTGTGCAAACGCTGTGAAAGCCGAAACTAAACTTGAATTCTCCGATATAGACTATGACGAGTGTAACCAACCAAAATTTTCTTTAGCAGATGTTGAGTAGGCTCAACATACATTGGGTTCATGATGATTTCCAGTTGACTCAACAAGAGGTCAACAAGGCGTCAACTGAAGCTCAAATGTAATTTTTGTAACGGTTGTATTTCAAAAATGAATATAGACCTAAATCTTGTGCACAGGCGGAAAACCACAACAGTTAACCGCAGTTACCTGTGCCAAAAGATGTTTGTTCATAAGCAGGATATAGAAGGGAAACGATTATTTTCATTTGATCGTGTCATTCGCCTGTCTGACTGACTGATTCTATTGACAGCAAGGGTACAGGTACAAAATTCTCGGGCGATCACTGCCGTTGATGCGGAGGGATATGCTTTAGCATGCGAGTGCACTGAGTACTCGTTGCGCCCTCTTTGCGAAATGAAGCAAACTAGCGTATGCTCCACGTACTTGTGGCGCCCTCGGCGTTTGATAATGTGCCATCCAGCGCATGCTTCAAACAGGCCACATTTTCGAACATTAGATCGCGTATCCAAATGCCCGTGCGCTCTTGTTTGCACGCGGTAGCTCAAAACTGGCCACGTGTTAGAACTTGGACTCGCAGGCGCAAGTGCCCGCATGCTCTTGCGTCTGGACTATACAGCGCAGCGATAATAGTTGATGAAGACGATGATTTCCAATGCTCAGCACTAGAGCCTGACACTATAACACGCAGACAGAAAGGCTGCGGCGATGGCTTGGCATAATAATAATAATAATAATAATAATAATAATAATAATAATAATAATAATAATAATAATAATAATAATAATAATAATAATAATAATAATAATAATAATAATTGTTTTTTGGGGAAAGGAAATGGCTCAGTATCTGTCTCATATATCGTTGGACACCTTCTGTACCTACTTTCAGCATGCTGCATGTACTTGCTTGGAAAACAGACGCTTGCGCAATGGTCTTTTAGTTTTTCAAAAATGGGACTATTTAAGCAGGACACCGAATACTTGGCTATTGAAGCCGCAGCAAGAATCGCGTTCTTGGATTCCTTCCAATGTAGCACCTTCTGAGCATTCTAGTGTGGAATAAACGTGGTTTTAATCAATCAATCAATCAATCAATCAATCAATCAATCAATCAATCAATCAATCAATCAATTATTCAATCAATCAATCAATCAACGTATAAGCACCAGTTGAACAGTCTGCAACCGAAAGATGAGATGTTTTGATGAATTCTGTATCCCGTAGACTACTAGATGAGCAACCATCTCATCGAGCCCTGCGTGATGAAAGGCTGATTGGTCTTGCGAAGAAAACATTGGAAATTAAATACGGAGGTCGAACGTACATCGATGCACCTGGTATTCTTGATACATTATTTATTATTATTCTAAACACTTTAGGGTGTAAATCAGCTGTCCCTAGACGAACACCCTTTTCCAATTGTTCGGTGCTAAAAAAGGGTGCAGAGATCAGCACCCTTAATGAAGGGTGCACTTAATGATACTTTAGAGGATGTAATGGTTACACCCTCATTAAAGAATATTATTTTTCCATAACACATCTACGAATACATGTTGGAAGGGTGTCGCACATTGTTCCACCCATGAAGCAAAAGCCTTGGATTGATGCGCGCCCTCTAAAATTTCATTCTTTTTCACCCTTCCTGAAGGGTGCTGCTCTTTGCACCCTTTTTAGCACCCAAACGGGTGTTCGTCTGGGGACAGCTGATTTGCACAAGGGTGAGAATTTGTTTAGTGTGCAGTTTACCTTTTAAAAAGCGGCTGAGCTGGCCGTCAGTTTTGTCAAAGCAAGCCGCTAATTCCGTTTATTGTTATGGTTCACGGGCTTTAACACGAAATTGGAAGATCTGCTTCTATCGCAGTACTTAACGTATATAGCGAGTGCAGCGTCAAATTTCACCTGCGCACTGCGTGACAACCGCAGGCATGCACGTGTGCAATAGTCACAGGATCAACTGTGCTAGAGAAATTAAAAAAAAGTTAATAATTCATATGCAGACACACACAAAAGCTGAAAGTAGGAACTGGCTTTTGACTGGTGCTTGAAAACCGAACAAGTTTGCGGCACTACAGGGTTTTTCGCTTTCAACAATGCAATTTCCGCACCATGAAGGGTTACATTTATGTGCCCATATGTAAGTTTGTTTACTTCCGGTGGCCGCACATGTTTACTTGGATGCGTCATGTGAGCGGTATCACTAATTCAGCTAAACGTGTTTTAGGTTTTCTTCGCTGCAATTTAGTACTGGCGTTCCCTTCAGCAATGTCGCCGTAAAATCGATTTTCTACAAAACCCTCACCAGCCCTAAACTAGAGGAAGACAGCGCTGTTTTTGGATCCCTTCATATTTATCTAATCACCATCGCCAAAACTATTGAAAACCTCCCCGCTAGATTTTCTCTTGTGAGATTTATCAGCTCTTATTACTCTTACAGCAGCGGCTTTACAGCGCTAGGAAGCAGACTGGTCTTCCCACCCTCGCTTCCCGTTGTAAAAACTGGGCCGTTTTATTTTAAAAGCGAAAGCTTTACTAGCCTCGTTGATCCAAGGTCATCGGCGCGGTACATTTGACATTCAAGTGGAGGAGCCGAGGTGTGTCAGCCATGTGACGTACCACGTGACTCGCCGTTCGCTCGAAAGGGAGAGGGCGCCGCTCTCGCATTCATAAACACTGCCGCCTCGCAGTTTCTTGCAGTGAATGAAGCGAGTCGGCCGGGGCCGTCAACGCCGTCGGGCGGTCTCGCAGACGATGGGCCGAGTCTGATCATCCGGCTGACGCAGCAAATCATGCTTAGTGTTTAGCTAGAGGTAGGGAAGTGAAACGTGCCAAGCTAGCGGCAGAGGCCGACATAGAACGGGAGCTTCGACTGGCTCAACGGCGGTTGAAGGATGCCGAAAGGCGGCGGCGAAGAGCTTCGGAGGCAGCCGCTGCTATTTATGCCTGCGCCACGACTTCGGCGACGGTCGAAGAGGTTGAGTCTAACCTGGCTTAGCAACACAGCGTAACCACGCATATCAAAGCTTTCGCTTGCATAACCGTGCTCAGCTGAGCTAAGCCGCAGCCATTTTACTTATATTTCATTGCCTTGGGCAACAAGACCGTTATCTACTATTTTCCCGTAGTACTCACCGGAAGGTCCTACATTGATTTCCCCCCTCCAAGCGCACACACAGTCACATATCAAAATTATCCTTTTTCTATACCCGCCAGCGCATGGAACGAACTGCAAGCACTCACTGCCACCACCACCGGCCTGTCTCTATCTTCAAGTCTGCATTGCAATGAACTCCATCATCCAAGTCATCCAACTTAGCATCCCCTCGACCATCTTGATACTCCCTTCACAGGTAATGAATGCACCGCTTAGGGACCTCTGAGGTATAATAAATGAACAAAACGCACGGACGATCAATGCGACGGATGCGTGCGTCGGGATGTTGGCCCATATTTCTTGAGCGATTTGTGTTGCCGAATTGAATTCGTTCGCACCAAATGTATTTTTGGTGTTTTGTTGCCCTGCTGCGTTGGTTCAAATCTCCCGACGTGCCGCGCGACTTGATCCTTGATAGTCAGACTGCGCAACTTTGCCCCTTTCTTATTGGGACCAAGTGCCCGCGTGCTTTAGCGTTTAGAAGTGGATGACTGTTGATGAACGCGACGACGTCCAAAGTGCAGCGTAATAGGCTGGCAGTATAACACGCGAAAGGATAGGCTGCGCCGAAGGCCGAGTGGTCTAAAGCAGCGGCTAGCGAAGCTATCTGTTCGCTCCACCGGGGATTCGAAACCCGCTCGAGACCACGAGTATGGTACATTTTGTACGTTGTACAGCCGTAGAATTCTTACCTCTATATGGTCCATCACCGGCCACCCTCAAGAGTACATCGTCGAGTTCTACGAAGGATCTGGCCTATTTCTGAGTACACTGCGCCAAGAAATAAGAAAGGTAGCCGTAAATGCGGGCAGCTTAATGAAAAGGTGCCGGTTTTGCTGCTACTTTACACGCGGGAAGGGAATAGTGGATATAAAGGGCAAGATGAGAACAGAGCTGCGTTAAAGGTGAAGTACAGAAGCAAAGTAAAGACTTTGCGTAGGCCAAAGTCATGGCCCATCCCGCCCCCACGACATCTTCAAGAAAAGGAACCGTGTCTGCAGCAAAAGTTCAGACCCGGCGATCGCTGCAGCCACCGTCCTTGAATCTTCGTCTCGGACTGGCTTTTGCGATTTTCCCCCATCTTGAATTCCCTCCTCTGTTGCCCTCCAAGAGTTCATCCATGAGCGAAGACACCACTGCCAGTGTGGTGTCTGGTCGCTGTCGGCATGGTAACCTTGGTCTTCCCATTGTTCTCAGACGTGTCACCTGAGGCTGCTCCATGAAGGCAGTAATATAATGAAAAAACCAGTCAAAAAACGAATGGGAGCTTCTTTTTCGTTTAGTTCATGAGCTCTACGCGCGCCGTTTTCGCGTGTTACATGGGCACGTTGGTACGAATACTGGGTGTTCCACCTAAGACGTTCTGCAATTTAAGAAAAAAATAGGCTTTTGGAGTTAGAAGAGCGCTTTTTTCGGCATAGCATTTTCAGTGGTGTAGCGCATAAGAATGCAGCTAAGGCATGCTTGCTAGTAGGCTGGTTAACTAATTTGAATAGTGAACTTTTAATTACTACTGTTAGTGTTCTTATTTGTTGAAAAGCGTTTAGCCAATCGTAAGTAATATCCATATCAGGTTTTAGAATTTATAAACCGCAATTACCGCCGGCGCTGCAGGTGAACAAATTTTGGCAATATCGCGCCGAAATGCACGCGCTTTCAAAAAGCATGCAGGCAAAGCAATTCCTCCAATGCACGCAACTCGTCGAAATAGCCGCAATTTGTTTGGCCATGGCGCCGAGGGTAACGGCGTTATCGGAATTCTAAAAACTGATATAGATATAAACTAAGGTGGGTTACAGGCCTGTCATTAAATAAGGAGACTAATAGAAATAGTTCATGTCAGCTGTATTCTGATGCGCTACACCACTGATAATGTGCGTGTGTGCGGGTGATCACATGCGCGTATACGTTAACTTTTATAACTTTACAGTGATAAGTGGTTAACATTTAAATAATTGTGGGCTCATTCCTTCTTTCGGCAAAATACCGTGCTCTGGAAAGCAAGCTATTAGATGATATTGAGTTTGTAATCTGTGCACTTTTACGAAGAAATATGATTAACGAATATTGCTGGACGCTGAATTGAGCGAAAAAGTAAAAACTCGAAGCAGGCTGCGTGGTAAGTCGACGCGATCGGGCCTGCGGTCGAAAGAGTATGGCACGTCAAACATTTCGCACCATCAATACATACCATGGCGCATTCACACGAAGTTTTCAGTGCGATGACATTAGAGGTCCACCAAAGGTCACGACAAAGAGCCATTAATAGAGAGAGTGTGCAATTTAGGAATAAAAGCAGTTTCGTTTAGAAGCAGAAAAGGTGGTAACGCGGAATCAGACCGTTGTCCTTCGGATCGCGAGCCGTACAAGTAACTTCTCTTGAGGGCAAACAGCGCGAAAAACGTTGACGGAAGGCACCGACCGCGGCGGCTGCGTTTTTATGGAGGAAAAACGCTAAGGTGCCCGTGTGCTGTGCGATGTCAGTGCACGTTAAAGCCAGGTGGTCGAAGTTATTCCGGAGCCCTACACTACGGCACCTCTTCTTCCTTTCTTCTTTCACTCCCTCCTTTATCCCTTCCCTTACGGCGCGGTTCAGGTGTCCAGCGATATATGAGACAGATACTGCGCCATTTCCTTTACCCAAAAACCAATTATTAAAAGGCAGAGGAAGCACAGGACAATGGACAGGACAGGTCTTTCGCGCTGTTTACCCCCAAAGAAATGTTTCACCAACTCGCCCGTCGTTTGGATATAGTGCCGAAGCAACTTCTACACCCCTGAGAAGCATTCGACCAGATGTTACCGCATTGTACTCTTAAGGGTAGTTTAAGTGTCGTTCCAGATTTTTTTTTTGGTGCCTTTCGCCAGCTCGTTATCTACAGCAAGAGTCGGAACAGATCCTTGCAGCAGGGTGCCAGTACGTCGGCAGCCGCCCGAATCAAAAGCCGAAGAGGCTGGCGATGGCCGGAGAGGTAACGTGACCAAACGTGGCGGCGCCTGTGCTCTCGCGCTGGAGGCACCTGTAAGTCATGCAGTTCAGGCTGTGGCTGTCGGAAAAAGCAACACTGATTTCCTCGAGGAAGCACGCAATACGAAGTTGGGATATACGAGATGCATAGCATAGCGTGATCAGCGATCCGCTACCCTGATCCGCTTCCGCGGGCCACCACTGCGTACGTAGTGATTGGTGCCGACGCGGCAGGCGCGCACGCAGCGGACGGGCACGTGGCGCCATCTGGCGCCTGCGGAGCCAGCCACGTAGCTGGGAACACGGCCGGTCTCAAGAGGAGCGCGCGCTCTCTCTTATGGAGAGAGAGAAAGCGTACGTCAAGACCGGCAGTGCTGGGAAGTTGTGCTTACTATCGCTCAGCCGAGGATGTGTGGCCCAAGTTGGCTTCTTGTCCCCTCAGGGTGGCGGGCCCGTGGCTGTGGCGACTCAAGCCCAGGCAGGAACCCAGCAAAGTCGGATGTAAGGTCCGTAGTGAATCAGGCTGCGGGGACGGATCTAATCCGTTGCGCCTGAAAGGGTGGCGCTTTAGTGGAGGCAGAGGCAGCATGCCATACCCCAGATGTTAGGTCGGGTTCCGCTCACTCCTTATAACATTTTTTTTTGCTAATGCTGCAGCGCTAATTCTTTGACTGGCATAGGAAATGAGGAGATTTATTCAGGCGAATTATTTTCTGCCAATAAAAATTGGATTAACTAGTTAAGATTAGGTTCTTAGTTATTGAGGGACGTGTAGACCATCGTAATTAATATTCGTATCAATTTTCAGAATTTCGATAACGCGCTATCCTTCTAGCTGTGACCCTAACAAATTATGGCTACATTGCGTCAATATACATGCGCTTCCGAGAAGCTTGCAGGCAAAGCAACCTCTCCAGTGCACGTAACTCGTCGAAATAGCCAAAATTTATTGGGCCACAGCGCCGAGGGTGACCGTGTTTTCGAAATTCTAGAAACTGACACGGATATTACTTATGGTGGGTTAGACGCCTCTAGTTAAGGACCCTAACAAAAATAGTTAAAAAGTTAACTATTTAATACAAGTTAACCATCCTGCTAGTTAGCACCTCTTAGATATATTCTGATGTACTACACCGCTGACAACGCTATGCCGAAAAAAGCGCTCTTCTAACTCAAAATGCTTATTAAAAAAATTCTGTAAAGCCTTGGATGAAACGAGCCGCCGCGGTGGCTGAGTGGTTACGGCGCTCGGCTGCCGGCCCGAAAGACGCGGGTTCGATCCCGGCCGCGGCGGTCGAATTTCGATGGAGGCGAAATTCTAGAGGCCCGTGTACTGTGCGATGTCAGTGCACGTTAAAGAACCCCAGGTGGTCGAAATTTCCGGAGCCCTTCACTACGGCGTCTCTCATAGCCTGAGTCGCTTTGGGACGTTAAACCCCCATAAACGAACCAAACCAAAGCTTGAGTGAAACGCCCTGCCCGTGTTTACAAGTTCACGACTGAAGCCCCAGTACAAACCATCCGACTCTATTTAACAGCGCCATGATTCCTGTTCCTGACCCCTTTCTGTTCATGATCGCTGAAATCTGACTGGTTGAATCGTGTCGAGTGGTCAGCGCGCCGCCGCATCTCTAAGCCTTACCCACATGAGACGTCATCAGGCACCTCCTCACCGCTTTTCCGGTTAAGATGGAGAAGGCCGCAGAAATGCCACGGCAGGGCCGAAGACAGCTCGCCCACCTAGGGAGGTAGAGGAGTGGTCGCCGTACTGTCCAAGACTACATTTGTTTCAGCAAAGGCGTCGCCTTTACGGGTCGGATTATTACACTTTCGACTGCGGTCTCCGCCAAAGGATACATATCAACGTATTGTCACGACTCGGCATTTGGCCTTTGGACCTGAATGGTGCAACGCCACCGCCATCCCTTTTGTTTTCTGTGCGCAACGCGGCGAACAGCCCGGCGCGGACTCGTATGGATTTAGCACACCCGCTGTAATCACCCGTCGGCAAAGTGAAAGACTGCACCTTTTCCTGTGAACAGCGCTCAATTGTTTTGGTGCTCGGCTGCCCGACCTGAAAGACGCGGGTTCGATCCCGGCCGCTGCGGTCGAATTTCAATGGAGGCGAAACGCTAAGACGCCCGTGTAGTGTGGAGCCCTTCACTACGGCGTCCCTCATAGCCCGAGTCGCTCTGGGACGTTAAACCCCCGTAAACCATAAGCCATAAATCATAAACTATTAGCAAGTGCACACCATCTAAAGATTCCAAGCAACTGCAGTTAGCCAACCAATCCTGCAGTTTGCGAACCATTTCAGAAAGTCCATCGCGAATTTCTCACCAAAGACGTTGTCATTAAGAGAGCTACTGGAAAAGGGGCAATCACTTCAAGTGGACGCTGGTTCATGTTCGGGGAAGCTAGCCGCGAACTTGATTTTCAAAGCGCTCGCGTGGGACACTGAATTCTTTAAACGTGGCGTGTGGGGGCTCGCTGGAAACATCGTACTTCGCTCATTCCAGTGCACTTGTTCTATTTTGTCCAGAGCACGGTTAGGTACGTGCTTGGACAGAAAAAAGCAAAGATAATTTTAGAAATAGTGAGGTGTCATTGGCTACAAGCAAAAAAAAAAGCTAGAGCTATTGTTTGTCAAACGCTGTTTCCAGGCCTCTGTATAACGGTAACGTAGAATTACTTCTCGAAGCAAACAGACAGGCGCAGTAATAACATGTGCCCCGCTGGGCTAGTGACCTATTTTTGTTCGCCTGTTCATTGCCAAACAATAAAGTCAGCCGCAACTTTACAAGCCCACAACGCCGTCTTAACGTTGCACTTAAAGCACTTCCCATGAAGGATGTCGATATTGCTGCCTTCGAACGGAAGGCATGACTTTAGAACCACAGAGACTCACGCGGAAACAAATGTCGAAAGTTTCATCAAGCTGTTGGCCTCGCAAACAATGAGTTGTTTTGTGCTCTACATGGAAAGGACGGCTACTTGCCCCCGGAGAAACCTGTGCCTGTGTCAACTTTTGCTTCATAAACTGCCTTCTCGTGCTGTGTAGGAAGAGTTCAAACAGCGGAAGCGCCTGGCTGTTATGAAATTGCCTTTGGTCTTCAGGGCATAGAACTTCGTACAAGCTGGGCATTGCTTGTGGTTCGCACACAAGTAGGAGGATAGAGAAAGCCCAGAAGGTCAGGCATATGTTTTCCTGGAACAGAAACACTAGCACTTCAGCCGTCAAAAGCAGCCAAGGAGCAGAAGTTTGGCGCTGTTTTTTTTTTCTGCGCTGTGTGGCCGAAGAAGGTCTAACATGCGTTCTTGGGTGACTTGGTACTTATGTTCCCTAAAATAAACTGGGCCATATGAAAAAATTCAGTCTAGATTTCCGATTTCTTGTTTTCTATGAAGGCGCACGTGTACTGTGCGATGTCAGTGCACGTTAAAGATCCCCAGGTGGTCGCAATTATTCCGGAGCCCTCCACTACGGCACCCTTTTCTTCCTTTCTTCTTTCAATCCTTCCTTTATCCCTTCCCTTACGGCGCGGTTCAGGTGTCTAACGATATATTTGAAGGTTTGAAGGTATGAAGGTTTATTTCCGCAACTAGGTGTTGCGAGGACAGCCAGGAAAAAAGCTGTATAGACAGCTTGAAAGATCCTGGCTTTCTCTTACAGTGCAGCATTGACGGCGGCAGAAAAGGACATCAAACAAAATGTAAGGAAAGAAAAAAAAACACGTATGTTCAGTACATAGAACGACACATGTACGTTCAGTACGCAGTACATTCTGCATGTAAAGGAAAAAAGAACTACTTTAGGTCCAAGAGCCTATAAAGGCAAACGCAGAGAGGAGAAAACAAGGGACAGCAAAATTGACACATCCACTCAAAATGGTAATAGCAAGAAAAAAGAACTACAGGGACAATTGGGACAATTCTTTCAAAGAAATATTGGAGACATCAAGATTCTTGTGGCAGTACAACTGGTTCAGAAGTGTCGGTAAAGTATGCTGCAACATTCGTTTACCATAGTTTGTGCGGCATTTCTCAACATTCCAAAGCTCTGCTGCGCGGGTATCATACACAGTTCTGCTTTGCTCTAACCCAGCAAGTGTAAGTAAGGAGTCATCATTTTTCATTATGGCGAGTTTATATTTATGGCACAGCCTATAATTATACATGGATTTCAATGGAATAACGTTGTGTCGGTGGAAAAGGCTCGCAGTGTGGAAGAAATACGGCACTTTACATGCAATGCGTATAATACGTTTTTGTAAGACTGTGAGCTTGTTAATATTTTCGGCTGTTGTTGTTGCCCACACCATACATCCGTAGTTGGCTATAGAAGAGAATAAAGAGTTGTAAAGTAACATGTTGACTGACGTGGGAAAATTAAAGCAATGGCGGCGCATGATACCAACTGTTCTGGAAAGTTTCTTAACGACGTAATTAATATGGTCACTCCACGACATATCTGCTGCAAAGTAAACGCCTAGAGTTTTCACAGTCTGCACAAATTCTGTTCTGGTATTGTTTAATTCAATTAGAGGAAGTTCAAAGTGTTTGTGACGTGGGTGAAACATAACGGCTGCAGTTTTACTAACGTTAATTCTTTAGTGATTATCAGCAGTCCAAGTATTTATTTCTTTTAAGGTTTTAAGGTATATGAGACAGATACTGCGCCATTTCCTTTCCCCAAAAACCAATTATTATTATTATTATTATTATTATTATTATTATTATTATTATTATTGTTTTCTATGAAGTTGAGCACATAGAAAATCTATCGCTTCCATATCAAGCTTCCTGTCCCCTCACCTCTTTCATTTCATTTCTCCATTCTGCCTGCTATCCTTTATTTCCGCTGCCCCAGCTCAGGTGCTTCAGTATCGATGGCAGATGCCGGGGCTAGCAAAAATCTTTTGCTTCCTTTCACTATTATTTTTAATAAAATCACTACCACCACCACCATATCAAGCGGTAAACACGCCTTCAATGAACCGGCCAGTGCGAATTTTTGTTACGAAGCGGCTATGATTTTTATTTGTATTTATAAATGTCAGCTATAAAATTTTAATGACTATTGAGAAGAAGAAACACATCACCAGTGTTCGTAAATGTGTTTTTTGTTTAAAGCTTAGAGGAATGCCCCGAGGTGGAGTAGATTTCTAATAAGGGAGTAATTGCTCACTAGCAGATCCTGTAGCCGTATGGCAGCGCTTGGGTGGATGCCAATGGGTAATTACTCCCTTGTTGCAAATCTTGGTGGATTCCCCTAAACATTATACCAACATCGTTCCACCTTCGAGTTACTGATCAATTGACCCTCGCCCTGCCATATAACCCTCCAGGTTAGATAAGTTAGTAGAGTGACTGCTCTGATGATGCGATGTTCCGGGTTTGAACCCTAACCAGGAAGAATTTTAGTGCGAAAGCACGACTTCAAAAGTATAACCTGTTCATCGAAGTTGTGTGAAGCTTGACCTTGAGAGTGACCTTGGCCAAACCACAAATAAGCAAAATAAATATTGCCGCGACTGGGATTCATACCAGTGGCGGCGCGAACAGATCACCTTCGCTGGCTACTGCACCAGCGAACTATGCTATCGCCGCAGCCGATGACGCCCCTGTTAAACTGTGAAATCTGTTCAGAATCGGGCGACTCGCTTTATTCTTTCAAACTACTCGCGATGCCCCAGCATATCCGCCTTGAAGTTCCAACTAAAACTTCCTTCTCTCGCTTCCCGTCGCCGAATTTCACGTCTCTGCCTTTATCACAGGTTTTTCCATTGTTCACCCCGTGACAGCAAGCTCATTCTACCAGTACGTCGAACACCCCGCACAGGCCATCCAAACAGCGTCATCCCGCATCGTGCCCGCACTACTACTTTTCAGAAATAATTTTTTGTCTACACAGCTCGCGAATGGAATGACCTTCCCTGCGACTTAGCACTAATCCCTGATCCAGCCCATTTCAAGACTGCCATCGAGGAAGCCATGTCATCGTCGTGATTCGCATATAACATTCTTTATTAACCGCTGTTCTTGCGCCCACCCCTCATGTAATGTCCCACCAGGGATTCTTGAGGTTCAAATAAATAATAAAAATAATAAAATAAATAACACACTCGCTGTGTGCGTTAGACATCGTCGTTTTCATCAACTAATACTGCTATCGAACTAATAAAGTGGCCAGACGTGCCGAGGATCCAACAAAACAAAACCATGAGTCAACCAAGCTAAACATATGCTTTCGCCCGTCTACTCGGTTTAAGCAAGTTAAAATTGCGTTACATTTAGAACGTAAGCTCTACTACGCCACGTTTCCCAAGGTCATTCAGCAGTACAATTTTGACCTTGAGCCGGCTAAGCGCGAGTCTGTTGGATGGTAGTGACGTCACGACACACCACGTGACTCCACAGCTGCTGCGCGGCGGTCGCTCCTCTAGTCTGGCCATGGACAGTGCGACGGCGGCTGGACCGTCTGTGCCTTCGTTCTCATCGCATGCGTCAGGCCAAATCAGATCTTCCAGCGGATGTAGTTCGGCAGCAAGCCAATCTCGCTAAACAGATAGAACGCACCCATGCCAGGCAGGCTGCCGAGACACCAGAACAAAGACAAGACAGACTGGCCCGTAACCTAGACGCTTGCCAAGCGCGGATGCGTGCCAAGCTTGCACCGACAGCAGCGGCTGCGGCCGACGAGGGTCGAGTGAGTGAATCTGGGATGGACGTTGGGTACCTTAATGCCAGCGCTGGCATTGAAGCAACCTAGGATGGACGTGACAACGTGCGCCTGAGCCACCATACCGTTCGCCTGGCCGAATGCATCAAGTAAAGCAAAACCAAGCATAACTGACCTTACGCTCGTCAAACTCCATCCACCCAAGCGTAGACCATACGGTTACTTTGTTCGTCATAGTTGAACGGAAATGACAATACAATTATTTTTCATCCTAGCAAGTCGGTAAGCAATGAAATGTGTTTTGCGGCCAGACCAGCGTTCAGTTTTCGGAAGAGTTATCGTGCAACTAGCAGTAATGAAAAAAAAACGCATATATACTCTTTTTCTTAATAAATATGTTCTACTCCTTCACCTTATTTCTATGGAAACTAAGTTGGCATCTAAGCTTAGTTTCCCAGTCATTCTTGTTTTAAAGCATACAGCATTTGCACGTACACGGTGCGTTCTCTTTTCTATACCTTATTCTTTTTGGCTATTCATTCATTACTCACGAACCGCTGTGTCGCAAACCACTTGCTCCAGTTAAAGAAATTGTGCAGCTTAGCAGTAATCTCTTAAGTTTTTCATATTTGCGCAAATCGTACAAATATTGTTCGTACACGAGCTCTGCTACTAGTGACAGCTGCTTTTATGATTAAATCTATCCTTTTAAAACGTGAATATCACTGAACGTGGGAATATATGCATGAACATTGTATATATATTTATAAGACCACTTGTAGGCCCTTTATCATAAAAACGGCGTCCGGGAATCAGAAACCTTCTTAATGTGCCCGATTCGAACGTACCATTACAAAAAGCAAAGCACTCAGACAACGGCAATATTACATCCTCGTCCGCACTTATTTTGTATTAATAATTAACGTCAGTACGCCGTGCATAATTTTCAATGTGAGCACTTTGTGAGCGCAGTCCTCCACAAAGAGAAACCGCCTGTTTTGAACTATTAGCTTGCTACTAAAGAACAGGCAGCACTAGGATCTACAGCAACACAGGGCTGCTACTGACTGAGGTCAGCCACCGGGATTTTTTAATGCGAAACCATTTCTTGTCGCATGAGTGGCGTGTACAGAACCTGTCGGCAGAGCGCGTCATCAGAGCGTGCCCACACGAACTGTTCATTATAGGGATAATTAATAGAATATTCGAATAAATAATCAGGTAATAAACACGAATGAATAATTAAGGCACCAGAACTGATTAATCAAATGCGTGAGTATTTAATTGGACGAAGTAAATAATTTGTTGAAGTATTCAATCACTTCACAAATTAATCGATAATTTAATCGAATTGCTGAATTATTTTGTTACTGAAATAATTAAAGAAACGTTTAACGAAATTAAACTCAATTAAGCCACAAAGTGATTAATCAATCAGGTAATTATTTCATTCGAAATTTAATTAATTTTCATCAGTAATTTAAGCAAGTACATGAAACAATAAACCGTCAATTAATTGATTAACACTTTTCTGTGCTTACTAGAAGATCTAGCAACGGGATCCGCCACTTCAGAATCGGTAGAACCGTAGTTAGAGTACGCATAAAGAACGCATAAAGAAACGAACAAACAGCTACAAAAATCGGCAGCAGTAATTGAGAAATGCTTTCGCATTAGGCCTACTGCACCTAAGCAGACTTGAGTGCGCCCCTGGAATTTTCATTTCTAAACTGTAACGATAATGATTGTAGGAGCTAAATATGGTAGGGAACTGATGCTCGTGATTGTTTAAGCGATCTTCCTCAGCCGTGTGTCGTCACACTTGTAACAGATAAGCGTTCACTCGTGTAGTTGGTCAAGTTGCTAATCATTTGCGCAAGAAAGGACTCGGACGTTACGCAGGAACAGAGCAGGCGTTAATAATGTCTATAGTCTATTGACTTTTTTTTTTGCCCCGTTTGCATCCTTGAAATGCTCTAGTTATTATAAATTTTGAACAGCGAAAGTTCGCTGTTTGAAATTTAACCAAGTTAACCCAGTTACGCGTGTTAGTACCCAACAATAAGTTTCTAGACGGTATTGTCGAGAGCTTTTTAGTTTAAAAACTATGAGTGATACGTCGGTGCGGCTTATGCAGATGAATGGTCCAGAAAGGCGGACATTGTGTGCATCATAGATTTCAGCTAAAACACGATTAATTACCTAAAATTATATATCAGCTTAATTTTTCGCTCTAAGGCGCAACATTATACTGTAAAATTGAAGACTCGGAAGCGAGCTGAGTTTTTTTTTTAATTCTATAGACCGTCATTCTGGTTCGAAATATCGAGCGTCAAGAATAAGCTTTTGTAAGCTCGTTGAGCTGGCTCTCCCGCATCGCGCATGTGCAAAGCGGCGTCGCTGCGCATGGTGTCGTCGCGGAAATCACGTTTCCTTCTTCACGTCATAAAACACACAAACTGTGCCAGTGTTTCCTGCATTAGAAACACAAATGCTGCCGTTTCGTAAATATGCAATGCAGGAAAGCCACTTCAGCGAGCTTAAAAAATTGTGATTTCTGACGCTCGATGTTACGAACCATATTGCCGACAAAGAAAATTAAGAAAAAACTAGGCTTACCTTCTATGCTGACGGCCTCCAATGTCACACTATAAATCTGCCCCATAGAATTAAATATAGAAAGTTTATAACTTGATCTAATTTAGCTAATCGTTAAATTTTTGAGCTCCATAACGAAGATAATGTCCGCCACGCTGTAAAATACACCTGTACAGATCGCATCAGCGTATCTCTCACAGTTTTCAAAATAAAAATCTGTATACGGAAAAAAAATCTCCAATGCTATAAATGTAGAATTCATTACATGCGGTCACTTTAGTCATGCAGTGACCAGAAACACAGCGAATTCGAATTATATGGACCTAGAATTCGCATTCACCAGCCTTTTAATACACCTTGCACCCAACGCAGCACTGCATGCAGCTGGCAACACTGAAAGTTAGCCTCGATATCAATACTACCCCTAGTTACTTCTTAAAAAGAAAAGCTGTTTTAACCATGCAATAGTTTTTAGGAGCTTACCCCAGCGGCAGCATCAGCACGACGTTAACCGTACTGGTAATTTTCGCCTTATAGCAACTGCCATATAACGGTGTCGAAAACATCGCTACTTTTTTTTAGATATCTCTTCTACCGATCGAGTTTGTAACTTGTAATGGCCTCGTACACGCTAAGCATTGCGGGGCAAGCGCTGAATGCGTCTTCGTGAGCTGCTCACGGGGCAACGAGCGGCAACTGTCTCTTCTTCCTTTGAGAAAGTGTTGTGCGGTGTACGCAGTAGTTGTCTCAAAGTGAGGCCACGTTGATCGATAAGTGTTGAATGCTTGCACTTCCTACGAGTTTTTCAGAGGTACGGGCTTGTGCAAGTATTTTCATTCATTCTTCGCCCCCCCCCCCTCCAGAAAAAAAAACAAAAACAAAAAACTGGTGCCTTTGCGTTTAACAGCGCAAGTAGCGCGTCTGTATAAATCTCATGAATGAGCAATGCTAATGTAGAAGAGGCGGCCGAAGCACAGTCACGATTTGACCATTTACGGATGACGAGGAAGTAACAAAGGCCGCGAAACAGGTAGGCAGCAATATAAGAATAAAATTATGTTCTCTGCGTGGTTTCTCAGGAAGCTCAACACTACTTTCGATTTGTCCTTCCCCCACACCCCCTTTCCTCGATTCCGCTGCTCCTTTTCAGGTTGCCGCAGTGATGGGACATACGAACAGCGAGACGTAGCATCTACTCCCGTTGCCGACAGCGAAGTGTTTCGGCCACAAAACAAAATTTCCCTCAGAATGTGAAACATTTTATTTTTGTTTATAATAATAATAATAATAATTGGTTTTTGGCGGAAAAGAAATGGCGCAGTATCTGTCTCATATATCGTTGGACACCTGAACCGCGCCTTATTTTTGTTTATGATTATACAAATCACGGAACACTTTCTGAACCGACTGCCGGAGGCTATAGTGTGGTTCAAAATCAGAACACATATACAGGCAAAGACACAGCTCTTTTGTGAAAAGAAAAGTGCAATTATGCAGACGAAATCCCAGAACACAGCGTTGGGTAAAGATGAAATACATTAGTGCGCATGTTATAGCACACACAAATCAAGGCAAGTAGGTTTATTCGAACGGAGATAATCGTATGTTTGAGAAACAAAATGCAATCCTAATGTATTGCTCTGAACTATTATGTGATTGAGAAAAAAAAACGTTTTTAGAAGACAGTGTAGTGAAACGAACACTGATCGCGTTGCACAGAGCAGGCTATAGCCGTGATGATAAACTACGTATTGCTAGACAGCTACAGATCCAAGGCATAGATGTCTTAGAGTTTGCGTAGAATTCATTTGCAAGGAAGCGGCTTCATCAAGTTATTTGCTTAGTTTGTTTATTTGGAGACATTGCTGGTCCAAGCGGGAGGAGCTCCATCCTAAACCAATAAAAAATACAAGCAAATAACGCGAGAAGTGAACAAAAACAGAATAATACTGTAGATAAACAATATTCGGCAATATGCCGACGCTATTCATTTGCAAGGTTATTGACTCTGAAAAGGCAACAACACATCATGTATGATACAGTTCCATAACAAGATGTTTCCTCTTGCCAAGGCATCAGCATGACCGAGGGCGAACTAATGATATCATATGTGACACTGCAATCTTCTACAAAATCATTAGATCTAGAAATGCTTTGTCAGAGAATTCCGATACTGTAAGTAGAAAGAAACTTGACTTTACTGCGTTTGTGCGTGGGAAGATTGAGGCTAATGAATGTTCTTGGCTATCAGGCATTACTACTCGTACTAAGCCTTTAAAAGACTATGGGAAGGTGAACTTAGTTTTTCCGGAGAGGCTGTCGCGAAGGGATACAGCACTGACGTTTCTGTGAGCTTCTACCATAGGTATATTATTGAGCTTCATTAAAAGAGAAGGGGAATTTAGGCGTTCGTACTGGCCAAAAATAAATATACCTCCTTGTGTTTGAAGGGTTTCGAGCTGTAAATTTCTTTAATATAGGGGTTCCGTACGATAGAAGCATATTCTAGTCTTGACCTTACGCATGCACTGTAAGCTAGAACCTTTGTAATAATTGGTGCACATTTAAGTTTCGCTTCGAGGGGCCACAGTTTCCAAAGGGCCCTCTTACGAAAATGATGAATATATTCTCCAATTACGTTAGGTTATTGGTTAGCGTGACGCCAAGGTATAAGTACTTCTTAACTTCTGAGATAGGACTGTTATGGAGTGAATATGAAAAAGCCCTAAATGACTTTTTTCTAACATCGCGAGTAAGTACCGTCTTTGTTGTGTTCAATACTATCTCGAAACCATTTGACTACTTGTCAATTGACCCGATGCTGTTTTGCTGTGAGATGCGATAATTAGCTGTAGATATTTCTTTGAACAGAGCAGAATATCGCTAGCACCCTAATCAAGCACCACTTCAATTGAGTCATTAACATAAATAACAAACAATAAAGCATCTGAAATACTGCGTTAGGGTCCAATCGATTTAACAAGAAACACACGTTGAGGTTTTCGATTTTCATATATTAACTTTTATTAGAGAGATATACATTGATCATTAAACAATGACTAAATGTAGTCCAGGATGTTCTAATATGTATAGTAGTTTACCGTGAGGCACTTTATCGGTGACGTTAGAAAAATCTAAAAGCCGAATATGTCGACCTGATCAGACACAACAAGTAGACAGGAAAACTCAGGCACAGTTTAAACCACAGTTTAAACCATTAAACCACATGATCAACCAAAAGATCAGGTAGGCTCTCGTAAAGGATATTCCACAATAGATCATATTCACACTATCAATCAGGTGATAGAGAAATGCGCAGAATATAACCAACCTCTATATATAGCTTTCCTTGATTACGAGAAAGCATTCGACTCAGTGGGAACCTCAGCAGTCATACAGGCATTGCGTAATCAGGGGGTAGAAGAGACTTATGTCAAAATACTGGAAGATATATATAGCAACTGCACAGCTACTATAGTCCTCCATAAAGTCAGCAATAAAATTCTAATAAGGAAGGGCGTCAGGCAAGGAGACACGATCTCGCCAATGCTGTTCACCGCATGTTTACAGGAGGTATTTCGAGGCCTGAGTTGGGAACAGTTGGGAATAAGAGTAAATGAAGAACACCTAAATAATCTGCGATTTGCCGATGACATTGCCTTGCTGAGTCACTCAGGAGGTGAACTGCAAATGATGATCAATGAGTTAGACAGGCAGAGCAGAATTCTGGGTCTAAAAACTAATATGCAGAAAACCAAATAATGTTCAACAGTCTTGCAAGGGAACAACAGTTCACAATTGGCAGTGAGCGCCTGGTAGTGGTAAAGGAATACGTCTACTTAGGGCAGGTAGTGACAGCTGATCCGGATCATGAGAGGGAAATAACTAGAAGGTTAAGAATGGGGTGGAGCGCATATGGCAGGTTCTCTCAGATCATGAGTGGCAGTTTACCATTATTCCTCAAGAGAAAAGTGTACAACAGGATAATCTTACCGGTACTCACCTACGGGGCAGAAACGTGGAGGCTAACGAAAAGAGTTCAGCTTAAGTTAAGGACAACGCAGCGAACAATGGAAAGAAAAATGATAGGTGTAACGTTAAGAGACCGGAAGCGGGCAGAGTGGGTGAGGGAAAAAACGCCGGTTAATGACATCCTAGTCGAAATCAAGAGAAAGAAATGGGCTTGGGCAGGGCATGTAATGTGAAGGCAAGATAACCCCTGGTCCTTAAGGGTAACGGAGTAGAATCCAAGAGAAAGTAAGCGGAGCAGGGGGCGGCAGAAGGTTAGGTGGGCGGATGAGATTCAGAAGTTTGCAGGCGAAGGATGGATGCAGGCGGCAAAAGATAGGGTTAATTGGAGAGACATGGGAGAGGCCTTTGCCCTGCAGTGGGTGTAGTAAGGCTGATGATGATGATGATGAAAAACTCTTGATTATAGCTTGCAACAATATGTTTCAATGATGATCCAATAGTACTTATGATAGGACAACAAATAACATAAAGGTGGTCAGCTTTTTCTATACACTGAAGCAATACGAGAGAGAGAGAGAGCACTTTTATGAAAAAAAAAAACAGAGCTTAGCCGGTGTTTAAAAATCGCTAGCATGCTACTCTGCGGTGCCCCATTCAGTTCATATATCACTTGTAGCTATCGCCAAGTTGAAGATCTTGATCAGAAAGCGATAAACCTGCTCTGATTAACGTCACTCTGGAGAAGGCGTCAATAAGTTGTTTTAGCGAGCAGATGTTCACAAGAGACAATGACATGTGACTAACAATGTGTCGGTATAAAGAACTCCCAGGACGGCTCCCACTCTGTAACGCGAAATTCAGCGACAGCTGCTTGCAGTTACAAATTTATTACTTTATTCATTAGTATTTGTCTTTATGAGTACAAGGCGCGAGACATCACTTTACTGTCACTCGTGACGTCACTGTGTTCGGGGCGACTCAACATTGCACGTCGACATGCCACTGCATGCTGATTGATCAGCGTGCGCTCAAGCCAACGCCACAAAACCAGGAAGCCCCCCTAAGCGTTATCGCTGTAAAGAGATGTTATTTCACGGCTTCTCTCCACTTCGCAGTTACGACTTAGACCTCTGCATCGTGCGCATAGTACATCTTCGACAAGCCGTGAATAGCTTAGCTCGAAACTCTAAACAAATGCTTCGAATCAGCTAAAAAATACAGTGTAGATATAGCCTGAGTTTGAGACAACTGCTATGCAAGCAGTAAAGCAACTCGACGCCGTAAATGTTTATGGTTTAGGCCAAACCTCTAGCGGTCCGCTTTGAATCAGTTAACGAACAGCGTGTAAATATAGCCTGTGTTAGGGTTAACTGCTATGTAAACAGGAAAGCACTTCGGCGGTCGCGATAGCAGCAAGTGCTCTGATCGGTCGGCGAAGATCGCACTAATTGTCGCACTCGGGCGTGCTCAATTTGAAGATGACGATGACCTTTCCAGATAAGGCGCCAAAACCGTCCGCGACAATCTAGAATGCATGTTTACTTACATGTATACATGTAGAATACATGTAAGTGCCGCGCGGGCACTTCTTTTTTTTTTTTTTTTGATAGCGTTGTTTATTGCCTCAGGGCATAAGGGAAGCTAGGAAGAAAAGGGAAAAGAAAGAAAAGAAAGAAAAGAGTGGGTGGGTGTTAAATAAAGCAAGAAAGATGTGCCGATCTAATGAAGGCGAGGAGGGAGCGGTGATGTGGGCCCTGCGTCCAATCAATATATGAGGACGGGTTGTCTGGGTGGAGACCCGCTGCTGCCAGGTAGCGAATTCTAGTTGGCTTCAGTGCGGACAATCCCACAGGTAGTGAATGTCAGCCTCAGTGTCTTGTGAGTTGCACAGTGGACATCCTAGGCGTTGTCGCTGTAAAGAGATGTTATTTCACGGCTTCTCTCCACTTCGCAGTTACGACTTAGACCTCTGCATCGTGCGCATAGTTTATCTTCGACAAGCCGTGAATGTTTATAGCTTAGCTCGAAACTCTAAACACATGTTTCGAATCAGTTAAGAAATACAGTGTAGATATAGCCTGAGTATGAGATGACTGCTTCGTCGTTACAATTTTATAAACTGATTTGGAGATCTGCAACCATTCGGATAAGATATGGTCCTCTCTGACTTGGCCAACAAAGTGATAAGACCGCGCTTCGCCTACGATAAACAAAGAACATAATAAAATAACGAAAACAATACACAACGTTTCGCGGTAATATTCATTCCAGAAGCGCTCTACCAGTCCAGGACGGAGTACCAACGCAACGAAACACGCGCGAGAGGAGTGAACCAGCTCTGGCTATTTTAAGTAGCTACTTTGTTGCGACTTGAAGTGAGTTGCACATCACCTCCCGCCTAAGCATCGTCGCAGTGTCCAGTAAGTACCTGAAGTAACCGTACTGCTGGCGGTGCGGTGTAGAGAAAAGCAATTCCACGCAAAGCGCTAGTGCGTCGGCGCACATCTGGGTCCCCGACTTGAGCGGGGTGCGCTCAGCTTGCGTTATAGCGGGATAGTTAACACGCGTCCCGTTCCGGACACTGTATCACAGACAGTAATTTGCTTAGCTCGGCAAGCACCGGCGTAGTCTGAGCTGGAACGAGAGGCGAGCGCTCCGCCCCCAAAGACAAGACGTGGGCCTAAGCGGATCTGGCTGCGTGAAAGAACCCCGAAGGATGTCGGCAGCCTCACTGGTCCTCTGGCGGCGAGCACGTGTCGGCCTGATTAGCGGCGGCAGATGAGCCGCTAAAGCATGCACCTGAGGTCCACTCTCAAGTGCGAGGGTTTGGCCTTCACTCTAGGAAGGCTTTGGAGTGACTAAGGAAATTGCTCGTGCATAAAATGACGAAGATAAGAGATTGCACTCGGATGGATAAAGACTGAGCACACAAGCCGCCGCAAGTAAATGTTTTAACGCGTCAAGAGTTGTGTATCGTTATGCTTCAGCCCGTACTTTCAGTCGTGTAGCCCGCTGCAGTGGCTCAGTGGTTACGGCGTTCGGCTGCTGACCCGAAAGACGTGGGTTCGATCCCGGCCGCGGCGGTTGAATTTCTATGGAGGCGAAACTATAGAGGCCCATGTGCAGTGCGATGTCAGTGCACGTTAAAGAACCCCTGGTGGTCGAAATTCCCGGAGCCCTTCACTACGGCGTCTCTCATAGCATTAGTAGCTTTGGGACGTTAAACCACCGGAAACCATTAACCATCAGTCGTGTTCATTGCCAGCGGACTTAGGACAGACACGATGTTTCCTTGACGTGAAGGTGTGAATTACTATCTGAAAGATCTTCGGCTGTATGCTTTATTGTAATTTATAAAGAGGGCGTTAGGAAAAAGGAGATGTTGTGATATACAGTCGTGGTATAGGCTAGTCGGTTAATCATGCTGAAATTTAAAGCACTGCGGACAGAGGGCGACGATGAAAAACTGAAAAAAAAAATTGGCAGTGCCTAACGCTCGGCTATGCCAGGATACACGTAGCGAGAGGAACGTTTCCCTGGATGAGCTTGTTGTGGTCACTGTATGTTTAGCAATGAGAGACATTGGGTATACACATCCTTTATTCATTTTTCTTGACAGGGACGAAGACTGCCCGATGATCAGTGAAGTAGCATGCAGTGGTCTCAATTTTGTCGGCGCAGTATTTCGATTTGGTAGAGCCTCTTTAGTATACAAGCTCTATAGTAGCTCTCCTTGTGTAGTCTGGACATGACCCAAAGCTAAATTAAAGTCAAACTTTTCTTTCATACACTCACTAAGAGAGTCCTGTTTCCTGTTGAAATCACCCAAAGGCACACACAACTGTGAAACCATGCCGTAGGCTGGTATATCCCTGGCAAGCACATCAATCGTCTGCTTGACAGATGTTCCCGGTGCCGCGTAGACTCCTTGGATGATAATGTCTCTTTCCAGAAGCCGAACACAGCAGGCTTCACTATTATTCACCACAATCGAAGGGAGATGTCTGGCAGCGGCGATACCTTGTTTCACGTACACATAGACTCCAGCGTTGCACACAGACTCCAGCGTTCTTATTTGGTTCAAGCCAACGTACTGCCAGGCGACAACCTCAGGATTGGAAGAGTTAATCATCTCTTGTCTATACCGCCGTTTAGCAGCGGCTGGACTCTCCTTCTCTGCATGCATGTCAAACGTTGTTATACAGACGCCCACTACATCTGCGTCTTTTATACGCAATCCTGCGCATGCGACACGGGGTTCGGGTGACTGAGCGGCGTGCGGCGAGGCGGCGACGAAGAGCGCGGCGTAGCTTTGGGGTCTCTCTGGTTACCATGGTATCGGCGCATGCGCGCAACTGCCCATCCGCGTGACGTCACGCTCGGCTTTGACGGTGGAGCAGGCGCGCGGCCGCGGCGATGGCGAAGCGCACGCCGCACTTTGCTCCTCTTCGGCTGCCATGGTAACGGCGCATGCGCAAAACTGGCCCCTCACACGTACCGCGAAATACTCGACTGGTAGCCCAGTGTACCTCACGCAACAAAATTATTTTGACAAAGTAGTTTAACCCACCGCGGTGGCTCAGTGGTTAGGGCGCTCGTCTACTGAGCCGGAGTACATGGGAGTACCGCGGCGGCCGCGTTTCGATGGAGGCGAAACGCAAAGGCGCCCTTGTGCTGTGCGATGTCAGCGCACGTTAAAGATCCCCAGGAGACCTCCACGTATACGGCACCCGCTTTCTCTTTCTTCTTTAACTCCCACCTTCCTCCCGTTCCTTACGGCGCGGTTCGGGTGTCCACCGAGATATGTGAGAATTACTGCGCCATTTCTTTGCCTCAAAAACCATTTTTCAATTTTTACAAAGTAGTTTAAAACGATAGAGGAAAGAATGCTAGATCTCGGCTGGAGATGCACTGCGTGCCTGCAATATTAGAAGCAATTGTGCTTAACGTATCGCCAGGATGAAAAGGTGACAAAGAAGTAGCACTGTGGCACGTGGGCCGTCCGCGACTGGTTCTTTTCGAAGGAAGACGAAGGACGGATCTACTGGACGATGGCTGCCGCAGAGTTCCTACCGCTGCCACAGCTGGGGCAAAAGGCGGCCCCTGCCATAGCTCCGGAAGCGGGTTCCATGACGAGCACGACTACATCTGCGGGCCCTCCGCGGCGCCACACCGGCAGAGGACGTGACGCTTCGCGCTACCCGGCTTTTCTGCTGGCCCCGTCAGGAGAAGGGGAAAAGGGAAGTTACGGCCGCCATGTTGCACAGCACCTCATCCCGGGCTGGTCTCCTCTCCGTAGCCAGCAGCCTGCGTCGCTCGTCCACAAGTTCCGCGAGTCCAAGCTCTCCCGGACGGTCCTCTTCGGGCACCTGCTGGACATCGTGGTGGTGCTCGCAACACTCAACGTGGCACGCGGGCCCCCCAGGCACTCCTCCTGTCTGGCGGGCTTCCGGACCCTGCGCCCAGCCAAGGCGCACCAGGCCGTGGGGAACTTCTCCAACGTCGACACTGCTGTTTCCCGGGCTGGTGACTGCGGTCGAGTTTCGGTGCGGGCGCCCACGGCTGCTGTCGCTACTATTGCACTCCGTGACGAAATGATGCCGTCAGACCACGTTGCGTCGAGTGGGCGACGAGTACCTGCTGCGCCTGTGAGCCTGAGCAGCCTGCTCACATGACTACAAGACGTTGTTTCGTAGTCCTTGTTTTTGTTCATTTTTGGTGATACGTACATTTTTAAAAGCTGTTGATTTTTCATCGTTACCGCGTAATAAATACTGGTTTATTGTTGCGTGTCATACATGTTTTCATTATTCTCTTGTCTTTTAAAGCTCTAGTATTCTGTTTTTCTCTCGTATTTTCGCTTTTGACTTGACCACACGTGAACGGCGTCGTCGTCGTAACATGTAGCTAGCTGTCACTACCGGCACGTAGGTTCAAGTGCGACTGAGGTGTCCACTGTCACCAGGGTCCCAGGATGTGTCCACTGTCCTTTGCTTTCGAAGTTCCCGCTCTTCATCGGTTTCGGCGCAGCTCCGGAGCGGCTGAAGGTCGCTGAAGGTCGATGCGACGGAGTCGGCGAAATTCGCGGAACATGGCGTAGTAAAGCTTTCGCGTTGAAACTATTCGCTACTGCATCTGTCTGAGGACGATTACTTATGTCTGGCTAGATTACTTGCTGCTGCCATTGTAAAGCTGCTGGGCGCAGCAACTTCTTGAGGACGATTACCTGTGGCGCCTTAAAATTGTTCTGCGCTGCATCTACTTGAGAGCGAGCACATACGGTGGTTGTAAAAGATGCGTCCCCGTAAAGGGCGTCACCAGTCTTTGGAATCGTGGTGCTCACCTGATGTTTGCGCATTGTCTCTCGGGTTGTTATAACTGCTATAATGAAGATGAAGAGATTGCTTCTAGAGGGGCGTATTGTATTTGTTGACTGTCTTTTGGAATAAGTTATCACTGATCCGTGCATATCAAATGCGACAAAACAGTGAAAAGATAGGCACTTTTTGTATTTTATTGGAAGATACGTAAACTGAAATTTATTAAAAATGGCGAGTGCTTTTGAAGCTGTGAACAAGCCCGAAAAGTTGTGTGCCAATGGCCATATTTTTTTAGTGTTTTGCGAGCACTGTGCACCTCTTTCGTTCTGATGAAACCAGATTTAACTACAGACTTAATGAACAAAGCCCTTCGGGTTGTTCGGGTTGTGAAAAATATTCAGAAAGCCGTTTTCAGAACGCACGAAGTGGTGCAGGTAATCTTTGGTAGAGGAGAACGTACTTGAAGGGAAGCCATGCTCGTACCGTGGCATAGTTGTCCAAGGCTCTGGCGGCAGGACCCGGATGGGGTAAACGAGAATCGAAGAAATTCACGATGGTCTTTGTCATTTCATTTACTAGAATGATAATGAACAAAGTGACTGTGATGTAGTTAACGGGCCCAGGTCCGTTCAGGAGCTCTGGGCAATAAACAGGCCGCATTCAGCATCACGACACTGCTTTCTTGAGCGACAAGGATAGGATTCGGCATACCTCGCCCGCTAGCACGCTAACGGACACACACACATGCACTACGGGGCACTTAAAACCTAGAGGGGTTCGACAAGAGGAACACCAGCGTCCTATACTGTGTGTTCCGGCGCGCGCTGTTCCTTCGTCCTGCTACCGTGTGCTGCAGGTGGACGTCTGTCAACGGTCTTTGTCGGCACCGAAGCACATGACAGAACGGACACAGCCCGGTCACCGGGGAAGTTATCCGCAGGAAACCGGTTCGCAGTGATGTCCTGGATACCCGGAGGCCGACACCAGCAGGCAGGATTGCGTCGGTAGGCTGGCTGGCTACCAGGGGGCTGGAATCAGCAGGTAGGTGCTTGTCAGTAGGCCGCCTGGCTAACGGGAGGCTGGCATCAGCAGGCAGGTGCTTGTCGGTAGGCCACCTGGCTAACGGGAGGCTGGCATCAGCAGGCAGGTGCTTGTCGGTAGGCCGCCTGGCTAACGGGAGGCTGGCATCAGCAGGCAGGTGCTTGTCGGTAGGCCGCCTGGCTAACGGGAGGCTGGCATCAGCAGGCAGGTGCTTGTTGGTAGGCCGCCTGGCTGCCGGGAGGCTGGCATCAGCAGGCAGGTGCTTGTCGGTAGGCCGCCTGGCTACCGGGAGGCTGGCATCAGCAGGAAGGTGCTTGTCGGTAGGCCGCCTGGCTAACGGGAGGCTGACATCAGCAGGCAGGTGCTTGTCGGTAGGCCGCCTGGCTACCGGGAGGCTGGCATCAGCAGGCAGGTGCTTGTCGGTAGGCCGCCTGGCTACCGGGAGGCTGGCATCAGCAGGCAGGTGCTTGTCGGTAGGCCGCCTGGCTACCGGGAGGCTGGCATCAGCAGGCAGGTGCTTGTCGGTAGGCCGCCTGGCTACCGGGAGGCTGACATCAGCAGGCAGGTGCTTGTCGGTAGGCCTCCTGGCCACGGAAAGGCGGGCGTGAGTATAGTCTGCAGCTGGGTAGCTTGGAGGCTGCGCGGGTAGACAGACCCCGGACCTCGGTGACCGGCCGGTGCAAGCTAACTGGTATTGGGGAAACGCCAAGCTCCAAAAAGGACGTCCCGCCACTCAGCCACACACTGCCATGACCGTCTCCAAGCCGATCTCCGCCGTTCGATCGTGCACGTGCACCGACTCACCCCGCACGCGGCCACACTTTTTCGTTGTCCATCCGGAACGCACAGCGGCGCAATCCGCATCATCACGGTGACATTATATGGCAATGAAATAGGAATCAATATTCCGACCGCTTCAGGTAAAACTGCAACTTCTTCACTTTGAAGCACATCGGTGACGTGTGAAAAAGCATTTTGACAAAGAAGTTGAAAACGATTGAGGATAGGACGCTAGATCTTGTCTGGAGACGCACTGCGTGCCTACAAGATTAGAATCTATTGCGCATAACGTACCATCGGGATGGAAAGAGAAGAAATAGCACTGGGGCACGTGGCACGTGGGCCGTCCGTGACTGGTTTGTTTTGAAGGAAGACGAAGGACGGACCTACTGGACGATGGCTGCCGCAGGGTTCCTACCGCTGCCACAGCTGGGGCAAAAGGCGGCCCCTGCCATAGCTCCGGAAGCGGGTTCCACGACGAGCACGACTACATCTGCGGGCCCTCCGCGGCGCCACGCCGGCAGAGGACGTGACGCTTCGCACTACCCTGCCTGTCTGATGGCCCCGTCAGGAGAAGGGGAAAAGGGAAGTGACGGCCGCCATGTTGCACAGCACCTCATCCCGGGGCGGTCTCCTCTCCGGAGCCAGCAGCCCGCGTCGCTCGTCCACAAGTTCCGCGAGTCCAAGCTCTCCCGGACGGTCCTCTTCGGACACCTGCTAGACATCGTGGTGGTGCTCGCAACACTCAACGTGGCACGCGGGCCTCCCAGGCACTCCTCCTGTCTGGCGGGCTTCAGGGCCCTGCACCCAGGAAAGGCGCACCAGGCCATGGGGAACTTTTTCGTCTCCAACGTCGACACTGCTGTCTCCCGGGCTGGTGACTGCGGCCGAGCTTCGGTGCGGACGACAACGGCTGCTGTCGCTGCTATTGCACTCCGTGACGCTGCCGCCAGACCGGGTTGCGTCGAATGGGCGACGAGTACCTGCTGCGCCTGAGAGCCTGAGCAGCCTGCTCACATGACTACAAGACGTTGTTTGGTAGTCCTTGTTTATTTTCATTTTTTCTGATTCGCACATGTTTAAAAGTTGATGATTTTTCATCGTTACCGTGTAATAAATACTGGTTTATTGTTGCCTGCCACACATGTTTACATTATTCTCTCGTCTTTTAAAGCCCTAGTACTGTTTTTCTCTCGTGTTTTCGCTTTTGACTTTACCACACGCGAACGGCGTCGTCGTCGTAACATGTAGTAGCTATCTTGTCTTGTCCCGCTTCTCTGCGATTGTTTGTCAGCGGCACCATCACTTAGAATTGTTAGCGAAACCCCAAAAAAGTTACACTGAGCGGCGAGCTGGAAAGTCTTCAAGATCGAGGTTGTGAGGTGTGCAGCCCTTGCTCTCCTGTAACTTTTTCATAGCGCTTGAGTCGTGTGCTCTTTCCTAAAAAAAATTATCTGCGGTTTAACTATACTGCTGAACCTGGTCAGAGGGCGGAAGCTATGGTGTATCGGGTAACTAGACGCGGCTTGGTCCGTAACGTTCCGCTCAGTGGATAGACAGCGCGCACACCCTGCCGACCTGGGCTCTTTAGGAGTCTCATAAACCCTACACAAATACGCTCGGAAACCAAAATTTTCAAGGAAACACAGAGCAGCTAGCGAACGCCTTACGCTCACGATACCTCAGTCAGGATCAAAACGCGCGTGGGTCGCATTATTCGTACGCAGGCAGGGATAATCCGGAAGTGGATAAGTTTTTCCAGCTCCACGGCCTTGGCGCGGCTCTTGCTAAAATGCGCAAGGGGACGGCGCCCGGGAGGGATATGCACAGTCAAAGTATTTGCAAACCTTGCTGATTGGGCATACGAAACCCTACTTGAATATGTCAACGCCAGTTGGACCGGGGACACTTCGTTGCCACCCGATTGGAAGACATCATTGGTAACCTTTATCCCGAAGGTGGGGAAACCGGTAAACAAAGACAACCTCCAGCCCATCTCCCTCACTTCATACGTAGGGAAACTGTTGGAAACGATGGTCCGTGACCGCCTCTCGGAATATCTCGAGAGCAAGAATACCTTCGCCGACACTATGTTTGGCTTCCGACCTCGTAAGTCCACACAAGACATCCTTTTACAGCTTCATCGCGAGGTTCTCGAACCCATAAACACCCACACAATGACAAGATAGTCCTAGCACTCGATCTGAAAGGTGCGTTTGACAATGTAAAACACGGCGTCATATTAAAGCATCTTAGCAAGACCAACTGCGGTCCTCGTAAATTCAACTACGTCAAACATTTCTTAACAGACCGCCTGGCCTATGTATGCATACAAAAGACCGAGTAGGGCCCGTCTGAGATGGGAACGCGGGGCACACCACAAGGCGCTGTGTTGTCCCCACTTCTGTTTAATATTGCCATGATGCACCTCCCGGCACAGCTGGCGGGTGTCGGCGGTGTTCAGCATGCACTGTATGCCGATGACATCATCATCACCGCAAGGCAGACACAACCATTTCCAAACTCCGCAAAGTCAGGTGGGCGGAATGTTTCGCCGCGTTTCCAACACGCGAGGAGGGTTGCGAAGTAAGGATGCGACGCATCTCGCTCATGCCTTCATAACTAGTCGAGTACTGTATTCGACTCCTTACCTCCGCTTACGGAAACGTGACGAAGATTGTTTCGAGGTTGTACTCCGCAAGATTTTGAAGACAGCCCTCGACCTCCCGATCTCCACTTCCAACGCGCGACTGCTCGCATTGGAGGTGGTGAACACCTATCGGGAACTTCGCGAGGCGCATCTCGTTAACCAATACACGCGTCTCGCCCAGACCGTGTCCGGTCGCCCCCTCTTCGAGCGGTTACGTATCAAATATGACCACCATGCGATGGAACGGGTTCGAGTGCCCGAACTGTGGAGACGCGCCCTCTACGTTCGACCCCTTCCGACTAAGATGAACAAGCAGGACCATAATGGCCGGCGCCAGGCGCGGGCGGATGCCCTGCACCGCCACTGTGACTCAAAGAAACACGTCTTCTACGTCGACATTGCAGGCCCCTACCACTCCAGGGGGGGGGGGGGGGGGGGAGGGTGTACGGCTACAGTAATACACGAAGGAAAACTCGTGCACGGCCTCTCGTTCAGAGCGCCCAGCTCAGCTCATGCGGAGGAGGTAGCGATCGCCCTCGCAGCCTCCCATCGCGAACCTAAATTCATCCTCACAGACTCTGGCGGAGCCTGTCGTAACTTTGAGTTCGGTTGGATCACTCCACTTGCTCACCAAATTCTTCGCCACAGTACTCGCGACTGCGATCAGACTCATCGCTCAGTCCCCGGCCACCAAGGCATGCCAGGTGACGAAGCCGCCCATGAGACAGCTCGCGCACTCACCGGGCACCAGGCTTCCTTGGGAGGACCTTAACCCAGATCACAGCCCTCTTCTTTCTTTTAAATATATTACTGAGCACTATCGTGCCGAACACCGGCGCTACTCAGTTCCTATGAAGGGGCCGGGTAAAGCTGGTTAACGAACTCTCCTTAGGCTCTTTGCAAACACCCTGCTGTGCCCGGTGGTTCTCAAGCACTTATATTCTTCTTTTGGCGGCCGCTGCTCATTCTGTGGGGAGGTGGCCGACACATTTCACATGGTTTGGGCATGCAGGCAAAATCCTTCTCCCCCCACATCACACCTTCCCCTGCCCGAGAGGACTGGGAGGCGTCTCTGCTCGGCTGCCAGGAACTATCGGCCCAACAGGCCGTGGTTCGGCGGACCTGCGCAGCGGTCAGGACCAACGGGGTCCCGGAATGAGGGACTCCGCCTTGTATTGTAAGGGGCGAGACCCACTAGGGGCCTCTCCCCCAGCTCCTCTCTGTATATATATCTAAATAAATGCTTTTCACCACCACCACCACCCTGGCAGGTGTCAGTTACTGGTTTATCGCAAGAGGTTGGTCACCCAATGAACGCTGCGGCCTATTGCTGCAGTGCCGCGTGTCTCCCACAACGTTGTCAGCGCTAATGCATGCATCCCACATCTCTCTCGCCACCGCCGCCTATTTTTTTTTACCTCAAAGCGCGATTTAGGCATCGACTGACCCAGGAAGCTAATTATGCGTTCTTCCTTTCCTCGAGATCATCAGAGTCGAGAACGTTGTCAACGCCAACGCCAATGAACACAATGAACGCCGACGGCCTATAGCTTGAGTGGCGCGTTTCTGCCACAACGTTGTCAATACCAACGCATGCAGCGCACATCTGTCGCTACCGCCCCGCAGGTTAAAGCGCTACTTAGGTGTCCGCCAGCCAAGGGGGCAAGTTATGCGTCTTTCCTTTGCTTTCGAAGCTCCAACTCTTTATCGGTTTCGGCACAGCTGCGGCTCGGCGACGTCACGTGGTAGTAGTAAAGTAGTAGGCAGTAGTAAAGCTTTCGCTTAAAAAATAAGTATGTGCTTGTGGGGCTTCAAGTGCCAACACTCTCAGAAGTGGAATTCACCACTGTGCATGTGGTGGTGGTTTGCAACATTTATTAAAGGCCATTTACAGGAGAGAGAGGGGACTGGCGTTAAGGACCAGCCCCTTACAAATTCTAGGAGAGGTCCCTGGACCGGGACCCCTGTGGCTTCCGCGGCAGCTCGGGCCCTAGCGACGAGACCTCTTTGGCTCTCTAACGTAGAGCAGCCGAGCAGGGCAGCCTTCATTTTTGCTCTCAGCGCAACACGAACGGGACACAAGACGAAGGACTAGCACAAACAGGCGCTGTCTGTTTGTGCTAGTCCTTCGTCTTGTGTCCCGTTCGTGTTGCGCTGAGAGCAAAAATGAACACTTACCAACTCGCCCAAATTTCCGCCTTGCAGGGCAGCCTCCCAGCTCTCTCGAGTAGGTGCGGGGAGAGGGGGGTAAGCAGGGCTGAACGTGCCTATGAGCTGATTTAAATCTTTCGTCTATGTCGAGGCGGGTTCACAGATTGGACTGTGTAAGGCGCCCTTCGCGACAGTGCTCGACTGCTTCAAGCGTGTGCTAGGACGCCCATTGTGAATATACTGTGTGGGTTTCGTTTCTGTTCTTTGTGGTTTCGTCTTCGATGAAAGACTCCAGCATAGCGGAAGCAGGTGGAAGCAGGGACATATTGGAAGCCCTGTTAGAGCAGAACACAATACTAATTGATATTGTTACGTGACGGCAAGCCGATGATTGAGGTGAGATGGCAGATGGTTACAGGATGATTTAATGGCGGATGGCCTGGCGCCAGCACTCCTGCCCGCACCACTGCATAATTTGTCGTCTTCTAGTCCGTCACAATATTACCGAGAAGAAGAAAGAGACGTTTCATGTAATGCCTGTTTTGAATAAGGTTATCATGTACTTCGACGGCGAGTGCTCCGCGCATGATTGCAGGAGTTGGCTTAAAAGCGTTGACACAATGGCCGATCTGCATGGTTTTCCGCACAGCTTCAAGCTAGAAACCGCGTGATTTTACGTGACGAGGCCTGCTTAATCTTGGCCTCAGGCCGGCGCCGAAAGTCTTGCTACATGGCAAGACTTCAAGGGAGTTTTTAATAATTAAATGCTCTTGGACCCCATGGGTGCCGCGGAAGAGTGCAGGAAACTTTAACAACGGATGCTCATGAAAGGCGTGAGTCCATAAAGGAATATTGCCACGTAGTGACGACAACACCGTGGACAGAGGACGAGCAGAAGAAGTGAAGGTTAACCAAAGTCTTTATTGGGGCTGTATTGCGCCCACAAAGCACGGACTGACTCGGCGGCGGCGGTAGCAACAGGCACGCTTGATGGTCGTCTAACGGAACTACCGCCCCTCTTGGACGCGCTCTTTAAAGCTGGCCAAGAACTTTCAAGATGAAACGCCAAAAGCAGCTACAACAATCTTGAACAATTATCCGTGGTAAAACAGCGCCGAAAAAACACGAGGACGGAACAAACACGACGACACGAGCGCTGACTTTCAACCGGTGATTTATTACATGGTGTTTTACCATGGATAATAGTAACCAACTTGCTCAGCTTTCCATACATCTTGAACAATGTTGAAGCAGTTGCGTGTGCCTACGGTAATTCGAAATAACCCCGTATTCTGGCTCGCTGGCGTCGCCACACAGAGGAAATGATTACATGCTCTCACTGTACGAAGCTTACGTGCGGCGGCATATTCTATACCTTCTGCGGGACTGCCCTTGCTTCGCCACCGGACGTTCCGAGGTTGCACCCTACCGTTTGAACTAGCGTTCCCTATCTAGCAATTGACTCTTATGTCCAAATGGTGTTTACAAGATATGGCTCTCTTAGTAGCCTGATCAGAGCAATGTGAGGTGACTGACGACCGTGCAAATATTGAAGACTCTGCCTACTCCTCGTTACCTCCTTTCATGGTCATGCACCTTCCTCGCCTAACAAAGAACTTTTAGCTCTACCCAAACTGGCGGCATCTCCAACTCAACTCAAACTGGTCGCATCTCGCGTCACAAACAAAGTGATAAAGTCGGGTTCCGGCGGCTTTCAGCATGAACAAACAAGTGTACAAAGCTTCGTGGGAGTATTTTTTGGAGAAGGGTCTACTGTGTAAACACCTGGCACTGAGCCTGCAAGACCCGAAGGAAGAAATTCTTCTTGACCTGGGGCCCCAGGACGCTTGCATCTCAATGTCTGCCAAAGAACACAGAGATGACTATACTCTACTGGTTTATTTGAGAACACGTGGAGCGAATAAACCAATCAAGGAACCAACGATCGCCATGTGAAAAGCCGGTCATCAGTGAACCGAGAGCTCCAATACACCGATTCAAGTATTGCGCTGCAAAACCTTACTTTCAAATTAACAACAGGCGATTGTTATTTCCAATCCTCCCATTGAGGTGAACGCATCGAATCAACTGAGCAGCGTGGAGTGTACAGTAAATCATGCCGGTACAGGAGTGCCAGTGAAGAAGGTCGCTGACTCCACACGGTGTGAGCAAGTAGATAGAAGGTGCTACAGTTGCAGGAAATATGAGAACATGGCAAGGAATAGTTCGGGGAAAATCTATGCTGGAACCTACATGGTAGAGGAAGGCCGAACAAGCAGCAGTGACTTAGCCATCATAAAGACTGCTATTGTGAATGAACAAGCTGTCGGCAATGATCGTAAACGCTTCATCGAGCAGTGGCGATTTGAAAATTGCAGAGAAAGAAAGAAAGGAAGAAAGAGAAAGGAAGGAAGAAAGAAGAAAAGAAAGAACGGAAGTAAGAAAGAAAGAAAGAAAGAAAGAAAGAAAGAAAGAAAGAAAGAAAGAAGTTAAGTGCGTTCTATAGAAATCGATGATGTGACGTGCCAGGCCGACAAAGTGACTGTCGTCAACAGTGCCTTGCTTGTTGATTTGTTGTTGGGTAGGACGTGGACAGAACCAGAACACATTGCGTATCTGCGCATTGGTGGTGGCGAATTGAGATCGAGTACCGAGACGACCTGCCATTAAGCAACACCGAATTGGTTGATATGAGTCGGCGGTACATGACGCAGGTGACTATTCTTTCTGCAAGCTTTGTGGTGTTAAAAGTGCACAGAAGCGAATGCTTTTAGTTGCATTTGTTACGTTTCTTTAATTGTGACGCTCAGTTTAGAGGAAGAAAATACTTGCAATTTGTTCACATTTTAAGCATTGTGGACCCCAAGAAAGACGGTCGTACAGGATAAGAGAATGTTGTGTTATGGCCACGTTTTTTCAATATCATACAACCTAAACTCAACTTCGTATATTTTCTTTGCTCCCACTGCTGTTTTAAATTTCGTTTTTTTTTTATCTACAACTTATAAATTGAACATAAGTACCTTTTCTTCTAGTCCATGAAATGTGGTCCAAAAAGCACCTTAAAAGCTTTTTTTTTTTTAGGCAGTATCATGAAAATGTTTCAGTAACAGCATCATCATGTCCAGTGTAAATACTATCATAAAAAGTGAAAAATATTGAGAACTCTCACCAAAAAAAATATACTAAATTAGGCTATAGACTGCATTTAGAAGACGTGCAGTGCCTCCGCGCCTTAAATAAAGCGGATTACAATCGTGCTGCCACATAACAAGCCAGCACATTGAGACAGAAAAAGGGGACACTCCTGATGGCATCCGCGTTGAAACAAGTCCTTCATTTCGTCACGCAACTCTTTGCAATTGACGGGGATTGGGTTAACTTTAGCAAGAAGAACATGTTAAGGAAGAGGCATGCACGCGTGGCGCTGGGGCGTGTCATTCGCACTGGCGGAAAAAACTAGACCCGCTTGTCAGCTATCTACGAAACAGTGCAATGTACACAGCGTGACTGATTAGACTACATCGCGCACGGACGGGCGTGTTGTTATCGCTGGATATGAGTTGCGTGCCTTGTGTCGTTTCCAATCCGACGTCGGAGTGATGTTGCATCGCCGGACGAGATACCGCTGCGCCAGCGGCAGCCCTAAGGCACAATGTGCTGTTCGAACACACCAGCGTTTTCGTAACTCCCGAATGGCCTATAAACTTGATCGTTACGTCACAAGAAAAATTTTTTGTACCTTAGTACAGCTTGTGAGGATTTTAGAGTATATGGCGCACCTGATTTTTTGAATGCTGCGCTTCGGCAGCAGGCAGGAACACGTTCGGGGGTTTCGACATCGGTGAGTGTGCGCCCGCATTCCGCGCGTTCAGCGCAGGGCGGCGAGACTGCCCTCCGAGATGCGCATGAACGCCTGTCTTTTGTTGATAAGCATGTCGATGCGCTTTAGAGGCAACGTTCCGCTCGAAGTCGCGTTGCATTCGACACGCGTGATGGATGCCATTTTGTCAGTTAACGAGGCTTGACTGAAGTGTTCAGTTGCAGCATGAGTAACAACGATCACATCAAGCAGACCACATCAGGTCTTTCGAGAACGCTTCACTTACTCCTCGGTAAGCTAACTCCTGTTTAAATGGCTGTTCCAGGAATGGGCAGCTATATTTACAATGTCACGACCGAGCCACGATTTGAACATTTATTTACGTGATTTGTCCCACTGGAAGTAGTGAAGCTTCAGCAGGTGTTTTTCCGGCGGAGCTGATGGTATATCTTGGTATTCTTTCACGCCCCGAAGTTGCGGGAGCGGGCGGCATAACTAATTCGGTAGAATATTTAAATAAAAAAGATAGAGAAAGTGTTTTAATTAGTTCACGTATAATCACAAGCCTCAGTGTTTCTTCTCCCTGAGTTGATGGAAAGACGCGACATAAATTAGGTGCTCTGGTGTTAGGCCAAGCTAATTTGTGTCGGCACCGGCAATGAGGAGCTGAGGGAGAGTAAACTCGAAGTTTTATAAAGAGCGCTCCAAATTTCTACCACATATCAACGGGGACTCGGTCAGCGGCCTTCCCATTGACCATCGCGGCGGGATCCTAGATTGAACCGACGCAAGGGGCGTCGCCGTACAAAAGATGTAGGACACTATCTTACGCTACATGGTCTCAACATGCAACACCTCCGTCCAGGACACAACCCTGTCAACCGCATTTTAAGTGGTACTTAGGAGGGAAAGTAGAACGCTTGATGTGGGCTTTGATCCCCAGTGCCGCCGGGTAGCCACCGGTGATACAACGGCTACAAGCTTCCCCTGGTCTTATGCTCGGCTTAATCAGGGTGAAATGCTTGCGAAAGGGTCCTTCATCCCACCTTGAGCAAATGAAAATGCCTTGCGTCCAGGCTGAAACATCCGCCCCGGCCCAGCAGCATCAGCAAGCACCGCGCGCGATTTCTTATGCGCAGGCCACCAGGAGAGCACCCCAGCAGCAGCATCAGCGGCCTCTACAGAGGCCGCCGCTGCAGCGCCAGCATCTGAAGCAGCGGCCGCGCCAGCAGCAGCGATCCGGTGTCCCGGCGTCCCGTGCAGCGCGGCCCGAGCCTGCGGCCGCTTCTCATGGCCAGTCCCCTGACGCTCGGAACGCAGAGATCGCGCGCCTAAAGCTGGCGCTGCGCGCACTCAGTACACTTTTCCCGCAGGGCACCGATGGACACCGGGCCTGCTTAGAAGCAGCGGGTGCTCCCGCACAGATAAGCCAGCATCATGGCTAGTCGCCGGACTCCCTCCCGCATACCATCCATCCTGCAGTGGAACGCGCACTCTCTTGAGGCGGGGTATACTCCAAAATTCGAGTTCGCATCGCACAGGATTCGCCGGAAGTTATCTCACTGCAGGAAACGTACGTACGTTCACATGCTGGGGAGCCTCAGATGCGGCTACCTGGCTACATCGGCTATTACACAGCCACCATGTGCGAGGAACCCACCTGTGCCGCAGTGCCCTGTTGTGTCACATCTCATCGCCCCGGGAAATCAAGGTGCGCGGTATATGTGCGGCAGGACGTCCAGCACACCTTCGTCGGCTCGGCGGCGGCGACATCCGATGCCCAGGTAGGGTGGCTAGACTGGAAGGTGTGAAGATCGCGGCGTTTTCCGTCGGCAGCGCGTGACCCTGCTGCGCACCGATGCCGCCAGGGGGAATGCGGCGCTGCAGCTAGCGGCGCGGTAAGCTCAGCCGCTCAGCCGCGTCGGCCTTGCACACGTCGTTGCAGTTTTAGTCAGTTCAGTTCGTTTCGCCGCCTGTATTGGAGTCTCTATAGCAGCGTTTTTTTTTTTTTATGCGAGGGCGAGATGCCTTCAACAGCAAAAGTGGCACGGAAAAAGTTGAAGTGGCTGTAGGCCATCACAGCTACGCTGAGCGACACAGCGATGCGCGGCTGATATATTACATTGCAGGCTATGTGGCTAAGAAGGGTGTTTTGACAACTCATTGTGAAGCCTGCAGAAACTCCAGGGACTCCGGAACAGGGGCTGCGTTCCAATAGTACCAAGTAGACGGCTACTTAGACGTCTAGCCGGACAGCCGCCATCTTGGGACGCGTTCCATTTCTCGGCGAAGCAGTCTCATAAGACTGCTTCGCCGAAGTCCACATCGATGCAGGCTAACTTGCTGTCTAAAGATGGCGGAGCTGATGTACGCGGATGAGCGAGTCGTACTCTTGCGGGCGTCGGAGTGTACACGGACTATAGGAAAGGAAAATGTGAGTCATTTCATTATGTTATTTGGCACGCAAACTAGTGGCTAATTAATCTTCGTGCACGTGCGATTCCTAGCAGTGAATTACGCAGGAGAAAATCGTGCAGTTGAGAGCTTTGCTAGAGCAGCGGACGCTCTAGGTCTGTTTACGTGATCTGGCATCTGACGATGCTGGATCTTAATTAGCACCTTGATTTTAGAGAATACTCGTCGCTGTCGTTGGTTTCCTCGACGGGCGTTAAGACGGCTGGCGTGACGGTTAACAAATGTGTTCTTCTGTTGCTGTATTAGTTGCATCAACTCTTTCGCGTGCGTTCTTTTTTATCTCTACACTCTCGGAACAAATACACCGGCATGTTGCGAATTGATTTTAGTCTTTGCAGGATTAAATATCGCTGCTGTATTTAGGTCTCTCGCTGTCTCCGAGTGCCACGTACGGCAGACAGCAGGTTTAATGTCACGTATGTGTTTTCCTGTTGCAGTGTATATTAGCTGTATCGCATTTCGCGCAAATTGATTACAGTCTTTCGTATTCTTTCTTATGTTTACAGGACCGTCTGGACGAGCACGTTCGAGGAGCATGTACAGTTTAGCATCAATAATAAAAGAATAATCTCATATCTCTTTAGCGTCGTCTTCGGGGAGCGGCCCCGTCTGCTACAAGTAGATTGACCGATAGGCACATCCACCAGTCCGGTTTACGCGCAAAGTCATTGCAGAAGAAATGTGTAAACTTGTTGAAAACACGTTTTTAATTATCGTTATTGCTCAGTTTGTGAAAAATAGTAGTACAACTGTTCATAAGCTTTAGTTACATTATTATGCCGCGAGGCGGCGTGAGCAGTAGACAAGTTCCAATACATGGACATGTAGACCAACGTTGATGTAGACTGCTTCCTAGACGTCACACTAGATGTCTTGTTAGACGTCTAGAGTATTGGAACGCAGCCAGGAGTGGGGGGAACGGTTGCCCCCCAGCATTTCTCCAGAGGGGGCAGCGCCCCCTCCCCCATGTCTCCAACTTCTTGCACTCAGATCAGATTTCTGACAAACACTTCATTTTCAGGACGTTATAAATGTAAAGCACAGTGAGGCTGAGCTCGTTCGCTTCATACCCAGCCTTAAAACGTATAATATCCGTAACCTAAACCAGTCATGTCCCAGCAGAAATGGTTAATTGATAGAGCTTTGTTCATGAGCATGATTACTAGCATTGAAAAAGTATGAACAAACTTTTTTAATGCAGTCGATCACTCCTCATCTGTACATTTTTGTATATATGTAAAGCTGCCCATTTCAATTCAGGTTTTATATGCGTAACAAATATACTTTTGAACAGCGAAATATAATATTAACAAAAACGAAATAAAATAAACATTTAAATAAAATATGGAATTAACAGACAAACAACTAAAAAACTCGAAGACCTGCCCACCAATCGAAAAAAAAACTTCCGGAGTCCCAGCAGAACAGCATGTCTTTGTGATAAAGGCAACATACCCAAAAAACTTCCAGCTGAGGCAACTAACGAGTTGGACCTTGGGGGCCTTTTACATTCGTCAGTCTCATTTTACGATCTTGTCAACGTCCTGGAAAACAAACTTGTGTTCAGCCGAACGCTCTTGCATGCCGAAGCTGCGGCAGAGATTCTACAGTCAAATGGTGATGTGCCAAAAATTGGTTGTTCTGAGAATTCTGTTGCGCTGACAGCATCAAGTGTACGTTTTTATTGCCTCACAAGGATTCACTTTTTGCTTAAGGGTTTGAGGATAGTGAGAAGAAACGGAAAACACTGAAACCTTGTGTATTGTAGATCAAATTCTGCAACCCCCCTCCCCCCAGGTGAAAATTTGTTAATAGGATTCTGCTTTCTAATGGTTTCATCTGGCCACAGAAGGAAGCCGTAGATCTGGTTTGCTGCTGGTTGAAATGATCACTGTATATATTGGGCACCCAGTGGTGTTTTGCTTGGCTCTACTGGTCCCAGAAGGAAGCCTGGTTTTGATCTGGGGTCTGCTGGTCCCAGAAAGGAGCCAATTCTGATTTGCTGCTTGTTGAAATGGGGCCTTCAGTTGTAGATCAACAATTTCATGGCCAGATGTGTTGCTTCACTGTCTAGAATCGTCGGAGGTTGCTTACAGCTTACATGAACGTCAAGATGGCATACATGCTACAGGCTCGCAAGCGGCGACAAAAACTGGTTTGTGTGTTGGGGTGGCGCTCGGCTACTGATCCGGAGTTCCCGGGTTCGAACCCGACCGCGGCGGCTGCGTTTTTATGGAGGCAAACCGCTATGGTGCCCGTGTGCTGTGCGATGTCAATGCACGTTAAAGATCCCAGCCCAGGTGGTCGAAATTATTGCGGAGCCCTCCACTACGGCATCTCTTTCTTCCTTTCTTCTTTCACACTCTCATTTATCCCTTCCCTTACGGCGCGGTTCAGGTGTACAACGTTATATGAGACAGATACTGCTCAATTTCCTTTCCCCAAAACCAATTATTATTATTATTATTATTATTATTATTATTATTATTATTATTATTATTATTATTGGGGCGCTTTAAGCTAATGCGACTGCAGTTGCGAGGTCCTACGGCACGCGTTACAACGTGCTCTTCTCGCCGTAGTGGCTGCGTTTCGATAGCGGCACAACGCAGAGTCAGTGCACGTTAAAGAAACCCAGGTGGTTGAAATCATTCCGAAACCTTCCACTACGGCGTCGCTCACATCCTGGGCATCGTCTCGAAATGAGCACGCACAATACGAGCTTCAGTCCAGCTGCGCAATGCAAACTGCGCTTGTGAAGCAGCATATTTCACGGGAATAATGATGCGAGTTGACGAAACATTATTTTATGGTAAAGATTCATTCTTTGACATTCGTAGAAAACTAGCGGTAAGCGAAACGGGCTCATTTTCGCCTCAGTGGTAAAAATTTTGCCTACGCGATGCGCTCATTTGGGCTGCGCGCCCTACCGCGCCTCTGCCGTCAGCGCCGCCACACGGCATCGGCGCGCTGCGGGGCCATGCTTCCCCGGCCGGTTTTCACACCTGCCCACTCTAGCCACCTTAGCCCAGGAGTGCGTGGTGGTGACAGCACGTGTCGGTGGTGTTGACACGTCGGTGGCCAGTGTTTATGTGCGCCCAGCTGTCGCGAGGAACGCGCTGTCTTTTCTTGCAGTGTCTTCGTGCTGGGTCCCGCACCAAATCATCTGAGGCTAGTTTAACAGCCACCATAGTGCGTGGGGCAGTGCGCGCCATCCCGCGCGCCGAGAAGGCCTGCACGACGCAGCAACGCAGCTGGGACTCACCCCCTTGAACACCGGCGAGCCCACCTTTCGACGACGCGGAACACCCGCCTCCTGCATCGACGTTGCCTTCGCATCTAGAGGCATCGAGGCGACATGGCGCCGATCACCATCTTTCTGGGGCTTGGATCACTACCACATTCTGATTGAACCCCTTGCGACGGAGGCGCGTGCCACACGCACATACTTTTTTATTGCGAAAGCAATACTGCTCGAGGTTTCCGCTCTTGGCCGTCGTCCCGAAGAATCCACCATTGACCTTTTGCGTGACCTATGTGTCATACTAGCTGTGGAAAAGCGGGGCCCCAACTCGGCTCGTCGCGATCGTCCCAGGGAATCCTCCATTCTGCAGCTGCGCGCCGCTGCCGCGAGGGGCGCTCGCTGTACGTGACGTCATGCCAGTGGTGGAAAAGCGGCCCCCTCAACTCGGCCCGTCGCGATCGTCCCAGCGAATCCTCCACGGTATGTCGGATGATGTGTATAAGGTGAAGCTGCAACGATGTGCTGCAGCTAAGAAGCGGCGGCGTGCGGAAGAAACGGATGAAGAGCGGGAACAACGTTTAGCTAAACGGCGTGCATTTGTAGTCGTTATGGGGAGCGCGAAAGAGGCAACACCGACAGAACGAAGCGAGGAAGAGACAACGCGCTCAAGAGACGCTAGAAGAACGCACCGCAAGACTCGAGAAGCGTCGTATTTTTGAAGCGATGTTTATTGCCTCAGGGCATAAAAACTATGAAGTGAGAGATGAGTAAGATGCTTAAAAAAATGAAAAAAGGTGGGCTGATTTGATGAAATGAAGAAGTGAACGATGATATGGACCCTGTGTCCAGGCAATATAGCAATAAGGATTGCCCGGTGAGAGTCCCACTGCCGCCAGGTGTCGAATTCTCGTCGGCTTCATCGCCGGGCAGTCCCACAACAGGTGGTGGATATCCGCCTCACAGTCTCTGTTCTTGCAGACTGGACACCCGGGGCGTGGATATAAATCTTTGAAATGCGGCCACTTGCGTGTCACAGCTGGAGTTAGGGCAACCTCGACCCGTATCCTCCGAAGCGCAACCTCCTATGCACGGGTAAGATCACGGTGGAGGGTTACCGCTCACGGAGGGATTAGAGCACGTGTGCTGCGCGGAGGTGTTCCTTTCTTGTTAAAAGGAGGGTGGTGTCATCCAGAGTGAGGACTCGAGGCAAAGACGAGGTTGGGGTCGAAAGGTGGGTCGCAGAATCTGCGCGGCTTTGTGCGCTGAGGAGGTCATGCGGTACCCACTCAATAAGGATTTGCTGCGGGATGCGCGCCGCTAGACGATGGATGTCTTGGCAGATTTCTGGGGTGCGACTGACTCGTCGTAGCAGGCGTGTGACGTGAAGGGCGTCGGTGCCAATGACAATGCGGGCCGTGGGTAGCATGGGAACGGCGGCCACAGAGCAAACTGCCTCTTGAACCGCAAACATCTCCGCACAGAAGGAGGTTCTGAGAGGCGAAACCTTGATGTTTTGTTCAGAGCATCGCTTCTCGGTTGGCCCGGTATTGCACTGCCTCCGGGATCGGCCTTGTCTTTAGCGCGTCTTTACTATCCTGTCTTTCTATCCCATCTTTATATTCTCCTACTATCTGCACGTGGTAGTGATTGTGGCTCGGCTTGAGCCAGTGAGCAGGCCTGTGCACTTTCCTTTTCTTTCTTCCTGGCAACAACTTCTCAGAGCATGCTTGCAAGGACAGTAAACTGCCGTTGTTGTTTCGCAGGCCTGGATGCTTGCGTCAACGTACATAACGATGGAGCCATGCGGCAGATTGTCGTCTTGCTCTGTAATTCGGTCGCGAAACGACGATGCCGCGCGGGTAGATGATGGCCGACGTAGATCAGTTGGCTTGTTGTCGCTTAGCTGCACAAAACGCCAAGGAGGAAGAACTGGCGGGGGCGGCTGTAGAATGGAGTGCGATGAAGCATATGCCCTTAGTGCACACGTTCGGTGTGTAAGGCTTGATTTTAGGCGGCGAGCATCGCGTCGTTGCTGCACCAGCTCATCTAGTGTATTCAGCTGCGCATGTTCTTGGAGCGCCACGATCGGGGTAATGCACATACTCGATCGTCAACTGGAGTGCGTTCAGGCAGGCGGTAGACGAGGCGACCGCCTCAGGCGCCCCCCTTTTCACGAGCTTGTTCCGGAGCGCCCTCGCAGCCACACGATGAGCAGAGGTGAGGGCGTGGCAGCCCACACCTGACAACAAACTGCTCGAACTGCGCCAGAAGAACAGAGATCGCGCAGAGCGAAGGGCGCGACGGACCGACATAGCCGCCGACTGAAAAGCCTACAACCGCCTGGACGCGGCTGCGTGCCGCCACGCCAACAAACACTACCGTAGGCAGTGGGCTTCACCATGCCAAAGGATGGAGGAAGACGCCAGCTCGCAGAGGCTGTTTGACACCTTGCGGCGCATCACAGAACCACATGCAAACCCTCAACCGCTTGCTGCCCTGACCATCTCCAGCGGGCTGAGCTACGAAGAGCTCGCAGAGGGGTTTGCCGACCGGTTCGCGCCGCCCAGCCTCGCAAGCGCAGCCAGCATGGCTGCTCCCGAGTGCCCCAGAAGCGCCGCCAGTCCCTCTCCCGTCACTTCGGAAGGTCCCCGTGACGCGCCTTTCACCGCAGCGGAACTGAACAAAGCGCTGCAGCGCTGCCGCCGCCGATCGGCGCCTGGACCGGACGGGGTTACCTACCAGTTTCTGAGAAACCTGGATGCAGAGCAACAACAGATCCTCTTGCAGCAGATAAACCTGGTGTGGGAACGCGGGGAGCTACCGGAGGACTGGCGCACCGCGGTCGTCTGTCCTATCCGAAAGACAGGGCGCCCACCTACGGAGCTGAGCGGATACCGACCAGTGGCTTTAACATCGGCGGCGGGTAAGCTCATGGAGCAAATGGCGTTGCAGCGTTCGACGAGCGGCAGACGCGTTTCCGCGGGAAGCATGCGGTTCACGGCTGATTCGATATCGGGCGTTGTCCAAACGCTGGCGCACGCCAGGGCGCTAGGCCAGCTCGCGCTCACGCTGCTACTGGACGTCTCGGGCGCCTTTGACAACGTCCACCGCGCACCAATTCTCGCGGTGCTTGAGGGAGCCTGTGTGGGCGGCCGCCTTTTGGGATATGTTCGCGGCTTCCTGAGCGGGTGCACCATGCGCGTACGAGTCGAGGGCAAGTTCTCCGAATCTTGTCCGGTGGAACTGGGCGTGCCGCAGGGTTCTGTCTTATCACAATTTCTGTTTAATGTGGCCACGTAGATGGCCCCGGCCTGCCTACCCATGAGCAGCCGACACCATGTGTATGTACATGGCCATATACGCAGACGACATTGCTCTGTGGTGCCCGGGGAGGTGCTCCGCTTTCGGGAGTGCCTTCAGACAGCGCTGACAGCAATCGACGCCTGCCTCCATGGCCTCAGTCTGTCGCTGAGCGCGGACAAATTGGTGGCCATGGCTTGCGTTTCGCGCTCGCGCGCGCGCCTTGCGCCACTAACCACTGGACGGGACTCCGATCTTTCGGTGTAAATCGGTGCGGTACCTTGGCATGGACTTCGACCTGCGCCTTTCCTTCCACCCCGCTGCGACAGAGGCCTGTTTGCAGATGCAGAGGATCACCGCCGCCGTGCACAAGCTCACCGCTCGAGGCCAGGGCATCTCCCAGCAAGCCGCGCTGCGACTATACAACGCCGCAGCATTGGGGGCGGCACTCTATACGCGTTGCCGCTCGTCTCGGTGCGCAAACCATGCTGGAAGAAACTGGAGCTCCAGCACCGCAAGTCCCTGCGCGTGTGTTTCGGCCTGCCCAAAAACTCGAAATGCGCCGCAACACTGGCTGAGGCAGGAGCGTGGCCGCTTCAGCTCCAAGCAGCGCCCAGGACTCTGCATTACATGGAGCGGCTCCATTGCGCACCGGACGGCGGCTCGTTACTACAGCGCATGCGCTCGCACCCGTACTCGAGAATGCGTGCGGCGCAGCTAGAATATGAGCGCCTCACTGAAGACCCCCCCCCCCCCCCCCTCCTACGGCCCCTGCCCGCCCTGGCCTGCTGCCTCGGAGATACAGCGAGAGATCGTCGGGAAAGCGGAGCACACCCCTCTGCGCTCTGCAGCAGCTGGCCAGAGCCGTCATACACGAGGAGCTCCAGGACCATCTCCTCGTGTACACTGATGGCTTAGTGGCTCGCGACAGCACCGCACTCGCAGCGGCGGCTCCCATCCGCGCCCTGCGTCTGCACAGCCAAACACAAGTCACCTTCCTGGGCCCCTCCACCACGGCGGAGTTGATGGGGATCCGACGGGGTTGCACCTACTGCTCTCCATCGTCCCTCCGCCACCCAGGAGTGCTCAGTTGTGCGACTCGCGCACTGCCCTCAGCCGCCTGCAGTGCAACGGCCGCGGTGCCCCACTAGTGCGCGACATTCGCTCACGCATCGAGCGCCTCGCGCAGAAAGGATGCTCTGTGAGTGCACAGTGGGTGCCCGGTCAATGCGGCATCGCTGGTGACGAGGAGGCCGACGAATTCGCAACCACCGCACACCAACCACCTCCAAGCGATCTGCCCCTTGCGCTGGAGGACGTGCATGCGGTCATCCAGGTGCATCTCCGACGGCAGCACCGCGACCCACGCATCGCCGGAGGTGAGCGCATCGCCAGCATCAACAGCTGCCGCGTACTTACGCGGTCGCAACGCGCTATGATCCTCCGTGCGCGCATTGGCTGCGTGTGGCCCGGGGAAGGACGGGTGCGTCACATAATCGCGACGAGTGATGTGTGTGATGGGTGCGGTGCAGTGGAAACACTGGAGCACCTGCTCCTTCGCCGCGTTCGACGATCCTCGTCGTGATATGCTCGCGGCCTACGGGACGCTGGGCATACTTCCTGACTCGCTCAAGACGCTATTGTGGCCGCAGGGCAGTGCGCGCACCCGTGAGCAAACCTTGGTGAGCCTCTGTGCATTTCTCGAACAGACGGGCTTGACGTCCCGTCTGTTTTGCGCCAGGTAGTGTCGCGCAGTGACCGAACGCTCCACGTGTGCTACCTCGGACGATAAACAGCTGGGCGCCCTACCCCAGCGGTTGTGTGCAAAGTGTTGTGCGCGTGTGTTTTTCCTTTCTTTTATAACTCTGCACTCGCGCAACTTGTACAAATATATTGTTATATAAATAATGTATTTATCACCTCTCCCTCTATCCTCTCTTAGTGTCCTCTCACCTCTATCATTTCACTTCTTCAAACTACCTGCTATCCTTTATTTCCGCTGCCCCAGCTCAGGTGCTTCAGTATCGATGGCAGATGCCGGGGCTAGCAAAAAACTTTTGCTTTCCTCTTTGTTACTTACTACTACTGCCTTTTGCCATGGCGCTCTTCGGCCGCAGATGCCCTTGCGCCATAAAAATTCAATATCATCATCATCAGAGCGCTTGACGCTATAAGTGTGTATAAGTGTGGACGTAAATTCGACGCCGCGAAAGGCCCGTATAAGATCCTCTGTTGAATTCGAAAACTTGACTACGAACTCGTACCCCCTGCTTATACAACGATCATTAGCGAGTATCCGGCAACTACTCGAAACAGCTGCACATGCTACCCTCCTAATACTGTCGCAAACGAACAGTGGGAGGCCGTACTGCTCAGCTCGGACATGGCTGTACACAAAAAAATTATGATGGTTTAGTTCTGGTTAACCCTGGTCGAAAGCGAAACGCTACATTTCCCTGGCTACGTTTGTGGTCGAGCGACTGGCGGTCTCCACGGCAGGCGTCGCATCGAACACACTTAGCGTTAGGCTTTACGCATCAAAGTGCACCGTCGTTTTATGCAGAACTCACTTTGACCCCTGCGCACCAACACATTTATTAGCATCACAGACAATCCGAAAAAAGAGTAAAATGATCTGTCCTCCTTCTGTTCGATCCCTTAGCTCGGCTGAGGCCTGCGAGTGGAGAAGACTCCAGGCTATAAACTTCGTACCCCGCTCTAAAGGGGCTGAACAGGAGGTGACATGAGGGAGGATGCGGAGGTCTGCGACTTGTGCGGGCATACCGCTACACTCGAACACAAAATATGGAGATGCCCCAGGGCATGGCAGAATTAACAATGCAGAGGAATGTGAGACCATACTCAGAGGCGCCGACCTTAGTATGCAACGCTGCGCTACCCGCCTGGCAGCAGAAGCTGCGCGACTATACTGGTGCTAGTCTTCCATCTGCGACGCTGCCCCTCCCCGGACGCCTGCGTGCGGACCTTGAGGGACACGGGTCTTCTGGCGGAAATAGTTTCTTCACCCACGTCATCCCGCGATTGCAGCAGACGCTTTCCCGCTCCGGTCGGTCATGGTATGTGACGTCACGGAGGGAGTAGGCAGCACATCTGGGATGCCTCCTTTCCTCCTCTCCCCCAACGCCATGACGGAGCGCACATGTGCCACTCTCCACGGCAGGCGTCGCATCGATCATATCTAGCGTTCCGCTGAACGCACCAAAGTGCACCGTCGATTTATAATAATAATAATTGGTTTTTGGGGAAAGGAAATGGCGCAGTATCTGTCTCATATATCGTTGGACACCTGAACCGCGCCGTAAGGGAAGGGATAAGGGAGGGAGTGAAAGAAGAAAGGAAGAATGAGGTGCCGTAGTGGAGGGCTCCGGAATAATTTCGACCACCTGGGGATCTTTAACGTGCACTGACATCGCACAGCACACGGGCGCCTTAGCGTTTTTCCTCCATAAAAACGCAGCCGCCGCGGTCGGGTTCGAACCCGGGAACTCCGGATCAGCAGTCGAGTAATGCAGAACCCACTTTCATGACTTGCGCATGGGACGCCGGCAGACGCTGTCCTGCTTGAGCGAGGGTCAAGGTCAAAGTCGAGATAGTTGGTGTAACAGCCACTGGTGTCGCTGCTGTAGCTGGCATCATGTGTCCAAGTTGACTACCACCAGTTAGGCTCATGGTTTGACCTCTAGCTACATTCAAGGTGAAAATTGCAGCCCAGCTGACCTCTACTTACATTTAAGGTCAAACTTGCCACCGCGCTGAAGGCTCGAAAAGCTGGCGTAGTGAAGCGTTTAAAGATTGTCAGCCGAACCCCCGCTGCCGTTCAAGCCGATGAGCTCCTTTAATTCCATCTTGCCGTAATTACCAATACCCGCCGCGGTGGCTTAGTGGTTAAGGCGCTCGTCTACTGAGCCGGAGTATCCGCGGGTTCGAACCCGACCGCGGCGGCCGCGTTTCGAACCCCGGCGCAGCGACAGCGAAGACTGCTCGGCAGCGTGGCGAAGTCGCGTGATACGTTGCTATGGCAGCAGCACCACGTCACGTGGCGTCACGTGGTTGCGACGTCAGGCTTCGGCTGTTGCAAGGCTGGTTTCTCGGAGCAGACTTTGCTCGCTCCTGCTAGGCCAGTAAAGCTTTCGCTTTAAGATGCGCAGCAGTGGAGGGCGCTGGAATAATTTCAACAACCTCGGGCTTTGAAAGGGCCACAGAAAAGGGTGTTTGACCTTGCCTTTAAAATACTTGCACTATATAGAGCACAGGCCACCGAGCGTCCATGCCGCGTACGAGACCTCAGAAGCGAGCGGGAAATTTACAATATATTTTTTTGAAATTCTCTCTTTCGCATATAGCCGCGACGCCAATGTCGCACAGCACAAGGGCACATTTTGCGTTTGGCCTCCTTCGAAACGGCGAAACGCTGCCACTGTGATCCAGATAGAGCTTACCGCTGTTTGTACAATGCGGCAAAAGACCATAATATGCCCTCTTTCAAACACTTCATCGTCACCTCTCTGTTGAAGTGCCCAAGCAGAGAGAGAGTGACTGGGTCTTTACTTCTTACATAATCTTTCATAACCTAACCTAGCCTAGCCTAAACTGACCAAACTTTACCTAATGGGAACAGAGGTGCCCCAGTCAGACATACTTTCCGCGCCTTTTCTTTGTTCCGATAGTGTGACCTTAACAGGGGCGTCAAAAAATTTTGTGTCTAATCACGTACATTCATGCCTTGATCTAGCTCGCTTGATGCTTGATGTAAACAACCTGGCGCAACCAGCTGAATGCGTAATTAATTGCACCGTGAAATCAAATATTTTTAATACATCTGGTAATAACATTAGGAGCTTTGCAAAGCAACCAGTGTCCTGTAGACCGCCCTCTATCAGAACCTGAAAGCTCTTCCGCGAAGTCGACTGGGTCCAAACGCTGTATAGTTGACGTTTGCATCTGATCTTAGATGATAGCACTGATGTATTCGGACACCCCCTTTTTTTTACGCAAGCTTGGCGCAGGTTGCCGCTGAACTTTACGATGGTCTTATGCTTTGTCAACAACAGGTGAAAGTAAGGAGGTGTTAGACTCCTTAAAACGAGGCTCAGCGCCTGGGCCACATGGTCTTCCTGTGGAGTTGACTATTGAAAATGGGTAATTATTATTAACGGTCGCGGTGGCTCAGTGGTTAGAGCGCTCGGCTACTGATCCGGAGTTCCCGGGTTCGAAGCCGACCTACTACTAATACTAATTGGTTTTTGGGGAAAGGAAATGACGCAGTATCTGTCTCATATATCGTTGGACACCTGAACCGCGCCATAAGGGAAGGGATAAAGGAGGGAATGAAAGAAGAAAGGAAGAAAGAGGTGCCGTAGTGGAGGCTCCCAAGCCGACCACGGTGGCTGCGTTTTTATGGAGGCAAAACGCTATCAGTGCACGTTAAAGATCTCCAGGTGGTCGCAATTATTCCGGAGCCCTCCACTACGGCACCTATTCCTTCATTCTTTCACTCCTTCCTTTATCCCTTTCCTTACGGCGTGGTTCAGGTGTCCAACTATATATGAGACAGATTATGCGCCATTTCCTTTCCCCCCAAAAACAATTATTATTATTATTATTTCCCTCGTAGACTACACCCCTAAACAAAGCGGTGTAGAAAGTGTAGTTCTCGTGCTACACTACGGGTAAAAGAAATGCGTTTGTATAGGTCAGCGAAGCTACATTTTTTTACACTGTCAAAGAAAAAAAGGAGCCATGCTATATTCGCTACACTGTGTAGAAAGCGACAGCTGGTCGCCCAGGAAATTGACATGCTCGGGCAGTAAATTATGGCCAAATAAAGGTATACTAGTACTACTACTCGGGCAATTTTTTAACCTACACTTGCTACACTAGTCATTTTTTACTTACACTGGCTACACTAGCTGCACTAGTAGTAGTAGTAATAGACCGCACCGCTAGCCTCCAGAAATCACGGAGTCTGTGTTTACGTCACGTTTCACGTCACTCCGTCCTATGACGTCATAAGAGTTCTCGAGTTTGAATCGTAGTGGTGGGAAAACCTTTTTCAACTTCGAATCAAAATTTCTTGGAAATAAATGCATATTTCGCTCCCGGACAAGCGGCAACAAAGCCATGAAATGCCGAACTATCAGATTTTGCTAATAAAAAAATAATGATAGAGTTCTCCTCAGTGTTCCTTTAACCACACATCGGTGAGACAAGCAGCAACACCAGGCCAAAGGCTTTCGCCTCACTGCACTTTAGGTCAACAAAGTGCCCTCTGAATTTTTCGACAGGCAAACAAGACGGCTCTCCATCTCCCCCATCGGACCCCCACGTACGTGTAAACTACTGTCATTTGGGGTCTACAACACTGTGATGGAGCTTCCGGAAGCTCATCTCACTTCTCAGTACGAGCGTCTCGCCCACATCTCCACGGGACGTCATTTACTCGACAAGCTTGGAATAAGCTTCGAAACGGCCATCGCCGACAAGGCCCAGCTTCCGTCCCATATCCACGGTAACCTTATCGTTACCCCTCTCCCGAAAACCATGCACCCAGAGTATCAAGTCGCTCGCCGCAAGAACAGGGCTAAGTCTACGCACAAAAAGTATTTAACAGATGAGACAGAGGTCTATGTCGACGCCGCCGAACACTCCGATCGCGATGCTTTTTCGCTCGCGGTTGTAAACTACTGTGGACGGCCGTTGGTTGCGTGCTCCGTTCACGTCAGATCGTCTGAAGAGGCCGAGGAGGTGGCCGTAGCCTTGGCGATGGTTTTCACCTCTGCAGAAACCAGCTTCAGGGACTCTAAATCTGCGATTCGTAATTTCGCCAAAGACCAGATCTCCCCCGTCACCCTACTCTCCTCCGGTCCACCAAGGACCAACTCCGCCCGATCCAATTGATGGTTCCTGCGCACTCATCCTATCCAGGGAACGCAGCGGCCCACAATCATGCCCGAGGATTCGTCGACCGGGATGTGGTGTCGCCCGTCCTGCGGACGCCGAGAGATCGTGTGTTTACACTTCTTGACATAGCCATGCACTACCACTTAGGTAGACTTCTATATTCCGCCGCACATATTTCTCTCACCATACCCCAAGAGGTTGTGTGGAGGCAACTCCAAACGAACACCTTCGTGGCCAACATGCCACTTCATCCCACATACCATGGGCTTGCTCTCTGGACTCGCCTCCTTGAGGTTTGCAGCTCTCGAATCCAGGTCAGTGGGAGGCCGCATTGCTCAGTTCTGGCTCGGACACACAGATCCGGGTTGTGACAAGAGCCTTAGAAGACGCCGAACGCCACGGGCTCATGGCCACTTGATGGGGCTATAACTCCCACACCATCTGCTACTTTTGTCGAAGGAAATAAAGTTTACCCTCCTCCTTCACACGCCACGCGCTGAAGGTTGCTGAAGGTCAAATGTGCGCGGTCTTCGAAACTCGCGGAATATGCCGTAGTAAAGCTTTCGGTTTAAAAGAGAAAACGCTTACTTGATGATGATGATGATGATGATAATGTGCTCAGGCGTAATACCCACGGTGGGGATTGGCCAGGGTGCATTGCGAATACAAGCGCACTAATAGACAAGGAGTGGAGTATATGTATAATTTTGTGTCTTAGACTAAAATTTGAACAAAAATTAAAAAAGGAAAAGAAAAAGCAGTGAATTCTCAATTCCAGCAGAGGGACCTACCTCCCCGTCAAGCAAAGAGACGAGAAAAAAATAACGCCAGGTCACGTGAGTTCGCGCGCCTAGCGATATTTCCGGAGGAAGACAAAGAAACGAACGGTCTCCTGGTCGATGATCGCCGCAGTGCTGTTGCCCCTGCCACGGCTCTCCGAAAAAGAAGCTTCCGCCGCGGCTCTGGAACCGGGCATCATGAACGGTGCGACTGCGTCGGCGGGTCTTCCTGGGGGCCACACCGGGGAGGGACAGCAACCTTCGAGTCTTCCGGCCTGCCTCGTCGTAGCCAGGTCAGCGGAAGGGAAGGAGCAGCGACGGCCGCCATGTTGCACACCACCTCCTCCGTGGGGGGCACCTTGTTCAACAGCCAGCTGCACTGCGAAGTTTTCGCCCGGCAAACATCCCTGGTCGGTCCCTTTCGGCAGGCTGCTGGTCCTCGTGGCGATCGCAGCATTTGGCGTTGCACTTCTGCCTGGGCAGCAGCGTCAGGAGGTGCTCGGTCTACCACACTCAGCCATGGCGCAGCACGGCGCGTCGCGCCCCTTCTTCGACGACATCGACGCCCGGGCTGGTGACCGCGTTTTGGCTCCGACCTTCTGGTCGCTGCTGCCGGCGCGTGCCAACTGCTGGACCCTTGTGGGGCTGGGCGGCGAGTACCTGCTGCGCCTGCGTGGGTGGACGCGCTGCTCACATGACTACAAGACGTGGTTCGGCCGCGCTGCTTAATTTCCTTGTTAAGTTATTTGTGCTGCTTTAATTCGTTTCTGCTGTAATTGTTTCTGCGTTATAAAAATACTAGTCTCAATTTTCGCGTTATACACGTGTTTGCGTTACTGCCTTAATTATCTCCCTCTCCTTCTGCTGCTTTCTCTACTTTACAGCAATATGTACATTTATTGGCGCTTTACTCGGTATAAGGGACGCCAGCGTATTCGTACGCAGCAGATAACTCCCTCGATCGACAGCTGCCCAAAGGGAAAATTTTGTAAAATAGTGCGGTTTCACGTCCCGAAGCAACACACGGGCCATGAAGGACGCCGTATAGTGAAGAACTTAGTTTGAATTTAGACCAGCCGGGGCTATTCAACATGCGCTGACATCGCACAGCAGACGGGACCTTTTGCGTTCCGCCTCCATTGAAATGCATCCGCCTCGACCGGGATTTTGAAGCGAGAAGCTTCACTACGCTAGGTAAAGCAGTCGTCGCGTAGGCCGGAGAATGACCATAAACGACCTTCAGCCCAACCGCGTTTATCCCTTCCTTACGGCGCGGTTCGGATGTCCACCGATATATGCGAGACAGTTTCTGCGCCATTTCCTTTCCTCAAAACCAATTTTCAAAGGTAATCTGCAATTTTCTTCGAAACCAAAGGAAAGGCGCATTCAGTCGCGCTTTAACCTGCGTGGCGGTAGTGACAGATGTGCGCTGCATGCGTTGGCAGAAACGCGGCACTGAAGCCGTCGGCGTTCATAGTGTTCATTGACGTTGGCATTGACAACGTTCTACTCCGATGATATTGAGGAAAGGAAGGCGCATAACTGGCCCCATGGGACAGTGGACGTATATTATAATCGGTTTTGGGAGAAAGGAAATGGCGCAGTATTTGTCTCGTATATCGTTGGACACCTGAACCGCGCCGTAAGCAAAGGCATAAAGGAGTGAGTGAAAGAAGAAAGGAAGAATGAGGTGCCGTAGTGGAGGGCTCCGGAATAATTTAGACCACCTGGGGATCTTTAACGTGCACTGACATCGCGCAGCACATGGGCGCCTTAGCGTTTTTCCTCCATAAAAACGCAGCCGCCGCGGTCGGGTTCGAACCCGGGAACTCCCGATCAGTAGTCGAGCGCCCTAACCACTGAGCCACCGCGGCGGGTGAAGTGGACGCCTCAGTCGCGTTTTTAGGTGCGTGACGAAGGTGAGAGATGTGGGCTACATTCATTAGCGTTGACAACGTTGTGGCAGACAGGCGGTATCGCCGCAACAGGCCGCAGCATTCATTGGGTGACGAACCTCTCGCGATCAACCATTAATTTAACTGCCACCTACCGTGGTGGGCTTACTGCATATTCAGTGTGCGGAACGCACTAGGCGTTACAGACGCCCATCCGCGTTGCCCGATACACCCCAGCTTTCGCTCTCTAACCAGGTTTAACAGTAGTCGAAAAGTAGCTAATTTTTATCCCGCGACCTTGGAATCGGTAGTCGAACGCCAAAGCCACTGAGCCACGTTTTCATGGTATGCTTTGTGAGGTTTAACGACCCAAAGCTGCACCTTATTTATGAAAGACTGCGTAGTGAAGGGTTTCGAATTAATTTCGAACGCCTGGGGTTCTTCAGATTCGTTCCTTGGTTTCGCGTAGTCGTCTCGCGTATCGCGCTTCCATCGCCCTTGGGTGGATCATGCCCGAGAACGATCACGTGACTACTACGCGCGCACAGCTCGCGTCTCGTGGTGCTTTCGTCACTGCAGAGTGACGCGCGGTCGCAAGAAAAATTGGAGGACGCTTAGGCTTGGTCTTGAAGAGCAGGGGCCCTATTCTCAACACGCATGGCCGCCGTTCGGTGCCATATTGTCTCTCTGATTGGCTCATAGGGCGATCACGTGCAAGTCACGAGTTTCAAATTTGTGGCGCGAAACCGTCAGGCTTCGAAATCGCTTTCTGCTGTGACGTCAAAATGACGTGTCCTTGAAGACTGATTTTTAGCACAGTTATACTTGGTGTCGGGTTGGTAAATTTAAGTGTATGTGGAGGGGAAACGAAGCTACAGCTGGTATGGAAGAAAGTACTTGGCTCGTTTTAACAATTTTGAGAAAACAAAGTTCGTACTGTGAAGGGTTGCTTCCTAGAATGTGATTGGGCGGAGGAATGTCACGTGAATCACGTGATACGCAAGCATAATTCAGTGAAGTCAAAATGACTTTCAGTGACGCAAAGTAATTGCTGCCATTGCTGAAAAATACTGCGTTTGGCTGCCGTAATTTGGTACGGCCGCGAGGTGGTTGGATTACGGTATTACGAAAATGGCGGATACAACGCTGATTTATACGTCTGACTCCGCAGTTTGGTACCAATTTATTTGACGTGATGAATTATGGCAAGGTAAATCTTGATTTGAATGTAGAAAACTTTGAAACGGCTTTTTAAGGGCACTTATATAGTAACTATTAGTTCGAAGGACCGATACAAAGAAGGGTAAAATTTTTTATCGTCTCATGAGGTCTCTACGTACTTTTCTGCTTCAAACACTTTGCAGACGTTACTACGGCATCATCAGTGCACCGTCCCTTCCACGACGACGAAGGCGCGGAGGCACCGTGCGACGGTGTGTGCAATCGTATTTGAGGCAACAACAACGACGTTCGGAATAGCTAGAAGGCGAGGCTGCGGTGTCGCTTAGCAACGTCCCAGCCGACATACGGCATTTGGCATAAGACATATGGAATACAACATACGGCTGAAGTGCGCAACGAGCCGAAATATCTCGCTGGCTGGCGTAGCAAAGCTCTCGCTTTAAAAGAGACAGCAACCATATACCCCCTGTTACTTCACGGGTGCACCGGAAAGAGCTCTCTCTAGGTCCTCCGCTCTTTTTGTTTCAATATCAATGCTGAAGAGGGAACACGAATTTTCCCGTGACTCTAAAATAGAGGAGAAAGACGAGCCATTGCACTTGAACTGAAGCTCGCGGCGCCTCCACGATTGGGCCTTCCGGAAAGAAGACGAAGGGAAGTGGAGCAGTCTCCTGGTCGATGGGTGCCGTAGTGCTCCGGCTGCTACCACCGTTCTCCCAAGAGGCTTCCTCAGCGACGGCTTCGAATCCCAGTGCCATGAATACTGCTGCTACATCTGCGGGCCCTCCCCGAAGCCACGACAGGGGGAAAGACCAAGCGCCCTGCCTCTCGGCTTGGTTTACAGCCACGTCACCAAAAGGGGGAGTCGATGGCCGCCATGTTGCACAGCACCTCGTCCGGGGTCAGGTTTACGCTTCGATGCCAGCAACACTCCTCGGCTGTCCACTGCGTTCGCCGGTCGCCAACACGGCAGCCTACAGCTGCAAGCTGGTCCTGGTGGTGGTGATGGCTGCACACGGCGTTTCGCTCGGGCCGAGGAGGGATCGTCGGGTGGGCCTCGGGGCACAACACCCTGCTACTATGGCACGGAAGACCATGGCGAACATTTTGTTCGACCATGTCAACGCGTCCATTACCCCGGCTGGTGCCCATGTTTTGGCTGCGGCCCCGTCGTCTCGCCAGCTGACGTCTTCCTGGACGTCGTCGTGAGCGGGTGTGGCGAGCCCGCGTTGAGCTGAGCGGGCGACGAGTACCTGCTGCGCCTGCTGGGCTGGACGCCTTGCTCACATGACTACAAGACTGTTTTTTTATTTTTTAGTGTGTTCCTTATTATTATTCGCAAAATATGCTGTTTAGGTCTCACAGCTGCAAATTGTCACGAAATATTAAATACGAATGCAAATTTTTGTTTCACACATGAGTGTATCCTCTTCTGCCATTTCTGAGTGTACTAATTGATGAAGGCTTTATTATTAGCAATTAAAGCAGGCATGGATGGCGAATTAGACGGCCGGAAACTCTTAAGCCCCGGTGGCCTACGCGGCCGAGGGCACTACTGCCGTTTGAACGGCAGTTCCGCTGCCCGGTTGGAGCTGAAGGGTTAGAAGAACAGCGACGGCTGATCGCCCAGGCGGTTGACATGCTCGGCCTTGAAAATTATGGCCGAATAAATGTATACTACTACTACTACTACTTTTGCTGCTGCTACTACTACTACTACTACTGCTACTACTACTACTACTACTACTACTACTACTACTACTACTACTACTACTACTACTACTAGGAATACACTACAGTGCAGCTAGTGTAGTCAGTGTACGTAAAAATGGCTAGTGTAGCCAGTGTAGGTTAAAAAATTGCCCGAGTAGTAGTACTAGTATACCTTTATTCGGCCATAATTTACTGCCCGAGCATGTCAGTTTCCTGGGCGACCAGCCGTCGCTTTCTACACAGTGTAGCGAATATAGCATGGCTCCTTTTTTTCTTTGCCAGTGTAAAAAAATGTAGCTTCACTGACCTATACAAACGCATTGCTTTTACGCGTAGTGTAGCACGAGAACTACACTTTCCACACCGCTTTGTTTAGGGGTGTAGGCTACGAGACAAAAAAGAAGGCGCGTGTTTCAAACGCACACCGCCATTTTATGACGCTAAATGCCGCGATCGGTTGCTGCGCAGCCTGGCAAGTCTGCGAAGTTCATCCGCCTGAACGACGGATTCCAACGATTCCGCCGCGACTCGCGGCTGCGGCGGAATGCTGTGGCCACGACATCCAAACCTGGGCCGTCCAGCAGGTCTCGACGGCTCTTGAAAGACAAAGGCCGAGTGAAACCGACGGAGCGTTGCCCCTCGGGGCGACCGACCACGGGAGTAACACACGCTGGAGTTGAGTATAGAGACCATCCGCTTAGGAGACGTCAGGGCCCGCGCCGCGGCGCCATTTAGTCATGCATGGTGTCGTTCTGCAGGCGACTAAATAAAGTTTATTTATTTATTTATTTATTCAATACTGCAGGCCTTTACGGCCCAAGCAGGAGGGGCATACACTTGGCATCAGCGTATAGAACGAAGATAGCAAATAATAATTTCAAAACACTTGTTTTGAAGTCCTCCTCCTCCTCCTCCTCGACGACGGCAGCATTATCCGGGGCACCCAAGCGTTAAAGGCAATGGCAACCTTACCTTCTACGAAGGTGAAATCGACTGAAAGTGCGTGTTTTTGTCTCCTGGACGCTACTTCGCGTTTAGGTGAGCCGCGTTCGTTCAGTTGGTATCGGCGCTGGCGGACCCACACGAGAAATGTAAATTTGCATACAGGGTCATCTGCGTATCTATGTATGGTAGCGCGAAGCTCCCTACGCTTACAGTACCGTATTTCACGTGTGTGTATTAATACGGCGGCCTCTCAAAGGGATGGGGCAGCCCGCTGGCTTAGAGCAGAGAAACAGCCATCGAAAGTCGCACCCCATATGCCACGGAACACCGGTTTCAAAACAATTAGAACAATTAGAAGCAGCGCAGAACGCTGTTCTAGTCACGACAGAAGCATGGATGCTTTGTATTTTGTGCGAGGAACTCGTCGTCGACCCTTCGTCCGACGATGAACTTACTGTGCAAGAAAGTTAGCGACAGCTACGTGATATGTTCCATGCACCCACTGAGCAGATGATACAAATGTGTGTGTTGCGCTCCTTTTGAGTGTAAACAAAAATCTCCTTTGCATTTCTCTGCCCTAATATACGCAACGCAGAAACGTTTTGTAGGATATATTTCTTCATTTAATCTTATAGCCAACTACAACTCTAAACTTCAGAGGTTGTCGTCTGCTCACGAGGACGACTGTGCTTCGTAGCGCGCTATTGACTGACGCTCGTGCAAAAGATTGCAGTGCCTCACGTCATAGTTTTAGCCCCGCCCTCCACTCGCCTACACGAGCTTGCATGGTTAGCTCAGTGTAGGTTCAAACAATGGCCTTACTACTGGTACTACAGAGTGGGTTGTGGGCATGTGTTGGTATGCAGGTGGCGTCTGGCATGCTGATGGCCCTTGGACCGCATCTTGTGTCTCGCCGGGTACCTGCGGCAGTCCAGTCGGTAGGCTAGTGTTATTTCTCGTTAGTTGGTGTGCGTATCGTTGTAAGCACGCTTGGCATGCCCTCCTGCCTCTTCCCGGTAGGCTAATTCGCGGGCAGTGGTGAAGAAGGCAAGCCTGACGGCTGTCTTGGCCACCTCTGTGTCAATTGCGCGTTGTGTGCAACTAGTGAGGCGATACCGTTCCAGTCTGTCACCACCGCTCTCGTAACATGGCAGAGTCCGCCGCATCCTCGTATACTGCACTTTGACTCTTCTTTTGACGGCCTCTGCTCATTCTTTTGACGGCATCTCCCCCCCATCACACCTTCCCCGTCCCAAGAGGACTGGGAGGCGGCTCTGCTCGGCGGCCAGGAACTATCGGTCCAACAGGCCCTGGTTCGGCGGACCACCGCAGCGGTCAGGACCAATGGGGTCCTAGAATGAGGGTCTCCGCCTTTTATTGTAAGGGGCGAGACTCTCTAGGGGCCTCGCCCCGAGCACCTCTCTTTATATATAGCTAAATAAATGCTTTTCACCACCATCAATGTCTGCGTCTTCATGGTACCGTTCGGTGAATGTGTTTGCAACTTGCTTAAAATGGAGATTGGTTTTTGGGGAAACGAAATGCCGCAGTAGCTCTCCCAATTTTTTTGGATTCTAGAACATTTATTGCATCGAGAGCAAGTTGTAGAAGACACATACTAGATGGCCGTTAGCCCATGGCTGGTGGCGACCTCATTGGCCCGCTCGATTGCCCATGCTTGAATCTTAGGGCCCGAGCTGATCAGCACGGCCTCCTACCGCTCGGGAGAAGGGAGCGTTATCAACTCGGCCGGAGGCGGATCATTTGCGCAGTTCCACAGAATGTGGTTATATGTGGGCCTTTCATCACATTTATGGAATTGTGGGCCGTACTGGCCAGGGTACATGAGGGCAAGCATTGCCGAATTCAGAATGGAGCGTGTTTGTAGTCGGCGCCAGGTAACTTCCTGCGCTTTTGTTAATCAGGCAACTTCCGGCACTTTTGTCAACGATTTGTTGGGAGAGGGATATGCGCGCCTCTCCAGCCTAAAGTGATGAGTGATGTCATGAAATGAGATCAACCCGTCACTCGTGAAATTCGGGTCGGAGGGCGCGCTCACTGCCCGGTCGACGAAACCTCGGGCTTGCGAGTGAACCGCCTCGTTCCCTGGATTAGACGAGTGGGCCGGGACCCAGATCAGTTCAACTTCTCTAATCAGAAGGGGGGCGTTTTGAAGGATGCGGAGTGAGGTAGATGTGATACGGCCCCTCGCAAAATTGCGAATGGCTGTTTTGGAGTCGCTGAATATAATATCAGCACGCGTGTTCGCTACAGCTAAGGCTATTGCCGCTTCCTCCGTCGTCTCCGGGGAGGTGGTTTCTATCGACGGTGCCACCAACGGGGCGCCGTTCCCGTTCACCGCGACCAGTGCAAACGCTTTTCTCGGTATCTCGGTGGACACCTGAACCGCGCCGTAAGGGAAGGGATAAAGGAGCGAGTGAAAGAAGAAAAAAAGAAAGAGGTGCCGTAATGGTGGTTTCCAGAATTATTTCCAACATCTGGGGATCTTTAATATGCACTGACATCGCACAGCACATGGGCGCCTTTTGCGTTCCGCCTCCATCGAAACGCGGCCGCCACGGTCGGGTTCGAACCCGGGCACTCCGGCTCAGTAGAGCGCCCTAACCACGAGCCACCGCGTCAGGCCCACATGAAAGTCACGGTGCACATTCCTGGGAATTGAGGGGACCAGGAGGCGAGCTGGGATGGTCCGAGGACTGGTGGTTTTAAGCCGCGTCTTGCCTTCGGGGTGAATACCATCAGCTACAAATATCTGATGGAGTGTTTCTTGAAATTAATGAAGAATTCTATGGTATATTCCTCATCACAGCTCATACTTATGCTAATGCATTTGAACATTCATGTTAATATTGTTGCCCACATTAGGCGCTCTTTTTTACTAGATTTCACTTCATCATAGCAACTAAGTTCAACGTTTCCTACCCAAAAGTTACCCCTAGGCAGGAAAACCGCGTCAGACAGGTTCTTTCATTTCCTTTCTCCATTCTGCCTGCTATCCTTTATTTCCGCTGCCCCAGCTCAGATGCTTCAGTATCGATGGCAGATGCCGGGGCTAGCAAAAATCTTTTCCTTTCTTTTTACTATTATTTTAATAAGCAACCACTACCACCACCACCACCACCAGGTTACGGAAAGAAGGCAGCATCCAACTCGGGCCGATGTAATGGGCCCTCCAGGAGGCCACCTAGGTAGTGCTAGATTACGCTCGGGAGTGTGGCCTGGAATGCACTACAAACAATCAGAACTCTTACAGATTAGAAAGGATAGAAACTTAGGCGCGAACATGCAAATTTACGTTAACAACACCCAGATACTGGTGGTGGAGACGCTTCGCGTATTCGGATTACAAATTCATAACCGGGGTAATATGGCACGGCCTTCCAAAAAATAAAGTTTGCCTGTGAACAAATTAGTAGGATGATTGGCAGGGTATCCGGTAAGCACGGTGGACTTCTCGAAAAAGAAACCGTTAGCCTAGTTCAGGAGTTCATCGTCAGTCGCATGGTGTATTTGGCGCCGTACCTCAAGCTAAGGAAGAACGACCGCGGGAACCTCGACGCGATGATTCGGGCGGCGGTTAAAAAGGCGCTAGGACTCCCGGCCAAAGCGTCTACGGAGCGCCTGCTCCAACTTGGTGTCCACAACTCGGTGAAGGAGCTGATTCAGGCCCATAAAACAGGCCAAATTGCGAGGCTGTCGATGACCAGCGCCGGCTGACAAGTCCTCTGGGAACTCAATCTCGCGCTGCTCGCAACCACCGAACGCAGAGTCGACATGCCGGAGGCATGGAAAAATACTTTGTCAGTTAAGCCGCTCCCCAAGAATATGGATTGGGAGTATAATCAGGGAAGGCGTGAAGCCAGGGCAAAATTTATGCAAAATTACTACGGGAATATACTACGTCGATTCAGCGGGTCCACCCGAGGAGGGCATCTGCACCATTGCGGTGATGCACGAGGAAAGGCAGGTGAAAGGCTCTCGGTAAAAGCTAGTGACGCGCTAACGTTGGAGGAAGTGGTGATTGCACCGGCCGCCACCCACTCACCCACTCCGACGCAGCGTACATAATGTCGGACTCGCAGCAGGCCTGCTGAAATTACGTGCGGGGTAGGATAGCGCCCCTCGCCCGGAGAATACAATCGGCATTTGATAGCAATTAGTATTGAGTGATTAGTAAAAAAACAAATAGCACGGGTGTCCGGTCACCAGGGGGTTGAGGGGAACGAGGTCGCTCACGTGGCTGCCCGAGCGTACCTGCCTCCGGGTTTCACTCAATCTCTCGGTTCTGCCGCGGCAATCATACCAAACCCGCAAATCTCTCACACAGGTATTACAACCCATCTGCGCCTCCAAAGAAGAGTACTTCCGGGACACGCCAAGGGTCTCGACAGAACCGAGAAGTGCAACCTTAGACGGGTCAAAACCGGGTCTTTCTTTATTTTCGCTATACTAAAACACGTGGACCCTACATTCACGGACAGGTGCAAATACTGCGGGTAGCATACGGACCTGTACAACATGGCGTGGGCCTGCCAGTACAACACACATAAAGCCGTTATAAGTCAGCCAACTAGGGAGGCCTGGGAGGCGGCCCTGTCCAGCTCGGACCTGGAGGCCCAGTGGGCCCTGGTCCGGAGAGCAAGGGCAGCAGCGGTGGCCAATGGCGTCCCGGAACAGGGGCTGCTACCCAGCGCAACAACCATCCCCACGTCTCGTTCCCAAGTCAGTACAGTGCAGCAATAAATATTTTATCCTCCTACTACCCCCTATCACCTCATGGGTGCACTGGGAAGAGCTCTCTCTAGGTCCTCCGCTCTTTTCATTTCAATATCAATGCCGAAGAGGGAACACGAATTTTTCCGTGACTCTAAAATAGAGGAGAAAGACGAGCCATTGCGGCTGAACTGAAGTGTATTTGAATACACTTGAGCACTGGTTGAGCGCATTACACCTGAAGTTAAATGTTGGCAAGTGCGCTACTCTTGTTTTCCCTCTATTCACTCCTGTAGTGGTCTCTCTCACTTGCCAGTTAAAAATAATACCGCAGGTTCAATCCCTAAAATACCTAGGGGTCATTTATGACAACAAACTCACCTGGCGACCTCACATTGACCATGTCGCGGCGAAAGGGGCTCGTGCCGTGGGTATGTTACGGAGATTATGTCATCACCGGTACGGCATGCGCAGAGATGCGCTATTAATGATCTACATAATGTATGTCAGGCCAATTTTAGAATTTGGATCAGTGTTGTTTTCAGGCTCGGCTACATATAAACTTCGCCCTCTCGTCCTTTTAGAGAGGGAAGCACTTCGCATGTGCCTCGGCCTTCCAAAATGTGTGGCTATCAATGTGCTGTACCTTGAAGCCCGCATTCCGTCTCTCTTATCACGACTTCAATTTTTAACTGTGCAAACTTACCTCAGGATCTATGAATCCCATTTCCACCGTTCCCAAAGCATTTTCTGTTCTCAGCCGACCTCCTTTTTTGGTGTCCCCTGGTCTCGTTTCAATTCCCCTCAGGTAGTGTTTGTGCAAAGATTACTTCAGCCTTTAGATGTAAACATTTATGATATCCTTCCTGCGCTTCGGAATGGGCCCACTATCCACATTGTTTTCGACGACATATTCCCAAAAAATGCAAAACTTTTGCCACCGAGTATTCTAAATGGCCTTCTAGAAGATCATCTGAGGACCCTACCAACCGATATAGCAATAGCCACTGATGCATCGCAATGCAATGAAAAAGCAGGTGTGGGAATATTTTGCTCCCAGTTAGACTGGTCCTTTTCTCTGCGCCTTCCAGATTTCACCCCTATTTTTCAAGCAGAGTTTCTAGCAGGTGTACTTGCTCTACGCAAGCTAGACCCCTGTATTACAGCAGTTGCAGTAATTACTGATTCTTTATCTTTGTGTTCGTCCCTCGCTGCACAGGTTGACGGTCCCATTTTATCAACTTTCTTATCCCTACTTCCTCCGCATTTGAGCCTTGTTCATTTAGTATGGGTTCCCGGCCACAGCAGTGTGACAGTAAATGAGATTGCTGATAATCTCGCAAAGGCTTCCCTCAGCGGCCCCGTGTTGCCAATCATCCCGGCTACAGCCTACATTACAGCATCTAGATTTCGGCGACGTGCGTTTTTAAGCACGCAAGACACATCACTTTTAACATCGGCGGATTATGAGCACCTTAAATATTATTGGAACCGGAAAATTTGTTGCTCTTGGCAGCTTGAAGTATCACTGACGAGGCTACGCTGCCGCATCCCCCCTCTAAATTTCTATTTACACAAGTCGGGTTTGGTGCTCTCTCCCCTTTGTGCATTTTGCCGTGAGCCAGAATCCATGGAACATTTTTGGCTGTATTGTCGCCGATTCAACTCACTGAGAAAAAGGTTGCTGGAGGAGCCCTTGCAGCATCTTGGCCTTAGTTTGAGCAGCCCGCTCTTGCTATCATTTGGCGCCACCACATTTGGGTTCAGCCACAGATCTGCACCGCTGTTCAAAATTTCCTGATAGAATCTCACCGACTGCCTTGCTAAGTGTTTCAACCTTTTCTTTTCTATCAATTATTACATTTTGACTAAATAATTAATATTTAATCACTCTCTTTATTATTATTCCTAAAATTTAAAAATCAAAACACTCATCCCTTTTCTGTTCATGACGAAAAATTCACCGGTGTTATGCTCCCACGTGCTTTTCCTTTTTGTTAACTGAGTTCAGTTGAATAGCCACCCGATTCTTGGCCGATCCCCCAGTGTGGGTATGTGCCATCTTTTGATAGGCTAACAACAACAACAACAACTGAAGCTCGCGGCGCCTCCACGATTGGGCCTGCCGGAAAGAAGTCGAAGTGAGTCTCCCGTAAGTCAAGTACGTCAAGAAAGTACGCTGTTCTCCTCCTGGTGGGTGTTCGCTGACGTGTCCTTGCTGGCCGCTGCTGTTCTGTGCTTCTCCTGGTGGTTCCGGCTTGTTCATCATTGGTGAGCCCGTACTACGTTGGGGGGTTTTGGCCAAGGCGTAGGTGACCCGGCGGCGTTCGTAGAGTTCATTGGCGTTGGCAACTTTAATAATAATAATTGGTTTTTGGGGAAAGGAAATGGCGCAGTATCTGTCTCATATATCATTGGACACCTGAACCGCGCCGTAAGGGAAGGGATAAAGGAGGGAGTGAAAGAAGAAAGGAAGAAGGAGGTGCCGTAGTGGAGGGCTCCGGAATAATTTCGACCACCTGGGGATCTTTAACGTGCACTGACATCGCACAGCACACGGGCGCCTTATGCTGTGCGATGCCAGTGCACGTTAAAGATCCCCAGGTGGTCGAAATTATTCCGGAGCCATTCACTACGGCACCTCCTTCTTCCTTTCTTCTTTCACTCCCTCCTTTACTTTGCAATAATTGGTTTTTGGGGAAAGGAAATGGCACACTATCTATCTCATATATAGTTGGACACCTGAACCGCCCTGTAAGGGAAGGGATAAAGGAGGGAGTGAAAGAAGAAAGGGACAGAGAGGTGCCGTAGTGGATGGCTCTGGAATAATTTCGACCACCTGGAGATCTTTAACGTGCACTTACATCGCACAGCACACGGCCGCCTTAGCGTTTTGCCCCCATAAAAACGCAGCCGCTGCGGTCCGGGTCGAACCCGAGAACTCCGGTTCAGTAGCCGAGCGCCCTAACCACTGAGCCACCACGGCTGGTTAAAAAAATGACAGTGGCTTAGCTCGGCTATGCCAGGATATATGTAGAGAAAGCAAATGTGAAACTTCCCGGTTGGCCTTGTTCACATATTCCACAACGTATGAAGCACAGGCATAATCGGTTTCTTGAGCCCGCCGCTGAAGTCTCTTGGTCGCATTCCATCACTCATCACGGGCCTGTCTTCTGTGAAGCAGGACTCAGGTCTCTCCTCCGGCTGCTAAACGTGCCTGTCTCGCGGCGGCATATTCACGGCGGCGTTTAGCCAGTCGTTCGGCGCGTTGTTCGTCTGTTTCCGGGGTGATTCGTTTCTTATTCATCTCGTTCCGCTGTCGATTTCAGGCTTCCTCCAGCTTATCAGAATTTTCGCCGTCCATATATACTGTCGCCTCAACTGTGGTTGCGGCGCACGCCAGTTCTCCTCTTCAATCCTCTGACATCTTATCACACATGCGACGCAGCTGTCCAAGCGAGCGGAGACGAGCGCAATGACGAGGAACGCGGTGTCACGTCCTACCAAACAGCGGCGGTGGCGAGCGGCGCGTTGTGACGCCATTGCAGATGGTGCGGCGAGTGCGCGAAGCACAGTAACCTTCTGCGGCGAGGCGCGCGTTGTGACGTCACGGGCCTCGATGGCGTACCGCGACCGCGAAATCGCGAGTTTGCGGCCAATAAAGCGTTCGCTTTAAAAGGCCGTTCATTTTCACGAAAGGAAAAGCGCACAACCGGCTCCGTGGAGACCTCAATTTCGCTTTCACGTACGTGGCGTTGGTATCCAACTGCAAAAGTCTGCTTTGATTGCGTTTCGCACACTGGATAGGCAGCGCGCCCTCCCTGCCATTCTAGCAGGTGGCATGCAGTTAATTAGAGAGTTTTAGTTTCACGTACGTAGAGGGTTCACGTACGCAAACGTGAGAAGTCTACGTAGCCTCCACGCAGGTGGTTTGAAACCCTTATAGTTACACGTACGCGAAACACGCCGCGCGTTACGCCTAGCGCCATCTACTAAGAAACACAGACACTGGTTGTAGCCAAAATCATCTAAGACAAGTCATTAAGCGAAGCCATTCATAGCGAGACCGTTGCTATGACGACGACCAACGCTACTTCGTCAGGCTTAGCAGCTGAAAAATCGCCCTTCTGTCTGAAAAACAAAAGCTATTTGTCGCTTGAAACCTTATGCGAGGGTAAGAATGGGCAAATCGAAGGCGAATACAACAGTTTAGAACACGATATCGCCTCGAGGGATTAGCGACGAAGCTGTTATCGCTGTGAAGCGGCGGGCAGGGCGCCGCCATGTTTGTCAACGCTGCGTACGCAAGCAACGCAAAGACCGCAACGTAAAAATCCGAATCTCACGTACGTACGTGAGACTCGCGCACACCCTTTGCGTTCTGCGCATGCGCACTGGTCACCCGTAAGAGCTCTACGTACGTGAAGCCTCTACGTACGTGAAACTAAATCTCTCTAATGGTTGATCGCGAGAGACTGAGCACCAAATGAACGCTGACCGGCCGCGGTGGCTCAGTGGTTACTGCGCTCGGCTACTGATCCGGAGTTCCCGGGTTCGAACCCAACCGCGGCGGCTGCGTTTTTATGGAGGTAAAACGCTGAGGCTCCCGTGTGCTGTGCGATGGCAGTGCCCGTTAAAGATCCCCAGGCGGTCGAAATTATTCCGGAGCCCTCTACTTCGGCACCTCTTTCTTCTTTAACTCCCTCCTTTTCACCTTCCCTTACGACGTGTTTGAGGTGTCCGCCGATATTTGAGACAGATACTGCACCATTTCCTTCCCCCAAAACCAATTATTATTATTACTATTAATGAACGCTGCATCCTAGCTATATCTGCAGTGCCGCATGTCACCCACAATGATGTCAGCGCTAATGCATTCAGGCGACATCTGTCTCTCTCAGTTATGCGCCTAGAACATTACCAACGCCAATGAACGCGACATCTTTTGCTTTGTATATCCTGGATTAGCTCAGCTAATCAATTTGATTAATTTAAAACATTACTTTTTCCTCCCTCACGTTCGCGTCGGCACTAATCTGTGGCACCATTCTGATTTTGGAATTCCTTAAAGGGGGCTGGCGCGAACGCCGAGCCCCACTACCAAAAATTACATGCCCCATCTACTCCGATTAGGAGTAGTGGCGTGCTTCAGCCCGCCGCAGTGCAATGGCAGGCCTCAACACGGACCTTGCTGATCGCCGGAGACTCAGCACCAGGTAAGTATGCGAAAGATCGACTGAAATCGGACGTCATGCGATTCATACCTCTTTTCTGTACCAGTGGCCAATACTGTTCTTATGAAGTTCGTTTTTCCGCATTAGGCGCAATTCTGCTAAAAAAAGCAACAGCGGGACGGGGATGGACAGCAGACAGGAAGTAGTAACTGAAGTTACCCTAATAAATGATTTTAACAACAAGAAACAAAATAAATTATGTGTTAGATGTGTTCGCACCTTGCAACGAAATCGAGTTGCGCGTTGGGCAGCGTCCATGTAATTGGCAGCTACCCGTCTGCGTGTGGCCCGGGGAACGACGGGTGCGTCACGGAATCGCGACGAGTGATGTGTGTGACGGATGCGGTGCAGTGGAAACACAAGAACACCTGCTCCTTCACTGTGCCGCGTTCGCCGATGCTCGTCGCGATATGCTCGCGGCCTATAGGGCGTAAGGCATACTACCAGACTCCACCAAGACGCTATTGTGGCCGCAGGGCAGTGCGCGCACTCGTGAGCGGACTTTGGTGAGCCTCTGTGCATTCCTCGAACACACGGGCTTGACGTCCCGTCTGTTCTCCGTCAGGTAGTTACACGCAGTGACCGAACGCTCCGCGAGTTCTACCTTGAACGATTAATAACTGGACGCCCCACTCCAGTTGCAGCCAACACAGTGCTGTGCGCGTGTGTGATTTAATTCCTCTAAACTGAACTAATCACGCGCACAACCTGAACACATTTTTTATTGTGTAAATAGTTTGTACATATTACTTCTCCCCCTATTCTCTCTTCCTGTCCCCTCACCTCTTTCATTTCATTTCTCCATTCTGCCTGCTATCCTTTATTTACGCTTCCCTAGCTCAGGTGCTTCAGTATCGATGGCAGATGCCGGGGCTAGCAAAAATCTTTTCCTTCCTTTTTACTATTATTTTAAAAAACCACTACCACCACCACCAGCTACCCGTCTTCCAGCTTGTTTCAATTGAATAAAAAATATTTTTTTTGAAAATTGGTTTTTGGGGAAAGGAAACGACGCAGTATCTGTCTCACATATCGGCGCACACCTGAACCGCGCCGTAAGGTGGTGGTGGTGGTGGTAGTGGTTTTGGTGGTGGTAGTGGTGGTAGTGGTGGTGGTGGTAGGGTAGGGATAAATGAGTGAATGAAAGAAGAAAGGAAGAAAGAGGTGCCATAGTGAAGCACTCCGGAATAATTTCAACCACCTGGGGATCTTTAACGTGCACTGATATCGCACAGCACATGGACGCCATAGCGTTTCGGCTCCATCGAAACGCGGCCGCCGCGGTCGGGTTCGAACCTGGTAACTCCGGATCAGTAGCCGAGCGCACTAACCAGCTAAGCCACCACGGCTACCCCGAACTGTCAATACGCCTTAAATAACGCGCCGTAACCGCTGAGCCACCACGGCTACCCCGAACTGTCAATCCGCCTTAAAGAGCCTACCCACCGCGGTGGCTCTGTGGTTAGGCGCTCGGCTACTGATCCGGAGTTCCCGGGGTCGAATCCTTCCACGGCGGCTGCGTTTCGATGGAGGCGAAACGCTAAGCCGCCCGTGTGCTGTGCGATGTCAGTGCACGTTAAAGATCCACAGGTGGTCGAAATTATTCCGGCGCCCTCAACTACGACACCTCTCTCTTTCTTCTCTTGGTCCCTCCTCTATCGCTTCGCTTACGGCGCGGATCAAATGTTAGTCGAGATGTGAGACAGATACTGCGCCATTTGCGCCATTTGAAAATTTTTTCGGGGGAAACCCCCCAAATTTTTCCCTTTTTCTGACATCGTACCACACACTGGCGCCTTTTGCATTTCGACTCAATTTAAACGCGGCCGCAATGGCCGGGTTCGAACCCGGCTACACCGGCTCAGTAGCTGAGCCCAGTAATTGAGCTTCTGTTGTTGTTGCGACTTCAGGAAGAATGAAAATATTTGGAGGACGCTTAAGCTTCGCCTTTAAGAGCAGGATGCGACAGCGTGTTGAAGCATTTATTTATTTTATTTATTAGTTACCTGCATCGCCAAGGAATCCACGGAACGCCATCGTCCTTCGGTGCGACCCCTTGCCCGGACAATTTAAGGCCAAAGTCACACCAGCGCGACCGCCTCGCCCGCCTCCTGCACACCACCACACAACAACAAGGAAAAGACGCCGTTATCAAGAGCCTGGAAGCCAAGTATCTGCCGGACACGCCAACGGAAATCCACCCGCCGTACGGGGGGCTGCCCAACGCGTGGCTCGACCGAGACATTACCGTGTCAGAGGTACGAGTAGCGCTGCACGAGCTCAACACCCGCTCAGCAGCCGGCCCCGATCTCGTTACCAACAAGATGCTACGAAACCTCGACAATGCATCGATCGAGGCACTAACCCGTTACTTCAACGAATGCTGGCGTTCGGGCAAGCTCCCCGGACAGTGGAAAACGGCAAGAACAATCCTGATCCCGAAACCGGGCAAACCACCGGACATCGGCAACCTGCGTCCCATCTCGCTTACATCCTGCGTGGGCAAGGTGCTGGAGCACGTGGTGGCCAACCGGTGGCAGGAATACCTGGAGAAGGAAGGCCTCTATCCGGACACGATGATCGGCTTCCGACACAGACTCAGCACACAAGACGCCATGCTACAACTAAAACAAGAAATCATCGACAACAAGACACAAGACAGCAAACTAATTCTGGGGCTCGATCTACAAAGCGCATTCGACAGTCAAACACTCAGCCATATTAGCACAAGTATCACGACTCAACATGGGGTTAACGAGCTACAATTACATCCAAGACTTCTTTACCAACCGCACGGTGGAACTGCACGCCGGAGACCTCAGACTCCCCGAACGCAAGCTCGGTAGCACGGGTACCCCGCAGGGTTCGGTCATCTCGCCGTTGCTCTTCAACCTCGTTATGATCGGGGTAGCGAGGGCAGTAGCGGGGACCGGCGTCCGGCATACGATCTACGCCGACGACATTACCCTGTGGGCGGCCGGCGGCACCGACGCCAGCATCGAGCAACAGCTACAAGCCGCGGTTACCGCCATCGAGCAGCACCTTGACGGCACCGGCCTAGTGTGCTCGCCCGCCAAATCCGAGCTGTTCGTCCTCACACCATTACGACCGGGACGGAAACGCGCTCCCCCTCGGGAGTGCGATCACATCAAGATCATGACCGCATCGGGGCAACGCATCCCCGAAGTTCCCAAGATCAGAGTCCTGGGCCTGCTGCTAAACAAGAGCGGCCGCAACGACGAGACCATCAACAAACTTACCACCAAGGCAATGGACGCCATCCGGCTCATACACCGAGCCTCGACACGACGGGCGGGCATGCGTGAAGACAGTCTCGTGCGCCTCGTCCAGTCGTTCGTGATCAGTCACATCGCCTACGTTGCGGCCTACCTCAACTGGCAGGTCACTGACAGGAACAAGATCAACACGCTGATCAGACGGGCTTACAAGACGGCTCGGCTCCTGCAGCTCGGCGTCCATAACACCCTAGAAGAAATAGCCGAGGCGCAGCTCACCGCGCAAATGGAGCGCCTCTCTACCACCAAGACGGGGCGCAATATACTGACATCCCTGGGTTACAACCCCCGAACCCCCAGCCGGCAACCATGCGAGATCAGCGAGGAGGCGCGGGCTCACATCCATGTGGACCCCATCCCGAAGAACGTGCACCCCGAATACAACCAAGAACGGCGGCAGGCACGGGCCCAGGCCCTCATCGAGAAACACGCCCAAGACCCGCACGCCCGGTACGTGGACGCAGCGGAATACAAACGAGAAGGCTTCGCGGCAGTGGTCGTTGCGGCGGCTACCGGCACCACGACAACGGCAGCGAGCGTGCGGTGCACGGACGCCACAGACGCCGAGGAGGTTGCCATCGCTCTGGCGATCTCCGAGGCCGAGTGTCACACCGTGCTCAGTGACTCGAGGAACGCCGTGCGCAACTTTGCCAAGGGGCGAGTGAGCGCGCCGGCGGCCGCCATCATCGGCAAGCTCCAGCCCCAAGACCGCCGCAGCACCATCCGTATCAAGTGGTTCCCGGCGCACGCGGGCGAGTGTGCATCCTCGCCGAACCACAACGAGACGGCCCATTCGGCGGCGCGAGCGCTTACCCTCCGCGCCCCCGAGAGTGACCGTTCCGTGTGGTGGTTCGAAACCAAGGACCGCGTAACCAGTTATGGCGAAGTTACCATGTGTTACCGCCTAGCTCGACGGACAATGCCGCCTCCCCACCCGGCACTCAGTCGGGAGGAGGCCGTCATCCTAAGACAGATACAGACCGGGTCACTCCTCGCCCCGGCAGTGCTACACGTACTTCACCCAGAACTCTATCCGAGCGATGTGTGCAATGTTTGTGCAGCTGGTCCGGCGGACCAATGGCACATCATGTGGGACTGTGCCAGGTTCCCGACCGAGGCTACCTCCAGGATATACCCGCCCGAACTTCAAAGTGCAGTGCAGTCTGCAGACAAGGACATTCAACTATGGGCCGTCCAGCAGGCCCGGGGTGCGCTCGAAAAGCACTAGCCTCACGACCCACCACAAACGGGCCGAACGGGGGTAGTGCAGAGGAGGGCATAACCCCGGGTCGACGCTTGGCCAACGTCACGACGCGTCAAACCGTCGGTTGCCGGCATTTTCAATAAAGTTTTTCCTACCTACCTACCTAGAAGACTGTGCGAGTTGGTAAGTACTGATTTATTGCGATGAAAAATCGCTCATTTTAAAGGAATTTCCTGCCTGCGCACCCACCCTACAGACAATACACTTCGCGCACCACATGATGACATGCCTACTATAACGATAAAAACTTGTACTCCTTTTCAGTGATAATCACAGACGGCTCGCTGACGCATTTCTGCTTATTCTTTCTGATCATGAATGCCTCCAATAGCTCACGCTCACGTTTAGATTTCCCCCGCCCGATAATGCTGGCAATGTGAAAACTAGGAGAACATTTGCAGTCCTTTACATGTAAGGCTAGATTGCTGCCTGTGCCTGTGCCCAAAGTTGTGCGATGTTGCCTCAGGCGCTCATTTAGGCGCCCAAACCTTTGCAGACATGCGCAGAACTGGTGTTTGCAACACGAAACACCAGACTATGTTCACCACTTGCGCAGTGGGCGTGGTGTATTCAATCCCATTGTCATGCGGGAAAATCTACATAGGCCAAACTGGAGCATGCCTAAATGAGCGCCTGAGGCAACTTCGCACAACTTTGGGCACAGGCACAGGCAGCAATCTAGCCTTACATGTAAAGGACTGCAAATGTTCTCCTAGTTTTCACATTGCCAGCATTATCGGGCGGGGGAAATCTAAACGTGAGCGTGAGCTATTGGAGGCATTCATGATCAGAAAGAATAAGCAGAAATGCGTCAGCGAGCCGTCTGTGATTATCAGTGAAAAGGAGTACAAGTTTTTATCGTTATAGTAGGCATGTCATCATGTGGTGCGCGAAGTGTATTGTCTGTAGGGTGGGTGCGCAGGCAGGAAATTCCTTTAAAATGAGCGATTTTTCATCGCAATAAATCAGTTGTAAGTCCAGCGTTGTGGTGTGTGCCTCCTTTGTTCTTGTCTTGCGTCTATTTTCGCTGGTTCCTTTTCTATGCAATATGAACCAACTAGCCCAGCAGTTTGCACTCCTGGTAAGTACTCATACTGAAAAACAGCGCACACAATACAGGGACGAAGTTGTCGTTTCTTTTCTTCGTCCCTGTATTGTGCGTTGTTTTTCAGTGTCAATTTAAGGAATAGAACATATCTTAGTGGACACTTGAACCGCGCCGTAAGGCAAGGAAAATGAAAAAAAATTAAGGAAAGGAAAGGATGCCTGCCTCACATACCTCTGTGGACACCCGAACCACGCCGTATGGGAAAGAAAATGAAATGAAAATTGATTTCAAGGAAAGGAAGTGACGCGTCTAATAACATATCTCTTTTTCGGGCGCAGTGGGGCCGTGCGGGCACGCAGGAATCACGCGGTGAGCGGCGAACGCGCACATCCAAAGCGCTTTCACCACGAAGCTTGCGGCTTGCTGCCCGTTCGTTCGGCGCGGATGCTATGCTTGCTTTCGTGGAGTCGGGTTTGTCGAGAACGATGTGCCGACGAACCACGACTGCAACTTGAGTCCCGCGAGTTTCGGCAAGGCGCCTGGCAGCGCTTCTACGTGGTTTGCCGCTCCGCGCGTCCGTTTCTGCGTACCTAGCAGAGCAAGTTGTCTAACGGGCAAGGCGTCGCGCCGAACGGGCATGGCGTTCCGTGGACCCCCTGGCACTGCTGCAACGCTGTCGCGTTCTACTCTTGTTGTTGTTGTTGCCTTGGTGACATGGCACATACCCACGACGGGCAATTGGCCAGGGTTCAGTGGGGAGACCCCATAGAGTAGGGTAAACTGTTGTCAAGCTAATGATTGTGCCTTGGGTGAAATTAAAGGCGAAGCTTCAGCGTCCTCCAATTTTTCAGCCGCGTCATGCCTTCGGGGTGAATCTCATCAGCTAGAAATAGCTGTTGGAATGTTTCTTGAAATTTCTGAAGAATTCTGTAGTATTCCTCATTCGCAGTTAATACAGTAATTCACTTGAACATTCATGCTAACGTTATTGCCCACATTAAACGCTCTTTTTACTAGATTTCACTTCAGCGTAGCTAGCAAGTCCAACTTTTCTGATCCAAAAGTTGCCCCTAGGCAGGAAAACAGCGTCAGACAGGTCACGAAAAAAAAGGCAGCAATTAACTACCCTCGCGGGTGCACCGGGAAGAGCTCTGTATAGGTCCTTCGCTCTTTTTATATGAATATCAATGCAGAAGAGGGAACACGAATTTTTGCCTGAATAAAAGAGAGGAGAATGACGAGCCATTGCCAGTGAACTGAAGTTCGCAGCGCCTCTACGATTGGGAACAGCTCCAGAGCGAAGACGAGGGATTGGCTAAGTATTGGGTGGCTGGTCCTGTTTGCTTTTTACCCTGTGCCTTTGCACCTTTTTTCTTGTGTGGACAACGCACGCGGTGAGTTTGTAAATCTGAGGTAATGTTTACGCAGTCCCCCGGCCAGGGGAGCTCCCCCTGGTCGGCTTCCCTACCGCCTTATGAGATGCCTCTGGAAGCTTTTCAACGCTCCGGCGTCCGCAGCATTCCTGTGGCGCTGGTGCCAGTGGATGGTGGCGCTACCAAAATTAACAATCCACGGCCTGTTCGAGCTGCTCTCCTGGCGGCCACTTCACTTTATGAGGCAATCACTGAGGTAAGGCAGTTTGGACGTGGCGGGATTCTGTGCCGTTCACCAGACTTGTCCTGCGTAAAGGATGTTCTAAACTGCTCTTCTTTTGGGTCTCTTCCGGTCAACAGCTTCATTCCGTCTCATGTGGCCTGGACGAAAGGTTTGGTTCGTGGTGTGGACTCTTGCTTGTCTCCAGTTGAGACCCTCGACCTTCTCTCTGCAGCGGGTGCTGCGGTGTATCGCTGTAACGGGAGGTGAACAATGAGCGGGTGCCAACGGAAACGGTTATTGCTACTTTTGCGGGTACTGCCTGCCCCTCAGAAATAAAAGCATGGCCCCTAATCTTCCGCGTAGATACCCTTCCGTCTAAACCACAGCAGTGCAGCAATTGCTGCTGATATGGTCATAGTGCTCGTGGCTGCAAGTCCACTTTGCGCTGTTGCAAATGCGGCAATGCCCATCCATCAAATTTATGGTCTGATCACAACGAGAAGTGTTCCGTTTGTGGTGGATCTCACGCTGCAAATTCCATGGATTGTCCTTCTCGGTATCATGAATTGCAAATTCTATACATAACCGACCGCAAACGCTGTTCGCGGCGCGAGGCAATATCAGAAATTAGAGAGCTCACGGCTATGCAGGTGTGTCAGCCCGTTCAGGAGTGACACTATAGTCGTCTATCTCTCAGGCAATAGTGACTGCTGTGGAAGCCTCTATGGCTAAGATGGTTGACAGGATAGTGTCCACTGTCGCAGAGTGCATGTCTAATGCTCTGGAAACGCAGATTACCCAGGCCATGCAAATTGCAATGACTTCTGCCATGTCAGCCATGCCTTCGTTAATGACCCAACATTCCTTGCCTGAGCAGTCTCAGCGCCAGGAACACGTTACTACTGTTTCTTCACTTCCTAGGTCCACTATTTCAGATAATGCTCCAATTATTCATGACGCAGAGATGGTGGATTCAGATACGCGAATCCTCAAAAGCAGTGGATCCCCCATGTCTAACCCTTCTTCTCCACATCCTCAGCCGAAAAAAAAAGAAGCAACAGATTGACTCTAAGCCAAAAGAAACTATTTTAGGGCAGGCAGTTGCTGCTGCCCAGATTTTTCGACCATAGGGGTGTCAAGAGTTCTCCAGTGGAACTGTCGGTCACTTCTTTCAGCTTCAACAGACTTGCTGTACTTTATATCTCAACATAATCCAGACATAATTATTTTACAAGAAACTTGGCTTACATCTGAAAAAGGCGGGTTACTTATATTATTTTCTTCTAAATTTTCTCACAGGGCTAAGACCAGGGTTAAGAGTTTGTGGACCGCAAAAATATCCTTAGTCTCTATCAAATTGGTTTCCGTCAAAAATGTTCCATATGGAATGCTCACACCGATCTTGAGAGTCGTATTCTTCTTGTGCGGCACCATAAAATGCATGCTGCGTTGGTGACATTACATGTAGCCAAAGCTTATGACAGCGTAGAACACTACATAATATTGTAAAGATTACATGCTCTGCAGTTTACGAATTACCTACTTGCGTGGATATCTGCGTTCTTTGAAAACAGAGTTTTTTTGTATACTAAATGGTGTCAATTCTGGAAGATTAAACAATTCAGAAATGTTCCCCAAGGGGCAGTCCTGTCGTCTGTGCTCTTTAAAATTCTAATGAGCTCTCTTCCCAGTTATCGACACATTCGCACGTACGTCTATGCGGACGACATTGCATCTTTCACTGCAGCAGCTGACATTCAACCTATGTGCGCCTGCAATCGTACCTGAATTTGCTTGAAAGTTCGTTGTGTGACTTACGTCTCACCTTAAATGTAAACAAGTGCGCTGTACTTGTTTTTCAAATGAAAGATCCTGTTCATCTGTCTCTCATTTACCAGCGACAAAATATTCCTCAAGTTAAGTCATTAAAGTAGCTTGGTGTCATTTACGATGACAGCCTCACGTGGCGCTCTCACATTAACAATGTTGCAGCGAAAGGGGCTCATGCTGTGGGCATGTTGTGTATACAAAGTAATCCCCGGTCTGGAATGCAGAGATGCACTTTTGCTAATTTATGTTTTGTATGTCCTACCATAGAAGTGTACAACAGTATAATCTTACCGGTACTCACCTACGGGGCAGAAACGTGGAGGCTAAAGAAAAGAGTTCAGCTTAAGGACAACGCAGCGAGCCATGGAAAGAAAAATGACAGGTGTAACGTTAAGAGATCGGAAGCGGGCAGAGTGGGTGAGGGAACAAACACGGGTTAATGACATCCTAGTCGAAATCAAGAGGAAGAAATGGGCTTGGGCAGGGCATGTAATGCGAAGGCAAGATAACCGCTGGTCCTTAAGGGTAACGGAGTGGATTCCAAGAGAAAGTAAGCGGAGCAGGGGGCGGCAGAAGGTTAGGTGGGCGGATGAGATTAAGAAGTTTGCAGGCAAAGGGTGGATGCAGCTGGCAAAGGATAGGGTTAATTGGAGAGACATGGGAGAGGCCTTTGCCCTGCAGTGGGTGTAGTAAGGCTGATGATGATGATGATGATGGTGATGATGATGATGATGATGATGATGATGATGATGATGATGATGATGTCCTACCAATTTTAGAATTTGGATCTGTGCTGTTTTCTGGTACGCCTGCTTACAAAATTCGTCCGCTCGTTCTTTTGGAGCGGGAAGCGCTTCGGTTGTGCCTTGGCCTCCCCAAATGTGTGGCCAATAACGTGCTTTACATTGAAGCCCGTATTCCTTCTTTATCATCTAGATTTCAATTTGTAACTGTTCAGACGTACCTAAGGATATATGAATCAGATTTACACCGCTCCTTGTCTGTTTTTTGTTGTCAGCCGACTTCCGTTTTTGGAGTCCACTGGCCTAGATTTTATACCCCGCAGGTAGTTATGGTACAAAATTTGCTTGATCCTTTAGATGTTCTTTTGTATGACATCCTTCATATAAAAAACAGTGGGTCCTCTGTATAAATTGTCTATGATGACATTTTCCTGGAAAACGGTAAGCAATTGCCACCCCGCATTTTAAATGGTTTATTCGAATACCATTTACAAAGCATACCTATTAGCTTAACGAAAGCTACTGACGCCTCACATTGTGATGAAAAGGCAGGGAGGAGAATATATTGCCGCTTCTAGATTGGTGTTTTTCTGTGCGGCTTCCCGACTACGCCCCAATTTTCCAAGCGGAGTTTCTGGCGGTGGTGCTTGCTCTTCGAAAATTAGAGCCAGCTTTCTCTTCAGTGGCTGCCATTACAGACTCTCTTTCTTTGTGTTCGTCCCTTGCTTCGGCTGTGGATTCGTCAATCTTAAACACCGTCCATTCATTACTCCCTCCGCATTTGAGCCTCGTTCACATGATATGGGTGCCAGGTCATAGCGGTGTGAAAGCCAATGAAGTTGCGGACTGCCTGGCAAAGGCGTCCCTCAATGGCCCCGTGCTACCTATCGCTCCGGCTACAGCGTACGTCACAGCAGCGAGGTTTCGAAGACATTGTTAAGAATGACAATTGGCTCTCTTTTAAGATCTGATGATTAGCTGCACCTGAAGTATTCCTGGAGTAGGTAATCATGCCATTCACGGCAGCTTGAGGTATCTTTATCAATGCTCTGCTGCCGGATCCCACCCTTAAATTTTTATTTGCACAGGTCTGGGTTGGCGCTTAATCCCGTCTGCGTATTATGTGGTGAGCACGGAACCATAGACCATTTCTTGTTGTTTCGCCGGTACACCGTGATGAGAAGACGGTTTTTAGAGAAACCACTACAACAGCTTGACCTTTGTTTGAGCAGCCCAATCATATTGTCGTTTGGAGCCACCATACTTGAGTACAGCCCCAAGTCTGTTTTTATCGCCGTCCAATATTGTTTAATGGAATCAAATCGGCTACCTTGGTAAATTTATTTTTTTCAATAATATTTTTATTCTTACTATTACCATTATATATTACCTACCCGGCTATAAACCTCAGCGTCAATCACCTGCGTGCATTATGGTTTTCCCGTTTCATTTCGCTGTTCCTTTTTGTTTACTTCTTCCTTCCTCAGCATTGGTTTTATTTTCGCCGAGGAAATATTTACCTGAAAAAATCTCTGTGCCCCCAATTTTTGGCCAATCCCCCTATGTGGGCATGTGCCATTCTATGAGGATCGCCGACGACGACGATTGGGCCTTCCGGAAAGAAGACGAAGGGAAGTGGAACAGCCTCCGGGTTTATGGGCGCCGTTGTGCTCTGGATGCTACCGGTGTTCTCCCAACAGGCTTCCTCAGCGACGGCTTCGAATCCCGGTGCCATGAATACAGCTGCTGCATATGCGGGCCCTCCCCGAAGCCACGACAGGGGGAAAGACCAAGCGCCCTTCCTCTCGGCTTGGTCCACAGCCACGTCGCCAAAAGGGGGAGCCGATGGCCGCCATGTTGCACAGCACCTCGTCCGGGGTCAGGTTTACGCTTCGATGCCAGCAACACTCCTCGGCTGTCCACTGCGTTCGCCGGTCGCCAAGATGGCAGCCTACAGCTGCACGCTGGTCCTGGTGGTGGTGATGGCTGCACACGGCGTTTCGCTCGGGCCGAGGAGGGATCGTCGGGTGGGCCTCGGGGCACAACACCCTGCTGCTATGGCACGGAAGACCACGGCGAACATTTTGTTCGACCATGTCAACGCGTCCATTACCCCGGCTGGTGCCCATGTTTTGGCTGCGGCCCCGTCTCCCGCCAGCTGACGCTGTTCCGGGGCGTCTCCGTGAGCGGGTGTGGCGAGCCCGAGTTGAGCTGAGCGGGCGACGAGTACCTGCTGCGCCTGCTGGGCTGGGCGCCTTGCTCACGTGACTACAAGACTATTTTTTAAATTTTTAGTGTGTTTCTTATTTTTCTTCGCAAAATGTGCTGTTCAAACGTTATAGTTGTATATTTCTTACCAAATAATAAGTACGAATTTAAATTTTTTCATTTCATGTGAGTATGGTATTGCCAAGCGTTAGTATTCGGCCTTCTACTGCCGCTTCTGAGTGACTTTTTTTTAGGTAATGAAAAGGCGCAGTAACTGTCACTTCCGGGTGGATCGAGACCTGAACCGTGCCCTAAGGGAAGGGAGGAAGGTAGGAAAGAGAAAAGAGAGGTGCTGTAGTGAAGGGCTCTGGAAAAATTTAGACCACCTGGGGTCGAGTACACGGAGTACACGGGGACGTCGCAGAGTACACGGGCGCCTCCATCGAAACGCGGCCGCCGCGGTCTGGTTCGAACTCTGACACTGCGGCTGAGTATTGAGAAACTTTATGCAAGGCATTCCACGGGCAGCAGCGTGGATCCCGTCTCGCGTGTAATTAGACAGCAGAACATCCTCAGTTTGACAGACAACTGTACTAAGTTGTCAAGATTGCATTAAACGTTCGAGAAATAGCGCGCTGCGTAAGATATAAACTATGCACGAAGCTGATTTTAGAGTAAGCCTCCGCGGTGGCTCAGTGGCTCAGTTAGGGAACTAGGCTACTCATCCGGAGTTCCCGGGTTCGAACCCGACCACGGCGGTTGCGTTTCCACTACGCGAAACGCTAAGGTGCCCTTGTGTTGTGCAATGTCAGTGCACGTTAAAGATCCCCAGGTGGTGGAATTTATTCCGGAGCCCTCCACAACGGCACCTCTTTCTTCCTTTCTTCTATCAGTCCCACCTTTATTCTTTCTCTTACGGCGCAGTTCAGGTGTCCGCCGATATATGAGAAAGATACTGCGCCATTTCCTTTGCCAAAAAAGAAAAAAACAATTTTCAGAGACAACCGAAGTTAGCGCACGAATTTCAGTTGTGCACCTGTTCTATTGTGTCGTGTTTTATTCGGTTATTTCCGTCGCATTTCGAGGACGCGGTCGGCTTCAATAGTAGATGCCATGCAGGGCACAGAAAAAAAAAAGGTCTTTGAGGAGAGCAAATGGCGCAGTATCTGTCCCAAATATCTCGGTGGACACCCTGAACAGCGCCGTAAGGGAAGGAATATATTTCTTAGAAGAAAGAGAGAAAAAGGTGCTCTAGTGGAGGTGAGTGAGTGAGTAATATATTAATGAGTGGCCGACAGTGTTTAGTGCAACCAGGCCTGGTTTCCTACGTAGGGACGTCGTGATCTTGTCCCGTCGCCGCCTGGAGGGCCAGCTGGACGGCCCAGAGATTGTCGTTGAGTCTAGGGCTGCGCAAAGCTGTGGAGAACCCCGACGAAAGGGTTTCGGTATTAACACCGGTTATCAAATCAAGTCAAATCAAATCAAATGCAAGCAAAAATTATATTTCTTTGCACAAGGTACAAGGATGGAGCAGCCACAAAAAGCTGCTGCTACCAGCAGCTTGGCTAGGCGACTGCCCCATTCTTAACAGCAGCATTGTGCAGTTGTGCCTTACACTCCCAAAGAATGTTTTTTTAAAGAGTGTCTATGTCTGGTTTGCAGACCTTGCACGTGTTGGTGTTATATTCTTCCGGGTAGATCATGTCGTATTGCAGCGGGTTCCGATACATGTTAGTAACTGCCTCCAGGCGACCGCCTGGGCTCTGCATAGTTTGTTTGTACTTAGGCGGAGGAACCTCTGAGCCACCGCGGTGGGTACTATCTGTTATGGTCAACTGCTTTAAACGTTGTTCATGCAGCCTGCCATGAGGTTTTGTATCTGTTAGCTCCGGTCCTCGTTTTTAGGGTTTGCTTTTCTGTCGTGAAGCTTTTCAAGGATTCACATTGACTACTAGCCTTTGGAAGTACAGATACCTCATTGGAAAATGAACGCATGCAATGCAGCTATAGCGGAGCTGTTTAAGGCGTCCCGCATTTTTTTTCGGTTGAGCACACAAGGTACGTGGGCTCTAAACCCAGTGAGACTTGTAGTTCGATACCAAGTAGAGTGTATTTTAATTTCGGGACTTTTGTAATGGTGTGGACAGACACAACGGATTAAATTTTGCGGACACAACGAGGTGATGGTGTAGGCGCTCAATGCATTCCTGATACGAATTTTTGCATAAAAATATTGTAAATCTCCCTTCACTGCTTGCGGATTGCCTTAACTATGTTCAGATATCCTTGATTTGTGTTACTCTCAGAATGAAAATATTCGAAAAAAATCAAATGCAGAAACGAATACTAAAATCATGTTCAAATGCTACATGCCACATACTATTTTATGAAATTCTGAAGCTTTCGAATTGTTTTCAAATAAAGGTCATCAAGAAACGCTGAAGTTTTCTTCGATGACTGTTTCGAAAACAGGGCCCCCATTGACGCCTCATAGTATGCTACCGTGGTTCCTCTGTGCAGAAAAGAGAGTTCAGCACCGCGACGCGATCCATTAGTATGGCGGAATTCGCAGGGGCCATACATGACCTCCAAGACTGGTCGACGCAGCAGGGTTCGTCCCATTAAGTTTAGCAAACCCTGCCTTTGTACCTTATCTCGGGGGCCATTGCTCATAGCTAGCGCCCCCCCCTAACTAGTTGTGGCTCTAGTACTTGCGCTGTCGTAATCAGTAAGAAAACTTAATATTCCTAAACGTATGACACTGCGAGTCAGAGTTAACATACTATCGGAGTGCTGTATTCCTCCTCTGGGGATCAGTGTTAAGCCTATGGACAGCTATAGCTAAACTCCATCAGTTAAGCGGCTTACCACAGCGCCACCCTTTGCAGCCCGTTCCTTTTGATCGCACGTCACAAGTAGGGAATATTCGTACAAATATTCCATATGATATAGATGTAACGTTAAGAGACGGGAAGCGGGCAGAGTCGGTGAGGGAACAAACGCGGGTTAATGACATCCTGGTCGAAATCAAGAGAAAGAAATGGGCTTGGGCAGGGCATGTAAAGTGAAGGCAAGATAACCACTGGTCCTTAAGGGTAACGGAGTGGATTCCAAGAGAAGGCAAGCGTAGCAGGGGGCGACAGAATGTTAGGTGGGCGGATGAAATTAAGAACTTTGCGGACATACGGTGGGTACAGCTGGCAAAGGACAGGGTTAATTGGAGCGACATGGAAGAGGCCTTTGCCCTGCAGTGGCATTCGATTAGGTTTTTTCACTCTACAATTAGTATAAGATATGCTTTCTCGTTACGCTGTTAGTATTCGATTCAATTTTGAAAAAAAGTACTGTTCACACGTATCTAGCGATAAATAGGGAGTTCTAAAAGTAGGTCTGCTTGCTCTAAAATCCCTCCCGTGCATAGGTGGTGGTGTAAGGAGTGTCTAGTATGGTACCATGCTTCTGAAAAACAACCCCTGGCTGCATTACGGCTCTGCAGGTTTTTCCTGCTACGCAAGGTGTGAACCATCTGATGAGGGCTTAAGACGTACGTAATGAGCTTACGTGATTCAACCAGAAAAAAAGCAGCACACGAGAAAACAGCACGCGTGAGAACAGGTTGAAAAAATGACACAGCGACAAAACAGCGCATGGAAAGAACAGCATGCGTCAAAAAATCGCGCCGAAAAAACAACATAGTGACCAAACAGCGCCACGTGTTTTCTTTTGGTTTGCAATTAACAACAGTTGCCGCTTTCTGCCATATTCAAGATGCAAAGTTAACACTGTGCATGATTTCTCTACCCGAGAGTACTCATGAAATAAATACCCGTGAACTTGAAATTCCCCTTGTCTTAGGAGCAGATCGCCGTTTGACGCAATTCACTGACGCTGGTATCGCTTTATACAGGGGCTTTCGCTTACAATCTGAACGCTTGCGATAAAGCAGTGTCGCTTTCTGGCGCAATGCAGAACATTTGATCAAAGTTCAGTGATGAATACACGCCTTTTATCTCTTCAGCAGAATGTTTGCTGCCCTCATCTGAAGCCCTCCTCCCCCCACACGTTTTTTGCTTCTTCCCTCATGGATGATAATTTATCGGCTTATCGGCAGCATTCCATGGACCGAGTCTACTGCGTTCCGCACTCAGCGACGATTCGATGAAGGCGTTTTGACTTGAAAGTGATTACAATGTCCCTCTGGCGAAAACCATGCATTATTTTAGCTCTTGCTTCTCTGACAGCGCCGACAGCGGTGTCCTTGGAGAATGGCTTGGCCCGCACTCCTCCCATGGGATGGATAACCTGGACCAGGTTCATGTGCAACCAGTGCGCTCTAGGCCGCTACGAGAACTGCCTGACGTGAGTCGACCCGTGTTCCGCCATACTTTTCTATGTTTCGCCCAGGAACGACTGAGCAGTACCGTTTACATGAATGCTACAGAAGTCTACTGGAGTCCCCTTTTTGAAAGAAAGTGCAAAAACGTCCAAGAAGAGAGTAGGGGACGAGTCAAGCCTTTCCTTCTCAACACCTGCACTTTACCTCAAAAAGGAGACTAGAGCCGACTTCTGTCGCATTCATGTAAACGCGGCTAGCATTAACGCCAGCCCCTTCGATAAGAATTGCAATGCTGGAAGAAAAAGTGGAATCGTGAATTTTTATTGCCCCGCGGCGCCCGGTTATATCCGTATAATGAAATAGAAATTTCATTTCATTATTTAGAAGTCTCATTTTGCATGACGACATGCTTGTAAACTTCTTTAATACATAACTAGATTGTGAAGCAAAGTACCACGTTAAGTTCATAACCTCAGTGGATATCGATAAGTGATCACCACATAGATAAAGGTCTGATGGTGACGGTGATTTTATTTTAATGGAACAAGGCTGGCTTGGCCAAACAGTTCCATGGTCAAAGTGCTTTGGTGTGCTCAAGGCAGGGTCAAAGGCGCATGTTTTCAACACTTCGCCCAGAGAAGACGAGCACCATGCCAGGCAAACGTATTAGAAACTCATTAGTAACTCAGTAGAAAACCGGCGGTTACCCTTATAGCCTTTAATGGTCCTCTAAAAGATTAGAAATCATAAATGAAAATTAGAGTAAGTCTAGAAAAACACAGGTTTTTCTGAAAGAAAGTCAAATTTACCTTCATACTGTACATATATTCACATTATGCTAGGTAACGTACCAATAATCAAACACCAATACCCAAATTATTTTACTGCCGCTAAATTCAAGAAATCTGATATCGCCAGTTGACAGCCGTTAGCATTTGGTACATTACGTGCAGCTCCTCTCAATTGTGTGAAACGCCCAATCGATGGCGCCGAAAAAGCTCATAGGCCCACAGACATTAAGCAGTTTGTCTTGCAGAGAAGTTCGTGTTTTTTTTAAAATGCAACATATTTGTAAAAAAAAAAAATGAGAGACGAAGAATTGTCGAACGCTCGTTGGTGGTGGTAGTGGTTTTTATTAAAATAATAGCAAAAAGACAGGAAAAGATTTTTGCTAGCCCCGGCATCTGTCATCAATACTGAAGCACCTAGCTGGGGCAGCGGAAATAAAGGATCGCAGGAAGAAGGGAGAAATGCAGTGAAAGAGGTGAGAGAACAGGAAGAGAGGTTAGGGGGAGGAGTAATATATACAAACTATTTACACAATAAGAAATGTGTCCAGGTTGTACGCGTGATTAGTTCATGTTGGAGGAATTAAAACGCGCACAGCACTGGAGTGGGGCGTCCAGTTAATAATCGTTCGAAATAGAACTCGCGGAGCGTTCGGTCACTGCGTGTAACTACCTGACGGAGAATAGATGGGACGTCAAGTCCGTGTGTTCTAGGAATGCACAGAGGCTCACCAAGGTTCGCTCACGAGTGCGCGCACTGCACTGCGGCCACAATAGCGTCTTTAGGGAGTCTGGTAGTATGCCCAGCGCCCTATAGGCCGCAAGCATATCGCGACGAGCATTGGCGAATGCGGCGCAATGAAGGAGCAGGTGCTCTAGTGTTTCCTCTGCACCGCATCCGTCACACACATCACTCGTCGCGATTTTGTGACGCTCCCGTCGCTCCCCGGGCCACACGCAGCCAATGCGCGCGCGGAGGATCATTTCACGTTGCGACCGTGTAAGTGCACGACAGCCGGTGATACTGTCGACGCGCTCACCTCCTGCGATGCGTGAGTCGGGGTGCTGGTATCGGAGATGGTCGTGGATAGCCGCACGCACGTCTTCCAGCGCAAGGGGCAGATCGCTGACAAATAGTTGGTGTGCAGCGGTCGCGAGATCGTCAGCTTCTTCGTTGCCTGCGATGCCGCAGTGACCAGGCACCCACTATGCACGCACGGCACATCCTCTCTGCGCGAGGCGCTCGATGCGCGAGCGAATTTCCCGCACTAGTGAGGTACCGCGGCCGTTAGATTGCAGGCGGCTGAGGGCGGTGCGGCAGTCGCACAGCGGAGCAATCCTGGGCGGCGGAGGGGCGAGGGTGAGCAGCAGGTCCAGCCCGAGCCGGATCGCCATCAACTCCGGCGTGGTGGAGGAGCCCAGGAAGGCTGCGTGTTGCTGGCTTTGCAGTCGCAGGGCGGGGATGGTAGCCGCCGCTTCAAGGGAGCAGCTGTCGCGGGCCACTGAGCTGTCGGTGTACACGAGGAGATGGTCCTGGAGCTCCTCGTGTATGACGTCTCTGGCCAGCTGCTGCACAGCACAGAGGGGTGTGCTCCGCTTTCCCGCAGTGCCGACGATCTCTCGCTGTACCTCCGAGGCAGCAGGCCAGGGTGCGCAGGAGCCGTAGAGGGGTGGACCTTGAATCAATTGCTCATACTCGAGCTCGTTGGAAGTCGCGCATTTGCGCCATCTTTCCCAACACACAGCTGGCTCACAGTAACGCCAAACATATTGCCTGGAAATCACTGTCTACTGAGAACGTGTTGACATTAAACTTTGAATGAAAGAGCAAGCGGCGCGGAAACGGTGTGCTGCTCATTCGCGACACTGAGCATTTAAGGGTTAAGATAGAGAAAAAAGGAGGCAAGCACTAAAAATAAAAAGGTCAAGAAAATTATGTTTAGCCTCCTCCTATCTCTGGCTAAGGTAATACGGACACAGGACGGTTATGAGTGTGTAACGCGAATATATGAGAGTTAGCTGTGATGTGACAGCAAACAATTTTTCATGCACGCGTTCTATTTTTTTTCTTGCAAAGTCAGACAGCCTGAGAGGAATACAGACTTGCCTAGGACGGCAGTGATATTCTGAAGTGCGTTTAAGTGGGTTTCGAACCTACCTCCTCTTGCAGCCGAGGCGGACTCCCAAACCACTAGGCTAAACGTCGCCCCCCAGCCTCTCCTCTTCTTTTCTTTCTCCTTTTACTTTCACCCATCTCCTCCTAGTGTGCAGACGTAATTTTTGTGTCTCCTACTTTTCCTTCCGCCTCTTCCCTCAAAGTAGAAAACGGGTTTCACTCTTTCCCCTTTTCCATCTGCCAGCCGAGGCAGGGTTGTGACAAGTGGCCTCGCGGACACCAACGTCGGTGACGTGGCGCGAAACTGAGGAAAGAGCTAATAAGAGCTACAACACTGTAAAATAGTTTTTCGGGAAACTAACAAGGCCCCGCCGCGGTGGCTCAGTGGTTAGGGCGCTCGACTACTGATCCGGAGCCCCCGGGTTCGAACCCGACCGCGACGGCTGCGTTTTTATGGAGGAAAAACGCTAAGGCGCCCGTGTGCTGTGCGATGTCAGTGCACGTTAAAGATCCCCAGGTGGTCGAAATTATTCCGGAGCCCTCCACTACGGCACCTCTCTCTTCCTTTCTTCTTTCACTCCCTCCTTTACCCTTCCCTTACGGCGCGGTTCAGGCGTCCAACGATATATGAGACAGATACTGCGCCATTTCCTTTCCCCCCAAAACCAATTATTATTATTACTATTATTAAACTAACAAGCGTCGTGCCCCGGGACAAAAACGCGAACTTGCAGTTCGAGACAACAGAAGGAAAGCGATTAAGGCACAGCAGGGACATCAGGGAACCCCAGGCAAGGAAGGGAAACGACACAGGAAGGCCGGGATGCAGCAGCTGGAAATATGGAACAGATTAAAACTAAAAGGAAGCTAAGAACACCGGGAATATGACAAAAGTAAAATAAGAAGAAAAATGTCACGTACAGCAGAACACACAAAATAAAACGGTGAATGCCCGGGGAAAACTGGTGATCAAACCTCGTAGCTCCTGCGTATGAAGTGTGTGAGTGAGGACCTTTATGAAAATATTTGCTGCGCCCTGAGCAACGCAACCAAAGCATATATGAGCACGCGCTGCAGGCTGAGGTATTCCTGCAGCGCTCACAAACGCTTCATTTGCGCATTCACACTTTTACATGCCGTTGCAGACAACGCGTGCAACTTCTGTGAATATAAAGGATTCAATACGCGAAGCGAATTAACCGCACTGTTTGCCTGTAAGCCTCGCTCCTTAACGGGTGCTAAATCTAATTTATGCGCGAACAGCGTCCCGGTTGTGCACATGAGACTTTCGCTGCAGAATGCATTTTGTATGAAGCGTGGCTGCATATTTATTTGGCGCTAGTGTTCGGAGGAGAAGCAAAATCGAAACAAAACAGTTCGGAATGCAAGATGCTCGAGGCGTAATGAGCAAAAGCACGAAAAGTACTCAAGCTTAAGCTAGAGTAATGTTTGCGCTGCCTTCACGACGGGGGAGGCATATTTAATGATCATATCCTTTTCCTGCCTAGTGAATGTAAGACGCAGATTTAATGACTGTCTCCTTCTCTTGCCTAGCGGATGCAGGACACAGAATAAACGATTGTTTGTTTGTGCTGCCTCGTAGATGGAGAACAAGTCTATAAAAACGGAGTAATTGATCATTAGCACCCACCCAAACGCAGCCATATATGGCTCGAAAGGAAAGATAAACATCTTTCACAGAAGCTTCGTATTAAAAAAAGAAGTTAGAGTTAAAGATTTGAATTAAGGAAGTGATCCCGGTAATGAGTAATTACTTCTTGTTTCAAATCTACTGCGCCTTGAGGGATTCCCCTAAATACATTTTACTAGAATAAACCTACCTCACTATATCATATAGAGAGTAATTTCCCACTAGCATACACCTGAGCGCTACCGTGCACCAACAAAAGAAACCTATAATACTTTAGCTTGGCAGTTGAAAAATTCGTCCTGGTAAGGATACACTAATGAGTAATTACTCCCTAATTATAATCTACTCGACTTCAAAGGTTCTTTCTAAATACGTTCTACTAACCCAACGACATCCTTCAATGTGACCAGCTGGCCCTGCTTGAACCGTCGTTCAGAACGCACGCCCATTGCCGTGGTCTTGTCAGCAACACCAAAATAGGTATCATACTTCCTGGAGTGTACGTTTTAAAACAAAATTCATTTTTAAGGAAAAAAGATAAGGAAAACTTGAGGCTCAAATGGAGACACTAAGTGCGGCTAACTGGGATAATTTTGGTAATACAAGTCGCCTAAGTTTTCCATATTTTCAGACTCTCACAGCCAAATTTTCAGGAGTGGGTCAGCAAGCCCAAAGGTTTCATCTTAAGTCTTACATAATAAGACGTTAGACTGGTTCCGAATATGTCACTTCTCACTTCGCTTATGCTTTACAATGTATTTCAAGTGAATATCAGCTATCTGGGGGAGGGGGGGGGGGAGGTGTGCAGGCACTTATAACTCAAATGTCAACGCTGTTTCAGAGCGGTCGCTATCAGCTTCGTTCCGGAGTTTCGTGTAGTCGGCCGAATCGTCCCCTCCGGTTTGCGCCTCGTGCCTCGCGTTACAATCTTCGTCGTCCAGCGGAGTGTGCTTGCCTACGATCACGTGACTACACCGCCGCAGTGATGGCAAAGACGCCACCGGTGACGTGGCACAACAGTCGCGTAACGGGGAGGCCATAGATACAGCCGAGGTAGAGCGCTTTGCTCAAAGCGTTGTACGTATGCGCGATTAATTGGGTTTGAGGAAAGAAAAGATGCAGCAACTGTCTCACTTCTCGGTGGGCACTTCAAGCGCCCCTTGAGGGAAGGAAAGAAGGTGGGAGTGAAAGAACGAAAGAGGCGGCGTAGTGGAGGGCTCGAGAGTAATGTCGACATCCTGGGGTTCCTGAACGTGCACTGTCATTGCAAATAAAATCAGTGTATTTAGTATTTCGATTCCATTGAAGCGCATAGTGTGATAAAGCGGACACATGGGCATCTTGCTCTTGTCGCAGCCATCGCCGCCGTTTCGGCGTAGGTGGCTGCGGCTCGCGCGTCTGTTTTATCCCTTTCTCTCACCTCTTGATTTTTTCCACTCTCCTATCCCGCACGTGACAGCAATGAAGGAACGCTCTCGTGATGCTCACCGGAAGCGTGCAGCCCCTCAAGACCCGCAAGTCCGTTGCGCGTTTCTCACAACCTAAATTGTAACCCCACCATAACATAATAAACGCAATCGTCGTACGGTCGGGCGTAGCGTCAATACTGTACTAATTATTCCCCAAACTACTTGGCGTCCGTCACTAATCGGGCTATTCGGGGGGTGGGGGGGGGGGAAGCGGCTCTAATTTTTTCTCTATGTAAGTGCTCGAAATGAAACCTGAAAGGCATTAAGTTATTCAAAATGCCATGAACAACTGATTCCATGAACAAAAGGTACTAAGTTGAAAGGAAACACAGCCAGGAAAGAGAACGGCATTGTTTAACTCAGCGCTTGTCCTTATACACAAACTTTGACATGGTAACAAAAATTTAATTTTATTTTGCACTGCATATATTAGCTGTTGCGAAATAGAAGACTCTAGCCTACGCCCGTTTTTAGCTTTGTTTAAGTGGCATTCTACAGTAATCGCCCACATGGTGCGCAGTACCTGTTTTGTGCCGGGGTTCATGCTCTTATTTCAGTCAGAGCCTCATCTCTGAAATGGCCGAACGAATGGTGTACGACGGATACAAGGATGCTGGTTACGGGTATTTGATCATAGACGACTGCTGGAGCTTCTACTACCGAAGCCAAGGAAAGCTGATTGCCGACCCGCGGCGGTTTCCGAGGGGCATGAAATTTGTTGCTGACGAGGTACGGAAGAAATAATGTACACGGTTGCAGTACGTGATACTCACGCAAGGTTCTCGCACAACCACAGTTTTCTGCCTTCCGGTATCCAGGTTCATTACAGAGGACTTAAGTTTGGCATCTACACCGACATCGGAACACAAACTTGTGCTGGTTGCCCTGGCAGCTTCGGCTACTACAAGGCAGACGCAGAGACATTCGCTGAGTGGGGTGTGGATTACATCAAGGTCGACGGCTGCTCTGCAGATCCAAAACAAATGGATGACCGTATGTTTTACTTTGTTTTTAACATATAGGTCTCGAGTTCGACTCTATGTGGTCTGTCAAAGTTCTTGCTCGTCGAGTGCGTATGCTAACGTAGAGTTCGTAGCACCGCGATTGTATGCAATTATGCTGAGCAGAGAAAATGACTAGATATGTGTTTGTAGCACTTCTTGTTTCGCTATTTCTTCGTCGGCTAGCTTATCTAGCATAGAAAATGTGCAGAGCCTATTGCAAGCATGCTTCTACGAAGGTTTCCCCGATACAGTGTGAGCATGTGACTATTAAGCTGTAAAATTATATGCCACCCGCGATGTGTCGTGTCCTGTAGATCACCCTTGGCACCACAAGGTGGACGTAAGGGACGGTTGGAACTATTCGAGATAATATAACGGCACCAATTTTAAGGTTGGCTCAGAGAAGGACAAGTCGCCCTGGACCATTTAAAGCTATGTTTTTTTTTCTGAGAATTTGAAATATTCGAGACACTCGATTGCAACAACGTTTTACACTGTGCTACTTAGCTTTCAAACTTCCTGACTTCTGCCTCAGGGGAGGCTCGTGCACTTTTTAAAATTACGGTAAGGGGTTAGCTGAAGGTACCGGAATAATAATGCCAGTAGAAACTACTTTCAGCGGTTATTTTGCTTATCTAAGGCAGTTAAAAAAATACTGCAGTGTACACGGAGCTGGGCCAAGCTATCCGGTCCACTGGACGAGACATAGTGTACTCTTGCGAGTGGCCCCTTTACCAGCAGAAAGCTGGGATCACGGTGAGTGGCATGGTTTGTCACTTGCATGACTCGTACTGGAAAGCAGTAGACTTCATGTTTGGATGCTACCTATTTTGACATTGCTAACTCTCATATATACACCTAAATGCACTTTACTACTAATATATAACGATACCCACGGGAACGTATCTGGAAAACTGCCGTGAAATACATACCACCGATTTGAAGCAGCATCTGGATGCATCCTGTTCTAACAAACAGGTCGCGCTGGAAAAGTGTTTCAATACACAGTGCGTGTTCTAGCAAAAGTCTATGCGACCGTAATTTGACACAGGCAAAAGAAGAAGGCAGTGAACGAATTAGATCCAGTGGTGAGTAATAAAAAAAAGGTCTGCTGTCGAGGTATGACCTAATGCGAGATGCACAGTTTTACGAATACACATTGTAATTATGGTGAATGCTGTCTCACTAGCGCTCAGTCCTCCAAGCAGCTCCAAGCGTTGTTTTACCAGGACGCTGCGCGTTTCGAATGAAAACAGCCGTGCAGCAACAAATGCACGCTCTTTCATTTCTCGTTCACTTTAGCCCAACTACAAGAACATATCGAAGACCTGCAACACGTGGAGGAACTACGACGACATTGGCTACTCGTGGGACAGTATCTACGGCGCTGTCGAATACGAAGCCGCCAACCAGGACATACTGACAGAGGTGTCCGGACCGGGTGCTTGGACGGACCCCGATGCGGTATGTCCTTAATTCAATCATAATCAATAAGCGTTCCTGTCCGCTTCCTTGACATGATTCGTTGCTAGCGCTCTAAGCCTGCCTGTAATAGATACACCGATCATATACCACCTAATTCCAACACCCCGTTTCAGATCGTCGTTGGAAATTATGGCTTGACCATCGAACAGCAGCGCCTGCAAATGGCTTTCTGGGCCGTAATGGCCGCCCCCATGATCATGTCTAACAATCTCAGGAGCATCGACAAGGAATCCAAGGAACTGATTCTTAACAAGTACATTATCGCCGTGAACCAGGATCCTCTCGGAAAAATGGGAAGGCGCTTGTCTAAGGTAGTCAAGTATTCGCTATATTGTAGAGACTGACAGTTCGTGCAGGCTCTTTTTCACTTTTAGTTGAAAGCTTGTCCTAACTTTAACTATTCCGTCTATTGCTTGTTTGAAAACGCCAACGAATTTTACGGAAATGAAATACGGTGGTTATGTTATCCGTAATTACTAGTTTAAAGCTATTTTGGACTGACGTACTATCAAGCGGCAATAGAAGTTGACGAATTGCCTTTTTCGGAGTGAGTCTGTAAGAATATGACGACCAGTGACTGTATGTTATTCTCTTCAATATTCTGATCACCCTAGTTGCCAGATCGATTTTTTTCATGACATCGCAGCTCATCTGCGCATGCCACATTGTATTTTTAATGTACACTGTTGAAGTTCTGTTCCTCTGTCCTCATGTAGTATTATATATATATATATCAGCTTTGTTAAGACTTTATATTTCGCAACCTTCACTCTACAAGCATAATGACAGTCTGCTGTAAGGTACGTAAAATTAAAAGCATCGGGCTCTTTCGAACTTGCATTACTTTTGAAATAATTAATAAATAAACAAAATAAATTAAGTAACCGATCTCTTTTGCGCCGTATTAAAACCAAATAAAAATAGCATTCAGCAACGGCAGCCGTGAAAAATTTTCTACCGTCGTAACTCTAAGTAGTAATGTGGAAGCTAAACATTTTAGAACATCTTAGGGAACTCTCATTACTCAGTTTCGAGCCCAATTCATCATTTGAAAATACCTGTGCTTGCAAAAAGCTTCGTGAAATGCTTTTGCGAGTGCTAGTGTGCTGCACGTAATATTGAGCTAGACTGTAAAACAGTCTTCCGAATATGGCCCAGATTATTAACGCTTGAAAAATTCGACCAGATGTGGCATTTGTCCGAATGACTGTGTTTGGGGTACTTATCATGCATCTCTGATTATCCTTAGATAAACAACACGGACGTGTGGACCCGCTGGGTAAGTCCCAAACTGCCTGACGGTAGGATGTCGATGGCTGTCCTGGTGCACAACGCCAATGCCTTTGGAGGACCAATGAGAGTCGTGCTCGGCATATCAGACCTGGGACTGGACAGTTCAGCTGGTTATCAGGTCAATGACCTGGTTCACGACAACGCCTTAGTGGGAGTCTTCTATCCGCACCAAAGCATCATTGTGACCGTGCCACCTTTGGACATCTTCTTCTTCAAGGCCACTGTTAACCAAGCCTAAACTGAAAAATTACTTTGCAGGAGGCATGAGCTAGGACGGAAGTGCTTGTTTTTTACTGCTGCTGATTCCTGGAGCCCTTTCGATTATCTGTATTTCAAGAACCTTGAACGCATTTTACTCTGAAATAAATCACTAACTAGACTCAATTCTATTTTTTATTTATTTTAAGGCTACTTGTTTTATCGTAGCGTTTGTCGAAGATTCTGTACGAGAGCTTCTTTGTGCCTGGAATGAGTCCTGTCACTATTGCCTTCGACACCTGGCTCCATCCACATTCTACTGATTCGCTATCAGGCAAGAGAAGATAGGATACAAATGATATCCCAATGCTTGTAGCGTTCACCCTTGTAATGCTATCTCGATACAAAGAATTCGTGTCAGTAAGTCAGCTGATTTATTAGGAAACCTTTGGCAATGTATGTTTCTTTTTTGCCACACTAAGTACGTAGGAGTGACACCTACTCCCTGATAAACACCGACACGGCTATCGGAAATAGCGATGTCGAGCCTCACACAGATCAATTTTGAGGTACAGATTAGGAATCACATGTGGCGATAGAGTCGGTGCAGAAAGATGTTTTGCTGACACATCGCATACTCTTGGTGCCGTGACACCCGTCGTAGCACGTTCAAGCCAATATTTACAACCTCGATTCTTCTCGGGCAGTATTGTCACCTGCGAATTCCGTGATGAAAACGTTGTTGTTGATGAGCATGTTGCTGGCGGTAGCGGAGTGCCTTGACAATGGTCTCGCCCTGTACCCGCCGATGGGATGGCGAACTTGGCAGAGATTTCGATGCAACACCGATCTTTTGGAGCATTACGACGAGTGCATCAGGTAAGAATTTCATAGGTGATCTGTTATTTCTGCCGCAGAGACGTGCTGTTGGTGCTTAGTACGCCTCCTTTCTTGGAGTTGAGACTTTGACTTCTTTTGCCAGAGTATTTGATCATACCATTCACGAGTATTATCGCTAATGCGACGCTATCATAACTCACTAAACATAAAAACGCACGGTGCCTACCATCGTCAAAGAAGCCCTGCTGCTCTGTTCCTGTAGTTGATCGACCATGCTTTGGAATTGTAAGCAGTAGGAGTGCGAAAATGTTTGAAAAATCTGAATAGCGAAACAAATATCCTCCTATACGGTTCGTCGAAAGAGCCGACTAGTGCACGCACGAAATTTTTCGAAACGAATTGATTATAATCTAAATTTTTCGAATACTCTTCCAATAATTGGTACGAAGTTGGAATATAACACCCACTACATTTTTATTCGACGACTGTTCCAGAAACAGGACCCTCACCGATGCCGCGTACCACGGTTCGGCATTCGTCCATTCGTGAGGCACCCGCCGCGGTGGCTCAGTGGTTAGGGCGCTCGTCTACTGATCCGGAGTTCCCGGGTTCGAACCCGACCTCGGCGGCTGCGTTTTTATGGAGGAAAAACGCTAAGGCGCCCGTGTGCTGTGCGATGTCAGTGCTCGTTAAAGATCCCCAGGTGGTCGAAATTATTCCGGAGCCCTCCACTACGGGACCTCATTCTTCTTTTCTTCTTTCACTCCCTCCTTTATCCCTTCCCTTACGGCGCGGTTCAGGTGTCCAGCGATATATGAAACAGATACTGCGCCATTTCCTTTCCCCAAAAAACCAATTATTATTATTATTATTCGTGAGGCAACGTTCATAATGTTAATGCATGGCCTCTGAGATCGGGCAGCGCCTACAGGGCTCAAGCACGTTGAGCAAACCCAGCCTTGGGGACCGATCTCTGAGGCCATGGGTCACACGTAGCTCTCGCCCTTGTCATATACTGATACGTGGCGCTAATTTGTTCTCGTTCGTCATCAACAACCAAAGGCAGTTTTCATGCACGTATAATCTGACGTTAATCGAGTTTATATACTCATTTCGTGTTGCAACCCCCTAGTGGAGATCAGCGTTACGTATTTGAAAAGCTAGAGCTATGAATACATTATTTATAGCACCATACAGTGGCGCCGCCGCTAACGCTTCACTGTGTCGCATTATTGATCGTTTTGTTCGATTATTCTGAACAATATTAGATTTGTATTTGAGTCTGTTTTTAGCTGCACTATTGATATTTTACTTCGTTGTAAAACTAGGCAACTCTTATTAGATTTTGTTTGCGGTAAATTGTATTCGCACAACTCTAGTAAGCAGAAATATAATTGACATTGACTCTTTACAGTGAAACTCTCGTCAAAGACATGGCTGACCGCATGCTTATGGACGGCTACAGCCAGGCTGGCTACGAGTACCTTATTGTAGACGACTGCTGGAGCTCCATGTCGAGGGACACTTCAGGCAACCTTGTGGCCGACCCCCGCCGTTTCCCAAGTGGAATGAAGGCTGTTGTGGACTATGTATGGCCATCCTCAAAAGAATATGCCTTATTTCTCACCCAGATCTGGTTTTTACATTGAGATACACGAAGGCGCTGCAGCGCCGTCTTTTGGCATCATCTGTCCCAATTTCGAGACCATTTATTGCGCTAACATTAGCAGGAATTCGGGACATGGGCTGCGTTTCGATGGAGGCGGAGCGCTAAGGCGCCCGTGTGCTGTGCGATGTCAGTGCACGTGAAAGATCCCCAGGTGGTCGAAATTATTCCGGAGCCCTCCACTACGGCACCTCTCTCTTCCTTTCTTCTTTCACTCCCTCCTTTATCCCTTCTCTTACGGCGCGGTTCAGGTGTCCAACGATATACGAGACAGATACTGCGCCATTTCCTTTCCCCAAAAACCAATTAAAATTATAATTATAATAAATAATTCTAGTTCCCTTGGCTGCCACCCCATATCACATTGGCGCATCATACTGAACATTCAAAAATAGCGCCTTGACATCGTCCGTGACGTAAGAGAGAAATAGAATGACCGACTAGCTGCAGAAAAGAAATTACTGGCCGTTAGGCTTAGCGACACTGTCTGGCCGCTGTCCCGAATTGCTGGTAATGATAGAGATGGTAATACGTAATGAGCAAAGAAAGCAGGGTTTTGTAACGAACTCTCAGTCCTTAGATCGGCTCGAAACAAGTGCGTGCAACGCAGAAATATAAAGAATATAAAGAACTTTTATCACGTTTTTCAGCTTCATACCTGAAGCTAATGCATTTTTTTGTGAGCTACAATTGCTTTGCTCGGTTGAAGGAGTTAAGACTGGCAAGTTAAGTTCAAATGTAACGCTAATTGTGAACTACAATTATTTGCTCGGCTGAGAAAGTGAAGGCTGGAAAGTTAAGTTGAAATATAAAAGAAATAAACAGTGCGACTCTCTGTTCTGCTACAATGCTATACATAAGATATTCGCAAATGTCACGTTTAAAGAAGTAAAATTTTAAGCGCTCTGCAATCAAAAATCATAATTTTTTTTATTTATCTGTGTTACATTTCCCTGAAGGTTAGCATGATGCTGCAGTATGCTTAAGCTCTCGAATTTAAGGGAATGTTTTGAAAACAAAAAACCACAGCTCACTAAAACTTAATTTACATTGTAAATGTTCGAACTCATGTCGCAATGCAGATAGACGTTTTCACGTTCCCCACATGAAAGCGAACAAAAAATCGGCACTGGGCCACCCTTCTAACGTTGCTTGCAACCGGGTCTTGCTCTCGAAGAAAAATCTGTTAAAACACAGTAACCGTTCTTTGCAATCTAGCCAGCGATCACACCTGTGCAATTTATTCGACTCTTTCTCGTATCGATGGAGGTTCATTCAACGCTCTACTAGATGGACAACTTCCTTGTTCCGTGACGCGCGCAATAAAAAAAGGAAAGAAAGCACACTGCTCTTAATAAAAAACTAAGCTTTTGCTTAACGAAGCGTGAAGCCTCAATTAACGAGACCCCAGTTACATTTAGGGAACATTCAAACGAGCACAAAGACACACTCCGCTATTATGCCGTAAATGACCCGCGAGTTCTCACGTTCGCGGAACCGTTGGTCGCTTCTCTAGACTGGAGAGTGGTACGTGTTTCTACCCCGCTTGCTATACAGCGCAGTGATGCGATGCTAAAGTTCCTTGACCCATTTTTCTTTCGGCTTGAATAAGCGATCTGGTGGAATGCTCGAACCAGAGAGTTTCTGGCATTGCTCCTTTCTTGCCCCCTCCTCTGCCCCTTCTTTTTTCGCGCTGCTTCTAATCTATCTATGCATCTATACAGCTTTTGCTGGCTGTCAGGTGGCGAGAGGCGCAGTGTCGGGGGGTTAATTTTCTTCCGGCAACGTTGCTTGACACCTCGGGTAAATGAATAATTGCGCGATTTACCGCATATTGAGAAGGAAAGCGAGAGTGAAATAGAAAGCAAGCCGATAATAAAAGAAGTGAAGTCAGTTACGCATTGGCATGCGCAGCTGGTCTGCTACATCATGCATTAAAAAAAAGGGCATTGAATGCTAAGGATGGAGAATACAGTGATGTCACGATGCCCATTGCAAATTGCTGCAACGAAGGGCAAGTATGAGGAGTGTTCGGAAAGTTTTGCCTTGTGGGCGGTAAATTTCTATTATCAAGGGGAAATCAAAGATGTTTGGTTGAAATGACAGTTCCGAAATAGCCTGCTTATCAGGATCACCTATTTTTTCTTCCCGGTCCTCACTAGCGCCGATGCGCTTCCAATACCGGCGCTCTAGTATCTCCATGCCATCGATTAAGGACAGCAGTTGCTTTATCTCAACCACCATACAGCAGGGACCTGACGCGGTGGCTAAGTAGTTTTGGCGTTCAGCTGTTCGCGAGGTCGCTGGTTTGATCGCGGCCTCGGCGGTCGTCTTTCGATGGAGGCGAAATACAAAAACGCCCGTATACTGTGAGATGTCAGCGCACGCTAAATAACCAAGGATGGTCTAAATTAATCCGGCAGTCAGTACGGCTAGCTCACAGCCCATTGTCGCATCGGTACGTTAAGCATGCAATTCGCATTTCGTTCGGCCCGGACACTTAATCTAACTCTTCGCTGCTTCCAATTATGAAGGGACGTCCTTCGTGATGGGAAGCAGTGAAAAACCGATCATTTTTCACTGCTTCCCATTACGAAGGAACGTCTGAAAGGCACGGACTTCGCATCCAGTGAAGCAGTCATCAACGCACTACGTCAATGATGTCATCAGCAGCTGCCCTCATTCTCTTACGGCGGGATCCAGGCAGGAGTGGCGGAAGGGTACCACCGCTTGCGGGGACTTTACAGGAAATAATACACTTCCCGAAAATAGAATGCTATATTCTTTTATTTGAATGCAAACATATGTCAGTTAAGTCTGTTAAGAAAAGAAATTAGAACTTAAAAAGTGCTGAATATTGCCGTTACATGTATTTCAATTTAAGTAAAAACAAACAACCGATTGATTGACCGATTGATAATTTGCTGACAAGCCATCGAATTTCAGTGGATCAAAGAACTGGTGACACTGGTTAGAAATATTACAGATATCGATAGCACCGGGAAAAGCAAAAAAAAAGGAGGGGTGGGGTGCTTTACAAAGGCCTGTGCCCCAAAAAGTTATTTGTCTCATAAACTGGTTGCAGTAAAGTAGAACCTAGAAGTTACCCGATCGTAACGAGGTCCGAGTTCGTGTTTCTTGTTATGTCAACATGTGAGTTGTTCTTGTTGTTGCGACTGCAGGAACAATGAAAAGGAAAGTGTACGGGACCCCGCCGCGCTGGCTCAGTGGTTAGGGCGCTCGACTACTGATCCGGAGTTCCCGGGTTCGAACCCGACCGCGGCGGCTGCGTTTTATGGAGGAAAAACGCTAAGGCGCCCGTGTGCTGTGCGATGTCAGTGCACATTAAAGATCCCCAGGTGGTCGAAATTATACCGGGGACCTCCACTACGGTACCTCTTCTTCCTTTCTTCTTTCACTCCCTCCTTTATCCCTTCCCTTATGGCGCGGTTCAGGTGTCCAACGATATATGAGACAGATACTGCGCCATTTCCATTCCCCAAAAAACGAATTATTATTATTATTAAAGTGCACGGGCCTGCTCACTGGCACAAGGCGAGCCACAATCGCTGCCACGTGCAGACAGTATAGTTAAAAGATATGTGAGAGGAAAGATTGAAAGAAAAGATGCGCGTCACAACACCGCCTCATCTGTAGCGATGACGACAGTTAAGCAACAGATACCCCTGGTGACAAGGAGGCTTCACCGAATACTTGAGAGCCCCTAGATCCCAGCCCCGTAAGGTCCGGAAGCCACCCGTCGCCTATCCCAACATGTGAGTTGGCGTACGGTAAGGAATAGCGCTCACTAACACTAAATACGCCGCCAGTGGAGCATGCTTTGTGGAAGAATAGAATGCAGCTTTTCTTGAATGACTTCCAGCGTGCTATAGGCTGGTTTCCCCCGTCTTTGTCCTTGCATCAAGGTGCATTCTAGGGGCCTAAAGTTCGGTATCAACGCTGGAATTGGCGCGAAAACCTGCAACGGATACCCGGGCAGTGTCAACAATTTCGAGCGTGACGCCAAGACCTTTGCAGACTGGGGCGTCGACTTTGTTAACGCTGATGGCTGCAATGTGGACCCTAGACAGATGGACCAGTGTGAGTACGTACGGGAAAAAATGGCGTCCATTTGTCTGCGTATTAGCTCTAACGAGGCTTCAGGCAAGATATCTTTACACTGCAGTTACAACGTTTAAGGCATGTGACAAAATACAAAAGTTAAGCATTTTGAGTTACAAAAGAAAAAAATCGAAAAGTGGTGCTGCGTTATCGCATCCGTCTCTTCTCTTTCTTGACTATCTCTTTTCGTCGTTGATTTGAGGTGTTGATTTGAGTTGAGGTGTTGAATGCTACAGGTGGGGTTAGCCTTGCTTTATCTGCCGGCAATTGCTCCACTGTAGCGTCCCTTCTATATTAACAAAGTCCTATAAAGCCTGTCGCAACTACCTCGCTATGCGCACAGTCTCTTATAACAGCACACATTCTCTCCCGCAGTCACCATCTATGCACACAATCAATCCACACAGTCCACATCACAGTCCACTCCAGAAGTCACCATCTATGCACATATTCAGTCACAGTAGAACATAGGCCATTGTAATGCCACAATCTATACACACATTCACTCAAAGTATAACGTAGTCCACTCCGGAAGACACCATCTACGCACATATTCAATCACAGTAGGCCATAGTCCGTTCCTGCTGTTAACGTTTACAAACAAGATCCGTGTCCTGCATAAATGTTAAAAGAAGGCGTGCAGCCTTCCTTCTGCATGTCTGGTTTCCACTCGGGTAGACAATGTCCTGCACTGTGCTGTGACGGGTTCCTGTCTTCTTGAAGGAAGCGAACATCACATGCCTTTCCGCGTTGTACTCTGGGCAGTACATAATATAATGTTCGATATCCCCGTACACACCACATAAAGAACGTTTCCTCGTTCTCCGTGCCGCCTTAACGTGAAGCTCGCTAAACCGAAGGTACGAGCCCTCAAAGACGCAGCATTAATGGCGATATCCTTTCAGCTTGCCAACGCTAGTTGCTGAGTTTTGTTAGAGAAAAGTAATTGTAGGGCCGTGAACAACAGCAAAGAGCATTTGCCTGCCATTAGCATAACAAAGAAGACCTTTTCTCTGACCTAATTAAAATTTCTGATAAGATCCTCCTGTGAGTTCTTGCGCTGGCCTGTTCTTGTGGGTGGCCTGTGCAGCCATGATAACGCTAAGAATGGCGTTGTTTTATGTTTGTCGCGTATGCCGCCTTTATACGCTACCTTGGAAATATTTTAACTTTCATACATAATGGTCCTAAATTTCATGCGTCAGCTGAACGAAAAAAAAACACTAATTCTTTTCTTTTTCGCTTCATTTTGCAGTGTATCCTGAGTTTGGACAAGCACTGAACTCTACTGGACGGCGGATACTTTATTCGTGCGAATGGCCCCTGTACCAATCACAGTCGGGCATAACGGTAAGTCTGATTTATTATACAAGCTAGCCGGCCTAGGCATTTCTTTAACTTTGTTCTTGAACAACTTGAAAGCCAGTGAGGTTTTCTAACACAGTTTTTTACTCGTAGGTGGGTGGGAGGGTGTCTGTGTGTGTGTGTGTGGGGGGGGGGGGGGAGGATTTGCCTCTCTATGATTTTTTTTTTCTTAAATCATTTCCTGGCTCACTCCACTCTTCTCGCCTGAGAAGGTTTATTAATGGCGAAACGTCACTTTCAGTACTTAAAAAAAAGTCTTACACGAAAAAAAAAAAAACTAAGGTGCTGGCTCGACATTAGAACAAAGGCGAGAAGTCAAGGGGAAGAAGTTGTTTTGTAGGGTACCTTCATGTAATATAAGCAAAGAAAACAAAACATATCACATGTGCAGACGTTTTTCTGTTGCTGTGATAAGAAAAACTGACATTGTGCGCTTTTTCCTTATTTCAGTGTTCGTTTGAACCAATAAACATATTCTTTCTGTTCTCTATTTCGGAAACCCCAGAAAAGGAGATGGCTTTATGTTGTGAAAAATGTTAGAATTAGCGCTTCACTTTTCCTCTTCCTCATTATCGTTCTTAATGCAGAACGTGAAAAAAAAAAACATTACAAAGGTTGGCAGCAATAGGTGCGCTTTGCTCTGCTAGTTGGTTCACCTAATGAGGTATTAAATGGGCCGGAAAACGGCAGCCTTATATCGTAAAATAACTAGCAGTAATGAGCTGTATCTCCTCTCATTCCCATCGGAGATTACAAGAACTCCGCAACAGGGAACTGCGTCACTGGCCATTTCGGTGCTTCCTACAGAAAGTCACTTACACGAAACATAGCCAGTGATAATAAAAATAACAAAGAAAAAAAGGCTATTACACGCGCATTTGAGCCCCCGTTTCATTGGAATCATTACAGCCGGACTACAAGAAGATAGCGGAAACGTGCAACATCTGGCGAAACTTTCCTGATCTGACCTATAACTGGAGTCAGATATACGCTGCAGTTCAACATGAAGCCAAGCTGCACGACGTACTAATGAACGTCACGGGTCCCGGCGCCTGGACAGACTACGGCGCGGTAATGTTCCGTCTTCTTCTTTTTATCAAATCTGCAGTTTTTTTTTTCATCTCTGCTCAAAATGTGCTGTTTTATTTACCGAGCGGCTTTTACAACCGAGACTCGCTAAACGTTGCTCTGCTCGTAGATTTGCGAAAACAGGGCTGACGTAAAATCTAGTTTAAAGGAGTGACCTTTAACAGCCAGGTAATGCGTCTATTCTGATCGCGCATTTTTTTCTTGGTGATCCACGCAAGACCCGGGCTAGTTAAAGTTGACAGTGCAGGAAATAAGGCGCAGTGAAATCGAACAAGTCTGGTTCTAAGATCGCAGAGGTTCGGAGTGATGGCTGTCAGCGAACAGTAAATGCTTTTTTTTTTAGTAACGTCTGATACACTTTTTTTCAGCCGCTGCTCACAGACGCCCAGAAAGTTATCCATTTGCAATCAACAATAAAGCATTGAAAAACTGCATAAAAAACATGAAATATCTTTGAGGCTAAGTTGTTGAACTGAGTTAACTAATATATAAGATCAAGAAAAGGAACCTTACTAGCTTGTGGAGAGTGAATCGAAGCTGTTTTTAGATGCAGATGTGAATGCCCCCAACCCTGACTCCTGTTGACGTGCCTCGTTCCGTGGCAAAGTTATGCTATGCACTTTAGTACGCTAGTAAGCTTTCCTCCAAGTATTCTAATCAGTCTAAATCCGTCGACCAAAAGGAAAATTCTTCATGTTAGAAAAGGAATGAAATGTCACAGTTTTCTTGCCTGAAGCTGTGACGAAAAGACCGCCTGAGCAGTCAGAATTATGAAGATGGCGCAGCAAAAATCGCTTGCTGGACACGTGAATACGTGCTTATGTCCACTTATGGCACATTCATAGAGTGCTGACCGGAATTGCATTTTCTTGAGAAGTCGGCGTTACATAGGGATAATAACGTGTAAATAACCATGATATCAAGTGTGTTGCCTTGGCGGAAAGAAAATATTTAATATTAAGGTTTGTGCCCCCTGAGTTTATATCAACCATTAAATAAATAAAAAAATCAGTAAATCAGTTGGAAACGTCCTGCGGCAGCATGGCTAATTTACCACTGAATGGAAGACCCGCTTTACAAGCTCATGTTCAGGCCCATATTACGATAGTGTTCCCAGAAACCATTGGGAAATTGTTCCCTTCAACTGCTCTACATTGCTAGGTATCGTATCTTTATACATTTTATCTTGATAGAGCCAATACACTACGCCAACATTGCAGGTGGCTTCGGTTAAGTGGAAACAGACTGGATAAACTCCATACGTAAGAACCAAGGCCATGCACTGGTTGCTCAATGGTTGGTTATCGGCATTTTCTAGCGCGCATCTCTTTAAAAAACTTTTTCGAATTGGCAAGCGTATTCGTATCCTGTGTAGAGATGTAAATTTTCTTGAAATTTTTAAATTGCAAAAAAAGTTTTCTTTATGGTGTTTTTTTTTCTCAGAAATATGCGAAACTTTAGAATGAAACTAGAAAGTACAGTGTCATTAAACACATTAATTTCGTAACTCAGAATAGAGTAAAGAATTATATATTGCACCAAAACAAACATATTGCACAGCCTTTCGAGGAAAAGATGGTCATGTACTGCATGCCCTACAACTGGCGAAAAGATTGCATTACTCCGACTCGTCTGAACGCGATGCTTTTGTGCATCTTTTCTCATGTTCAGGCTGTAGTGGACTTACACAAGATTTTGCAGCTCGGATAACCATGTTGCACATCTTCGCGTGCATATCATTAAAATGCGACCAGTTTCTTTCACATGACGCAGGCGATAAAAGAATAGGAATAGCCAACATGCGACTAGCGTCGGCATTTCTTTGCTACAAAGATCTTTTCCAGCATATGGACGGCTCCAGATGCTAAGTTGACCCCCAAATGGCTCATTTAGGCCACACATTATAGTAGGTAGTGAAATGGTACTGTGCAGAAAAATCCGTCTGGAAGTTTAGAGAGTTTTTTCTTCTTTCATCTGAACGATGACAAAAAGTGAAAAAAGTTTTATTTCCTCAATTTTTCGAGGTTTTCTTCAGGCATACACATCTCTATCATGTGCACGGTATGTATGTCTCTCTTGGTATCTGTTTTCAATGTTTGCTCTTTACACCAATAACTTGGTTTTGGTTGTACAATGTTGCGAATTTCAAGGCGAGCACGCGCCGACAGCTCACCCATTTTTGTCCTAATAGGCGAACAGTCTTCCGTTTCAACAGTTTTCCGGAAGTTTCCCACTGGTGTCTGCTCTAGCTTCCACCACAAATGCCGTCCATGGTCGTTAAGGTAGTTAAGGGTAACGGACTGGGTTCCAAGAGAACGCTAGCTGGCAGGGGGCGGCAGAAAGTTAGGTGGGCGGATGAGATTAGGAAGTTTGCGGGGATAGGGTAGCCGCAGCTGGCACAGGGCTGGGCTAATTAATTATTTAATTAATTTATTTCATTTATTTATTTCATAATACTTCAGGCCACTGCTTGGCCAAAGAAGGAATGAATTTACATTGTTACATAACCAAAGGAATAAAATTATACAATATTAGCAGCACACGGATACGAAAAGAATAAACCAAAAGAATAAAATTATACAATATTAGCAGCACACGGATACAAAAAGAATAAACCAAAAGAATAAGACCAAAAGATTACAATTATACAATATTAGCAGCACACAGATACGAAAAGAATAAACGAAAAGAATAAAACCAAAAGAATAAAATTATGCAATATTAGCAGCACACAGATACAAAACGAAAAAACCAAAAGAATAAAACCAAAAGAATAAAATTATACAATATTAGCAGCACACGGATACGAAAAGAATAAACCAAAAGAATAAAATTATACAATATTAGCAGCACACGGATACAAAACATACATATAAACAATATTAGCAGGTAAGTAGACGACGTAACGCATCATAAAATTTTTTTAATGGGAGATATATTGGAGAGGCACAGTGATGGTGCTTCCTCGCAGGTGGTGGTGGGCAACTACGGCCTCGCTGAGTCGCTTCAGCGGTCGCAGATCGCCTACTGGGCCGCGGCGCCTTCCCCCGCGATCCTCTCGGTAGACCTGCGCAGTGTGGGAGACGCGGCACGCGCGCTACTCCTGAGCCCCTACGTCATTGCCGTCAACCAGGACCCGCTGCGCAACAAGGCCAACCGGATGCCCCAGGTTCTTTCTTTCTTTCTTTCTTTCTTTCTTTCTTTCTTTCTTTCTTTTCTTCTTTCTTTCTTTCTTTCTTTCTTTCCTTCTTTCTTTCTTTCTTTCTTTCTTTCTTTTCTTTTCTATTTGCTTCTTTCTTTTCTTTGTCTCTCTTCTTTCTCAATTCTTTTCTGCTTTTCCTTCTTTCTTTCGCTCCCTCCCTCGTTGTGTGTGCCTTTCTTTCCGTATTCGTTTTCATTGCAACGAAGAATGACGTCCTGGTTTCCATGAATCATCTTGAGAATGTTTTTTTACATGTTTATGTCAAAAAAATAAGTCCTACGGCCTGCTTCATAACTTCAGCTGTGTGATTCATTAGCTCCCGACTGATCAACTATGCGGGCTCAAGTAGCAAATGGCCGATTCACTTTGTAGAGTCCGTTTCTCAAAACGTCTATTTTGCCCAGTTTCGTCGAGCGATGCTGTGAAATTACGCAAGTCTGACACGAACTAAAGGTTTTTATATTTTCTAAGTGGAGATATTGAGTGCTGTGCAAAATGTCAGGCTACCCTGGCATGGCTATTCGTAAAAGCCTCGGAATCCATGTGTTGCCTCTGCGAAGCTGTCGCATATCGAATTAGTACATAAGCTGTATCTGCCTGTGTAGAACCTCAGCTGGGAAGTTGCTACATGGACAGCATGTAAGAAATTTGAGTGCAGACAAGAATTATATGATAACCCCCCCCCCCCCCCCCCCCCCCCGAATTATTCGCCGTACCTCGAACACGGAACAGGCGACAGCGACGACTGTATCCCAAAATTCCCGCTTTGGATGGTGCCTGCTCTAAGACTCACCTGCGTGGCGTGATCACAGATGGCGCTGCAGTTGAGTTGAGTTGAGTTCAGGTGTTGAATGCTACAGGTGGGGTTAGCCTTGCTTTATCTGCCGGCAATTGCTCCACCGCAGCGTCCCTTCTATATTAACAATGCCGCATCTACCCCGCTATGCACACAGGCTCTTATAATAGCACACATTCTCTCCCGCAGTCACCATCTATGCACACAATCAATCCACACAGTCCACATCACAGTCCACTCCAAAAGTCACCATCTATGCACATATTCAGTCACAGTGAACATAGGCCATTGTAGTGCCACAATACATACACACATTCACTCACAGTATAAAGTAGTCCACTCCGGAAGACACCATCTACGCACACATTCAATCACAGCCTGACCCTTTTGAATAGTACCCTTATTCGATAGCAGCTGAATGCGGAAGCGCTCGGTTGCAACGCACAATTTCCACAGCTGCACAGACGCTCGTAAAACGATAGAGAACGACGCGTTACGCAAGGAAGATACGGTATGCAGGACGGACGTGGAGATGTCCTCACAGCGCACTGCCTGAACGCAATTTACTTTATCTATTGCTTCACTGATAAGCGCATGAGAGGGTGCATTCACTGAACGCGGGGTTCTATGCAGTGGCAGAGGTAAGGTTAAGAGAGCTAACTGAAGCCAGCTCGGTTAGGTAAACAAGTGTCAAGGCGGATTTAAAGTACATCTACCTTGCAAGTGTAGCGCATGCCACCTCCCTGTAGTCGACGGCGAGACGTCAGCCAGTACGAGAGTGGTGTGTTAGCGCATGGTTTTTATCTGTTAGGTTAACGGGAAGGCGAAAATGCAGCAAAACGTTTTGTCTCTTATCTGTACTCTGTCGTAAGCGCTAATGGGTTTCTGCTGCGATACCCACTCGCCCAACTATCACTATCGCTCCGACATCTAGGACTTAATTTGCATTCGTTTACTCTGGTTTTCAAAGCGTGGCTTGGCGTGTTTGCGCGGTTTCCTGGGCTTAGGATAGCGGCCGTGAGGTTAATTTCCTTGGTCGCTGTGCCCTCAGTTAGCCAGCAGCAACGGTAGGGGTGGGATGGTATTTTGTTACTAAGACATTATTAAGATTTCTGAATGAAAATTAGCGAAAGAGGAGCCTTTTAAAAATGAGGAGGGTGCTCAGGAAAATGAGGTTATTATTGCGAGAAAAATATGCGTTCGTTTTGGCTGAACAATGTGGTATTCAGTATGATGTCTGGCATCCTGAATACTGCAAATAGCGTGATCGCACAGTGCAAACAATACAATAGCGTGTACCATGTAATAGAGTCTCTAGCATCCCTGGTTTAAATATTGCGCTATTACGGTTTCACTGGACGAGTATAAATATCATGATAGGAAGATGTAGGCAAAGTTACTAGGAAGACGCTGAAACCGTTCTTTTTCGCTGTTCATTCTGCTTCTTACTGTAAAAAAATGAGGGCAAATTCTTTTAGAGCCACATTGTACAAGATCTGCGGGGAAAAACTGCTTAAAGTCAACCACGTATCACCCCATCATTCAATTCCGCAATCCGCTCAGGTCCATCTTTGTTAGAGCAGGCAGCAACACCTCTAACTGTGCACATACGGCGTCATGTGGTTTGCACGGGGATCTAGATCATTACCTTATGTGCTGGCCAGAATACAACTCGGCGAGGTGTGTCCTACTCGCGCCCCTCAAGAGCAAAGGAGTGCCACACGGTTCCCTTCAAGACATTATTTACCCGCGCAGAAATCATAGATATAGTAGGGAGGCTTCCTGCCTTCTTCGAAAAGTCCTGCAGGACACTGATTTCGACTCAAACATTAGAGCGGACACTTAATCTGATGAGTGATAAAAAGTTGGGTGGTGGTGGTGGAAACTTTATTACATACAGGGGAGTTTAGGACGCGCAGGTCCTTGGGCTCCCGCACGGCCCCACTGCACTGAAACGTTCATGTCCCGAAGGCTCATAACGCTGGCAGCCCATATCCATTGTTCACAACAGCGTAGGAAACACGGACAAAAGGGGAGAACAGACATAACATGCGCTTGTTTTGTCTATTCTACCCTTTTGTCCGTGTTTCCTGCGCTGTTGTGAATAATGGACACTTAAGCTCCACATTAAGGGTATGACGCGATAGCGTAATCGGTAAATTCTCATATATGCAGAAGGTCATCCTGTACATTACATTCACAAGTCCCTGCGAGTCCCCATACCCCTCCTGGCGCAGTGGTGCAGCGGTTAAGCAATGCGCCACTGCCCAGCGATGGCAGGTGCTCCCAGCGGTGGGCCTTGTACGACGCAGGTTGCTCTTCCCGAGCGACCAATCATTAATTCAACTGCCACCTGCCACGGTAGGCAGTTGACTCGCTATACGGTGGGCACGTTGTGATGACGCCGCAAGGTCACGTGACCTAGTTGGCCAACCTACCTCCTAGGTTGCTCTCTGGCGACCACCTGACAGAGCCATGAACGTGATTTTTCGTTTACAACGCCGACACTGGATTTTCTGATGAACGGGGCCTTCAACGCTGTCATGTTAAAATGTTGACAGCAGCAATTGATAACTATTGTTTTTTTTTGCGCGGTGGTAAAGTTCTACTAGTTCCCAGATACGCACCAAAGGTCTTTCAATCAATATTAAAGTGTCGCAACAGTAGAGAAATTCCCGGCAGAATAATTGCGAGGCTGACCCCAACAGCAGAGAGCAAGAACTCAACTAGAGCTCAAGTGTAACGGAAACCTGGCGATTTTGATTTTTAGATGAATTGCTTTGGAAATGTGAGAAACGTTACGAAATTATCAGCGCCCTGTGACGATATTTCAGCACTAACTTGGGTGCAAACCACTTGTTACCGAGGCAGCCGAACGGCAACAGCGAAGAGTGATTAAAGATTTTGTACGGGCCAATGAAATGAATTGTGCATGGGCCGGCGGTCTTCTGGGTTTTTCCCCAACATGGCAATCGTGGCCACGCGCTGTGCAAACACACATGGCCCAGAATTGTTAGTGAGGCCACTGTATCTGATAATATTGCCGCAAGATAACAACATTTATTTTTGTTTTCAGAATCGCAGGTCAAAACAATGTTGTTTTCGATGACACCCCTCGCTCGAGCTTGACCCCATTTCTTCTCGTCGATAAAACTAGCGAAAACGCCTCTAGATATAAGTAAGCAGTAATGAGGAAACTGAATATAGACTACGGAGAAACACAGAGCATAGGTTGGGAATGCTAAGCCAGGTTGTTTTCCTCTGTGTTCGACGCGATCTTCCCGCAGTTACCAGTATTATTATGTTTATCAGTACCTGCTTATTCGTCCTTAAATGCTGTAGTCGAAAGGAGACGAACGCCGGTTGCTTCATTTCTGTATTATGTATTACGCATACTTGTTATAATGTGCGTGAGTGAGTGCTGCTGCGTCTTTCCTGGTCGGCATATGTGGACTCATTGGAAGCATACAGAACCAGTCGATTTTTTGGTAGCTAGATTTTCAAACGCACGGGCACTGTGTCTGTAAACGAAAAAAAATATAAGTAATTGATTTTCACTCTGTTTAACGTACCTTCTTGCGTCTGCGAACTAGCTACTTGAGCGTCATTACTGAATCACCGCGTTTACTGGTAAAATTGTTTTCACAAGTACTTTCTTGCGCTGATGTTTTCGAGCTAAGATCCAGATGATCCTTTCTAAAGCGATAGTTTCCTACGTGTTAACTGAATTAAGTACTTTCAAAAGAGTTTTGTAGCTTCTGAATAACCTCCTTTCGGAAGCCAATTTGTTACCTGCCACGGAATGCCTTCCTAACCGTGTCGGTAACTCCGTCGGAGCCATTTCTGTAACTGCTGTGGAACGTTCTTCGGAACTGTTGCGGCTAAAATCTTTGTTCATCATTACAGATCTTCTCCATATCTTGCCGTAGGGAGTACGTTGGGCACACTTTTGTGACTGCTGTAAAATCTCCCTCGGGGCCGCTTTGGCATTTCCGGAGGAGGTTCTTTTATGCACGCTTTGGAATTCACTTAGGTATCTTCGCTTCGCTTCGACAGCTTTCTTTACCGCCTTCGAGACATCTCCTGGGCGGTCGCCATATGTTCACTTACTGGTCTACACTTAGGTGGTCAAATGTTTATGGGAATCCCCGAACGTGTAGTAAATTTGTAATAAGAGAGTAATTACTCACTGGCATCCACCTACGCGCAGCGATATGGCTACAAAGGAAAGCTATACAGCTTTCTCAGAAACTCAGTAGTTAAAGAAAAATTCTTCTTTATTCGGGGTTCGAACCCGGGACTACCGCGTCACCAGGACTACCGCGTCAAGTGTAACTGCTGTGACAGCGTGGCAGCTGCGTTATGCAACGTTTCGATCATGTGACAGTGAGGACGACAGTAGGCTTGGTTGGGTGCATGCCACGCTTTTTAAACGCCGTCTTCCCGCCGTATTTGCGGACACTCACACCGACCTCGCACGCTTGCGCTGCCTCTGCCAAGGTATGTTAAAAACTCCCGGATGAATGTGACCTTGCCTAAGCTGCCGCGTCGGGCCGCGTTCCGAGGGTACACACTACTTTCCTGGCTGAGCGTGACGTAAGCAATAGCCACTGCGTCTGGCCGCGCTTCCTGCCTCCTTCACTATGTCTGTACGTCCTCGCGCAGCCTTGGTTCTCTCCCGGTAGTTCGAGAAGCGACCGCAAGGGGCTCTGTGCTTTCACGTCCACAAACGAAACTACGCATACGACACAAAATCCTGAGAATGCAGACTACACAGATATCGCTGTAATACAGAGCATTCACTTAAGTTCGATCATTAAAGGAAATTAAATCTGGGACTCAACGCACAATAAAACTGATTAGTCGCAAAATCGATCACCGCGCCCTGGGATTAGGACTAGGCAAGAGGCGGTGTCAATAGCGCCCTCTTGTACACGCGGACTGGCGGCATCAGCCAAGCTGAAACCAACTGCGGCTAACTCGTACTCCAAAATAATCTTTCCCTTGAGAATGAAGCAATCTCAGGCTTCTTCGAACGCACTCATTATCACAAGTACTCAGACTAACGTGGCCTAAATTTATGCCTAGTGAGCCCGGTTGATCTAACGCATGAGCCCACAGGCCTTCACATCTAACTCCTCTTGCCGCCTTGTAACGTTCCTGTGCCTGTGACTTTTATCCTGCTTTGTTGATATGCTTTTTACATCACTTATTCAGATTTCTATCACGATCATTACCATTCTCTTATTTTTAACGCTTTCTTATTGTTTCTTATATTGAACTCACTGCTAACTATGACTATGTGCATTGACATAGCACAGCACACAGGATTTGTTTTTTGTTTCTTTTCACCACCCTCGAAATGCGACCACCGCAGCCAGGATTCGAGTCCCCAAACTTTGGGATCAGTAACCGAACGACAAAGCCCCAAAGCCTCTGCGGCGAGTTGGAATAATTTACGTACCGGGCTGAAAACCCGTTTTCATTATAATCTTTGCTCACTGCCGCTTACCAATCATATTTTATGCTTGCGCACCGGGGTAATCACCCTGACTTAGCGACTCGAACAAGAAGTTTGATATAACTTCCTTGGTCCCAAATGACCCCAATGAGTTCCAGAACATTCCAGAATTTCTCGTCCCCCTCTAACAATGCGAAAAAACTGTGTGCTTCGGTCGCCTCGTAAACAAATAAATTGCTCAATAAACAGACAAAAAGCAGTCGCTGATGAGATCAGCACGGACAGAGGTTCGATGCTGAGCTTCGCTGAACTGAAGACTCCGTATTTACAAAACAGGCGATAGAGCATCTTGCACTGCATTTCTCAAACTGCATACAGAAACAAACCTATCTTCCTGAACACCCTGCAATCGGCATGAAGAAATTTAGCGTAAAGATATTTTCTCAGTGGTGAATACGCAAACACTATGTGATCACTTGAACTAAAACAAAAAGCACCCTACAACTGGGGGTCGAACCATGCCACCTTGCAGCTACGACCTGCAGCCATTTTCTCTGCGGAATTCCTCTGATTTCTTTCATTTATTGCATGACATACGGCTTCTACTACACATCGTGTCGGTTTGATATTTGCAAAAGAGCAGGCTGCGTCAAAAGTATGGAGTCCAAGAGGTTTGTTTTCAAGTTCTGTAGTCCGTTGTTCAGCACTGCCGGAAGCTCTAAGCTTCAAAGGTGTGAGGGTTTAAATTCTCCTTACCCTCGCCACATTTGGAACGTCAGAAATGCAAAACGAGAAGCACTGTTCTGTCTAGAGGCAAACCTGTTGGGCTGTTTGTTTTCGGCAAAAGTTATGCGTGGCTGCGTCGCTTTCGCTGGAGGAGCGGCAGTCGTGGGCTCTGCCAGCCAAATTTTGTAAACAAGCAACCTGGGTATACCCTATTAAACGCATGCACGTTAAGCCTCCGGAGAAGTCATTAAAGAACGGTCGCCTTTGGTCCTAATTAGGCGGCTACGGTCGTCTAGAAAGGCTTACACAAACATTAGCATGTAAGTGTGCACATTTGAGAAGTGAAAACTTTACAGGTCGGCTGATTTCACCTTAAAGACTTTAGTCTGAGGAGGTGATCCTCTATAAGAACGAACATGAAGCTATGCACTCCTGTGTTGTCCGTTACCGCACTGGTGCTCTTTGACATCTCTGTTGCTCTTAGCCGTTTAATGCATGATTTAACGAAGTTCCCTATGGCGCATCTGATGTGTGCGATAGTCCGCTGGTTTATTATAGCTTTGTAAAGTAATGCGTACATGAATGCAGAACCTTCCTTTGCCTTTTCTCTGCCATTGGTTCCTTCTCTCGCTCTTCTTTACTATCTCACAAAATTGTCCGCTTTGTTTTTCTAGAAGGCAGCTAACTTGCTTTAATGATTTTTTTTTAGAGGAAGGGGGTGAGAACATTTTTGCTTTGTAACAAGTGTATATAGTAATCATCTTCCAATCCAAAGTCATGTGGGCGCTGGGAAACAAAGCAGAATGAGAACTATGATCGGTTAGCTAGTTGTCAACGCACATTGCGTTGGCATAAAGTAAAAATAAATTAGATTACTGATCTAATTCGTTTAAGCTAGATTAGTTACGGCTGCGTCTCTACTCTCTAATTCTTAGCGCTGTTATTCCCATGGAGAAGAACTCTGTACATGTACTTCTTGGCGATACATGATTAGCTGTTGTGGCCATGTGGAAGCGGGCACAAAAGTGTCTAGTTACCCTTGGCTCACCCTCTTTGTGAACGTTTCTTTTGAGTCCTAGCTCACTTTGTCAACACTTATTGGTTGTGGGCTTATTAGAAGTGCTGCTTCTAAGATGCTGGGCTCGCACAGTAAAGCCCTACTACCTAACAAAAATCGAATGAGCATGATACGGAGCGTTACTCGATGCCTTTGGCAGTCAAACGTGACGGTCAACTTTTAACGCTCAGCATATAGCTTAGTGAGACCGTTAGAAGACTAATTAATGTCGTTTTTGAGCTCATGAAAGCGTCGGCTAGTGAGGGTGACGATGAAATCGCTGGAAAATTGCTGTCGATGGCGATTTGGTTCGTCATCTTATAATCAACAGTTCCTACACAGCTGTCCAAGCGTACTCACTGTACCTGGATCACTTATCGTGCCCAAAATTCTTCGTGACTTAAATGTTTGGTTGACTAATAGGTTCTTACTGACACGCAGAACGATTGCACAAGATGAAAACAAGGCTACTTTTTTTCATCATTGCGCGAAAGTTGAGAACGATGGCGAATCACCTGGATCGTTCTCCTCGCCCCTCACTCAGCCCGAATTCAAGTCCAGGATTGCTGCGATCGCTGTTCTAAGCCAGTCACCGCAAACACGCTTTCCGGCGTGTTATGAGTTGAGTCCGGCGCAGAAAGGAAACGAACAACTTAAGGCAGAGAACACTGAGCGAGCACCAAACTGTACTAAATACATTGTCATTGATCTTGTGGTGGTTGCGGAATGTCATTACGTCACCGCGCATAGGCCGCTGCCGCTTTGTCACTATCCATCAAAACATGGTCACATGAGCAAAGTTCGTCACTAGTTATGGGTGAGAGATGACGACAATGCCATAAATTCATTAAAAAACTTCTCTCGCAAGGCTCTCTTATGAAAACACGGCAAAAAAGAGGCGCGAGCAATACTATACTCTTATCTCGTCTATGGCGGCCTTATTTTCTCTTTTTCTTCCTGCAGTCGCTTGTGTATGCATGTGTATGTGTATGTGTAGAAACTGCCACGTACACGTAGCTCCCGCTATCAGTGCATCATGGGTAATTCTATCCGTATCTCTGTTCGCCTCACCTCTTTATCACTCCCATGCCAGAGGCGTATATATGCTTCTCCGACCGACTTCCCAATCCTTCCCGCCTTTAAAGTTCTTTTTTTTTCTGCTACTACTTTTCTGCTCGCAGAAAAACAACTTGGACGTGTGGACCCGTTGGGTGAAGCCATGCCTACCGAATGGAAACTGCTCCATGGTGTTGTTGGCCCACAACCCGAGCATCCGGGGAGGTCCCGTCGCCATGGACGCCTACATCGAGGGCCTAGGCCTACACAACCCACGGGGTTACGTGTTTCAAGACGTGCTCAACAACAACACCCTTATTGGCCTCTTCTACCCGGGACAGACGCTCACCGTAGCGGTCCCGCCTCTTGACGTCATCCTTTTCAAGGCGACCATCACCGACCGATGACGAAGAGATGATCAAAGGCAATGCCGCGGATCTGTCAAATGGTGGCTCGAACCTGCTACTAATTTTTTGAATCTTTGAGGAATACGAAGTAAAAGATAGAAGAGGAGCCGCCGCAGAAATGAAGGGCTTGAATAAAAAAGGCGCAACTCGGAACACGCCCCAGTTCTGTCGACACATACGCTGTGGCAAACATGCATGTAAATTACTTAGAAGTCATTTTTGATTACTGCTGAAATATGGCTGTCGCATTGAGTTTAGCATGCGTGATCTTTCATTGCTTTGTTAAAAGAGTTCAATCTGCAATTTTTTCAAACACAAATGAAAGCTTTAATTATGCGCCTGTAAGTACGTTCTGACGAATAAAAATGGATGAGTTGGTCAATATTTTTAAAATTTGCGTCTGTTCATTACAGTATCATTCTCGTCTCTATTCTTTGAAGTTTTTTTTTCTTTCAGCAATGACCTCCACATATTCCACTCACTTAGGGCTTACCCGCCTGCCCCTGAAGGCCAATGAACTTTCCTTCACAGTTCCATCATCGTTTACTGCACAGCACTGACGCAGCCTGTCCTTCTGCAGACGTCGCGTTTTGTTTTTGCAGAAATACCTCCGCACCCAACTTCATTATGAATAAATCGCAGCGACGACCCTGAGTTGAGCACCTAAAATGCAGCAGTATGCGGGGGAAAAAAAATAAAGAGCCCATAAATCCCGAAGCCCTGAGGTGACTATAGAAGAGATGCGCCTCGCGTCTTTCTCAACAGCGCGCGTAACGTCACGGCCGCTGCCGAAGGCCTCCTTTTCACACTCGCTCTCACCTTCCGCTCAGCTTACACACCGTCCTAGAATTCCCGGCTCGTATTCGGTGAGCTGCGTGCAGTGCAGGCTAATTAACCCACTGCCGGGAAACACCGATAATTGCGGCCCACGCGGTCGCGGGGGCCAAAAAAACGCAAGTATAGCTGCCCCAGCGTTTTAAGAGCGGCGAGGGGGACTGTGCCAAGGGGACGGCCGATCGACTTGGCGGTCGCGTGTGCCCGCGAGTGTGAGCGCAACCCGAGAAGATGCAATCAGCGATAGAACTCGCAAGCGGCGGCCACGGGGAGACCCTGTCAGCGCTCTTTCCGACGCAAACTCAGCAGCCCCACGCGCTGGACGTCGCTCGCAGATCACTGGGGCTTCCAGGCCAAGCGCAAGGGATATCGCTCTAGAGGAACGGAGGTGAGACGTGAAAGTTTTGCATTTTCAGCTGCAGCAAGAGGAGCTTGTTTGGGAGGCCTAGCATATGGCGTACTTAGAAGGAGCTTTTAAACAGCGGGGATAAAAGAAAATGTAAACACTTGGCAGCTACGCTCTATTTGAGACGGCGCAATTACCTGCCCTCCTTTGGTTAAGATGTATTCGTTCTCCTGTGCGTATCAGCGGTGTGAAACAAAGTTATCTTCAGTAGGCGGGGAACTGAGGTGCGTTTTGCTCATAGTGAAATAGGTATTTGGCGTTGTTACAGAATGACCACACCTTGAATTCAGAAGGGGCGCCGCTGGGCATAGACACAGTTACCCCTTTCCCTTTTGCTGTGCTCAAGTTGTGTATCGCTGCCTTCGTGAAGCAATGACTAGTTTGGTTGTTGTTTGCCAGTACTTAAACTCTTCGGCTTTCGCGATGCCTGTGCTCGTATTTTTGACAAACTCTTCACACCATTTGGTTACTTTTGTTCAAAACGTTTTGAAGCGGATGTATTAGTTTCTGGATGCCAGATAACTTGTGACTGAACCATTGGCAACAAACTTACTAGTTTTTCCACAACGTTATGTGCAGGATATTATTTATAAGAGGCAGTTAGCGAAATGTACTGCCCTCAAGATTATGAAATGATCAGCAGCACATAATATATTTAGTGCGCACTCCCGCGTTGTTGATATGGCATAAACCCATTTAGTTGCACTAAAATTATAAAGAAAAAGAAAGCGTTGATTGTCCCACTTAGCGGGTGCTGCAGATGTGAAATCGGGGAAACATTTCTGACACAAGAAAAAAGGTTGGATAACACAATCATCGACTGGTAACGGCGGACAAACGCAACGTTCTTAGAACATTCTAAGAAAGTTGACCAAGCGAATTCAGATCTGTCCTGTTCTATTATCCCCCTTTACTTCTTGCTGTCCTAGATTCACTCATTCAACAATTTTTTCAAACACTCTAGGCTGGTTTTAAATTTACGATATCTTAAATTTCCTTCAAGAACTAAAAATTCTGAGGAGAAACCGGACAAGCAAGCTGTTCAGATTGGTAATACAGAGCACCGAGCGCAGGGGCGCCACTACTGGCGTTGTAACGAATCACGCCTTTAATTGTTGTGCATGAAAACATACATGTAAGTTGGATATAACATAGTACAGAAACAATTACCCGCATCATTCGGGATGCCTATTCTTGGCGATGTTGAGTTGTCCTTTAGAATATACAAGTTGCTGAAAATTAATCTTTGCAGATTTCCTTAAGTTAGGTACCGAGTGATGCGTGAAATTCATCTTTGCACATATGTTCAGGGGCCACGGGGACAGAAAGTGAGCTAACAATTGCCACCGTCTGGCAGGTAATTAACTAAAATTTATTAATGTATTTTTAGTGACTCCGGTAAGCGAGCAGGTTTATATTGAAAACTAACAGCTAGTCGTATGTCTATACAATTCTTCTTTGTAGAATTCGCCTAGCATGCGTGTGTTCGGAGATAGTCACGTCCAAATCTTAAGCATCCAAGGAGGCGGGGATTAGTGCGAAACTCCAACCGGCATGGCACGCCGTTTCGTCTTCCAATGGCGTAGAGGGACTGGTGCAGCTGATAACTGTTTACGTTTCACTTTTGAGCTATCGAAATAAAAAAAAAAGTCTGACGCAACAGCTGCGTCACGGTAGAGAGGAGTTTCGCGTCGTCTTCGGCAGCCTTGCATGTGCAATTACGCGAAATTAGTGAAAACTTTGAAGGCAAATATCTCGGCACACGTGTGCTCTTGATGAATTTTACAAAATGGAGTAATTTAAAGATTGAGATAAAGATTCACGCTGGCCGCTTTTAGATATTGAGTTCATTCAGATATTTTAGTTAATTAGGAGCCTGACGGGGGCAGTTATCATCTCCCTTTGTGCTGCCGTGGGCGCATAGCGCACGTACAGAGGTGTATTTCACACACCGCTGAGAGCCTAAATTTAAGAAAAATCTTTAAGGCTTAATATTGAACCTGCAGTATAACTAAATAACAGTATTGCATTCCCTTGTATTACTTGCTAAACAAATATTAAAGCTAAGTAAAAAAAAAGCATTTTTTCTTTTTCCCAAATGGAATAAAGAGGCACAACATGCACATCAAATTCTTAGGTGGCACACTTTGTAGAAGATTTCTCAGCGGATTTACCGATTTTCTCTTTCAATTTACCGCGATGACTCCACTGTAGTTCAATTTAATAGAAAGTACGCATTGAAATCTGCAAGCAAGCAAATCGTGTTTTATTGAACCACATATTTGTGCATTTAAGGACGCAGACTTGAAGAATATCGGCTGTTGCATAAACATACAGTCCCGTGTACCGTTCGGATTAACTTCGCGGGCGACTGTAAATTTATGCAACACACGCTACGTCGGCACTGTTTTTAGGTGCTTGCTAAAGCGGTCCAGTAACACGTACGGCTGAATACGCCAGCTTTGCACTCCTTCCGTCACAAAGACGAGGGCATGCTAAAAATTGCTGGAATGTTTCAACAAATTTCCTCATACTTGGTCGACGAGAAACACACTTTGAAATTTTTAGCGCACGAGAAAGGGAGTCTAAGATAGTCGTCAAGACCTTGTTTCTGAAGCATTCCTTAGGAATTCGAAAAAAAGAATTCTAGACTGAAACCGACGGTTCATAAATTTTTACAACGTCGGTGGACCTTCCATCACGCTTTTAATATGAAGCACAGAGAAATGTCAAGAAAGGCAGGGTTAGTAGCCGTAAAGGGTGTCATTCTTTGATGAAGATGGAAAGACGGAAGTACGTAACGCAAACGCGAGACTAAGCTCGCGGCTAGTCGCGTTCCACCGCGGAAGCTGGATGACTACAAAACAGCAGGCAGTGATGGCTTCAGAGCCCTTCCGCGGTGACGACCTCTATCGGCGGGCGGTTGTCAGGTCTGTCGAGTGCAACGGACAGCGTTTGTCTCTGCGCGCTAAATTGAGGGCACCCAAGAACCATATGCTCCATCAACTCGGCAGAGCTACAGCATCTCGGGCAGTCCACTCCGCCGTGCCAGTGACGGATGACTACGGGTTCGCAAATGCGACGCTAAGCGACTGACGGACAAAAAGGTTTTGCTCATGCGTTGATGAACCAGACGGCAGACTGACTTGCGGGTGAGTATTCGACGGAGCGGTGAAAAAGTGGCGTGAAAACTGAGCCCGACAAGACGAAACAGTGACGACACCACAGACGGGAATCAGTGCCTGTTTTCTACTGTCTCGGTTTTTTTTTATAGTATTCTTTCGTTTTCGCGCTGCTTTTACATTACAGCACTCCGGAATCAGTAACCGTCTAACTAAGAACACAGTGGTCGTGAAACAGCATGCGGAGAACGCAAAACGGAAGCACATAAAATAGCTCGAGCTTTGTACGGCCAATTCCAGCTTACATACGCGTAAGTGAGCTGAGCCTGCCTGCCGCGTCAGCTGCTGAAATTGGAACGAATGTCTACCGTAGCTGAGGGAGGGAAGATTGGGTGGTTTCGTCAGCGCAGTTTACAAAATATGCTGCTGCAGGTGCATGCTGTGTTGCTGCGGACTATTCGTTTTCCCACTGAACAACAGACTTGTATACAATTGATACCGCTGACTGAATTGGGATGGAGGCGGCTTGTTTGACTTCGGTGTCAATGCACGTGAAAAAAAAGACACATAGTCTAAACTAACCTCGAGGTTTAGCAGCTTGTCTCAAAACCCGCAGTGTTGCCTTGACACGAAAAAACCCATTAACGATAGCCCTGATACGTCTTTCGTACGCAGTGCATGAGCGCTTGTACAGAACGCACTTTGTAACAAGGTTTAGAGTTTCATGTACGTCGACTGTCCGCCATCTATCTACCCCCGCTGTCCGGTTGCCGATGGACATATGTCAACGTAAAGTTAGTCTACGCTGATGACAAATATATTCTTTTTTTTCGCTTCCATCGTCTTATTACAAGAGCACACTCAGCTCCCGAAGGCCTTCCTTCTTGAATATTTGCGTTTATTTTGGAACGCGAAAGCATGGCCCAGCATTACTGGTTCCGCGGAATAATAATATTGCTAGCGCTCCATAATTGCTCGCCCTTCAGGCTTCACAAGAGTTTTTCTCCGTACTATGATTATATTACTACTATGTTTTGCTTTCTTTTTGCACCAGTTGCATTGCTGGGCCGTATTTGTGTCTAAAGAATGAGCGAAAGATAATAAAATTAAAAACAGGCGGAGAAGTCGCTTGGTGTAGTTCTGGCTGCCAAGTCTGTATTGCAGGAAGCCTTAAATGAAGGTAAATATCAAGACAGTAAAAGTTTAGAGAGACCAGCGAAAGCCTGGTACTAAAATATTTTGTGAGGCACAACTGCGCCCAAAATATTCACTATTATTTGCTCAACACTGGCATAACCTGAAAATGCGTTGAAACGCACACTGACGCGCTAGGAAGTGTACGTCGGCGCTTTTTTTCCGAAGTGTAGAGTGGAAAAAATCGGTAGCACCTAAAATAAATTTAATAACTGACACTTCAAAATAAACACGTTGGAGCAACGAGGCACTTTATGAAAAAAAAAAAGTGAGCTATTATTAATGTTCAGTATAAATTTATGTGGTTGAAAACTAATGACCACTCCTGTACATTCCACTAAGAAAATGAAATGTTACGTCTCGGTTAAGCGCACATTCAGAGCACACAGTCGTTCTTCCGGAGTAAGGAGTCCTAGATGCACTCATAAAAAAAAAAAAGATACTTGCTCCGGACAAAGAAAAATTCCTGGAAACAAAAAGTGAATAGTTGCTAGCAGAAATAAGCGCTAAAAGAAAAAAAAATCTTGCACGCTATTATACCTTGCGTTTTGATAAATGTTTCCATTCACCGTCTCTCGCACGCGACATCACCCTCCGCGCTCATTCCTGCCCTCAGCTTACGCAAGAGGCGTGCTCGTCAAGGTCTAATACGGCCGGCTTCCGGAAACGCGTTCATGCGGAGACCAGCCCTGCACCGGCCCGGTGTCAAGACAGGGCTCCTTCTATATCGCCTCTGACAGTCGCCCGCCCGCCTCGCGAGCCGCCAATCTTTCCGCCGCAGTGACGGATGGCGGCCGCGCAAAATTGTTACGCTCGCCCTCCTGATCCTCGTGCTATGGAAACTCCGCCACCGTTGCTTTCTCTTTGCTTCTTTCATCTCCGTCCACACTTCCTCTCCATTCTTAAGCGCGCCAGACCCTCTGGCGCAACACTTTACCGGCATCCGCAAGCTAAGAGGCTTGGACGTCTCTCCTCAATCCTTCCAGCGTGTGCGTGTGTACGGGTAAACAGCGCCCCCCCTCATTCTCTCCTCTCCCATTTATTCATTCCGCGTGCCCACTTTTCCTCACTTCGCGAGGCTTTCGATTTCTTCCTTGCCCCAAGGCGGGCGTCCGTGTTCTTGGCTGGCTTTAACGTGCCGCAGACCCGCCCGACGTTGCACCGGGTGCACTTTACGAGAGTGCTCTGCTGTGAGTCGCTTCTGCGGCGTCATCGAAGCTGCGTCCGCGCGCGCAGCGTCCGGCAGATGAGGAGGCGACCAGCTGTCTTCACCGACGACACCGTTGCGGCATCAGTTGCGATGCGGCTGCTGCTTGTGCCGCTGCTGTTTCTGGGAGCGTGGTCGCCAGCGCTGTGCCTGGAGAACGGGGTAGCCAGGACACCACCCATGGGATGGCTGGCCTGGGAGAGATTCCTTTGCAACACCGACTGCGCCCGGGAACCGGACAAATGCATCAGGTTAGGAAACACACGAGGGGCCTGTCTTTTCAATCGATTCTATTTGATTGTTAACACCCGTCGCGCAAACCGGTAGAAGGTGGGAGTGGTGACGCCACAGCCAATCACGAAAGCCGAGGAGGAATGGAATTGTGATGGAATGGTTACGCTATCTCGGCTCCAGACTGGGAAAGCTTCGGAAGCCTTTTAATGTGTGGCGCTCCCGTTAATGCACGCCCTAGGTTATGCACTAGTTAGTGTTTTATTAAAAAACACTTGCTTCCGGCACGCCCGCCAGAGGTAGGATCTCACGCACGCTTTCAGCGAATAATACTTAGAAATATACAGGGTCCGTATTTTGCAACTGTTCATTTCCCGGTTCATCCGTTTGCCTCTTTATTACTGGCTGCTGTTATCTGTGACTTCAGGCTTGATAGAAAGCAAGAGGTATATTTCGCCGACCCTGGTATCGAAGGCAGAATTGGCCAATTGTAAACAGGCAAAAGGCGAAACTTAAAGAAGCGCTGAAGAATTATATGAGTTAGAGTGTATCGATCTATTACCGCATGTCAACGACGAAGACGTTACTTTTACTGAAAACGTATCTTTTATGAGTTGGAAAAGGCTACCAAAATGCAACGCAGGTGCTGTCATAACCGACTGATTGCGCAAGTGCACTGTGATCCGTCAACTTAGTAATCTGCGGATCACAGAGGCTACGCGACACCGCCATTCACGTGAAAATAGAAATCACAGAGTCCTTTTCGGTGTACGAGTCACGAGCTTGAATCGAATGGCGGGCTAATTTTTGTGTGCAATTTTATCAGCAAGAAATGCGTCTTTTATGCCCGGCAAACGTCAAAATACCTAGAGATGGTCACATAACCGATTTTTACTATTAACCAAAATTGGATGGAGATACCCTCAGTGCCCCTTAAGCAATGCAAACATGGTTGTATTCACGTATTTAACATTTGAGCGTGGATTGTCTTTAGAACTAATTTTTGACGTTCTCCCTCAGACTTGCCGCCAGAACCTTTTCCAAACGGAACGAAAATGTATTTTTCTAACTTGGTGTGAGAAAGCGTTGGTATACAGGGCAAGCCAGTTTCAGCTCAGCGTCTACTCTTCCCCTTCATTACCCACCTTCAAACGGTAGCCAACTTGGTCTGGTGGCCTATTTATAGGTTTAAACTTAGCTTCTCATTTCCCTTTTTAAAATATTTTGCAAAGTGAACTAAATGCAACGGAATGCATCAGATACCATGCTTTTTTTTTTATTCTAGAGCATTTTGAGGGAGTACTAAAGCCTCCACCGTCGACCGTGGTGGCTCAGTTGCAGTGGCGTTTCACTGCTGACATCGAGGTCATGGGTTCGAATCCGTGCCGCGACGGCTGCAATGTGGCCGACGTGGAATGTATTGATATTTAGATGCATGCAGGTTAAAGAGCCACAGGTGGTCGAAAACAATCTGCAGCCTTCCTCACTGAATCCCGAGGCGAACAGCGCGATCTGAGGCACGCGCAGTATATAGGACGATGAAAGAGACGAACACAGCGTTCACAAGTGAAGCTTTATTACCGCCACATCATGTACAAATACACAGATTACGCCAGAGAGATTGTCGTGCTCTTAACCTGAGCATTTGTTCTTGTTTTCTGTTTGTTCTCGCCGCGTGTATTCTGTAATCTGTTTCGTGTCATCTGTCTTTTTATACATGATGTCTGAGCAATAACTCTTTAGTCTTAGTTAGCGCTGTGTTCGTCTGTTTCTTCGCCCGCCCTAAGGTATCTGTGTCTCTCAGATCGCGCTCTCCGTTTGATGATGCTTCATAGCCAACTAGCCCCCCAAACGTTTTGCCTTCCGCACAGTCCAAGAGCAAGGCTCATTTTTCAGCTCGCTCGCTCGCTTAATCAATCAATCAATCAATCAATCAATTGATCAATCAATCAATCAATCAATCAATCAATCAATCAATCGATCGATCGATCAATCAATTGGCTTGACTGATTGGATGCTTGCTGAGTAAACAATTGGATGATTACTTGTCTGATGGGTTTCTTATTCATTAACCCATTATTTAAAAGCACTATCGATTTCGATGTAATACGTTTCGGGAAAAGCCAACATTCCTCTCTCTTGGAACTTCGCTGTTTACCTGATGGGTGCGAAATGAAACCAGCTCCTCCTGCGAATCGTCGCAAACTTCATTCCGACGGCAACTTCTCTCATTCCAACGAGCTAGACAGGAGCACCGGCGTGTTTGCCTGGCGTCATACAAGTGGTTGAATGCGCAGTGAGCGGCTGTTCAAGGAGATGGCCGAGGCCCTGGTGTCGGAGGGTTACCGGGACGTGGGCTACGAGTACGTGAACATCGACGACTGCTGGATGACCTCGGAGCGCGACGCCACCGGCAGGCTGCAGGCCGATCCCGCGCGCTTCCCCAACGGAATAAAGCACATGGCCGACTTCGTGAGTGGTCCCGAAAGCGCTGCGCCATCTTTGCGTCTTGTACCGGACATATCGGGAGTTAAGAAAATTATACGTAAGAAAGCTTGGCGGTTGAATTATAGGCAAGCTGTTTGGCATGAGGTTGAGTTTCTTACTTCTTTAGGTTAGAGTCTTCGCGAACAAAAAAAAAACAATTGTTGGATTCACCTTATCAGCAAGTAACTGCTTGACAGAACAACAGGAAAGTTTTATCGCTGCTGAACTTGCTATGTTGCGTGCCGTCGGCTCTAGGCTGAACAGTTATTGGACCTCACCAACCGGCGTTACAATAATGCACTGAGTAGGCTTCAAACTCTACTTAGCCCTACCTTTACAGAGTATCTGTGATATCTGCCTTTTGCGGAAGAACTGATAAGCACTTCCGTGAAATATGCTATTGAACGATGGTGCTAACACTAGATCGCAAATATACGTAAACCGCATATCTGTGATAGAGCAATGATTATAAGATAGACCGCCCAGATTCAAATGGCACAGCGCGCCAAACGCAACAGAAATAATATTGTGGCAGTTCGCGGTGAAATCGTGCTATCTGGTAATTGAGAGAAGTACGAACTAAAGCATCATTCATAGAGCGCCATTTATTCTCATCTGCGAAAAGTAGCCTTCCAGCCTTCTAAATCAATTTCTACTGTACTAGTGATTGGTCGTACATAGAAGAATTCTTCTCATTTTAATACTCACTCCTTAGTTGTCCTGTTCACGTTTCGTTTAACCTCAACAGGATATATTTCGAAAGGAATTAGAATCCTTTTGTTATATCCATCAGTTTGTTATGCCAGGATTTTTTAGGGGTACTTCGCTGCAGTGCCTCTTTTTGTTTGCGCATTTTAGATGCACGCACGGGGCCTGAAGCTTGGCATCTACGGCGACGTCGGTACCAAGACGTGCGCGGGATATCCGGGCAGCTTCAACGCCCTGTACGCTGACGCTCAGACCTTCGCTTCCTGGGAGGTGGACATGGTCAAGATGGACGGCTGTTACGCGGGCATCCGAGACTTCGAGAGACGTAACCAGTCTCTCATTCCAGCCGCAGCTAAGACAGAAATTTAGCAAGGGCTCCAACTCAGTTTTTATTACTGCGTGGAATGCGGGGGGGGGGGGGGGGGGGCGCTATGATTATGACGCTGGCTATGACGTCGGTTTGGTTTAAGTTTATCGAGCATCAAGGACAACCTCAGAGTTCAATGATCAACGCACGCAGAGTTTTGACTTATGTTTTCAGTTATTCGTACTTTAAAAATGCATTCATTGCGAAAGATAATTTATAGCTGTATTTCGCTCATTTGTAATCGGATATCAGTGGTTTGCAATCTGCACCTCCTAGTGGGCTTGGGGAGTATAAGTATATTACGCTGTTCGCAGCATGCTTACGCAAGTTAGTGAAGTTGTCGGAGCTCTCAGGCATAATATAATGTATCGACTATATCCCGGGTTTTATCTCATTGAACGACTAAACTATCGTATAAACGTAACTTTAAGGCTGGACGATTTTTCTACTTGAGGCTGTTAATCTCTTTACTTTCTTTTGAAGAAGGCAGCCCCCATATTAAAACTTTGTTTCAGTCAGCTCTTAACTTTTTCGCCCACTCGACCCATATACCTCCCATCCAAACGTTGTTGCGGTTATCTGATGACGCTTCTTTGTTCCCTCTTGAATGAGGAAACCAGAATTGGGCCGGAGATTAATGTTTGTTCAAAGGATGCCCTCGAGCCGGCGAATGTCGTACACGCCGTCTCAAAGGAAGCCACTGGGGTTCAGGGGGTTTCACTTTGCTTTTGAATGAACGAAACAAAGGTTCAGCCTCCCCTCACGACGTCCCGTTGGACAACAGCGCTTCCGCGGTAGACATAAAACTGCTCGAGCACGAGCATTGCAGGCGCTGCTACCACGTGCATTGATATCCCAGCGAGACGTTTTTGGGTCAACGAAGGGGCTCCGCTTTCTTTCTTCTATGGGTGCGCACGCTCGCGGCGCAATATGTAGGCCCACGTTAATCGCTTAAGAGTGTTGGCGATGTCCTTTTTGCAAGGTTCCTGCGCAAATGACGCGACTTGAATGTCGTGACAGCATTCCGAAGCGTTGAGCCTGTGGGTAACCTGTTTGACTTTCTTGTTTTTACTCTCTATGACAAGCTACGGTGCGGTGTAGCATTTTGTAGTTTTTGTAGCATTTTTTCCCTCTATGACAAGCTACGGTGTGGTGTAGCATTTTGTAGTTTTTGTAGCATTTTTTTCCCTCTATGACAGGCTACGGTGCGGTGTAGCATTTTGTAGTTTTTGTAGCATTTTTTCTTTGTTATAAGGACGTACGCCCACTCTTTCACCGCTTAGCCAAAGCATAGTAAGACGTCAGTGTGTTTCGTCCGATGACCAATGAGTGACTCACCAAAATTAAACGTGGTTAATTGTTAATGCATTAACCCTAAATGTGCCTTACCCCTCCTTAAAAAGAAAACGGAACTAAGAAAAGTTGCCAGTACCACGTTTTTGTTCAGTGCATTATGCCCGGGCATGTCGCTACGTTATTAACCGCACAACTGCGAAGTCCCACGTACAGTACTCACGGATTGAAATAGGACATTCGGAGCGCGTGGCCGTCGCTTCATGGAGCGCCGCACGTAGATGCTCATGGAACCAAGGTGGTGCATTGTGGTATGGCACGAGGGGGAGAACATCTACAAAGCAGAATTGTTCCTTCCAGTCGCCAACGAGCCGGCCTGTGGTTTAGCACATGCCTGCGTGGCACTGCAAGGCTTGCGCTTCGAATGTCCTATTTCAATCCGTGAGTACTGTACATGATCATCGCTGTATTCAATACTTAATTCATCGATTTATCACTGCATAACAGTCGCAAGATATAAAAGAAGGGTCACCTCATAGGTTCCAACGTTCCTTAGTTCCAGTCTGTTTTCACGCTGCCATTATCGCGCCACACGTGTTCGCATATATGACGCCAAACTTCAGCCTCCCTGTTGAACTACCCAACCGCTTTTGGGCAGAACTATTTTAATATTTCGCATAGTAATATTTTCCATAGCCAGCGCAATGTGATGGTTTTCCCTTATCTTTAAATCATTTTGCCGCTTCACACTAGTACTTTTAATTACATTGCATTATAATAACTTTGCTGTTGCCGGTTAATTTCTGCACAGTGAACCTCTGTGGTTCTCCCACTGTCTGTTTTGGAGGCATAAAACCAACTCGTTTGCAGCTTATTTATGTTCGTAATTGCGTTCTACCATCGTCTGTGCAAACACGTCAGTAGCTCCCCCTCACTCTGGAAAAAAAATCTCACTTTAAGAGTCAAATGGCTCGAGGTGACACAGGTTGTTGCGTACCTTTAAATTGCGCGTTAATGTCACCACACATTCCCATCGTAATATTGTTTTGCTTGTCGTTGAGTACGTCGTTTCCACCTTCTGTTAAATAGGCGCTTTCCCTTCCTCTTCGGCCATCCTTGGCTTTCCTCCCCCCAAAATACCTCTTTACGGCAATGACCTTCTCTGAAGCATTCATGTATGCAGTTCTGCAAGGATGTACATTTTGAGCTTCCCAAAACAGACGCAAAGCAACGGCTATGGGCGTAGCCAACTCCCAACGCCTCCACTCAGCAGCATAATGGCCACCTTTTCCTAGTTGCGCGAGTGGAAGAAAATGAGAAGTTGCTACATTCGGACAAAGTGCAAGCCTATGCCGTAGGGCGAAATGCACTACTAGGCACCTCATGGATAGTTATTCACTGCGAAGTCATTCGCTGTTAAGGACAGCCATTCATATATGTGCCCATGGCTAACATAGTCGCCTTCCGCGATGCAGAGTTGTTGATTTTTTCTTTGACTTTAAACGTACGCTGAGTACTTCACCAGGATCATTAGTTCCACCTTCAGACCTCGTTAAACCACTCTCGGGATGTCTGTTCGATGGTTCCATTACTGGCTCAGCCACAAGAACACTTTGTTTTTATCGCTTTATTATTATACCCCAGAAAATAGGGAGCTACCGTCAGTGAGCAACACATTTCGAGACTTTGCGAGATTTTGCGTGGTGCACTTAGATCTACTCTTGTTTGCACAAACGTTTGATGTGTACAAAGTGCTCTATGTGCAGAAAAAAAAGCACTGACACGCCTTAAGCGCGCACAGCTCACAGAAGCAGACGCCAACATTCGGTAAAATTTAAACGGCGCTCAACTGAAGGTCGGCACGTATTTTCGCAGGACCACCCTAAAAGTGCAGGCCGTCTTTGTTGGGCTGCAGCGCCTAAAATGCCGCCAATAGACATGCGCGCACGTTTTAAAGCGCTTAACCCGACAGACGGCGCCAAGAACTGAAATAAGGAGCCGCAAAAGCAAACACATCGGAGCCAGCGTTGTTTTTGTCCATTTCGCTGCCACGTGCCCGTGTCCTTCTGCAAGGGCTTTAAAAGTTACGGGGTCACGCCTCTCGAGGCGGGGACATCCGCGCATATTGGCTTGGCAACAAGAACGCGAAGGCGCGGCACGACGCCAGGAAAAAGGCCGAATGTGATTTGCCCGGATCGCAGCACGTGCAAGCTCCGGGCGAAGCTGTTCCGGAATGCTCACACCCCTCTCTGTGTACACTCGTGCGTAGGTGCCTAATGCGTCTTGTTATGCTTACGTGGCTGACGGTGCATGCTAACGCGCGATGCACATGTCATGCTTATAAACATATGAGCCGGATAGGAGCCGGAAGGGGTGTGCTGTCTAGTTTTTAAGCAGGAATCAAAAAATTTTTAGAGCTTTACCGAGCTCTTTCAATTTTTCATTTCGAAGAGTGCCCTGCGACTTAGGTGGGCGATTACGTAATGGTTTTCGTTTATGTATGCAAGTATAGTGTGTTAGTATTGGGTTCATGTGTATAGGGGTTTAACGTCCCAAAGCGACTCGGGCTATGAGGGACGCCGTAATGAAGGGCTCCGGAAATTTCGACCACCTGGGGTTCTGTTACGTGCACTGACATAGCACAGTACAAGGGCCCCTAGAAGCTCGCCTCCATCGAAACAGGACCAGCGCGACACGAATCGAACCCGCGTCTTTCAGACCAGCAGCCGAGCGCCATAACTACTGAGTCACCGCGGTTGCTGTGTTGGTATTAATGAAGTTAAGAAGAGAGCTGTATCCTAGTCGGTAAGCGCACCGGTGGTAATCTGCGTGAAAGCGTTGCTCTAAGTTCTCTATGGTTTAGCAGGACTTCGTGAAAATGGCTTAAGAAGCTTATTAAACCTGATTTCTGAGTACCGACCAAAGGAAAGAATTAATTAGTCACAAGAAAAATTTTTCTGAATAATATTAGCACATGAAATTTTGTTATCGATATTTTATCCCTTTCTCAGTGCCATTGTGTATTCGTTGCTAGAACAACTCATTTTTTAGTTGTTCGAAAATACGCGGGCTCGCATCTTTTTCCTGTTCTGACAGCAGCGGGTGCGTTAGGGCGCGTGATTCCATATTATTCTTTGCCGTTGTACGGTTGTACGGTTATAGCTGTTGCCTGTTTTCGTGTTTTTTTCTCGTCTTTTTCCCAGTGTATTCCGAGTTCAACAGGGCGATCAACCAGACTGGCCGACCAATGGTATACTCTTGCAGTTGGCCCGCCTATGAGGTCCAGTACGGAATGAATGTGAGTTTGCCCCGCGTAACCTCAAACGCCCCTAATGAAACATTATGCACAGTGTTGAAACTTGTGATGTTTGCCATTAAAAGAGAAGATTACGACAGATGCACGAATTCTGTATTTTAAGCTAGAGAGTGAGAAGGAAATTAAGAACGGAAAGGCAGGGAAGGTTAACAGGCAACGCCTAGTATGCCACCCTACACGTGGGAAGGGGAACGGAGGGAGAGATAGAAAGGGGAGAAAGGAAAGAATTCTGTGAAGACACGACTGCTGAACTCACATGAATGAGTTTCCAAAGAAGATCAAAAATTGGTCCCGATGTAACTGGTACCGAAAATTCATTCCAAGAGGCTCCTAGGACAACCACTGTCGCTAACTCTTGAACTAGTTTAAATTTGCCTGCAGATGAAATCCGGTCGCCTCCGACATGACCTCAAGAACTCAGCCAAATTCCTATCGACGTCAGCAGCCGACGTTCGCTAACACGTGACCCCCCCCCCCCCCCCCCCCCCCCCCCCCCTCCATATTTGCGAGGGCAAGGTGGCATGCAGCGTTTCCGTGCAGGGGATTAGGTACTTTCTCGGTCCAGCGTGGCAATATTACTCAGAAATATATACTCGGTACTGAAATTTTGCTAGCTAATTTATTCGAGCTGGATGATTGCCCCGACAGTTTGGAACAGGCCAGTACACATGAGCACAAAAAGAGCGGTTTGAGTCAGAGTCGGGCTAAGCGTGGTCATCCAGACATGACTCTGGCATTGCGCCACCGGTCTCAGAGGCTGGACGGAGCGAGCAATAAACACGTTTCTCTTTCTGCTCGGCCCGGGAAATAATCCAATTTCCAATCGTGAAGCCAATTAAGTTAGCATGCGGGACAGGCGTCTAGCCAGTCAGCCTACCCCTTGCAGGGCAGTTAACACGATCTTCCCTTACTTTACCCGGCCCCAATCACAAGCTCAGCACGCATGGCCCTCACTATTCTCCTCAGTTAAAAACATTGACGCATTAAATTTACAAAGATTTGTTAGTTAAGCCACTCCTAATGACTTCCTGGTCGCTCAGTTGCGTTTATGGGATTTTCATATGCATACAATAAATCTGCCTCTATCATCACTTTCCCCTTCCCATATTTTCGACGCTTTATATCACTCTCACAGTAATTAATATCCAACTGAAGTGAAGCCTGCTTAACCACTGTGCATTTCTTGTGTCAATTTTCTTTCTGGGCACTACCTAAACCGGAACGTTCCGCCCCGTAATTAAAAGAATTACCACTTGCGCTCTTACCACAGCGTATGCTGATAAAACAAAGCGTTAAAAAATGTTTTGGCAACAAACGTAACAAAGATGATGGACGCGAGTGAACGATAGTTGGCGCCATTGCCAGCATTCACGGTTGCATGCGAGACGAAAACAAGTTCTCTTGTCGAAACGTTGGCTACAGAGGACTGAGGGTCAGTCGCGCCCTTTTTCACGTTGTTTTCTCAGTGCAGCATTTCTAGGCAGTTATGATTACAAAATACTAACAGCAGGTGACGAGATGACTTAAGTCAGGCCCAATTCAATTCAAGTTTATTTGCATCTGTACAGGTACAGATGACGGGAGTACAGACAAAAAGCCAAATGAATTCGGCTTGACGGGGTCTGTACCCCCTACAGAAATGGAACTATACATAATAAACAGAACACAAACATACAATAATGGATAAAGGAAAAAAAAGTATTAGTGAACATTATATAACAGACATACATACGGGATATAAAAAATACCCCTTTTGTACTCTTTTTACTGTTTCTTCGCGCTGTTTCTAAGTACAATGCATTACCAACTAGCCAGGAACCTTGCTCTTCTGAACTTCTGTTCGGTAGATTTGGAGAAAAAAAAAGGAAGAACGAAAGAGAGAGAGAGAGAGAGAGAGAGAGAGAGAGAGAGAGAGAGAGAGAGAGAGAGAGAGCCCGGACAAGCAGAGGTTTACCGAGATTAAAGCCAATTCAAGATAAACAAAAAGGAGCGAAGCGCCAAAAGAGCGTATTAAAGAAAAACCAGTTTTATTAATATAAAAAACGAGAGACGAGCTCCCACCCAACTTCGCTGTTTTACAACTTGAGATTACATTAAGACTAAAACCGATTAGCTCTCTTAGTTACAAACACGAAGTATCACGGTTCGGTTTCTGTATTGCTAGTCTAAGATCACATCTGAGCTGTTGACCCCATCGTTTTTGGGTCAGAAGGTCGCTTTATAATATGACTGCTGAAATACTTTAAGGCGAGATTGGCAGCGTAGCTATGATATTAAGGGAGCCTGTCTCGTTAATAGATTACACAGGTGTACAGATGACGTCAAAACTATTTCCTTGTTGATAGCTAGGCGTTCTTGATAATTAGGCGGGAGGCGTGTGATGGCGTCTCATGGCGTGATGATGCCTCTCCTGCTACGATTTACACATCTCGCGAACCGCTAGTACCGAAGTGTAGTCATCCGGCTCTCAACGTCGCACAAGCTGAATAGAACTTTTTCTCACAACCGCTCATACTATACGACAAAATGGTGATTTGCGTTCACTGGGTGTCTTAACAGTGTAATTAATGCATGAAACAACAAGCAAATAGGTTGTCACTCAGATAAAGTATTGCCATTCGCTGGTGTCTTGCACTCATAATACAGGAAAATAAATATCTGGTTGGGGCAGTCGATGTTTGTTCTCATCAATTCCCCTTAACGCGACAAAAATACATTGACCCCAACAGGTTCCGTAAATTTTCATCCTGTCCACTGTCCGGAGAGCGAGTTTCCGTGTTTCCATAATTCGAGTCGTCCATATTAACGAGGGTCGTATTAACGAGGCGGCACTGTATCTTTTTTATCTTTATCTACTCATCCTTCATCTCGCATTGAGCTTCTCTCCCCCCCCCCCCTCCCGCTACCCTTTTTCCTCAACATTTTTTCCCCACCTGAAGAACTAGGGACAGTAACGGGAAGGACGGGGAACCTCATCGACCTGGTAGCATAATATATACGAATGCAAAGCTGCGTCTTCTCGAGTAGCAACAACACACACAAAGGTCCAGACCTCAACTCGCGGTCGACAATAGGTGCCCCGCAGCATGCAATCTATGCTAGGCACGCGACAACGGCTGCTCTACGCCACGAAACGAGAGAAGTAATGCGCTCAGCGCCGCCAGTGTGAAGCACGCTATTAGCTTCTGCCGAGACGAGGATATGCGGCGCAGGTACTTGGTACACAGCGCCAACAAAGCAGGGGGTGATGGCACACACAAAAACAGCCTCGCGAGATTGCGGAAGCCCTATAGTGGAGACGGTGCGTGAGCTTCCAGCCAAATCGAGGCAAAGTATAGGGCCGCGGTAAACAGGCCACATGGCCGCCTTGGACTGAAGACAGGCCAACAGAAAGCACCGCTATATACACACGCTATGCGGAACCTCAACCAGGCGACGTAACACTCAGCAGCACGTTGGCGCTCTTACAAGTAGCCTCTTAACGTTTCGGAAACATAAACAGGGTGGCGCGGAGGACGAAAACATGTGTTTGTTTTCTGTTTATTTATTGCGTTGTTTAGGATCAAAGGGGGGAAAATAGCCAGGAAGTCTTTCAATGAAAAGCGGACATTTTTTTTTCAAGCGTGTAATAACCTCCGGCATGCTACTTTACGTAGACAAGTGATTTGCAAAGTCTCTGGAAATTAGTTGTAGCGATGTAATTAGAGCGTAGACGTTCCGACTCGTGATGCGAGATATGAGCATCGTTTATTTTCCGGTCTGTTTCATCCCGAGGGCCACGCTGTTTGTATTTTGAATAGTAACTTGCCGTGGCCCAATCCTACGGATTGTTTGGCCTCTAAACCATCTGGTGCCGCGTTCATATGCTGCTACCGCAGCGGTCTGTCTCCGCCTAGTCGCGCACGGAATAATTTCTTTCTTTCCCTCCCTATACCGTGAGCTTGGTTCTCAAGCTATGCTTTGCAGTTTTCCGCTCTTCGCTACCTCATACTTCATTAAAACGCTTCATAAAGACGAACTCGGGAAATTGAGTCACGCTAACACCCGCCGCCGCGACTTCTACCATTTAATCCGCTTTCCTTAATCAAAGCTGCGCTCTTTTCTCTTCGTATCACTTCTGGTGGAAAGCACGAAAGTAAATGTCGGAGAGCAGTCATTAGTGCACAGGCTGTGTTATTACATTTTGCGCATGTGTCTGCTTCTAGCTTCAGGTAGCAAGCTTGCGAAGTTACCCATGTACGCATTGTTAGCTGGTCTTGCTGCGTACACTATAGTTTGTCAGTCTTTCAGCTTACTATGCTTGTCTGTGACACACCGTTGTACCATTGCAACCATTTCTATTTTCTTATTTTGTCTTATCTCATCGGTGCATCAGCTTTTCATGCTTACCTGGTGAATGTAGACAGACGGATACTCCTCCTAACAATTTTAAGTGGTCTATTTAAACCTCACGCATAATATTAATGAGCGCTTTTCCTGGTGCTTTCCTGGAATTGTGGCTGCGTTGTCGTTAGTACGTCAACAGATCTCGCCGTGTCGTTATCGCCTAAATAGGGCACGAAACTCTGAAGGCTTCTCTATTCCCTTCCACGACAGATTTTTCTTTAGAAGTTAGGTACACTGAGCTTGGGGTCGCAATACATTCTGGAAGCAGAAACGTCTAAGCATTCAAAGGAATCTTCATTGTACAGATGAAAGTTTTCCGTCCCAGTTATGCATGGCGGCATGTGGAATGTTTCGAACTACTGCCGGTCGCAAGCCAAAGTCTGACGTCAAAGGATGACTCGACAACAGCGCCACGTACGTATTGATGTCGCCGCCAGGGAAGAAAACTCGTGAGGCCTTTTTTTTTTTTGGATGGGTTTACTTGCCGCAGCAATAATGGAATGCACAGATTTGACGCGTGACAACCATGATGTATGGTGCAAACAAACATGCCTTCACTTTTATCCTGTGCCTATCAGTCTCAGAGATTATACTGACATGCGACACGGGCCACATATAATCCCATTTCTCGAGGGATTTGCGTACCTTTCCACTAGCGCCATACGTTTAAGCAGAGTCTGCACTAGCGTTATATCCTGCATCCGCGAGTCTGGCTTTATTTTTTCTTTCCCTAATTTTTTTTTCTTCAGCCCAACTATAAGCTCATCGGCGAGCACTGCAACCTTTGGAGGAACTACATGGACATAGCCGACACTTGGCAAAGTGTCGAGAGTGTGATCGACTATTACGCGGCAAACCAGAACGCGCTTACGGCAGCCGCTGCGCCGGGACGCTGGAACGACCCGGACATGGTGAGCTATTATGATGAATGAATGAATGAATGAATGAATGAATGAATGAATGAATGAATGAATGAATGAATGAATGAATGAATGAATGAGAAACTGTGTACAGTGCCTTAGCCCCAGCTGACGTCATGAAGACTGTGGAAATAAAATCTTTTTAGCGAAAGGAAGAGGAACACGAGAAGCGAGATACGTCAGTGAGCGCGTTGAGAATAAGATGTCGTGAATTCGAGCGATTTTCAACAATTATACTGAACGCATGTGTTTGTATTTATTGAAGATATTGCTGTAATAGACTAAAGAGTTTTATAAACTGAACTTCAGACGTCTGCCTCTTGTGGACATTGCCTCACCAGCATCTGGAAAGAGATCTCCTGAACCCCCGATATTTATAGAGTGTTGCTGCAAATTACGGGCCACAACCAGTTTCGCAATTAAGTGAAACACTCCCAATGCTTTGTTAGTCATAAGCAGTCAGATAAGGTGCCTACTTTCTTTACTTTTTAAAGATGAGCCCGCAAATGTCCCCTCCTCCCACGTTGCGCAGTCGCTACGCTCGATATTCATAGACGTAACCAGAGTTGTCTTGGCACAACGTACGCTAGCAGAAATGAGGAGGGTTAGAAAAAAATGCACATAAGGTTTCGTGAAGAATATGTTACAGCCGCTTCAAATATCTGTGTAGGGGTGCTTTTTGCAAGCGCTTCAAACAGAGGTGGCATCCGAACTACCATATCGCTCTTTTTTTCTTGCCGCCATGACTGAGCTGTTTTCTCAAGTTTCTGATCAAAACGCTTCTTTGGTACTGAAAATATGACTTGCTAAGATAAGCCTGTACAGTATATGAAACACGATAACCGAAATGACTTCGTAACCTTTGCAAAGCTGGTCATCGGCAACTTCGGCCTGAGCTACGACCAGAGCAAGGCCCAGATGGCGCTGTGGGCTATAATGGCCGCTCCGCTGCTCATGTCCAATGACCTGCGCCGCATGCGACCGGAGTTCAAGCAGATCCTGCAGAACAAGGCCATCATTGCTGTTAACCAAGATCCCCTCGGAATTATGGGAAGGAGGGTGCAATCAGTAAGTATTACTCAGGTGTCTTCTAGTGTGAGGTGACACTTGCTGGGAGCGTTTGCGCCTACCTTGTATCTGTAAGCTTCAGAATTAGCATGGGAAGTAAAATACCCATTCAAAACATTACAGGCAAGGAACCCAGCTTTTACCTTTTCTTACACTTTTATAAGTTGTACATCTTATAACTTTCACGTCAGTCACACTTACCTTGCTGAGTGCCGGGCCGACAGGACTGTCACGTGGACCCCACAGCGCATGGAGGATACAGAATCAGTAAAGGGAGCAGACTTCTTTGTTTTAGCAAAAAATTACTCTTTCGCGAACATACCATTATTTTCATAATTTTTCTACTTTTGTAAGTGTAATGGTTATGGCTTACGGCTGCTGAGGAGTTCGTTGGTTCTATTCCTGCTACGGCTGCCGCCCATCTGCGGATGCGGAATGCAAAGCCCCCCTATGTACTGAGATTTCGGCGCACATTAAAGAACACCACGTGGTTGAAATAATTCCGCGACCCTCTACTAAAGCATGGCATACTATATCCCTGACTTTTACACCATAGCGTAAGGCTGCCGTTCTGCAGAAAATCCCTGAAGTAGCATGCCAGGCCGACAACCAGGCAGACCTCTCCTGTTCCATTAAAGTCCCCCCTCCTCCTCCTCCTCCTCCTCCTCCTCCTCCTCCTCCTCCTCCTCCTCCTCCTCCTCCTCCTCCTCCTCCTCCTCCTCCTCCTCCTCCTCCTCCTCATCCTCGTCCTGCAGAAAATACCGCGGTAGTTTTGTGGCAGCAGCTGTTGGCAGAAAATACGGATTGGCCGAAAATGTGGTTACGTCACACGTGGATGGGCAGATTAGAAGTGTTGGAAACCAATTAGAAAGCTGGCGATTAGAAAGTTGCAGCGTTCAAACATCATTAGAATATGTAAGCATGTAATGTAAGCGAATTTCGTGTGAAATAAAATTGGGATAATTATCCGGAGATATCGAACCGCTGAGCCTTAGGTCGGGAATCAGACACACAATTCCTCTAGGCCACCCAGGCGCGTTCACACTTTTTGGTTAAAGCGGGGCTTTATTTGTGTGTCGTGCGGTCTCCTACATAATGACTGTGGTTGTGAAATAGGAAACACTGTCCGCGTTTACATGAATGCGACAGAAGTCGACTCCAGTCCCCCTTTTTTGAGGCGCGTTTACATGAATGCGACAGAAGTCGACTCCAGTTCTCTTTTTGAAGGAAAGGGTAGGTTTTGAAAAGGAAAGGCTTGACTCGTCCTCTACTCCTTTCCTCGACGTTTTTGCACTTTTTCTCAAAAAAGGAGACTGAAGTACACTGCTGTCGCATTCATGTAAACGCGGCTAGTGTCTGTCACTTGTAATCGCTTACGTTCGGGAGCCGTTAACACTTTCGCGTCATACCCACAAAGCTAGAACTTATGTGTCCCCCAAAATTTTGTTCTGCAATTAAACTTCCTTCAATCCATTAACGAGTTTTATTGCTCGTTTGAAATCAATTCTTACTCCGTGTTCATTAGTATAGCCTTCATAATAAACTTACAGCGAATATTTTTTCGCCTTTTGCATTTATCCACCTGCATAAATCACGTTTTTATTGTCGAAAAATCGGAACTCGGTTGCTACTAAGCACGAGCATTCGATTTATTTCATTCCATACCATTGTGTTTGCGCTGTTCGCTATATTTTTTTCTCGCAGTGACTGATAAGTGAAAGCGACATGCGTTAAGCTGAGACTAAGGTATTGAGCGAAACGGCAAGTCTCAACTTGATCTACATTCGTGCACAGCGTAAACATGACAATGACGTAGTGACTTGATGATAGCAGGGACAGCGGCTGAGGAGCTTGCTTCATAATTTCTTAAATTCAAGAAGACAACTGCTACTCTAATCTTGAACTGAGAGGAAGCAAACACCTTTGGCGAGAGAGTCTGAGAGAGCCACTGAAGACAGACCAGAAAATGCTCAGCTGAATAGAAGGGCTGAGCTGTTGCATAAATGGCAGTTAGATTGACGCTATACCCTGACGCGCAAGACAAGGACGCGGTGAAGAAACACACACGGCATCGGCGACTGCGCGCTATTGCATCATGGACGTGGTATGTGTTTCTTCACTCTGTCCTTGTCTTGCGTGTAAAGGTATAGTGCCAGTCTAGTTCCAATTCGGTATATACATGAGTGCCATCAGTATACCCTGCACCAAAGAAGCAAGGCATAAAAAAAATTCCTAGCACAATAATTTTCGCCTTTTTATTTTTATTTGTTTTCATGAACGCATGCTCTTACGCGCTTCACCCCAAACAGCAATACGGCGTGGAAACCTGGACCCGTCCGGTGACGCCCGTGGTGGGCGAGTCGGGCTTCTCGTTCGCGTTGGTCTTCTTCAATCGCAACACCATGGGCGACACCCGCGAGCACGGAGCGCAGCTCAGGACCCTGGGCCTCGTCCACCCTCCGGGATACCGCGTGACCGACCTGTACGAGAACAGGTACGGCCCCTCCGCATTAAACCGAAAGCTTTGCTAGGCTATGTCGGCGGGGATCGTGTCCGCAAAATGTGTCGGACGCAGTTGTGGTCAACTCAGAAAACGTAGGGTCAATCGAGTGGTCGCAATCGAAAGAAGATGATGTGAGGATGCCGCCTCCCCCCACAAAAAAAAAATCGAAATCGGATGAATCGTTAATTAATTAGAGCCAAAAATGTCCAAAAAGTGGGCGGAGCCAGAGCAAAAGTGCGGCGAAATTCGAAAAAGCCGGAAGTAGGTGGAGCTACAGGGTAGCGCCAAATGTGAAAAACCGGAAGTGTGGACGGAGCCAAAGCGTGGCGACAATAATAATAATAATTGGTTTTTGGGGAAAGGAAATGGCGCAGTATCTGTCTCATATATCTTTGGACACCTGAACGGCGCCGTAAGGGAAGGGATAAAGGAGGGAGTGAAAGAAGAAAGGAAGAATAGGTACCGTAGTGGAGGGCTCCGGAATAATTTCGACCACCTGGGGATCTTTAACGTGCACTGACATCGCACAGCACACGGGCGCCTTAGCGTTTTTCCTCCATAAAAACGCAGCCGCCGCGGTTGGGTTCGAACCCGGGAACTCCGGATCAGTAGTCGAGCGCCCTAAACACTGAGCCACCGCGGCGGGGCAAAGTTTGAAAATTCGAAATGGGCAATCACGTGACCAGTAATGAGTGATAGATACGTAACCAGGAGATAGAAAAAATAGTTATAAATTAGAGGAAATTAGATAATTAATGAGAAGCAAAAGGTAATGGACGGGTAAATAGACTGGACGGGTATATAGTGAGTGGGTGGGAACGAAGCGTGGCGGAAAATTTGAAACTCGAAATGGTGCCGGTATGAAACGAGGGTATAATCAGAATTAATCGATAAACAATGAATCAAGTCAACGAGAAAACAACCCCGACGCCAAATTTGAAAGGCGACCAGTGTCGAGGAGGCGTCAGCGCTTTCGCATTCTTCCAATGCGGGTAGCCGCAGTGATCTCTAATTTTTTTTCTCTCATCCGACGCCAACCGGTGCCGCCTCTCTGGACGATGTGTCGTGGATCGATAGATGGAAACACGCAAAGAAGGCGCTTGGATAGCTCAGCAGTGTGAAGGTCTATGGCGTGGCGCTGGCAGCAGGACATCGGTCACGGGGCGTAGGATGGCGAGAATATCCTAACAACTTTCTAGCAGTAAAGCGGCAACAGAACACAGAAGAGATAGATTTTTATATCTTGAGACAGAATATAGAAGGGCAGGATTTCTACTTTCCATGTTTAGCTGTGTGCGTGGTTTAGCAGCAGCATTCTCGGCTTGTTTGCGCTGTGTGTTGCCCTTCGGTATGGTTCATAGCAGCAATTAATGATATTCCCTAGGAAAGAGGAATTATAATCACGAGACTGATCGCGCGTAAGACATTAGCATAACTGCTCAGTTTCCGGTCGCCAGATAGTCACTATATACTACGGGACAATAGCGAAGAGGGCGCCTCCCATGCAGTCAAGAACACGCTTGAGAACTGGGCCTCACCTGTAGAATTATGGTTACAATTCTCTTTTCTCTGCCTACTAACTTTCAAAAATAATTTTCAGTACCTCTAGTAGCCAAAAACTATTAAAAATATAACCAGACATCAAACTATTCGCGAGATAAAAAGTCGCTAATTAGTGCGCGCTGGCAGCTGTAGAAACTTTAAAGGCAGCTTTTTGCTTTCGTCTGCGTATAGCAATCCATCCCTGATGGGAGCATGTTCTTACGTAAGCAAACATCAGAAACCTGACGCTACGAGCAGACAGTGTACACACAGTGATTTTCCTCCTCATGCGCAGTAACATCACTTTAGCATGACAGCATGGCTTCTGTTTCGATTCTGTCACTGACCTGGCCGGGGGTGACCTCGTGAAGTCCGCAAAGTAGTTTGGTTTGAGTTACGTTGCGATGGCTAAACCAATTAACGCAGTGGTCGGGAAATAGCCATTTCACAACGTGTCTCAGTTCCCAACCCTCACGGCATGCCTCGCAGCGACGCAGGGTTGCTTTTAGCAGGTAATCATAATCCGTATCAAGAGACACGAGGGAGTCGTTTTCAGTTTTCCTAGTTTTCGTAGGCTTACAACAGCGCGCTCGACGACTTTTGAAAGCAGACTTTCGACGTGGTACCACGCAACGTCTTGCAAGCGGTAACTTGCAGTTGCAAGTTACCGCTCGTCCTGTGCAGTTTTCGTCTTTGTCCTGTTTGAAGTAGCGGGCTTTTTTCCCCACAAGAGCGTCTTCCATGTTTAGCATCAGTTCGGAACAGCTTCGGGCGTGCCTTGTGTACGGCTCGAATTGTGCGAGTCAAGCGCCAGAACGCAGTACGACGGGAAATATTTGAGGCGTGTGCCTGCGAACCATTCGGTTGCTAGGACGTTTCAATCAATTACTTTACTACAACAAAGTAAACAATTTTACATAAATTTCTCAGATTGGTAGCTTGAGCATAGTGTTCGATGAGCTTAATCGATATCGGAGGTTAGTTCTGCGCATAAATCTTGTGGTTCGCCACTGATGCCACGTTTAAGGCTGCAAGCTTTTGTCTCGTACCAAACAGTTCTGGATGAAAGCATTATTTTTTTTATTCAGAATACCTACATCGCCAGAAAGCATTATTGTAGGGGTTTAAGTACATGGGGGTCACACAATGGCAAAAAGTTCGGCATAATGCACATGAATACATCAGTTAACAACGACCAACAAAAAAATAAAAATTGCTGGAAAACGTACAAAGAGTGCAATAGCAATATAGAACAATAAAAAGCAAATACATATGGAAAGCGCACACAACAGTGTAGGCTAAAAAAAAGATAATAAAAAACGCTCACAAAAACTCAATGAATAACACGCTCGAAAGAATTTTCAATATCAGGTGCATCCATCACTTTGTTCGGGAGCTGGTTCCTGTCATTAATCGTGTTGGGAAAATAGTGAATATTTAAACACATTATTGCGAGACTTACAAGATCTAATTTTGATGGCACTGTTTCGCCTAGGGCAGACATCTTTCGGCTCCTTTATGGGCGCTGTTTTGTCAATACCTGTTTTGTTCATATATATATATATATATATATATATATATATATATATATATATATATATATATATATATATATATATATATATATATATATATATATATATATATATATATATATATATATATATATATATATATATATATATTGTGAATGAATTTTAATCTTAGTATTTTTCTGCGCGATGAGAGAGGGAAAGATTTAATGAACGCAATTTTTTCATATATTCTGAGCTTCCACTAAAACAATCAATATATCCGCAAATCTTCGATTCTTCAGCAGGTTTGCATTTTTTTTTTTGCTATTAACGTTCTTGCTATCGTCATAAGCATTCCCCATTGGTTTTAAGGTAGTCTTAATCGCTCTGTGCAAGCGACGAAAAAGAAAACTTTAAAGGAACATTTTCCTACGCATCGGAAGGATGAATCCTTACCGTAAGGAGCAAAGCCGCAACACAGGACGGGGCTGAGGCAGGCGACAGCACAGGGCGGTACTGACAACGGAACATTTAGCCAGCTAGCCGAAATAAGTAGGTAGTCTTACCATATCTTCATAATATTTCCCACAATCTTAAAAAGATCTCATACAGATATGGCGTTGACGTGGTCATGTCTGCGCCCTGAAAGCTTTCAAAACTCTTCAATTTGATGGGGAAGCTGACTTCAACGCATGTAGTTCGCGGCATGAGAGCATTCGAAGAAGTATGTCTCATGCGCAACTGGGGTGGTTTATAAGATTCCACTCAGCTGTGGCCGATTTTATATCGGACAAACTGGCAGATGTTTAAACATTCGTCTGCAAGAGCATGCGCGCTCCTTGAGTAGGCCCGGAGGACCTGCCCTGCCCGTTCACTGTCGCAGTTGTAAAGGCTGCTATCCTAATCTGAATTGCACATAGATCATAGGAAGAAGAAAGGGGAAGTTGGAAAGGGAAATTGTCGAGGCTGTTGCCACCCTGGGATCGGAGTCAGATATGTATGCCAGCACGGCTTCTGTGTCTATTTCTCAGAAAGAATTAGCGTTACTGTCAGCGTTTCCCTAGGTTGTTTTTGTTTGGTTTTGCGCAGGTTAGCTGTGTCATCCTTGCTCGGTTTCCTTCCCTTCGCCGTACCGACTGTTTTCGTCATGGTTGCCATTGAACTGTTTTATCGTGCTACATCTTCATTTTACGATTGCTTGCCAGATTATACGCGCGACTGATCCATGTAAGCTCTGCTGTTTTTGCAATATATGTTTTGCGGTATTGCTTCTCACGATGTCCTATCAACTGGCCTACAACCAAGTCCTTCTAAGTTGAAAATGAATCATTACCTCTAAAATTTTCATAGTAGCACCTTATAATATTTCAATAATAAAAATTTCTGTCCAAAAATGTTGGGCATGCCTGCCCTATACGTATCCAGGTAATGCGACCACTTGACGGATTTATTTTGTGCTAAAAAACTGCCTGAAACTACCTTCTCCGGGCATCTTTTAGTCGCCTGTGGGAGATCATAACACTGTTTGCATGCTGTCCTCAGCATCAAGCACGTCCTGACCCTTAAGTTGCCTTCTTAAGATCTTGGTGCATTGCAAAAGCGTAACTTTTTTGTAATGCAAGAAGAGCGTCTAAATGGCCTGAACTCTGTCTGTGCTGATCCTGCGCGACGGTTCACGCTCACCGCGCAGGTTTTTAGGCGTGTATCGGCCCGATGACTACCTGGTGGTGCGAGTCAACCCTGCGGGCGGCGTCGCCATGGTCAAGGCCGAGGCCTTGCAGCCGTTACCCTCCTCCCCCAACGCCGTCGCACGGCTGCAAACGGTGCGGTTTGGCCCGCAGCCAGAGCTTCCGCTGGGCGCAACTATCGGCTTGACGGGTCGAAGCTCCGAGCCAGAGGAGCCGCAGCCGCAGCCGCAGCAGCAGCAGCAGCAATTGTTGCCGTCATTCGGCCTGCAAACTATCAGCGGTGGCAGTGTCCCCCTAGAATTTGTGGTGGGCGCACAGACTCCAGCGAGGGTGTTTCCAGGCCACTTGACGAGGAGAGCGCCATCTCTGAGACGGCGTGCTAGGCGACCACCGTCGGCGTAGCATCTCTCTCTGTTTTTTTTTTATCCGGTGTCTGCGCTTGTTCTCCTGGAGTCCTTATTAGCCGCGTGATAGAGGAGAGCTTGTTATTAATATGTAGAAAGTTTTTGTGACGTGTGCTTTAGCTTTACTAAAAAAAAGAAAGAGTGCATAGAAGAAGCCGTCGAATACGAAAGTGCGACATTTCGCGAATATGGACAGCGAACAAGCGCTGTTCAGAAATGCGGCCGTGTGCGCCCGTCTAATAGGTGCTTTTTTTTTTAGCGGAAAATAAGCACAGAAAGGTACTGGCACGACACAAGAGAAAAAAATAAAGTATTGTTTCAGCGATGACGATGGAAAGAAAAAAAAACGAAGTCGCCGCCGAGCTAGCTCCATTACAAAGAAAAACATTATATTTTACGTTCTTTTCTACTTCAGTGTGTGTGCATGTGAATCTTTCTTTGTAAAGGCATCTAGAGGACCTCATGGCAGTGGATTGTTGTGTTTCTGCTAAATGGTAGCCGTAAACAAGCACGAAGCGACACGTATGACTATTCAGAGTGCATGATTTTGCTCTGCGCTGTGTGCGTCGTCTACTTGTCATAGCTATGAAGTATCGCCGAAGAGGCCCACCGTTAATTTGGCTTTACTCCATGCTTTGGCGTGCTGTCATCCTTAGTGCAGGAGCTTCACCACCTAGTGACTTTATGCTCCTTTGTACACGTGAGGCATCCTGGAATTTTGCATCGGCTAGAAATAAAGCTTGGATTGATACAATTTCGGTCAAAACACGATAGGGAGTTCTTGTGATGTCACAGAAACTCCGCTTTAGACCAAGTCGCGGCGCAGTGTTGCCGAAGAAGAGAAGCGTCTTGATGGAAATACTGCTGTAACCTCCTTTTTCTCCGTTTTCTTTTGTCTCTTCTTACTTTTTATTTCGCATAGGTACGTTCTTTTCCAGGCGCAGCAGGCTGCCCCTGAAACCAATTTTGGATGTCAGCTTATTGTTTAATAAAAGCACTAATGATCGTTCACCTGTTCATTCTGTTTTTTTGTCAAAGCAACTCCATTGGCAGTGCCAACAAGAAGACTATTTCCAGCGTTTTTGCTGTTTTCCAGATGAAAAGAAAAAGCGACAGCGACAGCGTTTCTCGCCAAGACACACTCGAGTACGCCGCAGACAGACATAGAGTCACACCTTACCTAAATCAAAACAGGATTCAGGCTGACGCAGGAACATCGAAGAAATCAAGAAAATTACGCCTTGCCCGCTCCACTAATAGATAGATAAAGGGGAGGAGGGAAAGGCAGGGATGTCAACCAGAAGAGGGTTCCGGTTGGCTACCCTGCACTGGGGAAGAGGGATTAGGGGACTAAAAGGAGGGAGAGAGAAGGGGAAAAGGCATAACACACACACGCACAACGCTGTCACAATTTGTCACTCAATCCAGTCGCACTCAAGTAGGCAAAGAGTGCCTTGTATGCCTTGAGGGCAGTCGACTGCTGTGGCCACGGACCGAGGATCTTTTGCTCTGTTAATGGGCGAGGATCGAGGCGGTCCAGGGCACAACACAGTGCATGTCTTGCACTCGCAAATGCAGGGCACTCATAGAGAAGATGAGCGATGGTCTCCTCACAACCACAGCTCTCACAGGCAGGGCTGTCGGCCATCCCCATCCGGAAAGCATAGTAATTGGTAAATGCAACACCGATCCATAAACGGCATAACAGTGTTGCTTCGCGACGTTCTAAGTTACGTGAAGACGAAGGCGCAAAGTATCACAAGATGTCAGTGTAGAAAAATAATCTTTTAGCACTCATATTTTAAAGTAAAAACAAAAATCAGGGGAAAGAAAATGGGCCACCATCAGTACCTCCACACCTAAGAAAAGGGACCCACCCACGGACCTAAATATTTCTATAATAGCTCAAATACCCGAGATCTTAATTATCGCGCTCCGGCCTTCGCTCTGGGCTTAAAGCTTGAATAAATGTGCTTCGTGCTAGTCTGTCTGCGTAGCTCCAGCAGTTATTCTAAACTCCGTAATAAATCAGTTATTTCGCCTTCATGATTAAAATTGCGAGTAAAATGTGTTAATAAATATGCATATTCTTCACTGCATTTTAGCAGTGCATAGTATATTCAGAAGAATTTGGGTGATTTGTGTACGAAGTGGAATCGGCTGAATTAATATGCTCGTTCATGTAACAAAAACCGCCGTCTATTGCACATAAAGTGCACGCAATCAAATGTAGCCAAAACGTAGCTAAGTCTGCTTGAGTACTTCTCCCAACACGGCCGAAATAGCGCTGCAAAGACAAACATCAGTCGGGAAGTTTTCGTCTTAAATATATATTGCAATCGCTAACGCTCGGTGGTGCTTTTGAGATGAATATATGAGTTTTCGGCCACAACTGCTCCGTTATGCATGAGCTATAGTCTCGTCACTTATAATGCGGCACCCTGACTTGTATTTCGGTCGCACTTGTAAAATTTGCGCTCTGCCTTGCTACAGCTGGTAAGCAGCTCTCGGAATATGAAAGCTAGGTGTCAGTTTCTCACAATCCTCTCAAATTTCTTTGGGCTATCATTTTTCTTTGTCTCTACATAGCTTACTTTGAATTGTGTTTACTTTGTTAAATTCCTCATGGCTAAGCCTGCACTGGTTTGAAGAGATGACAGGGACAATTCAGCGGCTGCTTACGATGAAAATACAGCAAATTGCGCCTCGAAGCTTCTCCTGTGGAACTTTAAACGTGTTTTTAGAGGAAACACCCCTTAAGCTCCGGAGCTTTTAAGGCTCTTTGCGCACTTGACAAGAAAAATGGCGCTCAGAGAATCTAATATTCCTGCAGAGGCAGCGTATGCAGCGCTAAGAATATAAGCCTACGTGATCACGCAGGAAGCCTCGTATGCAAAAGGCCTCAGCAGCACTTTCGCGGCGGTCAATAGCGAAACGTGGATGCTTTGGCTGCGTATCCGTGTGGCAAACAATGTTCCAAAGTACACTCTAGTGTAAAAAAAAGCAAACGCGGCGGATTTATCGGGAATCTTTGCAATACTGACTGGCTGCCAAAACACTTCACTGCTGACCGTGCAATTTTCTATAGCGGTGTGTGTGTGGGCTATGCTTACCGGAAATGTCTGGACGTGCAACTACTAGCGAATGTTGCAAGGCAATCGTGTATGTGACTGGAGCCGTAACCGGATTGTACGATGCCGCTGTAACCACTTTTGATGGCTGGTTTTGAGTCCGAAGCTGTCAAGAGCTTGCGAAAAAAAAAGGACAGACCTGTCATACCGCTACGAAATGCTGGCGCACTGCGTGAGAACATTTGCGAATACAAGCATTGCCATTTCAGTTTTCGTCATTAAACTTAAATTTTCTACCTTGCGTAATTAAAGTGAACAATACCGGCGGCTGAATGATGATCTGAAATTCCATCATTAAACACTCTTTCCTGCTTCTAACGAACGCATTCTTGTCGTGTTTTAAGAACATTAGTTAATTGCTGATTTTTACCGTAACATCTATTAAAACAACAAGTATAGTAAATAATCCGCCGCAGTTATCACCTGTAATGAACTAATCCGCAACCGTAGTCACAAAACAGAAAAAGTTGAGCAATAAACATGTCTTTTTTATGTTTGCCCTCTTCAAGACAGTAAAGATAAATTGGGATTGACTCAGTTCAGGAGACAAATTTACGCGTACGCAGCCTACGAACACTGCATACCTCTCACAAAAAGCAAGACCAAGAAAAGAGGCAGCGTTATCTTCTTTACGGGAAGTCTAACTAACCATACACAAAACGACCAGAGGTCATGGCGCAGATAGCATCCGCTGCGCTTACTTACTGCATGCGCACTCATTCGCCCTTTTCAACACCGTCTTTCTCCGGGTGAGGTCTACACATCTTCTTTTCCTAACGAAGTTGCCGCATGTTCCACTACTAGCAACAGCCTTTTAAAGCACACACTGAGACTATTGGCTATCGGCGCAATATATAGAAACCTGATGTTTGAATCCACAGGTCAAAAATGCAATCTGACTATGAGGTTCACTATACAACCTGACCTGACCAGTCGTGGTCTGCGGCGGACACAAAAAAATCTCAGCTATAGTTTGAAAGGCTGATCTTCAAGGTGCATTTGGTTGAACAAAATCGTTTTATGTAAAAAAAAAATTGAATGCATTATCGTCGAAAACTGTCATGGTTACGTGTGAGAAATGTATAACGTCGCTGAGGTAGATGAAAAGCTGGAAAGTAATATGTTCTTAAAATTTGGAAAGCAGTTTTTGTAAATCGGCAGCACACCACGCACCGAAAAAAAAACAGCACAAGGCGAAACTTGGGACAAACAGAGCCATCTGGACGGGCTCCCTGCTTAACTTTTACTGCTCAGCTGAGCTAGTCGTAAAGGTCATTGATGACTACCGTACTCATGATTCTTTCCGCGAAAACATTGCGACCTCACTTGGCATAGTGAGATACGTCGTATCGTTCCTGTTCACTTTTTTTTGTCTTATCATTTGAGTGAGACGTTGATGAGGAATAGCACCTCTCGTCTGCTGTTCAACAGCTCAAAACTGTCATATTCCTGACAAAAGACTTTGCATATGCACGTTCGTCCAATACAGAAACAAGCTTACGATTTAGGCTAAGAAGCGGCTTACTGCACACCATATCAACACTCGTGACCGTGCTTAGCTAGACAGGCCTACTGCAAAGGGAGTCCCAGAATCTCACTCTTAAAGGCTCTGTTAGCCCTTGAACCGCACTTTTCTGCACAAAGGCAGCAGCCAGTCAACGCACATACATTCCCGTGGTCAAGACGAAAACTTAAAGCGTAAGTTCTTTCTTCTTTCATTGAAAGCGAAGGAAATCAATCATTCCCGGAATAACATATCCTCGACCTCCTTGTTCAGTCAGTCAAAGAAAGGCCGCCGCCAGTTCCTCCCAAGAGCCAGGCTTCAACGTCATCGGCGAACGACACTCAAGAGGGCCATATTGAGCGCGCCATTGTTCTCTGTAAGCCGCTGGGAGCCGAATTGGAAGGTCGACCCGCTCCTCGGCTTTTGTGCAGAATAGAAGGAACAGGCACGCATTTCGTCGTATGAGCGATAGATAGAGGTAAAGGGGGGGGGGGGGGGGAGAAGACGTATGTTTTGCTCAATATAAACGGCTTCGGCACATGCGAAGACTCTCGAATTGCGCACGCTTGCATACGTAACAGCAAAATGTCATGCGTAGTTGCCGGTTTCGTGTGCTTACAAAACAGGAAGAAAAAAAACATGCACAACTCTCAGCAGCAATCCACTGTTTGAAGTCAGTATTCGTTCAATTTAGCGAAGAAATCGCATCGCCCGAATGGTGTGCACTAACTATCCTGGCAGTCCCGTGCATGACGTGCAAAAAAAACTTGATATTGTTACTCAGGTTTTCTACAGACTGTTGGCATGAACGCATTAGGTAAACATATACCAGTAACACAGGTGTGTTGCGCTGCATTGTTTCCTCGCAAGCTGCGCAAGACGGTCTCACTTATCTCGGGGGATCTCATTAGCGTATGGTCTAAGGAAATGGAAGAACCTTTGTCGCACCAGGTAAAGAATATAGTTGTTGTTGTTGTTGTGTTAGGTTTAATGGCGCATAAGCAACTAAGGGTATCATGCGCCAAGCTCAAGGTATAAAGAATTGTTTTCTGGAGATTTTTACAAAGATATAAAATTTGGCGGTGTGGAAAGCTGAAAAAGTTATATCCTTCTACCTAGTATTGAGAGCAAAACAATATTGATAAAAAGCTAATATCAAAAGTTTCAAAGGAGGTCGGGAACCCTCATCAGCCGTCCTTGGCTGTGCAAGGACTGGATGCCCCCAACCAATCAATACAAAACCTCAGCCCTTTTCTCGGGAATGAGAAAGTGACTGAGGGGCATCGGCGAAGCACTGGGTCATGTTTTACATCTTTACAAGAACACCAACTTCTGTTAAAAATCTAAAAACGCAGGACATGTCGGCAATTGCTTTTCACCCAAGAGCAGTGCTGGGTGAAAAGGGATGCATTTATAGATAAAGATTGTGATTATAGAAAAGTTCCCCATTAATGGAGCATCAGTTATATCACCCCCGAGCAGCCTTGAAATAAGGTATACCCATGCAAATATCAGAGCTAAATTTTATAAGTAAGACAACTTTGCAGCCTATCCTTACTTGTTGCTGCCGCATGGCACAGGTCTCGTTAAAAGGAATGGTTGCATGCGAAGCCTTTTAGTTTCCGGAAGACACACGCAGCACTGAGAAAGAAATAAGCCAGAACAAAACCTTGGCAGAAATTTCTCCTCCACCGAAAAGAAGTCGTTTAATCGGTGCTTGATAGACTCGCACCTCAGTGAAGAGTTTTTTTCAGACCTCCTATATTGCCAGTTCTTTATTTGCTTCGGCTTTGTATTTTTGGATGCGCTGCACACGAAGATTTTAATGATTTGCTCCTACCCTCGATCAAAATGCTGCAGCGAAGAAGAATGGAATATTCTGCCTGAGCGCGTTGTCATTGAGACTAATCTTCACAGATTAAGGTTGTTACTAATCAACCATTTCAACGAACAATAGCGATTTTTCCCCAGCTACGCTGTTCCGCAGTCCGATGAGTTTGTCCAACTGCACTACACCCTCTTAAATCTTTTTTGCAACATTTTTGGCAATATTTTGTTTTTACTTGATATTTTGAATTTGTTGCCAAATTGTTATTCTGGTTTACTCGACTTTTCATTTTCTTATTGGCTCTCTCATTGTATTTATGACCGCTGAACAACTCTGCCCGTCGTCCATCCCCTTCCCCTTAGGTATTGTTCCTTACGGTACCAATACGGGTTAATAAATGACGGTGAAGATCGCTATGATAGCCTTCTGCGATTTTATGGATTTACATTTGAAGCCCGAAGCTCTTCAAAGCTGCGTGCTAATGCGAAAACGCAGCTTTCACAACCACACAACATTCAGCACTCATCGCTCGTGCTTAAAACAATATATTGGCTCCACGCACCGCGTTCTGCTCCGTTTTTGAGCATGATATCCAAAGTCATCCTCACTTTAATGCTGTAGATAGACCTCGTTGTTGCATATACATGTTCCGTACTTATTCAAGCGGCTCCGCTGGTGATTATTAGCGCTCAGCATTAAGCACAGAGATGGCATGCTGCGGAGGGTGTTCTGGCACCACAGCCGCCGGTGTCTTTATTTCCTCGCTTTAAAAAATGAAGGATTCTTCGATGAACCCTTCCTATCGTGTGCTAGCATCCGTCAACGTCTTTCCATGAACAGACCGCTGTTAAGGATGGGGCCTCTATCCCATAGCAGGCCACCAGTGTTGGGGGATTGAGCTTCGATCCCACCGCTGCCACCAGTTGTTAAATGCGGGCCCCTGATTCGCCTGGCCCGTCTCTCGCCAGGCCGAGGTCCCCGGCTTCCGTATCGGGAGTCTGCTGCTACGGAGTACCCGCCGCGGTGGCTCAGTGGTTAGGGCGCTCGACTACTGATCCGGAGTTCCCGGGTTCGAACCCAACCTCGGCGGCTGCGTTTCGTTGGAGGCAAAACGCTAAGGCGCCCGTGTGCTGTGCGATGTCAGTGCACGTTAAAGATCCCCAGGTGGTCGAAATTATTCCGGAGCCCTGCACTACGGCACCTCTTTCTTCCTTTCTTCTTTCACTCCCTCCTTTCTCCCTTCCCTTACGGCGCGGTTCAGGTGTCCAACGATATATGAGACAGATACTGCGCCATTTCCTTTCCCCAGAAACCAATTATTATTATTATTATTATTATTATTATTATTATTATTATTATTATTATTATTATTATTATGCTACGGAGTGACGAGGAGACGTGATGGGCTTCGAGGTGGAGAAGAGACTGAAAAGCTGAAAAGGGTTTACAGAGCTCGAAAGAGTGAGGCGGGAGCTGATTGATCACATGCCAGACTGCTGCTTGAATAGGGTCCCCTGTCCACAGGTCCCTAGTTGGGAAATTTAGTTCATTAAAAATGCGTCCAATCACTGTGATGTCTATCACGTGTCCAGTCTTTAGGATCCGCCTTCCAGGACGTCCCCAACAATACACTCTCGTCACTTCTGGCAAGTTATGGTCCGTGCTGTCCCTGCAGCAGTGATGAAAAGCCCGAATGGGTGCCCAATCGGCGTCGAAGGTCAGTCACGTGCACTGCACAGCGCTCCGTGGGAACGAAAGCACTTGTACAGATGGCTCCACGTAAGGGAAGACACTTGGGGTAAGACGAGGTCGTTTCCGAAGCACGAGCATTCCGGCGTGGTTGGCTTAGTCAAACGCAGCCGCGTCTGCCGACTCACTTGCAGCCCCGCGCCACCCGCCGCCCCTTAGGGGAAGACGACGTCGTTATGTCCCGGGTGGGTCCGGCGTCGTGAACTAATAAGAACCATGCACCCGAGAAACGTTCCCAGGCAGCGGATGACCATTTTACCCCGTAAACAACAGGGGTCCTTCGTTGACGCCGCCACCTGCATTCGTAGCGCCGCAGCCACGCCGACAGCCCCTTGAAGCATCTGTCGATTAATGGCTCCCAGTCGCTTGAACATTCTTGGCATGTTGGCGTTCTCCATCCGTAACACCGCCGAGCGTGTTCATTATTCCGCCGAAAGATAACGTAATATCGGCTAGCTCGATCAACGTTTATGCTCGTTTCATCTTCCTACAAAACAATGAGAAAATTTTATTCACTTAAGATCAGTCACGCCAAAAGCCTCGCCTGCGAAACTGGGAACGAATACTGTCGTCAGAATCTTCCCTTGCGTGTATAAAACGAGGGAGTGACTCCGGTCGAAGAATCGTTTTCACCTATCCCCGACAGTTAGTTACACATCGAGGTCAATGTGTTACCGAACTGAACAGAGAGCATATACATCCGATTTAGCTTAGCAGGCATGGCGTTCGGTGTTCGCAGCCGGTTTGCGAGCCACCAGTGCATGTGACTGTGTTCTTCTGTTCAGTCCTTTCCATCAACACGCACCTGACTTAGCCCTCTTTTTGCAAGATAATGACTACAGTAGTTTACCTAGTTTACCCGCATTATTTTCTGCCTTTACTACAAACGAAGCAGATAAAAGTGCAAGGAAATATAAAATTAAACAATAAGAATTTGAGAAGGGCGCGACACGACACTGAAAAGAGCCTAAGTACGAGCAATATCGGCTCGAACAAAAGCTAACAACAGGCTCTTTCTAACATACCCATCTTTTCTTTCCATCTTTCTTTGTACAAAGGATTGCAAGCACAAAGAGAACGATGTATTTCTAGTATCTGGGTGGTGAGGGGCGGCGAAAGGGTTAAATTCGTCGGAAGATGACAGCGCGTGGCCGCCGGCGGTGCGGAAGATTCTCGAACACTGCCAGGCATGCACAATAAACAAAACAAAAGACGAGAACGTGGACGAGGACAGACAGAGAGAAACACGAGATGCCGAGGAAAAGGCTGGCTCAGTAGGAAGGAGAGCGCAACGCCAAGCAGTAGAACAAGTGCAGCTTGTTCTCCCCATATGCGAGAACTCTCGCCCAATCTCTCTCTGCGCTCGCCACGATAATCTCGCTCGGCGCCCTTCCCTTTTCAGCTATCACGCGACGGGACGGAGCGCTCTGGGCGTCTCCGATAGCAGCAGCAGCAGAGCGCCCTCGACGGACCAGTCGGCCGCATAGAGACACCAGCCCTGCGTTTCATTTTTGCTGTCGTGCCGGACCGACGGCCTGCGACCAAAGGTACGTGCAACGCCCGTTTATTTTTATTTTTTATTTTTTTTCTAACGGCTGAGTATCGCGGAACCTCCACACGCATTCATGTGTGTGTTAGGAGGCCGGCCTCCGTGAGCTAACACGCGCCAGAGGCGCGTGAAGTTTACGTGCTTTATGGTGTGTGAGGCACGTGCCCGATGTATTTTGTGGACGTCCGAGCGTCGCGTTTCCTTACATAAGCCAGTGCGCGGTAGATAGGATTTGCCTGGAGTTAACGCGCTTGAAACGCGAGACGGCGGGAGCCTGGAATTTGAGCTTACGCCCGCAAAGAATGAATTCCTTCTCTTTTCTGTGAATTATATAATTATAATTGGTTTTTGGGGAAAGGAAACGCCGCTGTATCTGTCTCATATATCGGCGGGCACCTGAACTGCGCGGTAAGGGAAGGGACAAAGGAGGGAGTGAAAGAAGAAACGAAGAGAGAGGTGCCGTAGTGGAGGGCTCCGGAATAATAATTCGACCACCTGCCTGCTGTCCTTTATTTCCGCTGCCCCAGCTCAGGTGCTTCAGTATCGATGGCAGATGCCGGGGCTAGCAAAAATCTTTTCCTTCCTTTTTACTATTATATTTAATAAAACCACTACCACCACCACCTGGGTATCTTTCACGTGCACTGACATCGCACAGCACAAGGACGCCTTAGCGTTTTGCCTCCATAAAAACGCAGCCGCCGCGGTCGGGTTCGAACCCGGGAACTCCGGATCAGTAGCCGAGCGCCCTAACCACTGACGTGCCATCGTGCCACTGAATTGACACGATGGTGGAACAGTTGGTGTGTACTTGACGATACACAGCAACATATCGTATTTGTGTTCCCCAGTATATGATGCGCAATGCTCACTCTAACGAAAAAAAGAAAAAAGCCCGCACGTACTAGGATCCGACTCGAGCAGTGGGATGTCAGGCTAGTTTCCGGTGTCCTTCACTGTTTGCACTTCACGATGCGATGAAGTTGCACTGGTTGCGATGAAGTTGTTAGTATACAGTGCGCTCTACTTCTTTAATATGTAACTAGGCATGAACGAATAGCGGTTTTTTGGTTTGAAACGAGTTCGAAGCAAATGTTTCGAATATTACTGGCACACAAATAAGGTTGAACGGCACAATAGGAATTTCAAAAATCTTGTATTTTTTGAGCGCACAAGGTGATTTCCGGAAAAAGAGAGAATGCATTTTCTGAATCTTTTTTGCGCACTAATTTGATCTGTGCCGGCTTTCTGCAGAAATGACCGCCAGAACTTGGGTGAGCCGACCTATAGGCAGTTCCGACGTATCTGTAGGGTTTGCGACCTGTATGTGAAAGGAGGGGGGGGGGGGGTCCAACTGCTGCTTTTAACTGCTATTGCGTCGCTGCGCAGCTGTTGCTTTTCAGCGGTGATTCCATGGACACCTACTAGGCATAAGCACCAGCGCCACCCCGCATCAGTCGCCGGAATGGTGCACCTATCTCCATGTGTTTCTTGCTCCGAACGTACGCCGAACCTCGCACTCCGAACGAGGTAGCAAGAGTTTCAGAAACAATATTCGCTCGAGACGAATACTTTGAGATTTCGAATACCAACCTTTCAGATCAAATCGAATACCTTACTATTCGAACAAATATTATTCGCAAATGTCTAATATATAACGCATACATGCGTTCAACACTCGATGAAGTTAATACTAGACCAATTTAAGACGCACATGCGTTCAACACTCGGACGCTAACACAAGTTGGCATCCGAATATCCGCAAAATATATAGTATGCAGGCAAGTGAGAAAAAATTCTCAATAATAAGCTGCATTGAGTACCCGAGGTCGTATTCACATGACGGAAGGAGGAAGACGCCTGCCTTCGGGCTTCCATTTCTTTGTCCATCTTTTTATATTAAGCGGATTAATTAATATAAAGTGTTCGTTCTATTTCGCTTCATTAATTTACTAGGGACATAGTCAACAAGGTACAAAAAGTGATGATGACAACGTTCTGGATGCACTGTTGTACAAAAAAGCATGGTCTTAACCATGCGGCCAAGCAAGAGTGCCTTGTGCTGGAACTCGTAAAACATAGTAAATAAGCTTTATTAGCCTGTACGGAACTTTAAACACGCCTTACGCAACACTCCTGCGGGTTATGCAAGAAATGGCTGAAATAGCCTATCATTCGAAGAGTACTTTTCCTTGCAACCGCTGTTATCGTTCTCATTTGAAGTAATCTCCACATCCGTGTAGCAAAAAGGCGACTTGTCGAAAACAAAAAAAAATGGGTGCTTAATTTCCTTCCCTGAGACAAGTGGAAAAGTTGAAGATATGCCGATAAGAATAGAACAAAAGCAAGAACAATGCCCATAATCTCTTCGCTGCTGCATTTATCGTTTCGTTTGCAGTGCAAGTGTTCCCAGAGCAACCTGTGAATCAAAGGCACGTCTTCAGCTAAGTACTGCATGTGAGGTCACACGTTGCTACTGCTTGTTATTGCTGGTGTCCACACGTTGGCTAATGTGTACGTAAAAATTAAAAAAAAACACTAAAGGAAAGCACTTTAGAAAGATCAAGCTCGAGATTACTTCATATTGATCCCTGGTAAAGAAAGCGTGACCTGTGGAGCCATATCCAGCGTTTTGCTTCTCATGATGGGTGGTTTCATAAAATGATTACGGTGGAAAAATTTGTACACATTAAGCGAAAAGCAGAAGGTGCAATCAGCGCCCACATTATGTGGTTTTGCGGCAAGTAGAGTGTAGCGGATTGTTAGAGATGTATTATCTCTGCGAATTAGCAGTTTCTCTGCTGCTTTTCAACCCGCCGCGGTGGCTCAGTGGTTAGGGCGCTGGGCTACTGATCCGGAGTTCCCGGGTTCGAACCCGACCGCGGCGGCTGCGTTTTTATGGAGGCAAAACGCTAAGGCGCCCGTGTGATGTGCGATGTCAGTGCACGTTAAAGATCCCCAGGAGGTCGTAATTATTTCGGAGCCCTCCACTACGGCACCTCTTTCTTCCTTTAACTCCCTCATTTGTCCCTTCCCTTACGGCGCGGTTCTGGTGTCCGCCGATATACGACACAGATACTGCGCCATTTCCTTTCCCCCAAAACCAATTATTATTTATTATTATTAAGATGTTTTTCAATTTTATTGCGCCTTTTTTGTATTGTTATTCGTAAGAAACCGTCCAACAAACTAAGTGCACTATGCACGAGTACGTACTCGCCAGCGTGTTTTAAAAGCTTGTACTAAAAGAAAAGTAAAATTGCAGAAGTTCGTCGCGTGGCTGCAGAAAGCCAGAGTAAGCTTCAGAAAAGAGTCGCATTTGATTTCTATTTTAATTTATATGTGCTTTTCGTTTCATAACTGTTACTCATCTTGTGTCGACTGCATAGTGGGTTGTAGGCTGCGAGTCCAGTGGCGCCGACGATGGCGAGAGAGGGGGCAGCCTACCGGCGCTCGGTAGACAAAACAAGGCCCCGTTCTAGGCCCGTAAGACGACACCGCAGGGAAAGACCCGCGCTGGTGGCTCCGGGGACGAGGTCGTGCCGAGATACCGAACGTGTCGGTCGTTCTCTGCGCCCGCTGTATGCACGCCAACACTGCACATAGAGCTGCCGAAAGTGATGTGCTGTTGATGAGGAAAAACACCTAGGCTACTTCCAAGCTGCCTGCCCTTGCCTCCTAAACAGCTTACTTGTTTCGTGTCTATTTTACGAAAAGAGAATAGAAAGATGAAATATAGCCAGAATAGATCAGCAGCAACGCAGGGATATGCGCACACGTGGGAAAGCTTATGAATTAACAAACTAAGAACGGAAAAGAAAACATAGGATGGATGTCCCAAAGCGGCTCAGTCTATGAGGGACGCCGTAGTAGAGGGCTCCGGATAATTTCGACCACCTGAGATTTTTAACGAGCACTAACAACGCGCAGTGCACAGACCTCTCGCATTTTTCCTCCATCGAAGTGTTACCCTAGCGGGCGGGTTCGAACCAACGCCTTTCGTGCACTGTGCGATGTAAGTGCACGGTAATTAACCACGGGTAACCGAAGTTATACGGAGCCCCCTCCACTAAGGAGTCTCTCAAAGGCTGAATCGCTTTGGAAGCTTCATCCTATAATGTTGAGCGAAATGTGTCATAATCCTATTTGTCGACCTATTCAAACTTGTACGCATTTTTCAATAGGGAATTGTAAGCACTTTAGTTATTTGAAGTGCAAGATTTTAAAAAATATATGCCGCATACGCAGAAGAGCAGCGTCAGACTGTGGGGATATGTCCAGAAGGTCAATGTTCACTGATGCATGCATTGCTGCAGACAGAGTCAGGCAATGTCCTAAGTAGCCGCAACATAGCGGTGCTGGGCTTTTTCTTTAACAGACTGTGCTATTGCGTCGGTGCATGTAAGCTTTTTGGCGCATTAAGATTTCCGCTAAAGGTAAGGGATAATCAATGCTATGTGGGCTAGTTCAGGGCTAAGCACGCTTTGCAGACGCTCAGATTTCAGCATCATGATTGCTACATTACGTAACTACGGTACGCTCAGCTCTTCCGGTTTAAGAGGACTCCTTATTTCCTAATAACGGGGCACACAGAAAATGTAGTAGAGCAGAGGCGTGATATAAGTTGTGTGTAAACGATGGAAATAAGGTGATATATACGAGTTAGTACATCTATGCAATGTCCAAAAATTTCTACTAAGGCTAGAAAGCGTAAGGAGGATCTAAATAAATTTTCATTGTCTTTGAATTGCGTAAAAAGAAAGTACAGATGCTACTTGGTATGTTTAAGAAGCAGACCTTAAATTATTATATTCAGAGTAATAAAGTCCCGACGTACTCTTAATTTCAGGTAAAGATGTTTCACTTACAACATCACAATCTTTACATTGCCCCAGTCTCAGAAACAAGTGGTTCTTTTTTGTTCTTCAATCCTCAACTTTCACTTGCTAAACAGGTTTGGCAGGAAATAACAGCCAAACCTGATTCGCTCCATCTATTCCTCTAAGTGACTGCGTTGTGAGTATCCCCTCAAGGACAGCATGGGAGACGCGGAACTTCAAAGCGCTTTACTGATCTACTTTCAAGTTTTGTAAAATAGTGTCAGAACGGAGTGCATGTTCTTTAGTGCGCTGCGCCTGAGAAATGTAGCGCTTAGTTCAGGTTGGTTTTGATATACGCAGTAGTAAATTACTGTCTGCTCACTGCTAGTGCCATCTCTCAAAAAACACTTTGAGGTGGAGCTGCACCTTACGAATAGAAGCACGTGGTTTAGAATGCATAATGAGACGCATGAAGATGTCGTGGTGGCGGGCAGTATAACTTATCTCATGCAGTTAATAAAGGAGCAACAATGCGCGAAAGTTTTCATAACAGAGATATGAAATATATTTACACTTCGCAGCTATACTTGCCTGGGCTGGGACGCGCAACCTCGCTCGAACTTTTATCTCACAATGGGATCGTCTTGCAACGTGCGCTACCACAGCACGATATGGCAAGTTCCTGGTTAGCCACACATATTCATGAGAATCACTAGGGTCTTGATCTAGCCGTCACTAAAGTCTATTTTATTCTCTTTCTCTGAATGACGCTTGGTGTTGAATGTTGTGTACTGCTAATAGATATCCTTTATTTTCCACCGAACATACTGCGCATGTGCTGTTTTGATGACTAGAAAAAGATCGGCACCTCTAGCGCTGGACGTGCATCAAATCAAGAGCTCGGATATTTGTCACGTCCTGTCGACGTATTAAATAAAGAGCACAAGCTTCCGAAACACTTCATGTTTGGAAATTCTGCGGATAAAAAGTTTTGGTTAATTATGATCATAATACGTGCATAGCATGCCATGGATACAAAACAGAACACTTTCAGAGCTACAGCATAAAACAAACAGCTTGCAGAACTGCATCCTCCACTGGTGCGAGCCAGTGACATTACTCCATTCTCATAAATCGCCGTGTGAAAAGGTGTTTAGATGTGCGCTTGTGAACTGTCGGCGAGCAAATCTGTCGAAACGAATGCTGGGGCTGGTATGTGTACTGTGTGCGGTACAGTACAGTAAGTTGAGCTTCAGCATTCTGTCAATTGAATACCATGGTTGCGCCGAAGAACTAAGCATAACTTAGGGGTAAAGGAATGTTCTCGCACACGTCTACCAGGTGCTCACGCTATGCGCCCAGGCAAAGTATTCCTATTTTACAGTGGAACAAAATGCGTCCTCCTTTCACCAGTTTTGTGCGGTAGCAAGGTCAATAAAGATACCGTCACATTTTTTGCATGGCGATGTACCTAGAGCGTGTGCAAAGAAGGAAAGCTGGAAGTTGGGAAAATGTACTGTCTGTGTAGCATGTCATAAGGAATTGCATCAACGGGTGGCATGTTCTGACCGCGTTTATGACTGTCTTCTCTTCACCAAGGCTAGCTATATTTAGCATTGTCCCGGTTTACATAACTGAAACTTGCTTGGCCCCTTGTTTTAGAGGGCGTAGGTGTGGGCTAGAATGTTAACAATCTAATGCGGGCATATTGAGTTTATAGAGACGCTTAGAAGTGAAAGACTATTATACCTATAAATAGTTTCGCCCAGACTTGAGCCTCAATGGCAGGGCTGACACCGTAGATCAGAGTGTCTCGCTCTGCAACTTCCAGGTATCAGTATCATGATCAGTTTGAAAAACAGAAATAAGCGAAGCATTGTTTTGGACTAGCAGGTGAGCTACCGAAATAAATGCGGCCAAAGAGGTTCTTACCATTTAGAAGAGTTGTACAGGATAGTTTTCTTTTCTAGTACGAATGACTGGTTTAATTTGGAAGATGTACTAGACAAGTAAAGCTGTAAAGCAGGCCTGAAAGGACAATTAAGATACAAGGGCCGATTTTCCTTTGCAATGTTTGATTTGCAAAGGTCATAGAGGCTTACAAAAGCGCAATAAACTCTTCAAATATCGGCTGCAAAGAAGGCTAGGTTGCAAGTATTTGAGTAATTGGGGATTCTTCTCCAACTAAGGAAGAAGTGTGTTAATTATCCGCAACTTAGCCGATTTACTCACGCGGTCAGATTATTAAAAGCCCGAAGCTGACAAGGTGGAACGACAACCGAAATTTTCCTGCAGACAAAAGCGAACGAATGAGATAATTCAGCGTGGCTAACGAAACCACAGTTCAGCGGGCGAGCTGAGTAGGTAGAAAAAGGCGGGCTACAGCGCACACAGTGCATAGAGGTTAACCCATGTATGATCATGCGGCTTTGTCTTCCTTCCATTTTTTGGCAGCGACCTGTGCTCGAATGACACAGTTTGCCCTCTTCACATGGAGTCTTAAATCATGGAGTTAAAATGCTGCCCCACAGGCACACTGCCAGACATTCGTAAAGCGATTAGCTGAGATGCGCAGCCTTTGTCAAAAGTATAAGGCTTAAGGTGTTTGCTTCTGGGCTATGTTATGCAACCCGTTATGCATCTCCGGCGTTCCACGTCCCTTGCAGATGTGAGATATTTCGTCCCTACTATTTTCTAAAGTTAATACTTCAACGAATGCTACATTGGCCCCACTACACGGCTTGTAAGCAAACCCTATTGGGCTCTTTGTTCGTCAAACCTGTACGTATAGTCACAGAGATTAGGGGAATTAGTGTGCGAAAACAGAAATGGGTGCAAAATTCAGGTTTAGACATTCATTATTTTGGCCATGTTGACCATTCTGGAGACATGAATAGGTGAACGAAGGCTGCGCAAGAAAAAAAAAACGTCGCTTTGTTTTCATGGTCACTTCCGTACTGAACGTCTCCTAATTATTCAGGAAACGAGGCGATGACTTCACGGTTGCTGCTTCCCCTCGTGGGAGTCCTATGTTTGGCGGGCACCGGTCGGGGCCTGGACAACGGACTTGCCCGCACGCCGCCCATGGGATGGCTCTCGTGGGAGCGCTTCCTGTGCAACATTGACTGCACCACGGACCCGGAGAACTGCATCAGGTACGGCGATCTGTATTAGAGGTGAAGACGAAATAAAAAAGCATACCAGAAATACTTGCGCTAACATGGAAACAAGGACTTCTTGTCAGGAAGACACGTGCCACCTAATGCAGAGACCACTGACTCTTGAATTACCTCTGGTATCCCGAAAGGGTTAGGTATTTTAGCGTTTATTAATTGCATCCTAACCGCATTCTGCCGCAAAGGCAACTGCAGAAGACCACTCAGACTAGCCTTTAGTGTGCTCGCTAGCATAATTAATAATGCACGTAGCGTTCGTTTGCAGCGCTTAAAAGGGATTGCTGTGAGCTCTTCTTCAGTTTTTTTTTATTTTGTGATGTTTATTGACTAAGGGCATAAAGGAGGCATGTAATGATGGTTGAAAGAAAAACATGGTTCCTTAGTCGTTTACTTCAGAATGTACGTTCGTTTAATGAATTGATAATTGCGCGTGAACTCGTTACTGCATTTGCTTTTATGCACCCGCGTTACTCATTATTTGTGCATGTGCACAGATAAGCGCCTCATGAGCAGTAATCGAGTTCTGTGTGCTGTCGTTCGCAAGCAGCTGAGTTGTTTGTACTTCGATCAGTGAGGCCGCTTATAGCTCCTACATTGGCGAGCCTTGCATTGCTTTCTGGCACAGTCGGAATGACCTGTACACCGTACATGTATGCGGTCCTTTGTGCGGCATTCGAAGGGGAACTCGATATAACAAGCAAGCGAAGGATCAATCATTCCGTTCGCTCGTGTTTTGTGTGGCGGACAATGGAAGGCCACAGTTTTGAAACTGCACAGTGAAGTCTATCATTTTCCGCACATGTGGGCCTTCAAGATTTTGCGACAAGCAGCGGCCAGGAGGGGACAAAGGCTACAGCTGTCGCTGTCTTTCCGCGGTACTAGGACTGAATTACTAACAAGAAAACCGTGCTCTCGAATGACCAACCTCTCTCTTGTGAGAAAAAAAAAAAGGCTGTTGGAAACGCTCTTCTCTTCAGGATTACGGCCACAGCAGGCTCCTGCTCAAAATAAACATGAACTCGCGTTTACTGACTGCGAAGTGTTGCTCGATTTTACCGTTACGAGGCTTACCAGACGCGGCAGTTCAAGTGCAAGGATTTTTCCAAAAGCACTTCGTGCTGGAGGCGTCGTGACACTGAAGCAAACTGAAGCACGAACAAAACTAGTATTTGCCACTTGAGCCACAAGGAGCTAGAGCTTTATAAAATAGCGAGTGTCTGGACCATGGGTGATTAATCATGGCGGACCTGAGTAATGCGAGAGACTATCTGGGCGAATAAAACTAGGTTGGATTATCTTGACAGACGCACCGAAGTGATGAACGACAGCTTAGAGACCGAAATGGCTGTTTGGGCGAGTTGGTTTGTCATGATGAAAGATTTAGTGCTTGCACACGAGGACGAAGATGAGGACGTGTTGTCTTGTTTATGTTCGTTCGTTTGCAAGCCCTAAAAGCTTCATAAAGCGTAGAGATATTCTGAAAAGATGTATACAACGAAAGTAATCGGTCGGTACTCAGTTATGTAGCCTTACCTCGACGGCTAGCAAAATGCTTGAATTATGAATATAAAGATAAAGGAATATGGCGGGAGTAACGCTAAAAGACCGATATCTCAGATTAGCAAAGATTTCGAAATAAACCAAGGGTAAGTTACATTTGATCTGAACTTAGAATGACTAAACTTTAGACAGGTCAGGTAATCCGAGGAACTGATGGTGGCTAGTCTAGTGGAAAGCAAGAATGGATATCGAAGGAAAGTGTAATTGGGGACGTCAGGAAATTGGGTGGAGCGGGGGAGAAATATAATTAAATGAAGTGGGGTGTCCAAAGCTGGCGCAGGACAACAGTTAGTTGGAATCCGTGAGGAAAGCTTTCGTTCTGTGGGGAACTCCCTTTTCTCCCTCACCTTTATGTCCCCTCAACCCTTTCCTTCTGTGCATGGTAACAAACTAGCTGGTCTCATCTGCCGGTTAATCTCCCTGCCTTTCCTCCTCCTCCTCCTCGTCCAGCTAATAGTGATGATATAAACGCGCCTCCTCAGCACTACGATACGTTCTAATTTGTTTTTTACTTGTTATATTTCGGTATTTTAAAAGGCGCCATTATTAGAGTTCCAAATTTAAAGTCAACTTTCACGCATTCATGTTTCAGAGCCTCTTGAATCAGCGATGTAACGTAAGCCGCGGGTAAAATATACTTTTCTGAAGCCAGTATTAATCTTCGGAGTCAGCGACGCTTACCCCAGGATGGGATATTGCTTGGTGGAGCCACAACTTGGGTCAAGTGACAAGTACTTATGAAAGAAATCCAATAACGCTGTCGCTTACGCAACGAAGCTTTTCACCGGCGGCGCTTCCCTTGTTTTACTCATCTGCGTACTCACGTGGATGTACAGTCGTCCACAGACCTGTCTAGAGCGCTTGAACTCCGTGCCGTCTGCGCTCCGCAGCGCGAAGAGCGACCTCTAGCGGCAGCGCCTGGTTCGAGATTGCGCATCTTTGAGTATCGTCTGAGCATCAGACATGCGCTATCTCGAACCAGGCGCTGCCGTTAGACGTCGCTAGACGTCGCTATGCGCGCTGTGGCGCGCAGACGGCACGGAGTTAGAGCGCTCTAGACAGGTCTGTGTACGACTGTACCATCTTGCCAAAATTAAACAGGCAACCGAGGTTGTTACTGGCCCTGCAGTGGACGACTTTTGGCTCCCCTTAAATTCTAAATATGTGGAAGTTAGGGAAAACCCTTGTCGTTGCCTTTGAGACATTTTGGTCTTTAAGGGGGCTGTAAGGGGTCGAACTCAAGGCTGAGAAGCAAAAGCCGTTGCCTGGCTGCTTTTTGGAAAAGATCGCAAAGCATTTTAAGCAGAAGTCAAGTTCAAGAAAAAGGAGCCGCCGCTCATGAGCGTTCTGTACAAATGTTCCAGATGACATGCGCCATGTCTGTAGAGTACATGTCCATGAAACTGCCAGTCGTCTCAAACTTAAAGGGGTCTACTGACTTTTTTCGAGCATTTTTCTTTTGCGGCAATATAAAGCTGGTTGCCCAAGTAAACGAATACCTGGCTGTGGAACTCAGAAGCATATCAGAAATATTGAAGACGTAATTTTTACCCACAGGAATCTCGCTTTCTCTTGGAATTCGCGTCTGCAAACCATGACATCAGGAACACTACGACCGCCGCGCCTCCAAGCAAGCGTGCAGGGGCAAAATGAGCATGACAAGCGAGATGCATAGGGGTTATAGTTTAAAGCGCCTTAGTGCTGTGTATAGTCGCCAGATGCGCTTTTTTTATTCATCGGCAGCGAGCGGCTCTACAAGACAATGGCGGACATCATGGAGACGCAAGGTTACCGAGATGCTGGATACGAGTTCGTAAACGTCGACGACTGCTGGATGTCCAACAGGCGCGACGTTGACGGACGTCTGCAACCCAATGCCACCCGATTCCCGCACGGCATCAAGGCGCTCGCCGACTACGTGAGTCGAGAGCCTCTTATCCGGCTTTGTCTACAAACCAACTCAAATACAAACTGTTCGTTTCCAGCAAAAACAACACCCAGGGGCGTGTTTAATTTTGTCTTGTACTTACCACGACAGTGTCAACAACACAAATCTCGTCACACGCAAACTTAGACACCCGCAAAAAACAAGATAACAAAATTGAACGGATGAACAGACAATCTTGCGATCAACGTGCGTAAGCAGTGGTGATTTTGCCTGAATGCTTTTATGATTAAATGTTTTTCATATGATTCTTTTACTTCTGGTGCTTTACCAGAAACGCCTGAACTTGCGTCAGATCATCCCGTATTTTCTTTTGCTGGTTTACCTGAACACGCCGCAGTAATGCACCCCCCTTTGATTGACAGGCTGCCTTGGGCTTGTTGCAATTTTGTTTGCGATGAGTGACTAACCGCGATGCTTGCCGCTGACGTCTTGCTGCTTGGTGAGCTCGCCGAACCGTCTCAGGCTCCTCGCTGACGTCTGACGTCCTTCCTCGCTGGCATCCTGGGGCTGGCAAAGCACGCAAGCGCGCAGCTTTCGGGAGCGAAGAGAGACACTTGCACAAGAAAGCACGGTACAATAGTACTATAGTACTATAGCGCGAGCGGCAGAGGGACCTCGGCGCGGCCACACCTCTCGATTGACGTTACCGTTTCCACGAGTGCCTCCAAGCATTCATTGCCCTCACCCCTCGCTATCTCGCTCCTAACTTTATGCCTTAATCCCTTCATCACCTATAGGTGAAATGTATGGGGCTTCACTTCACCCTGACACCATATTCCTGGCAATAGGGTTTAGCAGCAGTCCTTTTGCACAAAAATATGTCATTTGGCTTCACTATGCATACTGTTGATTCCTGAGTGCCTACCTTGGCTGCAATTATGAGACCGAAGCTGCGGTTCAGAAGGCTAAGAGAGAATGAGTTGAAGTTCACGAGGGATGTTGTTGTGGGCTAGTTGTGGGCTAGCTCTCTTTAAGTTTTGAGAATGAGTTATTGTCTAAGCGGATTCTTCTTCAAAAGCCGTTTTAGCTCCGTAAAAACACTTTATTTCAAGTACATTTGATTCCAGCGATTTGGTAGGTGTAAAGAATACATACTCGCGGGGAGTTTTCCCTGTCAAAAAGGAACTGAGATGGAGGTGCTGCTACATCGTGAGATGCTTCGTATTTAGCTTCCTTTCTTTGATTCTTCTTTCTCTCATTCCTGTCTACCGCTTTCTCTGCTTGCTGTCCGAAAACCTCCTCACGACATGGCTTCGCGATTTTGGAAAGCAGTCAAATGAGAAGCACGTTAGAGCAGCGAAAAGCTTGAAACACAAAAACGCAAGATGTGAAGAGCTTCCCGGGTTCTTGCCGTTACCTTTACGAAAAGCAGTGCTTCATGCCTTCTTTTTTCCCCATTAGCTTGTTAGCTCGGAAAAAGTCCTGTTATCCACTAAGCCCCATGCGTTATGGTGTCTCCTTTCTTCCTGTGGATGTGACGAGGCAATTGCTTAAGAGCTTGCGATGTCGTAACCACTCTGATTAGTTATCGTAGAAATGGCGTGTACGCTGCAATTCACGTCGAAACTCAAGAGATATGAAAACGAGTGGCTCACTAGGTGAATGAACGGGAAGAGGGTGGGTCCTTACTTATTTCTGCCCACATTTTCAAGCGTTACGCACCGAGTCAGCGGACAACGTTCTTTTCGCAGGAGTTCTGATAGCAGGACTGTATGTCGGTGTCAACATCCGGTCGCCGTTGTTACTTCTGCATTACCACCAACGCCACGTACCCGAACGGTTGTGTGGAATAACTGAGCACCGCTTAAAGCGTATCAGTGTATTCCGGCTAAGAGCGCGTTTGTTACTGACGTCATCTTCACAGTGGCTATGAAGATGTTGATGCGGCAGCAATACGAGAATGAGAGCCCAAACGAATGCAGGAGGTACGTGTCCGCCGATAGCTGTTCAGCGTCACAGACTCCATACTTGGCTATGCAAGCACAGAAATGCGGGGTAAAATTAACCGCAGTCTAAAGAACTCAATGCTTTATGGATGGTGAGGGGTTCTACTCCAATGAAAAGGTGTGGTATGGTATGGTATGGTACGGTACGGTACGGTACGGTACGGTATGGGTATGGGTATGGGTATGGGTATGGGTATGGTATGGTATGGTACGGTACGGTATGGTACGATATCGTATGATATAGGCTGTGAGGGACGCCGTATCGATGAAGACCAAAGAGATGGAGGGAGTAAATGGCATATTTAATAGCAAAAATAAAAACCTTCCCGGGAGTGCTCCTCAGTCCGGGAGCCCTTCCAGAATGAGTGAATGGGAGGGGGCTCAGATGGGATGGGGCACTCTCAGATGTAATTACATTGTGTGACCCACTTGAGGTTTTTTAACGGCCGCTGGCATCGCTCAGTACTACACGGGCACTACTTGCGCACGGGGACTTGAGTGAATTCCTTTTTATTAGGACACAAAGCAAGCCCATAGAACAGGCGCCATTGCAGTGCACTTGTGTTTTTCATTTATTCATCAAATCGGTGAACTCCATTAGTCCAGCTTCTCATCCTAACAATGAACTCGCATTTTGCGAATGCCTAACATATCAGTCACTGCTTCACTGAATGCATGCATCCCGCACAAGGTTTTCTGATTTTATTTTATTCGAATACTTTCCAAGTGTTGTATGAAAGAGGCTGTCGGTAAGCTTAAGTAGGTCATGAAGGCTGTTCTGTTCCAGAAACCTGATCAGGCTCCTAACGCTATTTCCTTTATTGCGTCACCGCTGCGTTCTGCTCCCAGATCCACTCCAAGGGCCTCAAGTTCGGCATCTACCAGGACTCCGGCCTGAAGACCTGCGCGGGCTACCCCGGCAGCCTGTGCCACTACATGACCGACGCGCGCACCTTCGCTGACTGGGGTGTCGACATGCTCAAGCTGGACGGGTGTAACGTCAACCCGCGCATCATGGACATCCGTGAGCAACTCTGCATTTCCACACGGTCTAGCTCAAGCGATAAAAGTGAAAAGAGAAACAGACAGAGTTTTCGTTCGAGTGTTAGATAACGGGATCCCCATTTCTGGAGTGGAGTTTGAATGCCACGCTATCTTAGTGGCGTCTCCCAACCCACTGCACTAACGTCATTTCATCTTCGCGTTGTCGATCATAGGCCCGTGTACTGTGGGATGCCAGTGTACGTCGAGGAGCCCCAGATGGCCCAGAATTATCCGGAGCCTTCCACTACGGCGTCCCTCATAGCCTTAGTTTCTCTGGGACGTCAAACCCCTACAACCCAAACCAATATAATCAGATCATCGGATTAGGTAAAGTTTTATGTGTTCATTTCATGCTAAATATTTTCTGGTGTCTACAAACAACAAAATTTCTTCTCTTTTTACTTTCGATATATGCTCGAAGGAAAGGAAAATAAAGGAAAGGGAAGACACGCAACTCGACGGAGTTATATATTTCAGTAGTTTACGGTAAGCATAGCACCTGTCTTGCGACACTTTTCTCTGTGCCGCTTTTTTCATCTTTCTTCCTTTTTGCCACGCCAAAAATTTTTCAAGTAGAACCATGTTAATACGTAATTTCCCTCGAGTAGGGGAGCGTGTGGAAATTTCGGTGTAAAAGAAGAGAAGAAAACTGCACAAAGTAAGAGACTGTCTCGTTGATAGGCGATTTCGTCATAGCTCAAAAGTTTCGCCAACTTGAATTCAGCGGTTACTTCAGGTCAGGTGTATCGCATCAACCTTAACGTAAAATTTTTCAGCTCATTTATGTTTCTTTTTTTTAGCGTAAGGCTCCCTGTCCAAGGTAATCCTTTTAGGACGGTTTCTGCTGGACTATACTTTGCTCAGCACCCTGTGTGCCTCATTACCCCTCGTGCGTCTTGCGAAAGCCTCATTATTCCTCGCAAAACCTGATTATTCGCTTTACGGTTTCGCGATCCCGGCGACGAGTCAAGGATCGTCAGTTGGCGGCACTTCTGGACAGCTTGGTTGTCACGTTCGAAATTTTCCGAAAGAGCCGCAAAACTCTTCGCAATATTCCGAAAAACTCCGCAAGAGTCGACAACTGCGTTCGAAAGAAAGGCTTTATGTTTAGAAAATGTGTCCAGCGCAGCCGGAGCCAGAAGTTAAAAAAATTAAAGTTGACACACGTTGCAGCAGTGAGATTAGCATAAAGCAGTATTTTTCGCAATAAATAGAAGAGATTAATGATGCAGGATTCATAAAAAAAACGTTATAGGTGGTTGTTCCTTCATCTCTTTATTTAAGTGTTTTCTGTGTGCTGAGTCTCATAACCATGTGCTCTTTATGCAGTGTACCCTGCATACACACAGGCCCTCAATAGGACCGGCCGGAAAATGGTGTTCTCATGCAGCTGGCCAGCCTATCAGGTCGACCTTGGCATGAAGGTTGGTTGAGTACTTTTGATTTTCCCAAAAATGATTTTCTCTCTCGCAGTAAGATTTGGTACTCAAGAGCTCGTTCCTGGCTTCGATGTGTTATGCTTTCACAACGACGCTTATTGAGTACGCCTCGCTAGTACTGAACGCTTAAAAATAAGTTCCTAATTTGAAAAAAAAAAGAACTGTACCCATGAGAGCGCCTACAATTCGCTGTGATGTTTTGTAACCGGTGCTTTCGCATATGCACGCGGACGGCGTCAAAAATAGCGGGGTTCCTGATTACAAGTTTATATAAAGTTTTTCGTGTCACCTTTCCTAGTCGGGATCATGAAATAGGCAGGGTTCGACCACAGCAGTTTCAGGTACCCCAGGAAAACGGCATGGTATAGACAGGACATGTTTGATCTGGATTCGGACCGAAGATGTAAATTTGAGCTTATGGTAACGTACGACAAGACATTAGATTCTTCTTTATGCAGTCGTGCCCTACTCCCCCATCCTTCCCTTTCGAGCGCAGCCCAACTACCGGGCCATCGGCCGATCTTGCAACATGTGGCGCAACTACGACGACATCACGGACTCCTGGGACAGCGTGCTGTCCATACTTGACTACTACGCCACAGTCCAGGACACCTTGGTGGGCGCGTCGGGCCCCGGACGTTGGAGTGACCCGGACATGGTGTGTTCCAAACCATGATGCTCTCTTACAGAATGTTCTTTTGTATACTGCATAGTCTCGTAGCCGCTTACGTTTGAAGCCATTTAGGTGCTGAATGGTTTAATTGTTTAATAGTCAAGGATGCAGTCGAGTATACAGTGAATGAGTCAGCCCTGAGATTGGGGTAAATAGCGTCTTCTGTCCTTTTGAGCATGATCTGCGCGCTGCATGGGCACTGAAGGAACTCGCTATTATTGGAACCAATAGTCGTGCCGGCTTACAACCGCCGGATTCAAAACCATTCGCACTGAATGGAGACTTAGGCAGCTGTGCAGTTAAGGTTAAGGGCGACAGGCGTTCACGTCTATAACGGCGGTGGCCCTATCGGAGTGATCTTCATTGAGCAAACCCGACACCAATGAACGCAGAGGCTTCGGCATCATTCCTAAAGAGTTAAAGTGAAGAGCTTAAGAGTGCTTACAAGCTACGCCAGCTACATGAGATATTTTATTCGCCACTATTTGACAGGGTAGCAATGATAACATGAAGTGCCTGCAGACGCCCGTGAGTGTTGAATTTTCGCAGTGATCCATCTCATAACCGCCGTCCTCTTATCGCCGTGCTTGTGGGTGATGCGCAGCTTATCATCGGCAACTACGGCCTGAGCTACGACCAGAGCAAGGCCCAGATGGCGCTGTGGGCCATCCTGGCTGCACCACTCTTCATGTCCGTCGATCTGAGGACGATTCGACCAGAGTTCAAGGAGATCCTGCTCAACAAGCAGATCATCGCCATCAACCAGGACCCGCTTGGCAGGATGGGAAGGCGCATCGTGACGGTAAGTCACCCTGAGCTGTTAGCGCGCAGCTGTATTATCTAAGAGCTCCCCTTGCCTTGAGATCACCTCGTGGTCGTCGTCTGCCCGAAACGACGCCACCACATAGTAATGTCACATGAGCCATTTTCATGAGTTGAGTGATTTATGGCTCTAATTACTGATTAACTGAATCTTTCAACACGTTCTGTTATAGCATTATATTTCCATATATCCCGGTTACATTGCCGCTGACGCTAAAAGTTGTAACTTTACGCGAACGCCTCTCCAACCTTTAATTATTCCTTCACTGCCGCAGGAGAAAGGCATCGAAGTCTGGGCTCGACCGGTGACGCCGCTGGCCGACGATGGCTCGACCTCGGCGGCCATCGTGCTCTTCAACCGGCGACACATCGGAGGCCCCGTAAAGGTCACCATCCAGCTGGCCAGCATCGGCCTCAATTACTTCAACGGCTACAAGGTGGCGGACCTGTACGACTCGTCCTCCCCGGTGGCCTTGTTCAAGCCACTGGATGACATCACGGTGGCCGTGAACCCGTCCGGCGTGGTGATGCTCAAGGCTGAACCCGTGCCCGCACCTCGCCCCAAGGAGCCGCAGCAGCCACAGCAACAACAGCCACAGCAGCAGCAGCCCAGCGCACAGGGAGGCGAAGGAGGAGTCGTTTCCAAGCCTGCGGAGGAAAAGATCGCCGAAATTATCGCCACCAAGACAGGTGGCGGTGGCCTTACGGGTGGTGCGGGTAACGTAGGTGGCGCTGGAGAAGTAAGCACAGGAGGCGAGTCGGGTGGTACCGGAGGCACGACCGGTGGGGCTGAAGCCAGCATTGGAGCGGGCGGCGGAGGTGCAGGAGCGGGTGTAGGTGGCATTGTCGGCGGCGGAGCTGCTGGCGCAGGTGGTGCAGTTGGCGGGGCCGGTGGCGGCGCAACGGCAGGCGGTGGCGCCAGCAGCGGTGGTGGTGGTGGCGGGTCGGAAACCGTTGTGGTTAAGGTTCCCGAAGGTACCAAGTCCGGGATCACTGCTTAGACGTCGACACTGAACAGATTCTATTGTAGTAGTGAACCCACGGATTGGAGCATGAGGCGATATAAAAAATTGAGAGAAAAACGATTTACTTGAGACTCGTTAAAAAATCGTTAAAGAAATTTTTCACTTTAAAAGCACCAGATTTTACGTGTTTAACAGAAAGAGAAAAAAAACGAGGTTGCGTCAATTTGGCCGAACTGCAGAAAGCATTCTCTCGCATGACATGAACAGTGTATGTACAGTTATTAGTTAATAAACACACCCAATGTTTCTTCTTGGGGGTTTGTTTTGTTTATATGCCAGATTTTTCGTTTCCGCCAATGTAACAGGTCATAATTATGAATTAAATTATTATAATATTGCACGAGGAGCAATACTAATTAAGAAGGACCGAACCCGGATACCGATAAAAGGAGCAGCACCGTGTAATATGGATTGCAAAGAATAACGTTCAAATGAAAAAGAAAATTACTAAAATCAAACGCACTCCAAGTAACAGGCCGCTGCAAGCATCGTAACGCTGTTAGAGCCAAAGTAAATTTTTTTGAGCCGAAAATAAATATTTTAAGCCAGGAAATGGAAGCAAGATATGACGACAGCATGGACAAGCGAAATCGGCACCTGGAAAAGTTTGTGGTGCGCCAGCCCTACCAAGACGTTCCATTACCGTGGCGCATGTGGAACTACTGAGTGCGTACGATATGAAAAAATATATGTGGATGGATGGATTTTTTTTTTTATGGCGCAAGGGCATCTATGGCCAAAGAGCGCCGCGGCACAAGGTATTTTTCGATTACACAAGGCAGGGTCAAAGACCCATTTTCCAAGCATTTCATCCTAAATAAGCCGAGCACCAGACCAAGCTTGTAGCCATTGTATCACTAGTGGGAACTCGGCGGCACTGGGGATCAAACCCCGCACCTCCCGCATGCGAGGCGGATGCTCAACCACTCGGCCACCGCTGCGGTACTTGAATATTGGTATGCTTTCTGTATTTTTTTCATATCATTTCTACACACTTTTCGTATAGCTCTACATTACTTCTACATGATGCGGAGGACATATGAATTGCGACTTTTTGTCAAGAACATCCGTATCATACAGACTATGTGGTTTTCAGGTGGGGCATATGGAAAACATAGAGGGGCATAATAATCGTCATATGAAACATTTCGCTAGGTATCACAGAAAAACTGCTTGTTGTGTGTCTGTTTTTCGCGCTGTTTATCCAAGGTGGACAAACTCCTCTCTATAATATGAGCCGGACACAAATAAAAAACAGGCTCAGCGAAAGTTTTTATAAGACATCTTTAGCGTCTACTACGTGCAAGCATTCAGGTGAAATATACGTACGCAAGGTTCCAGCTCGCCACGTAAGTGCAACGTCGTGCGGATATTTTTATTTCTCATTGGCACGTGACACTAACAAATATGCCGATAGTGCGGCGCACGTCGTCGTTGAAGCATGTTCAAAGAATCCTTAAAACCGTCTTGAACCCTTCCGCCTTTGCTTTTGGGCATGGTAAATTTCGAGTGGCCATATGCAGAGAATCCGCGCAAGCGTGAAATCGAGTTTGTAACGAACTTAACCTTAGTTTGCCTTACAGGCTACAACACACAAAATTATCCGACTCAACATTTTTGGAACTTCGGGACCCTCTCTCACCTGAGAAGCTAATGCGAGGAATTCGCGTATAAAACCTTGTCTTGATATAAGGTTGTTATTCAGAGCTTCTTTTATTTTTTCTCAAAGACTTCACCTTTCAAAAGTTTTAGCTAGTTGCTTGTTGAAAAGGCACTCAATGCGAAGACGCGACTTTCTGCTCAAAGAAGCCATTCTTGCGTGTGGTACGGACTTAGTTTTGCCACTCAGTGCGCACTTCATTACTTGTCGTATGAGAATGCTATATGTGCCTGGTTGCTCCTAGACACGAAGAGGGCAAACCCTCGGCAAGGGAATTCATTAATTAACATGGTGAAATTGCAGTGGCAACTATGCGTTGCACAGGTGCTGTTGAATCCAAGAAAACAAAGCAAGAAAAGAATTAAACAAGCAAGCATATCGTGTCATGACTTTTGAAAGGCAAACGCCTTCAATGCAAAGCCCAACATTTATTTAAAGGAAGAATTTTGCGGAGTAAATGGTACAATACACTGAGGTTAAATGCCAATGACATCGTTTTAAATGGTAGAAATGGTAGAAAACTTTGTGTGTAAACTGCCAATTTCGAATTTACGTATTCGCGTAAACTAATACACTGAAAAATTTACTAAGGAATTCACAGAAACACATTCAGAGCAGGAAATAATGTTTGCGTGCCACAATAGAGCCTAGGATGCCAGTTGTTTACAAGTAAAAGGACAAACACTGTTGTTTTAAACGTCATAACAATAAAGAGCCGTTTGAAGAAAATTCAAGCACTGACACTAAGATACAGTTCCCTATAGGGCACCGACTAGTGATATGTCTACGTGTGAATCCTCCAGGTATCATCACTTTCAGCAAAAAGCGCTAAATACTAAAAGAAAAGGAAAAAAAAGTCTGGACCTGGACGGGCTCAACGAGGCTTGCAATTACCAAACCGTGGCTTCGGATCGATATTTTGAAACGTGCTAAGTAACTCTGATGAGGGTAACGTATTGAACTACTCCTGTCACCTACAGCTTAGGCTGACATTTGTCTAGATCACTTCCAGTGACCCCAGTGTCACTAAGAGCCCAGCAATACCATAAAGTATACCACTGGATAGTTAACGTCATGTGAAGGAAAAAAATTAGGTGAACACTTAAGTTCCACCTTCGTGTGACGCAATAGCTTTAACGGTTATTTGCTGCTTTATTTTTTAACTAGTACATCTTTCTGATTACACACATTCATTTGCATACATCATCAGACATGCTAGACCACGTGATAAACTACAAGACACACAAGGCCTCCATTTAACCAAGCCAAACGAACGTGCGTCAGTGGCCTATAGGATAGCGTATTTGATACGCAACGGAGGGGTCATGGCTATGATTCCCGACCAATTATTTCAATTTTATCTTCAGCGTAATTAATTTACTTTACATCCCTATACGTCATAATTAGATATAAGTCATATTACGACCTCATAGTCACAGTTTAACCCCAGTTTTAATCATTTCGATTCCACAGCTCAACGGGCGAGGTCGGAACTCGCTCGTCGATTCCTGAATTAGTGTGACAAAGCGCGCGGCTTTGCCTCTGAATGTCCGCTTTAATGTCGTGTTAATATCAGAGGAGGCACTTTCGCAAAGTCATCCTTCCACTTGCGACAATGGTGTCCCTGGTCTTACAGCGTTGTGTTTCCTTTTTCTTTTTTTTTGCGCGGAGGGAGGGACTTGACTAAATTAACACCGTCAGTAGACGGGTGTGGAGCCACTTCACGATTCTTGCTCTCATCATACGCAGACAGGTCACGGCCGATAAATTTTGCTCATTCACCCTTCTTATAGATGTGGTGCAGCAGTCGGAATCTCAAATTATATTGCGCAATGGCCAATGTTTGCAGTTCATTTTTCTACTCAAACATGCGGAACAAAGTGATGAAGACCCCTAGCGTCCCCGTACGGCACCACGAAAATACGGAGGAATACTGTGTTTGTGCGCGACCACGACACTCAAACTCCCCAGCCTCCTCGCAGCACTTCTCAGGAACAGACACCAGCGCAATTTGGCTTGAAGTCAACCGTATTTAACATTTATTTGCTCGTTTGTTTTTAGGACAAGGAGATGAGCTATGTTTAGAACTTAAGGTAAAGTAGCATGAGATCCTCCACACTTCTCTCCCCCCCCCCCCCCCCAAAGTGCGAGGAGCTCCCATCCTCAAGCGCACGTCCTACATATACTAATTGCTACTCGGGTAACATCAAGGTATACTAACGTGAGGCTCATGATCCTCGAGAGAACTGATATCGGCTAAGAAAGAAAGTCTCTGACGACCTTCGCCGTGGGAATCACGTTTCAGGCCTGGGTTCAAGAAAGCGGCCTAATTGGTCCCCCTGTGTGGAATCCCCGCATGACACCGCCGTGGTCCCAACTCGGCCGTCGAAGGCAGCTAGCTGTTGTGCCAGAAATTCTGGGCATCATTTTTCAAGCACGTGATCGCAGGCATGTAGCGTCAACAAATACTAACATTTTACTGGCGCGACGGGTGGCAACAGCGCGAGTGGACGCGGGCTATAGAAAGGAGTGTACGCAAGTTAAAAAAAGAAACAAGCCCACAGCTCTCTTCAGCTGCAGGCGTGGCCGCTTGTTTAAAGGAGAATGCGGGTACTGAGATCGCAAAAAATCGCGAAAAAGTCGATTTCTAGAAAAATAGCTTTTCGCACTAAATATACGTTAAACTACAATTTCGAAAAATATACACGCTAAAAACGATCCCAAAGTAAGAAAAAAATGAACACTTTGAGAGTCGCGCGGCTGAAAAAAGAAGCAGGAGCTTCGAAATTACGTTCCACTTCACGCGATCACAATTCTGAAAAGACTCGTTTCGCGCCCTTTTTAAGATGGCACCACGGCAGCGCAGCTAGCGCTACAGCCATTCAATTTCTCAATTTATGGCGGCTCAGTAAAGAATGACTTCAAACCTCTTTATCTCTGTTCGTGATCTTAAGGATATAGTATCTACGTTACAGGCTTTTTTTGTAGCCAGGCTTGGACAATTGAAATGAGCTTGGTATCATTTTTTTCCCGGACGATCACAGTTGAGCATTGATGCTAGTCTTTCTGGCTTTTAGGTCACACATTAAGTTAAGTTATTTTCCTAAATTACCAGCCAACCCTTTTTGTGTGTTCCATTCATAGATTTTTTTAGCAAGATAATTGCACCGAGGAAAGTGTAAAAATAGCATCATCGAACAAAGTGGATCTTGGGTGATGCATGATGCAGTTCTGTAAATATTTCTATTAATTTATAAACATTTTCAGCTAAAGGCCTGTAGTGAAGAGCACAATTAAAATCACAAAAAGTCCTTATAACTCATATTCTCTTTGATTTATTCAATCTGACTGCATATTTTGACTCTGCATAAAAAAATCACACATTCGTGGTTAATATGATGAAAACACTGCCATAAATAAAAAATAGTTTCAAGACTACAATCCCCCCATGAGCCTGCTTTGCACGTGCAACAGTACACGTTGCTTCATTGCAGCTTTGCGGGTTAATGTGAAAGGCGAGTTCTAAGTGACCGCACAAACTTTCGGCGTATCTAGGTTTTGCTGATGCGCACCAACCTCCTGCGCATTTCAAGCACTACAATTTTCCTTCGCAGATGGAAGCACTTAAGTGCTTGTAGGAAGCAAAAGATTCTAACGGAACGCTCAGAAACGCTTGAGGTTCTTGACGTATACGCACGTGTAGACAGGAAGAGAGCTCGAAACTTTACTTCTGAAAAAAAAAAAACAGACTGGGGGTCATGTTCTCAATAAGGTTATCGTAAGTTCTTAACCTCTGTCGAGTAACTAGATAAGTGATGCCTGCAGGCAATGGCTGGATACCCCTACTAACAGCTTCAACATAACATTTTGCTACACGCGTCGGCGGGAACATATGCTTGACACTTACCACTCTATGCTTTTCGAGAGGCAGCTGGACGAGAAAGAGGGCGCCACTAGAAGGAAGGCTCGTAGGCCTAGAAAAGATTCCAAGTATTTTTTGAAAATCTGCCCGACCTTCAAGTCTTCTCTTCAATGCTCAGAACGTTTTGCTTTGCTATGAAGCCGAGCAAGTGCTCCGAAGCACCCAATTTGAACTGGGGCTTCGGTTATTTTTCTGTCGTAGTTCAACAATTCGCCGACACGTGGCTGCACCTTCGCAAACGACGATGTTGACTGAGCAGCCGTCTGCCATACACGGAGTGAGAGCATAGAAAGAAGAAGCTTCATTTTAGGGCAAGCCTGAGGAACCAGGAAGCACTTCTCGTCGTCTCAGAAGAAAAAAACAAATTGGCACTGTGCATCACGCCAAGATATGGAATATTTTATTCCAGTGACTGAGCCGGCTCGATCCGACGTCGTTAGTATGACAAGCCTTCCCGTACGCTCAATTTGGCTGCTGACGGCGGGGCAGACAGTTCTTCAAAGAACAAAATCAGCACAACAGATGGAGTAAAAAGAGGCAGTGTGGAAGACGGCACACGCAAAACTTCAAACAGTGCATTAACAGACGGTCATCAAAACATACTATGCATGACTGTGCTCATATGACAACATATTGTGATAACTTCGGCTAAGGGGATCGGCAAATTGTCGCCTGACTATAAGAACAAATGAAGAAAATGAGTTTCCATTTCATGCAGGACCACGCACGTCTCACTGATTCAGAACTTTCCCCCTTGCGTTGATATCAAGCCGTCCTACAAGTTCGCTTGCAGTTTTGTCTATGCAGCCAAATATCAACAAAATTGCAATGACAATCTCAGCGGGAGCGAGTATTTAAGGAAGAAATATTGTTTTAACTTGCTATGTAATGGTCTATTAGTTTAGCACTGTTCGTTGTTTATACTTAGAAGTGGCCTTTCTGACAGGTTGTCCAACTGGAATTAAACGGTCGTTCCTTTTTTTACCCTCAGTGGACGAGAAGTGTGAGGACAGAGCATGTAAATGGAAACTGCGCTTTTATACAATTTCTCATCAGGGTTCAATTTTGAATAACTTCGTTGCTTTACACGAAGTCGAACCTTTCAGTTTATTCGTGCGTATGTATGCTCTCATGAGCGAGAACATCTACATACCACGTAAGAGGAGCCTGATGCCATTCCTCGCTATTTTTAGCCCCCCTTCAGCTTACTTAGTCGTCACTAGGAATAGCTGCAGCTTTGTTTTTTTTTAGCTTTTGTTCCACATTGAAAACACTCACGGCGTTTGGCGAAACTTTCGGGGGAAAAAGTATTAATACTGCAGCAGATACCGAGTAGCATGTGCGTGTCAAATATTCGCGTTTAAGAGTGATTTCGGCGGAAGCACGCGTTGGTCTCAAATATGCGCGTGCACACTACTGAAAATGGCTTCTGCGCAAACAAGTTCCCGAAATTGCCAATCTGGCTCCGATATTTTATTCTGTTCTTGCTCTGTTATGCTTCTGTGCACATTCTCCCTTCTAGGCTAAATGGTCGCTAATGCGCGGTGCATCCCATCGTATTTCTTACGCCCTGGGAAGCCTCGTAAAAAGGCGGTGTGTTTTTATTAAGCTTTATTAGGCATAAAATGCTTTTAGCTTCCATTTTCGGTAAATTAAGGCGAACCTCATCCGAAGGCCGCGGCGAAACTCAAGCCGAACAATCAGGAGAACCTGGCGGAGAACACCAGGGTGAACTTATCTTAAATATTCCGAAGCTTTCTTTCCTAATGATATCCAGCATAAACTTCAGCCCCGAGTGCAATTCCAACCAATGGCGGCGCAAACAGAACAGCGTCGATTCGCGATTGCATTAGACAACCATACCTCCGCCGGTTGTTGCTGTTGCTGCGACTGAAGGAACAATGGAAAGGAAATAGCACGCGCCTGCCCACTGGCTCGAGCTGAGCCACAATCGCTGCCACGTGCAGACAGAGGAGAGTTGAAAAGGACGTGAGAAGATAAGATTTAAGAGGAGACGCGCATCGCAAAACCGCGTCCGCCGAAGCGACAGCGCCGGTTTTAAGAGCAGATACCCCAGTCCCCGCCACCACCGGGCCGGAGCCTCTCGCGTGGCTTCTTATAACTGGTAGTCCCTCTCGCTGCGCTTTGTATATCGTCCTCTTCATCTTTCATACGTACCATGGGGGCAAAAGTAACAGACCCCTCCTACCAGTTTCGGCCCGTGCCACTCTGCGTAGGGGCGCCACCTGACGAGGCACTTCTAGCGTCGAAACTGGCCCGCTGCGCCGGTCGGTAGTTTGGAGATAGCAGTCTATTTTCAAGCCTGTAAGACTAATAACAGACTGTTTACACTGTCGTCATGGCAACGGCCGTTTGTGTCATTTTTGTTTGGCTTGGGGCATGGCGTGGAAGCTGGAGGAACCATCTGGAAGTTCTAGCCACCCTACATCCGCCAAAGAAATAGCAGACGGCAAAAAGTGCGCGCTTTGCCTTGGCTTAGTTTGGATCAAATCGGCCTCAGAGTTTGTTTTTTTTTCTGACGTGCGGTGGCGCTACGTATTTGCCCAAACGTGGCTGAACCTGTGTGTTGTTTGTCCACTGAGCGCCTGTTGCGGAACAGTCCACAAACGCTCATCCAGAAGCGTCGTTCGCGCTTTGGATTTAGCGTGCGCAACATTCTTGCGTGTTGCGTGCGCAAAGAACGCGAACGCTATACTAAAACTGTCTATTTCCTTTCCACAATACCGATTTTCATTTTTTCCTGCCATGTATTTTATGCTTACATGTACTCTCAATCACAAGATAGACTGTCGATTTTTCACAATGAAAGCTGTTTCACGAAGGTTCTACGTCTTAAACGACGCCGTCGTAGTCTGTCGTAACCGAAAACGGCCACGCTACCTGGTTGACCAGTCAGAACGAGTTCTCGTGATGAGCCTGGCTCAAGTGGCCCCGGTAGGGGGCGCTCTCACTGGAAAGATTTCTCCCTTCCTAGAGGAAGTCGACGGGAAACCGCCACTAATACATGCTGCATGAAGGTCACTATTAATACTACTACTAATATGATATATCGCCGCGAGCCTTCGCAGTGTTTGCTTGTTCATTCTTCAAAGCTGCCTGCACGCAACTTTATCTTTTTCTTTGCGATGCAAGACGCGGCTAGATTTATCTCGATTGATCGCAGCCAGGAAGAGCTGATTGTACGTTGTTCCAGAATGTTCTAGTAACTTTGCAGGTTTTATCTCGAAGCGTGCACTGACATCGTGTATGCAATTTTTTTCTTGTTTTCCCGCTTACGGTAACATAGTAACGGAATGCTAGCGCTCTGTACTCTCAAGGTGTGCGCGCGTATTCTGCCTTTAATGTGTACTGGGGAATTTGCATAGGACGGACTTTCTTTTTCTTACCTGAAGGTTCCGGGTGGTTAGTTGATTAGGGGATGCCGTGCTGCCGAGGGCTTTGCCTGCACATTCCAGAATGCTAGCTGCGCTGAGGAGAGAGTGAAAATTCCGCACAAACATAGAAACAGTGGTTTTGACGGAAGGTGGTTTAGAGCACTGCTTCAAGGCTGGAATCGCCTCTTTCCCATCAGCATATTATGCACGCACCATCGCCGGCCTCATTTGAGAGAAAAGGAAAATGAGCTCCCAGACCTGCGCGATGGCTTCCTTGTTAGGCAGCATTAGAATCATTTTCAATGATATCTGCAGCGCATTTTATGCCGCTCGGAAGAAAGCTCAAGTCTACGCAGCAAAAAAAATAAAAGTCGACCTGAATTAACAGTTTGCAAGCTAATTTCCATCTTCAAATACGTAAACCTTTATTTTCTCCATTTCTTAGAAAGTAGTCTTTATGCGAACGGCATACATAGCTCGTAGAAGAGTGTCGATATTTCGTTCTTCACGCGGAAAAGGAAAGGAGTCCCGGTTTCGAACCCGACCGTGGCGGCAGCGTTACGATGGAGGCAAAACGCCAAGGCGCCCGTGTGCTGTGCGATATCAGTGCCCGTTAAAGATCTCTAGGTGGTCAAATTATTCCGGAGCCCTCCACTACGACACTTTTTTTTTCTTTCTTTCTTTCTTTCTTTCCTTCTTTCTTTCTTTCTTTCTTTCTTTCTTTCACATCCCTCCTTTATCCCTTTTCTTACGGTGCTGTTCAGGTGTCCGCCGAGATGTGAGACAGATACTGCGCAATTTCCTTTCCCCAAAAACTAATTTTCAATTTTCGAAGAAACTAAGGAGTCCAGGTTATGTTCATCATCGGGCTGCATCTGTTATTTCTGCACAGCACAACACACCTATTGGTGATGCGCTGGAAAGCAATAGTCAGCGACTGCACATGGCGTCAAAGTCGATTTTAACCGCATTGAGTAACAGACTATTCAGAGATAATTAAATACCACGAACAGCTTCGTGAGCGTGCTTCTGCAGCCGACTTTCTGCTGCTAACAGAAGTGCCTAATGTTTGACCTGTGGAAGCGATATGACATCGCTTCGGCCACACAATGTTGCGTCACACTAAAGTGAGGGTGTTTCGGAAAGAGCTCGTAAGGGAATCACGAGCCCCTGCAGTCATCAAGCTCGACATGAACCACTCACGGAAACGGTGCCGCAGCGAACATTTTATTAATGCAACGGTCTTATAAAAATAACGCCACACAACATTCCGTGGGTAGGTATTTACAGAAACAACATGGAAAATGTAAACTCTCGCGTGATGTTCAACACAACGGTGCTTGATACGTAGTTCGCATTGAACAAAGTGCACATGTGAGGAGTTTTGTAAGCCATGATGATGACAATGACTTCTCGGCTACATCGCGTCATTCTTCTAATTCAGTCTCTTAAAAAGAATGCAGCAATGGTTGTAATAATGGCAATAATGGCAAAGAGGTCTTTACTGATGATATGCCCGGAACAAATGTTCGCTTTTAAACGCCATACGGTGTTGCGTGGTACATACATTACGCAGCAATACGTACGTATTACATGTTAATGCAAACTTATGTACGTGTCCTGGTGAGTACCCGCAACTGCACACCGGTTGTTTCACTGCCTAGAATAAGCCCGGAGTGATCCAAAGTGTCTCTCCAGGTACATTTGCTCCTCCTGAGCAGCAGCACGAACGACCGCTCGCAGGCAAATCTGACGCTTTAGGAGGCCATTGCATAAAAGCAACGAACACCACAGACGCGAAACTGCTCGGAAAGCGACAGTAATGAGGCGTAAGTGACGACGTCATTAGTGCAGGAGGCGTGCAGCAAGCAGCAGCATATCGAACGCAGCATTTTCTCGAACAATACAGCGCAAAGCCGCCTGCATACTCCACTACGGTGGCAATAACGAGGGATCCAGCCTCAGTCCAAGTTAAGTTAAACCACTCTTTGACAGTTCTTGAGCGTCAACAAATTAGCGAGGACACCGCGAGCTGTAAGAGTCCAACAATTGAAACAGCAAGATGTAATTACCAGCATGAAAGAACATGGACCGGGAATGAGAAAAAATGACAGGCGACGCTAAACATTAACGATCATTACTCTCTGAAGCACGCGCGTATATGGGCAAATAAATACGTGGTCAAACATACAGGAAACTGAGAACGCATGCGCACCAGCACACTCCGATTCAAAAATTGTTCCTTTCAAGGCAGAGATAGTGACGGCGTACTCACACACGAATACTTTTCCGATTCAATAAAGAACACTTCGGGTATTTAGCGCTCATTCTGATTATCTTTTAACGCGATGTCACATGTTTGCTCAAAGACCGGAGCATTTATATTGACATCGCTTGCAACGCGCCGCGAAGTGCCCTGAGCCTGATAGCATTTCTTCAGAGCCCGCTTTGCTGCCTTAATCCCGATCAATGGTGCGTTGTTTTCTGGTCTGGCTGATGAAGAATTTTCCACATTAGTGTGCAGTTCTTTATACCTTATTAGTACTGCGTTTCAGACATAGCGTGCGTTGTTTTGATTTTTTTAACAAGGCGACTTTTTTCTTTGCCGCACCATTAACAAATGTGCCCAATCTCGCAAGCTAAGCACCACGCGGACATTGTCTTTCTCCACCACGCTAGCAGTTATGCCTTGCTATTCGAAATACCAGCCATCCCAGCTTTCGGCTTTATAAGTCCAACGACTGTGTGCTTTGCTACGACATGGTTGTCCTCTTTCAACATCATAGAAAACCCCACTTTTCATTTTATGTATCAATAGAGGCCAATATTCAAAGAAATGGAGTGTTGTAATTTAAAGAAACTGAAAACTAACATCATAAAGAAAAGTATGAAACATAACTGTGGGCACACGCACATAAGCTGAACTAAGGAGAAACGGTCATCGTAAAGTGAACAACCGACATGTGCATCAGTGTGCAATGACTGTTTTTTAGAAAAAAAAAACAAATGACAAACTCCCTTCTTTCTTTTTAAATCTAAATTCACTGTTGTAGTGTTCTTTGTTTATCGTGTATTTTGGCAACCAGCATATGCATTCTACCCCTCTCAATGAATGAAATAATAGAGTTATTACAGGAAAGGGACACAGCCCAGCACTGCTTTGATTTGTAATTGTTGTTAAGCGCTTTTGTGCGATCCCTTCTTTTCGTCCTATTCTTGGCGCTACTAAATTCCTTTGAATGCGATGTACCAACCAGCCGAAGTGGCTTCCTCTTTAGAAAGCTGTGGAAACGTGATGGCGCGAGGCACACTGGCACGTCTAAGTGGCTCCGCCCTATGCGGGGTTGATAGACTAGGCCTTGGTTCAACATTTTGGCTTCGAAAAATGCCGCGGTTCCCGTTTAAGTAACGGCGGTACAGGGGAAAGCCAGTGTGCTGAGATTTCCTTCCCTTGCGGTCCAGTGTAGCTTCAGAACGTGTCTTTCTTTTATTTTTAACCTGCGCGAAGTTTTGACGATGAAAGTGAGCGCCATAATTATAAGCCCCTGGCTGCCCTTTTTGCGTGCTAAGTTCGACTACGAGGATTCCTGAAAATGAAAATAAAATGAACTGTTTGTATTTCATCAGCATTATTTTCTAAAAGGACTTGAGACATCAAAGCTTCTTCAACCGTAATTTTTCTTATATGGTAGATACACAGGCTCTTTCACGTAGCATGAGTAAAGGATAAAAAACTTGGGGCCTTCTTAAACACATTCTTGGAGAATAAAATGTGATAACATTTAGGTTGCCTGCTGTAGTGTACAATGAATGTCTAATTTTCTTCTTTTGACTTCCCGTGCCAACTCCGGTTAGAACCGATTCCATTGCCCTTACATGGCATGCATGAGTCATCACCGTCTAGAATGTTCGAGTACTTTGCATTGGATTAATTTAATTAGATTATGCTAATCCGACCCACTTAATTTCTTGGAGGTGGGCCAACATGCAAATTTTGGGGGTCCTCGGATTTTTGAAATTTGGTGGCTCCCTATTATTGGAACACTGGTAATCGCGGGCTGCAGATGGCGTCACGACCATCTCAATCTCATTCATAAATCGCGGGGAATCCTCGTGCCACTTCTGGCGCAGTGGCGCAGTGGTTAAGCGATGCGCCACTGCCCCGGCAGGTGGAGATTTCAAACACAGCCAATGATGGGGCTTGTGAGACACAGGCTGCGCTTCCCAAGCTCCCGTAAGGCTCATGCGTATCGCCACGGTGGGCAGGTTGCCCCGTGCCATGGTGGTCAGGTTGTGATTACGTCACAAGGTCACGTGATCTGTCTCAACCAATCAAAAATCCGCCTCTTTCACGAGATATGGCGCCTTATGGGGAGTGGCGAAAATTGGTCTGCTACTAATCTACTGCTACTGGGAGTGGGAGACGCAGGCGTGATCCAGTTCTTCGAGGCCTCGACTGCGCATGCGAAGTGGAAAGTGCGTGCTTGACAGCTGCTGCCATCTGTCGCATGCGCCTCTCACTAACATGACCTGCGCATGCGCATTTCGTTTTCAGTCGCAGTTCGTTTTCAATCAGTGGAGTTAACTGCGGAATTAACTGCGATTTGCCTCAGTGGGCAGTTTTATCATAATCCGGTAGGCAGGCTGAGACGACGTCTCAATGTCACTTAACGTCTCTTGACCAATCAGGGAATTTCATGACAGAGGAGCGTTAATTTGTGAGAAGGCGGCGTAAATGCTATCGCATTAAAAACATTGTGGGACACTCAAGCTGTGCCTAAAGGGCATGGCGGGCTAGCTTTAATGTGTCCCTTCGGCGGCCTGCGGTCCTCTTTGTATGACTTCGCATACACAGACAGTTCTTTTGGACGCAGTTTCCGCATTGAGAAATGAAACGAAGACGACAAGCACTTTATGCTGCTCGCGCATCATCTGTTGGGGCGGCGGCGTTCATCAGATCGTGGACGTTCTCCAGTGGCCGCCGCATGCCGGCGCCATTGTGCCACGTCAAGCAAAGATGATACGATAAACGCCAAAATGCAGTTTGCTACACGCTTAATTACTACTTTTGTTATTAGAACTTCTCTAATTGCACACATACTTGTTAGTATACAGTCGTAAGTTACCACTTCACGTGATAGACCACATGACTAAATATAAACCCACGCTTGCACCCAGGCCGTGCAAGCGTACCGCGTGACCTAAGGTTAGTGCATATGACTCGCAACCCAAGGATCGCACGTTAAAATCTCGACTAAAATTCTTGAATTTACATAACCTGAGATGTGCGGCGACCTTGCATACCATGTTTTTAATCAATTTCATTGTGTGCCGCTTCTGATGGTATTTTTTTTTCAAATTCCCCTTAGTTAATCAGTAAAGATTAATTACGCTAAAATTTTAATATTCATATTCGCCTTAGGGCATGCGCGTTTACTTAAGTTGCAGAGGGGGTATAAGCAACAACCGATCCAGTTCTTTGCAGCACCGTACCTTCTATGTTGTGATTTTTTTCAGCATTAAAAAATCCCCGCGAAATATATTTTTTTTTTAATTCACAGATATATCTGGCCGTCGAGGGTATTTGTAAGCAAGAAATGCACTGCAGGGAAGGCGTACTTAATTCTAGGATGGCTCATATATATACTGACATCCACAATCGAGTCTCGGGAGCGTCCTTCGTCAGCCACTTTTCTTTCCTTAGCTTTTCTTCGCGAGCAACAGCGCTCTCGCCTTTCTTTACCGCTTTTCATGTATGGCGACCCACGTGACCGGAGCTCGCCACGTGCCGAAGAAGAAGGGATGGTCAGGGGCTCCGAAACTTTTTTTGAGTGGGGGAGCAAGACTTCGAGCTTATTTTTTATTTATTTCATGCTCATTTAAATAATTTTAATTTTTTATTTTTAAACGTTCAAGGGTTGATGCAAACTCTCACGTTGTGGTGATGGCACTCCAGCAGTCAGGGAGACGACGAAAATGCTTCCAAAAGAAACTTTTTAAGGGGCTGACTCCAGCCCACCAAGAACTGAATGACTCGGCGGTGGCGATAGCCTCAAGCGTGCTCGGCGGTCATCGAACTGAATGCCTGCAGTTCTTGGCCGCGCTCAATTTAAAGCTGGCGAGGGACCCTCGAGATAAAGAGCCAAAAGCAACTGCAACAATCTGGAAAAACTTTGGAAGCATTTGCACGTGGCCCCGATCAATGGAGATAAGTCTGGTAGCATCTCGCATTACAAAAGAAAATGATGAAGCCACGTGCCGGCAGTTTTGAGTGCGAACGAACTAACGGTGCAAAGATTCACGGCAATATAAAACGAACTGAATTGGGAAGCTTTATGCACGAGGAGTGATCAATTGCATTTAAAACGTTTGTGCATGGTTTGTTTAAATTCTGCTAGTCATGATCATGTACACGGGTCGGACAGCCTGCTTCTGTTGGGACGTACATGACTGGTTTAGATTACTCATATACGAAATGCTTTACAACTGGCTACAAAGCCGAGTGGCTCAGCCTCACTGTACTTTGCATTAAAAGAGTCGTAGAACTGAAGAGTTTCAATTGTCAGAAATCTGATCCAAGTGCAAGGATTTGGAGACTTGGAGAAGGGGGGGGGGGGGGGGTGGCGCTGCCCCCTATTAAAAAATGTTGGGGGGGGGGGGGGTGCCCGCCACCTCCCAACAGGAAGAGGGTGGTTCCGGGGTCTCTGGGGATGGTACCAGCACGTGCTACACAGAACACCACGTCTTTCGCCTTGGCCGGACGCCACCTGTCCCTGCCTCTGCCCCGCCGACCACCATTTCGAAGAACAACAAATAAGGGCTGGTTACTGGCCGTGCCGAGGGATGGCGCCAGGGGACGTGTATTCTATGGTTAGTTCGCACAACGTAACGACGGCAACTCAAGCAGCGCTGTCGCCTCACTCATCCAGTGCCTAGGGGCTTTACCAGTGTCACCAGGACAGCGCGTGCTCCTCTTAGGCTGCAGAGTAGTACTTAGGCTCCTTCGGGCCGCGCTCTAGCCTCGGCCACCACGGGACCATGAAGACGCTGCTGTTGACGCATGCGCCGCTCTGGCGGCAGAGCAGCACGTAGAGAGTGACTGAAAGTTTCGCCAAAGTTCGTTCAAGATTGCCTTCGTGTTCGTTCTTGGATTCTCCCTCCATTCTGGCGCCTTCACCCGCGGCGCGCCGAGCTAAAAGCATTTCATGCTTTTCAAGAAACGCTTGCTTGCGCATTATTGCGCTATCGTGTTGCAGCGCTGTCAAATCCATTTTGAACGAACGAAGTCGGGGGGGGGGGGTCAGCGTCTCGAAGTGAGCGGCTGACGTCGCTGTCAGCGCAGTCGTAAAAATGCGTCAGCATCTTCGCCCCTAATCGTGAAAGCACGTACCGTGATCTACGATAACCGATAGGCAGGCCACCGAAAATAAATTGAAAATGAAGTGAAGTCACGAAGTTCAAGGTAGCCTCTGTTATTTTAACGCGCTAGCGTTGAGGCTTCCTTCAAATGAGTACCCGTCAAAGCAGGCGGCGTGCGACAAAACGCGGATTGATTGAAAAGGTACAAACGTCACACGTGCAGCGGCGGATTTGAAAAGTCATTAAAACATCACAAATTGTGAATATAAGGTCGCAACATGACTGAAACGTGATTACGACTTGTAAGAATGTAATTAAACTGATTGCACTGAAAACAAAACAGGGGTGAGAAGGGAATCGAACCTGTGCCCCTTGAACCCTGAGACAGACATGCCACTCCTACGCCACCGCGGCTCGTTCGTTCGACGTGGTTAAAGGGAGGCCATGTGTGTCCTGTCCAACAGTTTTCATGCTCGCGGAATAATATGCAGCCTAAAAGCGGCGCTTGAATATACCCGGAATTTTTATTTGCATAATTGTGCAGCCCGTTGAAATGAGCGGCGATCGCTCACTTGAGCCCGGCACAGTGCGCACATTTCGTTTTTTTCAGCACACGGCTGAGAGCGCTGCAAAATGGTAGCGCATGAGCAGAATTACGTGCTTTTTTTCATATTACGAGGGCTTTCTTTAAACGCCGAAAAACCACGCCGGAAGTACGTTGCTAAAAAAATGGATCGGTTGTTTCTGACTCCCATCTACAAATTATATAAACGCGCTTGTCCTTAAACTAAACATTAAAAATTTGGCCGAATTCATCGAATAATTATTTAGTCTAGCGTAGTATAAAAATACTTTGGTGAGCGTCACGTGACAGTAAACGATATATGGTTGGTTTCACCCAACTGAGGCTTCCCGCCTTTTTTTGAAACCTTAACTCATGTTTCATGAAACACCAGTTACCATCAAGCGCGACTTTAAGCGCTTGAGACGGCGGCGACGTTATGCCCGACTGTGTCGAGAAACAGCTAATAAAGCCCCACATTTCATGCAAGTAGCCTCTGCACATTGTTTATGTTTTCGATAGTCAGCGGAGGTATTTTTTATACCAAGCTGAATTACTAGAGCTAGCAAGGAACACTACGCCGCTTCTTTCGACAAAAAGCCATTTACCCATACGGCGAACAAGCAACAGAAACTTTTTGCTTCAATTCATCGGGTCGTATAAGGTCCAGTGACGTTCCACTCGGGTAACTCTCCTTTTTCAAGACATTTTAGAAGTCAAAAATTGCCTCACTTTCTAAATTGACGGAGTTTTCAAGCGTGAAGTGAAGGGTCTGAAGGAATCCCATCTGGTCGGGATGGTACACAAGAAAATCAGGTAGTGCCGACCAAAAGGAAGACGACGAAAAGACTTTCACTGTGAACAAGGCTCCCGTGGGAGTGCCGAAAAGTGTTTTTCAGCGAGTTCATTTTTGACCCGCCGCGGTGGCTCAGTGGTTAGGGCGCTCGGCTACTGATCCGGAGTTCTCGGGTTCGAACCCGACCACGGCGGCTGCGTTTTTATGGAGGAAAAACGGTAAGGCGCCCGTGTGCTGTGCGATGTCAGTGCACGTTAAAGATCCCCAGGTGGTCGAAATTATGCCGGAGCCCTCCACTACGACACCTCTCTTTTCCTTTCTTCTTTCACTCCCTCCCTTATTTCTTCCCTTACGGCGCGGTTCAGGTGTCCAACGATATATGAGACAGATACTGCGCCATTTCCTTTCCACTAAAACCAATTATTATTATATAATAATTGGTTTTTTATTTTAGTTGGCGCCTTCTAATTTCGTCATTTTTCAAGTTCCTACGGGAGAAAAGGCCTGAAATAAAGGTTTTTGCGTCTAACAGAGGCAATTTTTAGTTACGGCACAGAAAATGACTTACAAGATCCCGTAGTGGTGGGACACGCACAGTGTGTTGAAAAGGTTGCCCGGCTGAATAGCTGCGCTCACAGTAAGTGCGGGAGGGGGGGGTCATTGCAGTGGCCCAGTAATCATCTGCGACGTGCTGCATTTGCGATCAAAACATGTAAAAAATATCCCCACTATCACAATCTAACATGTGCTACTGAATTAACACCACCGCTTCGCCAAGGAATGTTTCCAGTTTATCTCTCTCTGGCTGCAATCAGGCCGGCTTAGAAACTTCTCGAACGAATAAGCGCTAAAGAAACAAGAGTGCTGACCATAGCACATTGTTATGCCTGACGTCAACGAGTCAGCAGTGTCTGCGTCGCGTTGTAAATGCGACAGCATTTAGGTTGTCGTTATCTAAAAAATATCCGGTTCCTCGGTAACGAAATTTCCTGACTAGGCAAGAGGGTCGTGACGTCATCAGCACCACACCACAAAATCTGAAAATTTGACGGCTAGAATGTTCGAGTACATTTTGTTGAATTATCATATGGAAAATAAATAATCTGACCCACCAATGTACCATAATCCGTTATTAATCCAATAAGCCCCACTAATACACTTTAAACAATCCAACAATCCACATTAATCTACCCAGTAATACTCATTCATTCACCTTAATCCACCCGTTAATTGCCATTCATCCACTTTTATAATTTTTCTGGACTAGGCCTGTTTCTAAAATTTTCGGGGTGGTCACCTTCCAAATGCTATACCATTTTCATCGTTAAGAATGTGGTTAAGAACGCCCTAATGATTTTACCAGGTTTAAGTGTCGACAAACGGGGCGCTTGCCAGGTGCCTCAACGAAGGTGTTTGAGTACCTTCGCTCTTTTCGCGAAGGCGTCATGGGTGATGATCCAAACAAACCACTCGCGGCAAGGTTCCGCAATTTGGGAAAACAGACTGTCCCGGTTTGTCTGCACGTGATGTCACACAATGCAAAAACGGCCACAAAGCTGAGAGATAGACGCAGTCCGGAGCACAAGTTCCTTTCCACGGTCAGCTAGTGCCTGCACACGATGATTGTCCTGTGGAATCACAGAATGTCGAAGCGGGACAAGCTCTGAGAGAGAGGAGCGGACCGGCCTCGTAGCATTCGACGTGCAGTGCTGTGGTGCTGAGAGGAAAATTGCTGCTGCTGTTCTTGGTGCAAGGCTTTCACTCTTTTCACCGCCATGCCTGTGGACTGTGCGCGCTGAACGATTTGGGGAAGCAGTCCCGTGGTGATTTTCTCCATCCTCTGTGTCACTACCGTCACCGGTTTATGATGAGAAGCCACGTGGTAATGAAGGGGAGAGCCACTTGAGCCAGGCCCGTAGTTGTCAATAATGCGCCGCTTGGTTTCTTGTCTGAAAAAGAAACATAAAAAACAGAAACCACGAGTGTTGAAAAGAAATTCAACTTTCCCTAATACATGCAAAGAGTAGAATCTCAGGCCCTCAGGCATCTCTAGCGGGTGTAAAAATAAATTGGACGGCAAGCTTGCCTGTATCACTTCAGTGCAAAATAAAAAAAAGTAAGAAAAAGATTTGCATGATAATATCTCGCGCATAAATTCCTCCGGTGTTCATCCTCACTGCATCTTCTGAAAAGCAGTACACCTACGCCCCCCGCCCTCCCCCCCCCCCCCTCCCCCCTGGATTCTTTCCGGAAAATGGTCTAAAACAAACGCAACAGAGCTGTTCGGGTTAATGTGTACCGCATGTTGAATTCGGACGATACACGTCGAAACTTAAAAAAAAAAACAATACACGCGGACAGGATGAACACGCACTTAACACATGCCCGGCTCTGGCTCGGTTGTTGACACGAAGCAGCTGATAACCTTTATATCGATTCATATTGTCACGAAGTGGTCACTGCAGTCCAGAGAGCAGAAAGCCTGCGAAAATGGTGTCTAAACAAAACTCGAACAGAATGCCAGCCGCTGCCGGCCGTGCTCAATGTAAAGCTGATAGCGATTTTTCTAGATAAAGCGTGCAAAGTTACTAGAACATACTGGAACAACATAGAATCGGCTCTGCCTAGATGCGATCAATAAGAGATAAATCTGGTCGCGTCTTGCATCGCAAACAAAGCGATAAAGTGGCGTGCCGGCGGCTTTCAAGAATGAACAAACACGGCAAAGATTCGCGGCAATATTAAAGGGGAAGTTCTATTTTGCTCTAAAATGGCTTCACAAGACAGAGGGAACTGAGGCATATTACGTACTGCAGCGATTAATAATAGCTGAAAAAAAACAGATTCATTGGATTGGTTTATGGTTTATGGGGGTTTAACGTCCTAAAGCGACTCAGGCTATGAGAGACGCCGTAGTGAAGGGCTCCGGAAATTTCGACCACCTGGGGTTCTTTAACGTGCACTGACTTCGCACAGTAAAAAAGATTCATTCATTCATTCATTCATTCATTCATTCATTCATTCATTCATTCATTCATTCATTCATTCACGAATGAGATTTCTGCCTGGATAGATAACTCAACCTCTATAGCTTAACAACATTTTTATTTTAGAAATATGCACCCAGTAAAAATTGATCCCCCTGCACACGGCATTGTGAACAGCTCACCGGCCGAAGCGAGCGGCGCCGTGTAGGGGTCAGCCTGCAGCGAGAGCCTCACGGCCGGTCCCCTGGCCCCCGTGGCGCTGACAGCGTACAGCACCAGGCGGCAGGCGGCGCCGGGCTCCAGGCTGGGAATCCAGAAGGTGGGCCGCTCGCTGGACAGGTTGGCCAGCGGAGGCTGCGGCAGCTGCGACGATTGCTGCGACACCCCGTGCACCTCGAGCACGAACCGCTGTCCGGGCCGCGGGTCGGGCTGCCGGCACGACACCAGCAGGCGCTCGTCCGACTGGTTGCTCACGCTGCAGTCACGAAGCTGGCTCGGCTTCTCTGCACGGCGATAGAGCGAGAGACAAAAAGAGACACACATGGCTGATTACCCTGATGATGATGATGATGATGATGATGATGATGATGATGATGATGATGATGTCTTTTAGTGGTGCAAGAGTAGCCTGGTCAAGGGGTGCCATGGCACAAGCTTTTTGTTTTCACAAGGTGGGGCTAAAGACACATTTTTCAAGCTCTTCACCTCAGAGAAGCCGAGCACCAGGCCAGGGGAAAGCTTGTACCCATTGGAAAATCGGTGGGCACACGGCGGCACTGGGGATCGAACCCCGTATATCCCGCATACAGCAAAAAAAAAAGTAATACAGTTTACGGTGTCTGTAAACTGGTCGACAAGACGGCGAGTGATTGGCATACGACAAGGTTCTCTGCAATTCTTAAAAATAGGCTTTTTGATTTAGAACAGCGCTTTTTTGGCATAGCTTTGTCAGGGGTGTAGCGCATCAGAATACAGCTCAGACGTGCCAAGTAATTAACTTTCTACTATTACGGTTATTCTCCTTATTAATTGGACGGCGTGTAGCCCATAATAAGTAATATCCATATCGCAATGCTGTGCTGAAAAAACCGCTTTTCTAACTCAAAAAGCCATTTTTTAAAAATGCAGAACACCTTAAGTGAAACAGCCGGAACACTGCAAGACTGCTTCTCAAGAGGAAGGTTGAGCTTGGTCTGGATTCTGCCTTTTCTACTCGATCGAAGGAGTAGGGAATGTAGAAGCGATTTCGATACAAGAGCGCTGAGCCTATGTGGATGAACCTTTCTGTGGTGAAAAGAAAACTTTTATCGACAAGCATGCCGAACTTTGACTTGCGGCCCGTACGCCTTATTCTTGGAACTTGTCTAAAATTACATAACACGGAAATAATGTAGTTTTGCAGGTCCATTCGAACAAGAGGCATATACACATTTATTCTTACACGCAAACGTACGCAAATAGTACAGGCTTGAGAAAGAGTGGAAATACCACACAAATGGTGACAGAACTGATTGTGAGAGCTATCTAACGGCGCGTGCCTGTTGTCGAGATATGTTCAGGGCGACCTCCTTAACGTGCTGGCCTATTCGCACAATGATTTTCGTCTGACACGGATTTTTATACAGAGAAGCCGCCAGGGGCTGCTGTGCGCTTCCACGCGGCCAGGCTGTCTGGGCAATTGAGTTAGCGCACGCGAGCGTTTTATTAGTACATCGCTATCGCAAGTCGCTATCGAAGCACAACTTTGTGCACATGTTCTGCATGCTGTGTAAAGCAATGAAAGGGTTCCACTCTACGATTATTGTTCCCAAGTGACCATGCGACAGAGTGAAACTATATTGGCCAGTTTCTTGTGCCGAACTCATCCGGAGTTCCCGGGTTCGAACCCGCCCACGGCGGCTGCGTTTTTATGGAGGAAAAACGCTAAGGCGCCCGCGTGCTGTGCGATGTCAGTGCACGTTAAAGATCCCCAGGTGGTCGAAATTATTCCGGAGTCCTCCACTACGGCACCTCCTTCTTCCTTTCTTCTTTCGCTCCCTCCTTTATCCCTTCCCTTATGGTGCGGTTCGGGTGTCCAACGATATATGAGACAGATACTGCGCCATTTCCTTTCCCCAAAAACCAATTATAGCTGTGTCTCCTGTGAATGCTGCCGCCCGTGCAAGTCAACAAAAGACGACGGATCGTTGAGCTAAACTTGCAAGACGCTACCCAGCGCGAAATTTTTCGCCACATTGACCGTTCATGAATTTATAGATAAAAATTCTAGCGCGCGCCAACTGACTGGCCCAGACATCCTGCCACCGCGCTAGCGAAGAGCGCTCTCTTGCGGCTCCTCAACAAAGCCGTTTACAATGGAAATAAATGCACGTGTGGCGGGGCGCATCGCCCGTATTTCGACAACAGGCACACGGCATCAGTTAACGCTAATAAATAAACAGCTCTGCCACCGTCCCCGCGGTCTCTCCACTTTTTCTCACGCCAGTACATGAGCATACACACAATTTCCTGGCAATATATAGGTATGCAGCCAAAAACTGAAGAGTGTGCTCTGCACGTGCCTTCACTATGAACTGTGTGCCCGTCAATGTCAGGCCTCTCATATGCGCAGAAAGAAATTGAAGGCTTTTCGCGGCTTCCGTGTTCTGAAATACTTTTTCGGGAAACTAACTGTACGTGCATTGGTACATACGCAGAAGAAAGCTCAACTTGAGTGTGCAGCAGTAGAGGGTTCGCAAATATTATTCCGCGCGTCAGCAGTAGTGCTTTTTTGCTTCTCGTTCTGCTGTTATTTCTCAGAGCTGGAGATCCATAAGAAGTCACGTGTCCCACTCACAGGCGAAGAAGGATCGAGCGACGCTGTGGGTACCAAGGTTGGTAATTGCATTCATCGGCAATGCTTCTTCGCTTATCGGCTGGCTCGCGGAATGCAAAACAGCTGGACGCTAACAGTTAAGTCGGCTGCACGCGTGGAAAACTCACATCCGGAGTGTACACACACCCATCGTGCAAAGCAAACCAGCTCAGTCCGTTCTTTCGCTGTGGCATTCCATTAGTGCGCATATGCTTCAGGAAAGTGCTGCATTCCCGCCTTGTACGCAGTTGAAACGCTCATCGGCGCCGATCGATCATGCATAAGCATGCATTTCGTCAACATCGGCTCCCTCATTGTGGACTCTCATCCTCAACAGTGGAATATGGTTCGCGTATTTATTACAGCGACAACTGTTAAAGGCCTGTTCCCTCGCTTTAGCGTCGTCGTCGTCGTAGTAGTAGTAGTAGCAGTAGAAGTAGTAGTCAGCGTAACTGGAGGGTGGCAGCCATGAAGCAGGAAGAGGAGGGTTACCGTGCGAGGAGGATGGTATGGGGAGAGCAGAGGAGTGCGCAGCTGAAGGCTGACTACCACGGGCACCATCCGGACGATGTTTACCGTGGAAAGAGTAGGGTCGACGTAAAACCGCGAAAGTTGTAAACACAGACAGCCCATTTATGCAGTTCCTGGTGCTCGTAACTGAGTCGTGCGCTCTGACTCCAAGGCGGTTCTACAAGCTCGCAGTCCCATATGGACCAGTATTCCAGACCATAGTGCGAACACTCAGCACCGCGCAGGACGCGGTATAGGTATTCAGAGTAGAGCATTTGAAAGCAGTAGATATTTATGTTACTGCTTCGCAATTCGTGACGTACAGCGGAGAGGGACACACACACACTGTCTTTTAGACACTGCGAAAAGCCAATCCTAGTTCCTGTTAGTGAAGTTGATAGCATCCGCGAAATGTCACTTGCGGACAACCTTCTGCAAGCGAAACGCGCTTGAAGGCTTCTACTGAAGGCTATTATCTGGCCTTGTTGATAATATTAATTGGTTTTGAGGGAAAGAAAATGGCGCAGTATGTCTCATATATCGTTGGACACCTGAACCGCGCCGTAAGGGAAGAGATAAAGGAGGGAGTGAAAGAAGAAAGAGGTGCCGTAGTGGAGGGCTCCGGAATAATTTCGACCACCTGGGGATCTTTAACGTGCACTGACATCGCACAGCACACGGGCGCCTTAGCGTTTTGCCTCCATAAAAACGCAGCCGCCGCGGTCGGGTTCGAACCCGGGAACTCCGGATCAGTAGCCGAGCGCCCTAACCACTGAGCCACCGCGGCGGGTTGGCCTTGTTGGGTGAAGTCGTATTTATGGCTAAGTTTCAAACACTACTTCCGAAGAGAATCTCATTTGAGAGGCTCCGTGGTAATGACGGAGCACGAATTAGATCACCGCCCACAACCCTAGCAAAGGAAACGGCAAGAACAAGCAACAGCAGAAGAAAGCGGCATTTGGTCATCCTGAGATTCGCTACTAAAGAACGGATATGCCACATACGGCTGTCTGCCGCTTCCTTTTCTAAAGCCAGGCCGGGAGCTTCGAACGTTTCCGACAAGCCAATTGTGCGTCTTAAAATACGGAGGATACACGATCCTTCATCAAATTATGATAATTTATGGGAGAACTAATGGCGAATTCATAAAAATAAACGGCCTTCAGAGTGCGGCTCCTATCTGAGGTACAGAACATAATAGCGTTATATGTATGCGTCCAGACGTTCTTGCACAACAATCGTTCCGTGCTGGAAGCGCGAGCCGATGTGACTGTAGCGTTGCGATGCCGTGGAAAAATTTTTTTCCTCGAGATCACTGTTTGAACGGGATTGAATTCAACGTGAATTTAGGGAAATGCGATTCTCGGTCTTGGGTAGCGACGCAGTGCTATACACTTCATCGCGTGTGCAGCGAAGAGCCGAAATACGCTTCACATTTCCTTTAATTTGTTTTCTCTTACGCGATTACAAAGTACGCTTATAGATTCTCATTTCATACGCACACTGTACGATAAATAGCAGGCCGATCAAACCTCCTAATGAAAGTTTCTTTTTTGTTTTCCTTTCGTATAAAATAGCTTATAAGTCATGCGAAGTTCACTCCATGCTTTGCTACTTCCAGCTTCACTAAGCGAAAAGACATGAAGCCTGAAAAGAGTCCTCGGTTTTGAATATCCGACGTACGGTGAAGTGATACAATTTCCAGCTCGCATTTTTTTGGTCATTTATTTTTTTTTCCTGAGGCCGCTGCCCAAAATCTAACCCGGCTTTTGCGTGAGATCCACTTGAAACGACGACAATAACTGCTAATACCAGGCTACGAAAAATATAACCCGGTTATTCCATATCAAATTCACCTTATATAATTCTCTTAACTTCCCAAATTTTCACGTGCTTTGTGTTTCTGGAAACAAGATTTCGCTTCCTGAGCGTCGCTCGCATCTTAAAGGCAACGTAGGGCCTGCGCGCCCTCGTTAGCCAAGCAGTTTTTTTTTTTTCAAGTACTATGTATCATCGTGGATGAGAACATGTTGCAAATAAAACTCACAGTAAGGTACACTAAATGACGTTTACCCTGTTACTGTTGCGCTGTATGCGGTTACGGCAAGCTGCCTAGCTCGCTTAAGTGACGTGGCTGATTAAATTTTGGAAAACAGTGCGTTGTCGAGCCTTTTTTTCTCGATGTCAAGCTAACGAATCTGAAACTATGCTTTTAAACGATATTTAAAGCGCACACTGTCGCAAGCGAGCACAGGGTCACCAACTGCTTCGACGAGCTGACTCTTTGATAAGGCATTCTATTCGTAAAAGCGAACTTACTCCATTCGAGTCTGTTTTTTTTTTTTCAAACTCTTCAAAATACAGTTCGATAAACAAAGTGGAAAGCCTTTCAGAGAGCAGTTGTATTGCTTTACGTACACAATTTCTTCTAAAAAGCTCGTGAGCCAATTAGAAGTCGGGGCTGATTTAATTTTTCTCTTTTCTTTTTGCGTCGTACTTGCTATTACTGGTAACCCTTTCAGCCAGCTTATTGATACGGTTGATACCTATGCACGTTCGGGATAATGAAAGGTAATCGCCGTAAGGGCACTTCTTCACTTCAGTGTCGCCTTTCATTTAATCGATCAACCAGTTCTTTGATTGATTGATTGATCGCTTGGTTGATTGGTTGATTGACAAATCGATCGATCGATCGATTGATTGATTTAATGTAACCTTTAAAATACTTTTCTTTTTTCTGTTTTTCTCACCATGGAGAATATTCAACGATGTGGGTTATCACAGAAATTCTTTTATTCTTAGTGTATATGCCACAGTCAGTGCAGATGATATTATTATAAATAGTCAACGCACAAACTGCTTTTCTCTAGTCTCCATTACGGAAGAAAAAAAAAAGCCCGGTTTTGCTAAACTTCGCGGCTTAGCGCATAGTATTCTTTTCGCGCGGTTATAAGAGAAAAAGTTTTGACGAGTATCACATGAACTCTTGTAAAACCGAAATTTTCGTCGAGAGCCGGTTTAATGTGCGCTGTGTTGAGCTGCTTTACATTTTTGCTTGCATAGCTCAGAGCAGTTACAGTTTAGCGCAGAGCAGCCATAGCAAATACAGGCGGGCTGTGCTGAGCCCAGTACACACAACGAAGACGGGCGACATTATGAAACTCCTTTTTTTTTCTTTGTTGCAATCGCGCACGACAAGGGCTCTTCTGCGGCATCGACGACGTTCGCTCTGTTGAGAGCGACGGCGGGCGGGAACTTCTAAGCTCTAATTTAGGTGGCGCGAAGTTGCTGGCATTGCATCAAGTCCAGCTCCGACCACCTGCTTCTTCCATAGCTCTAGCTTATCTTAGGCCTCTGCTTCTCTTCAGTTACATCTTATATTAGGCCGCGCAATGTCACTGGAGTCGCGCCAGCTGTGTGAGCGGTTTACACTGAAGCTCGAGTGGCTCAGGGTCCGCTGAGTAAAATGGCTTTCACAGTAAAAAAAAAAATAGCATAACTATTACGAGTTTGTAACGTGGTTGTTCGTGATCACGGAGATATGGAGGACATTTAGAGATAATATATTAGAGTAGATGCTCTAACCACTGAAGGCGACGCAGCGGTGTCCTTGTAAACACCGCCAATGGCGTGACAATCTGCTAACCTTAAAATAATGAACCAATCAGAGCCGTGCCCCGCCTTTCTGGTTCGATGTTCCGCGTTTCTTGCTCTTATAGCCATTCACAACGTGCCAACCAACTGAGCATCGCGCTTACCCAGCAGCAATTCGGATCTGTTATGAGGTCACGAATCTGCAAGGGGATCATGGCCATGCATGAGGGGTTTAATGAGTTACATGAGCCATTTACAATTAATGGGGTCACGTGACCATTGGGGAGCCACATAATTCATCAAAGTGACCATTCTGTCCCATGACCGATGATGCCGGCACCGATGATTATCGTCATTTCGTGCGAAAGACGCGATATGCGCACATCAATCCTTTCATAGCTAACGCTGTGAAAAAAAAAGTTAGCTGTGGTTGAACCTGGCTCAACATAGCAAGACGAGCGAAAGCTCTGTCAAGCATAGCTATCTAATTTGACGTCTTTCCATATCATCAAAAAATTGACGGTGGTTTAGCTCTGGTTAAACCTGGGGTAACGCGATAGCTATAGCTGGCCGAGTGGAACTCGCTCAGTCAAATTGCAGTCAGTGTTTCGCCGCTCCATTTCGCTAGGCGTTCCTTCGTCATCTTCGTCCCACTGGATACGGCGCATGCGCACAGCTCTGGCAGCTCGGTTTCGGCGGCGCGCCGCGCCGCCGGCATCAGCAGCTGCTCCGCACCACGTGGCTGGCCACGTGATCAGCCACGGAGCCGCGCCGCCGGCAGTAGCAGCTGTTCCGCACAACATGGCTGGTCACGTGACCAGCCACGTGACGAACCACGTGATCAGCCACGGCGCCGCGCCGCGACAGCAGCTCCGCACCACGTGACAGTGTGGCGGCGCAGCCGCGGAATGGCGGCGTCGACACTGCCACGGCGCCGCCACGCTGAAGGCTCGAAATCAATCAATCAATAATTTTATTTCTTCCTCACAAAAAGATTAGCGGAGAACGAGGAGGGCTCGAAGAAAAAGTGGAAGTTTCCACTTGACGAGCTTCGAGCCCCCTATTTACAAGGCATATACAGTGGAAGATTAAGAAACATACATCTTTATACATTAGAAAGTTTAAAAGTCAGTACGTATAATATGCAATACAAAAATAATATACTCATTTTTGAGCCACAAATAAAGGTCAGTATGTACAAGGAAGGCAGCCACGGTAGCACACCAAATGCTACCGTAATGTAGCTATCGCTACAAAATCATTAGACTCCTCTTGACGGCGACGATAGATCGTCGAAGCACAATTTCCGGCACGTTGCTCATCCATGGCTTTGTGTGAAGGTAGGCACACGCCACACGCTTTTCTATAACGAACGGCGCGTCACGTGATTTCCGGAAGTTGCGAGAATGACATGACATCAGAGCCATGACATCAGAGCCAAGCCTCCGCCCTCCTGGTTCGAAGGTCAAATTTCATAGCCACATGACCTTCAGCTCTGTACGAGAGGAGCTAGTAGAGGATCCGCTTTAAAAGGAAAAGTAGCAACGTACCTGTTGCGTCCACTGCCAGGACGCAGGGGCTGCTCTGCTGCCCGACGGCGTTGCGCGCCCGGCAGTATATGGTCACGTCTCCCGCGGAGGCGAAGGCGCGGTGGGGCACCCTGAGCACGCTCAGCGTGGTGCCGTTGTAGCCAGGGGAGGGCAGTAGCAGGGCGCCGCGCTTGGCGGCCGGCTGTTCGCCCTGGGCGTCGCGCACGCTCCACGAGAAGCTCAGCTCGTCGTCGGGCAGCGCCCGGACACTGCAATGCACCAGGGTCTCGTTGCCACCGGTCGACGGGGAGGACCAGATGCGTTCGCAGCGCGGAGAGTCTAGGAGGCAGAGAGGAGGGCGGAAAAAGAAGAGAGCGTTTTTTTTTTTTCATCGTGTGCAGTTCTGTGGCACGTTTGCATGTTGTAATCGAAAGCGAAAGAGAAGTGAGTGAGTGAGTGAGGAGGAGGAGGAGGAGAAGGAGAAGAAGGAGGAGGAGAATCAGAAGAAGTAGGAGAAGAAAAAGGAGAGGAAGTAGAAGAAGAAGAAGGAGGAGGAGGAGGAGGAGGAGAAGAGGAAGAAGGAGGAGGAGGAGAAGGAGGAGGTGGAGAAGGAGGATGAGAAGAAGAAGGAGGAGGAGGAGGAGGAGGAGGAGGAGGAGGAGGAGGGTGAGAAGAAGTAGGAAGATGAGAAGAAGAAGGAGAAGAAGAAGAAGAAGAAGAAGAAGAAGAAGAAGAAGAAGAAGAAGAAGAAGAAGAAGAAGAAGAAGAAGAAGAAGAAGAAGAAGAAGAAGAAGAAGAAGAAGAAGAAGAAGAAGAAGAAGGGAAGCAGGCAAGCGGGGCAGGGGCAGTGCTATCAGGTTCGCATCACCGTGATCCGATTCAATTTCTGGTTGGCATAGGGCTGCTGGCTATATAATTTTCTTTTAGTTTTAAAATTATAGAAGGTGCCGATGTAGTCCCTGACTGCTGTACACAATAATCTCTAATCTTCGCACATATCAAACCGATTTCATTTTATTTTGAGATAGGATGAAAGAAGGCTGAGAAAAAGACAGAAAGAGCAAGAAAACAAATCAATTAATCTTTCTTATCGACGCTAAATTTAAATGATTAACTGCGCGCTTAAGTAAAAAAGTTCACTAAGACGGGTATTAGGCAGAGATTCCAGAAACTGGCTTACCAAGCTTTTAATACACGCACATAATCCGTGGCATAGCTACTCGATTTACAAATCGTGCAAATCACAGACACAGTGACGGCGGGCGAAAATCCCGGGTATGAATCTGTGCAGCAAGAATGTTCGCCGCCTCCACCTCGTCGTCATCCCCTTTAAAAATAGTTTTCTCTGTGCATGGAGCTTAAAATAGGTTATCACTATATCACGCCACTAGGAGTGGGCTACAGAAACGAAATTCGACTTTTTTTCAGACGGCGCTACATACGGTTCAAGACATTGCGTTAAGCACGGCGCAGCTGTTGATACTACCGTCGTGATTCGCACTCTGTTCATAACAGAAACTGCCAGCTGAGCAAAAGACAGCTTTCAAAACACGCACCGACAATTTTTTACGAAAAGTGCTTTGAGGAGGTTGCATAAGTTCACCACAACGAGTCAAGACAAAGGCTGGCTCAAGGCCACCAGCCATTTCAGTGCGCCGGTGCCTAAACCAATACGTCGTGAATCACTTGTTTCTGCTAGTGAAGGGACTTGATACCCGGGAACTGCCACTTGAAGACATTTGTAACTTTCAAAATAGGCTGACGCTATCGGTTAGGGGCATTTGAGAACAGCGGGGCGCCAGTGCGCATGCGCAGGACAATAACCGGAGGGACGTTATAACCGGAGGGACAATAACCGGAGGGACGTTATCGTCCTGCTCCTGCGCACTGGCGCCTCGCTATTCCCCTATGCCCAAAACCGAGAGCGTCACCCTATTGTAAATGTCTTTATTAGATACATAGCGCGTACCGCTACCGCTATTGCTTACCGCGTACCGCACCCCGTCCCTGCGCATTTACTGATTGGTCCAGGCGCTGCAGGAAGTAGTGCTGTTGACGGGAACGTGGCGCCATCTGGCGCCCTCAGGACGATCTCTCTGAACGCGGTAAGCGGTAGCGGCAGCGGCACGCGCTATGCTTAAATGTATCCGCAAGGCAAATACGTGTTCGTAAAGCTACGCAGCAGTCCGTGTAGTTATGTCTGCGCACACCACTATTTGTCGCAAGGCCACGACCATCTGCCTGCAGTTCGATATTAGAGATATTTGAGGTCGATACTAAAGAGGTGATAGCTGTACCGTGTTGTGCCCGGACAACCAGCCCGGATTCCACATTTACAAATTTCACAAATTCTCCTGCCAACGCCCTGTGACAGGCCCCCTTGGACTAGCCCGGTGCTGCGCCGCAAGGCAAAAGCGCCCTAACACTCCCTGGACAAGCTATGATGCTGCGCCGCTAGGCAGCGGTGGGATATGGAGAAGCATCGGCGAGCATCATGTCCAAACGTGTTGCAGCATTGCTAGACAGCCAGGCGCCGGTTCCCATTCCCCCTGGGAGTCACCGCGCGCGGCAAACTTGAAGCGGGTGGCCAGCGCGGTCGCTGGTTGGACCTCTCGGACGGCTGTCAAGTGCTGGATTTTTATTTGTTCGTTTGTGTGACGACAGTTTCTCGGGGCTATATAAGCCCCAACGCTGCCGCCTGGAGAGGACTCCGGACTCCGATCTTCCGAGCTCGTGCTGAGTGTGCCGCTCCCGAGTGGAGTGTGATGTGTGACGCGTTGGAGCCTCGCCGGACGTCACCGTGCGAGAACTGTCGCGTTCGCGGCTAGCTCTCGGCCCCTGTGCCGATCTCGTCCTGTATAATCCTCTGTACATAATGTATAAAATCCTTTTCGTTGTTCTCATCGACGCCTGACTCGGAGTCTTCGCTACCGACTGAGAGCTGGCGACGCTCTGTCACAAAACGGGTGGCGAGCGTCACGGGACCACCTCAAAGTCACAACAACCGACATGAAAAACGAATTAGAGTGGGAAAGTCTTTCTGCTCGAAGAAGAAAATTGCGCCTTAAACTGCCGTGTCAAATATTTCATGATAGAACCGGCATTCAAAGGAAAAAAAAATATTTACACAGGCCCCATTACGTCTCTCCTCGTATTGCTCACTGCTTTAAGATTTTGGAAAACCGTACCAGTACTAATATAATAAACTGAACAACTCCAACCAAAAATTTTAACTTTAACCAGTACTAATATGTATGCAAATTTATTTTTTGTACGTTCTATCAGTGAATGGAATCGCCTTTCAGGTCAGCAAGTGTGCTTTATGAATGAAGATGTCTTTTTTTTTCATCATTGTAACCCCCCTGCTGTAGCGCCTTCGGGCTAAGCGGGGTAAAAATTGAATAAAGAATAAAGAGGCATACCGCAGACCTACTAGCGGCGACGTATGCGATTTTTACGGAAGGGAGCAGCGCATGCGCAGAGGCGAGTGCGCGGCCGGGTACACGTCTCCGCCAGTACGTCTGCGGTATGCTAAATCTCTCTAGTAGACGTGTTTAGCACACCGGACACGTACTTCCAGATATGCATACCGGGCTCACCGGACGCCGCGCATGCGCAGTGGCCCCGCCTGGCCGCACATACCGCCGCCTGAGTTACTGGCTAGCGAGTTACGAGGCCAAACAAAACAATAAAACAAAATAAAACAATGCCTGTGCAGCGAACGTTGCTGTCAAGAGCACAGTTCCGAAAAGCAACTTGAAACTTCAATAAACTTATTCAAGACACTTATCTCGTATGTAAAGTACGTACTAAAGGTATCGGCGAAAAATCGACCTAATTGATAATCGCATTTCAAAAATGCGCAGTTTAGACCTTTGCAAATACCGCGAAGAAAAAACTAAGATTTAAACTCCCTTAATGCTTCACTTGGCGCCATGAGGAATAGGCAGAACAACGCAAAGGACACGGAGGACAGAGAAAAACAACACGCCGGCCAACTGCTAGACGACTTAAAGCGGCTTATGTTCGTGCTCAATATAAACCGACGAGAAACAAAAAGATCAAAGACAGCACGTGATAATAGGGAGTAAAAAATTGGCAGTGGGTTCATCTCAGCTATGCCAGGATATACGTAGCGAGAGCTGCAGTTCTCCCCTGGTCTAATCGCGTGGTCGGTTGTTGCTGCTGTTGCCTCAAATACGATGGCACATACCCACGGTGGGGATTGGCCAGGGTTTGGTGACGCCCAAACAGGAAAAACTCATCCATGTTTATCTCAAGCGGCTCATAAATATAGGGGAATTTGAGAGTAAAAGAAAATCACGGATTTTGAGACATCTGGAGGAAATTGTAATATAAATCGAGGAAACAAAGCAGTGTGGGTGGAATAACTAAATTTTAATGAATTGGTCAGTAAGAAAATAATTTTGAGAGGAGAGTAAAGGCATCGAGAAGTTAACACAAAAATCTCCCGGTTTCGATAATATACTTGTGACGAAGCTGACACACCTGCCTAATGGCATGCCCTTTGACGGTTGCACCGAAGGAGAGGAGCACGGGCAGAGTAAACGGCAGTCCTAATTGAGCGGGAGGATTTTGCAAAAACTGAATTCTCTGCCGTGCAAACCGCCAGCAGTAGAGGATGAAATGATCCATCCTTTCAACGTCCCCGCATGACGTACATAGAGTAGATGGCGTAAACCCTGAACGGCATAAATATAGATTAAGGCGAGGAATCCTGCAGCGCAACCGCGTCATGGAAACCTCACATTGTTTTGATGCGCAAGAACGTATGTTCCATGGGAATTTAAAATTTTCGAAATCCACTGCACCAAGGATGGGCTCATGGGTCATGTAATGTTGTATTTGGTAACGTTCATAACGGGACGTGGTCAGCAGGGTGAGGTTCGGAAAGGCATGGGGAACATGCCCATTGATGGCTGATTTCGCTAAAAAATCGGCCATCGAATTTGAAGTAATGCCACAGTGCCCTGGGATCCACTGAAAGCGCACCACTTGGACGTGACGTGGCACAAAGTACATTAGGGTTCTGTACAAGAGACTAGTTGCCGAACTTTACGACGGCATTTACATCTGCCTCTTCAGTTGTGGTTGATGATGATGTTGTTGTCATTGCTTCATATTGATTTTCTCGCGAAGGAGCCATGCTAGCTGCTATGAGCTTGCTACGCTCCGCCTCTTGGCGTCTCCGCTTGGCAAGACGTTCTTCTTTCTGCTCAGGCGCCCCCGCCGCTCGTTTAGCCTTCTTATGTTCATTCTTTCTGTGAAGAGCGGCCAAGTGCCAGGCGACAACTTCTGGGTCCGAAGAATTGATCTTCTCCTGACGATACCGCCGCATGGCGGCGGCTGGAGTCTCCTTTTCGTCACCAATACGAAGCGATTGTGATACACCGAGTCGTATCACGTCAGCTTTTATACACACAGCTGCACATACGCAGTTTATCCACACGTCCCCACACGCGGGGGCGGCGGCCGAGCTCTGACGTCAATGCGCCGCGCACCTGCTGCCCTTCTCCGGTTGCCGCGCATGCGCACTATCGGCATCCCAGGCTCACGGCGAAATGCTCGACTGGGTAGCGTAGTGTAGCTCTCGCTACAAAACGAAGCAGAAAAGGGTTGCCGAAGACAATTACAGGGATATAGGAACTCAAGAGTTCAGATCGAGCAGTTACTTCTTCAAGGGGGCGATCGATGGCCCAGTGACGCAAGTCTCTCCCCTCGTGCCGGCAATGAGAGCTTTGTAGGTTACCCTGGCTGCTTTCGCTTGATGTCTTCTTGAAACGCGCGTCTGGCGCAGTTTGATCCGCATATTTTATTGCATTGTATGGCGAGATTGCTCCCTGCCCAGTCGTTAATGAATCTGCATGCTAACGCAGCCAGTCATTAAGGCAACGTCCTGTCTGACCCACGTATACATGTGACCACATTTTAGCGGTATCTAATATGCAGCAACGGGCCGTCGCGGTGGCTCAGTAGTTATAATGTTCGGCTGCTGACCCGAAAGACGCGGGTTCGATCCCGGCCTCGGCGATCGAATTTCGATGAAGGTGAATTGCTAGAGACCTGTGTACTGTGCGATGTCAGTGCACGTTAAAGAACCGAAGGTGGTAAAAATTTCCGGAGCCCTCCACTACGGCGTCCCTCATAGCCCGAGTCGCTTTGGGACTTTGAACCCCATGAACTAAACGAAACCATATACAGTCGTGCCTCGTTAATATGGACACTTGTTCCTAAGAAAAAGCGTCCATAAAGCGAGTCATACGTAATAACGCATCATGAAAAAAACCAAAAATAAATCTGAAAAAAAAACTATAATTACGGACTGCTTCTCTGCATAGCGGCGGGCAGTGAAGTGGAAGTCGAGCACTCTTGGAAGCTCCAGGTGCATTATTCGTGTCGCCATTATCTTTAAAACCACGCGGTCCAAATTTTAGCTCGTTTGGAGCGCATAGTGGTCCATGAGACGCATGATGGCGCCTCTTGGAGGTGCTTCTTGCTAAGACTGTGCACATCCCAAGAACTCTGTACTGGCTCGGCTGGCAGCTGCTGAAAGTGGTTTTAAACGCAGCACAGAGAAGGAACTTTTTAGCAGCCGTTCATGCAATGCGGCAAATGGTGAGGAACGTTGCTGCTGTAAACCGTAGAAAACCAAAAAGACCTTTACCGGGGCATTCGCGCTTTCGCACTGCCTTTGGTTGGTGTTCTGCACTCAATATTCCAACGGCGGAAAATCTGGCAGAGTCGCTCGGGATTTTATTCTCATCGCTGTCCACATTAAGTGGACAGAAATACATGGGCCCCAATGGGCTCCTTACATTTTCACTCTGTCCATTGTCCGGACAGCGCGTTTTTATATTAACGAGGCGTGAACACATTGAAAAATTTCGGTCCCCAGAAAAATTTCCCATAATTCGAGTCGTCCACATTAGCGGGGGTAGTATTAACTGAACACGGCTGTACAGCACCCTTCTGGAATTGACCAAAATGGGTGTCATATTATTGTTTTTTTTACGTATGACGGGCGCTTTGCCTCTCTGAGCATCACTTTCCAACAAAGACTGCCCAGCTTGCTTCGTTCCGCAAAAGCAACCCGGATGTCAGCGTGGTTTCCAGCCCTCTTTAACCGATGGGTACCGAATGTGGTCGCAAAATGCGGTCGCCATCACATAGGTCAGACAGGACGTTGCCTTAATGACCGGCTACCTAAACAGGTAATTTTATTAGGGAGTGACAAAGGGCAACCTTGCGATACACTAGAAGTATAGTAAAAGATGTGGAACAAATGTTCGCCAGGAGACATCAATCGAAAACAGCCAGAGAAATGTAAACGAAGCTTTCACCATTCATACGAGGAGAGGAACTTGCGTCAGCATGCCCTCAGTCTCATTCTTGAATAATGAACTGTTCTACCGAACTATTAAGTTCCTGTATACCAGAAATTGTGTCCGGCCCCTTTACTGGTTTCGTTTTTTTTGCTCGCTATAACAACATAGTGCCTTGCATGTTTTTGTTTCGCGTAGTTTTACATTCCACACGCACATAAAACACTTTGGGGTTGGTAGCGTTCAGCGCGTGTGCTGCCTCTTTTTGTCTCCCGTGTCCTTTTCGCTGCCTTGACTATTCGTAAAGACCAACTAGCCCAAACCACCACTCTTCATTAGTTGGCTCTATGTTCTACATTGCGGGTAAAGTGACAGGGGGAGCTATGATACCTTAACCGCCTTCTGTTTTGTTCTTCTAATGAATACCGCCATTGTGATTTTCAAAGATAGAGTTTATACTTTTCTACTGCATATAAGGACTGGAGAGAAAATGTATAGCATCTAGCATAGCTGAGAGGCAAAAGCACGCACTGAAATTTTGGTATAAATGCCATATTTTGAAAGCATCAATCAAGGTTCCAGTAGCTGAAAAAATGAGCGCCCGATGTGAAAGTCGTACTCTCGTTCAGATCCTTTAAACGAAAACCACGCGTACTTAATGCAGCATGAAAGGATTACCGAAAGGGCAGAGAAAAGGGTACTCGAACTTCTTAGCCGAGCGTCTTTCTCACTAAACTGTGCTGCGTTGCAGATGCTACAACCTGACAAAGTTTTCCGGAAGTAAAGTGCAATTAGGAGGTGGAATTAGCGATTGTGAGTCTTTTCGGCTATGCTATCGACAGGCAAGAAACCGAACACTATGGTCGGTTAACACGGTCGCTGGTCACTGACGAACCTTTCTTGCAAAATAATGGCTTCGCGAATTCGGATCCTGTTTCGCAAACTCTAGACCTAGAGTACATTTAAATGCTGCACTTTATTTTTTTCAGGCTGCAGAGTATAGTGAACTCGAGATTCCCGGGAAACGTTTGCATCCGCCTAGACGCGTGTGCCTATTCGTTGGAATGATGAAGCGAGGACGTCATCGACTGCACACCCGAGACCCCAGGTGCATTTGAAACGGCGACTGTATTTTCTATCCGTGTTGGTCGTGGGATGAAGGCACGGCTGGCTCTATGTTATTTGAGCAGCTTTAGAGCATGCAGGTAGGAGGGATTCCGCTTGCAGTTGTTTAGGCGGTGACCTAACTGAGTTCTGGACTCCTACTACTACTGCTACTACTGCGACTGCACCCAACCAAGTTAGCAGTACATAACTGCCCATTTTTTAATAGGTACGCTGCGTCCCATGCGGTCAGACGACTTCTGGAAACTTCCGGACCTCGTCGCCCTCCCGGTTTCCCGTCATCTCTGAAAACGCTCTCCTTGATGCATTATATGTTCTGTTGCTCTAAATGTTCGGAGGTCGCAGCCATGTCAAACGCAAACGCGGTATGCCTTTATTCAGCTTAATTTCAGCCAGAATACTCTCGCCGCGTATTAATTCGATAACATAACAAACCTCATCATGAAAAAAAATACGTCGTCAGTCATAAAATTCACTTATTGGCTAAAGGAAAGTGACGTCTCCAGACCGAACGTGACGTCACTTCTGGTAAATGAATCAACAGCTTCTAGTGCTATCGCGTTGCCAACACATAATGAAATTAGGTGTCCCTGTGAATTGTGGTTCTATCCCCTAAATGTACACTAATTGTTTTCCTTTTTATCACTCTCCACGCTGTACTCAGATTTACCTTCACGTTTATTACGTTAATCTCAGATTTGTAAATGAGTTCTAGCGGTGCATTTGTTATGCAGTTTTTTTTCTTTTTCATTACGAATGTTAGCAACCTGCTATTCAACAGCAAGCAGTGAGTGCGAAATGCTGTCAAATCAATTCCTATTTTCTGTTATAAATTCTTTCCTAACAATCACGACCTACTATGATTTCTTGGTCCATATGTATTCGATGGTTGCTTCTATTATACCACTACGCTTAGTAAGTTGTTGCTTCTCGACAGAATATTGAAATCTCAAGCATGACAAAACAACGCTTACAGACCAAATACCGTCATACCCTTAAACAACAGAAATTGCGTTTTGTTGTTGCTTTCGTAAGTTTAGTATTTCGTAGCCAACTCGCTGAACCTGCTGTTATTATTTCGCCACAAATTGTATTGACTGACTGAGAATCGCTGTACAATCTTCTAAAGATGAGATCATCGCGTGAGTACTTCACAATTTGTAATAATTTTTTGGAAATAACAATACTGGTTGACTTGATCTAATGGGAATAGAGGTTGTAATTGCAATCTTAATAATTTTCGAAACCAGATAGCAGTGAAAATTTCTAAAAACGTATATAAACTGCGCACCTGCATCCAAGGGTGCTCATTTATGGGCTTATGAACTGAAAAATCGGCCAGTTTCATCCTTAGTTCGCTTTCTTTTAGTACCCTGATTTCTGTCGAGACTATTGTAGAAAAACAGAATATTTTTAATGCAAACATGATCGAAACATAATAAACAGGAATAAAAATTTTATACATACGCACATATTTGTTTCTCTCGGGCGTTGTGCACACGTCGAACTTAGGTTAAACGATTTTAGACGAGCACCGGTTTAAAACCGCACATTCTCTTACGACGCTACAAACAAGTTTATCTGGCTGTTGACGCAAACCAGACAGCATGGAGCTTTTAAAATTACCCGATAACTTGGCGTGCGACCACCCAGGCATCTTGAATACCTTTACTAGTGGGATGGACAGTCCTTTTAATGTTTAACTGTCACGCTTGGGATTAGTTTCTTCTGTTATATTTTACTCCTGTTTCTCTCCTTAATCGCTTAGTTCTGCTTGATTTTTCTTCTAGTTTGGCTACTTCTCATTAATAATAAGGGGTAATTACTCATTGACAACCCCCCAAGCGTAGCCCTATGGCTACAAAGGAAAGCTATACAGCTTTCACAGAAACTTCGCAGTTAAATAAATACTCGTCCTAGTCAGGTGTTCGAACCCGGGACCACCGCTTCGCCGGAGCAGTCGTTTTACCAAGCGAGTTAACCGGGACGGCAAGCTAATGGTAGAACGAGAGCGAATTGATCAATAACTCGAAGTGGGAACAGCGTTGGTTAAATGTTTAGGAAATCCCCCAAGGTGGAGTATATTTGTAATAAGGGAGTAATTACTCCTTGCCATCCACCCAAGCGTAGCCCTACGGCTACAAAGGAAAGCTATACAGCTTTCACAGAAGCTTCGCAGTCAAATAAATACTCGTCCTGGTCAGGTGTTCGAACCCGGGACTACCGCTTCCCCGGAGCAGTCGTTTTACCAAGTGAGCTAACCGGGACGGCAAGCGTATGGTAGAGCGAGAGCGAATTGATCAATAACTCGAAGTGGGAACAGCGTTGGTTAAATGTTTAGGAAATCCCCCAAGGTGGAGTATATTTGTAATAAGGGAGTAAGTACTCCTTGCCATCCACCCAAGCGTAGCCCTACGGCTGCAAAGGAAAGCTATACAGCTTTCACAGAAGCTTCGCAGTCAAATAAATACTCGTCCTGGTCAGGTGTTCGAACCCGGACTACCGCTTCCCCGGAGCAGTCGTTTTACCAAGTGAGCTAACCGGGACGGCAAGCGTATGGTAGAGCGAGAGCGAATTGATCAATAACTCGAAGTGGGAACAGTGTTGGTCAAATGCTTAGGAAATCCCCCAAGGTGGAGTATATTTGTAATAAGGGAGTAAGTACTCCTTGCCATCCACCCAAGCGTAGCCCTACGGCTGCAAAGGAAAGCTAATATTTTGACGATAACAATTCTCCTATTCTACAACAACGCATGTCCTTGTCTTCTCCAAAGTGCGCTCGGTACGCTAGGTGAAAGATAAATAAAAGGTGACAACTAATCAAATTCGATAGCCGTTATCATTAGTACTTAGGTTACTGTAGGGAGAAAACAAGATTATATATCTAGAGCAACGAAGGCGCACTGAGCCCCCCATTGTCATCATGTGTGACTTAAGCTGTTCTCTGATAACACCTTAAGTGACCCAGAAACTTTTGACTGAGAGTGCTCCGTCCACAGGCGCTCCCTTATATGCCTCGCCACTCACAGTGCACGGTGAGGTGGACGGCGTTGCTGCGTACGCTGGCCAGAGGGTTGGAGGCCTCGCAGGCGTACGCGCCCGCGTGGGAGGGTCGCACGCGCCGCATCACCAGGTACGGGCCGGCCACCAGCGGCGACTGCTGCTGCCGCTGGGAATGGTCGGTGCTGACGGTGGAGTTGCCAGGTTCCAACGGAAGGCCCCGGTGGAACCACTGAAAAATGTCGGCCGCTGGGTTGGCCGACGTCAGGCACTCGAGGTACACGTCACGGCCTTCCTCAATCACGGGCTCGTGCAGACCACGACCCAGGAGCAGGGTCACGTTGGGCGGGTCTGCGGTTAGACAAATAGGGATAAGTAAATTAGACGCGGACGAAAACCACACACCCATAGCTGCGATCTAGACCACGGCTCAAAATGAAAGTGTTCATGTAATGAGTAGTCGGCTAAAGATTACTGCAGAAGCACGAGATTCCCACTGCCTTGTTGTTGTTTGCTTGTAGAAGAATTAAACTTCGTTACGCTTTTCTGGTTCACCTACGAACTAATAGCAACGCTGGCGCTAAACAAAACAATAATAATAATAATAATAATAATAATAATAATAATAATAATAATAATAATAATAATAATAATAATAATAATAATAATAATAATAATAATTGGTTTTAGGGGGAAAGGAAATGGCGCAGTATCTGTCTCATATATCGTTGGACACCTGAACCGCGCCGTAAGGGAAGAGATAAGGAGGGAGTGAAAGAAGAAAGGAAGGAGGTGCCGTAGTGGAGGGCTCCGGAATAATTTCGACCACCTGGGTATCTTTAACGTGCACTGACATCGCACAGCACACGGGCGCTTTAGTGTTTTTCCTCCATAAAGACGCAGCCGCCGCGGTCGGGTTCGAACCCGGAAACATAACAACGCTAAACTACGCTAAACAAAGAAACACAGTGACAATTCTACACATAAGAAAAGAAATTCTTTGAATTCTTTGAATTTTCTTTGTGCGTGTAGAGCTCGACCGGACCACTGAGGGTTCCCTGAGAACTTGTGAAATATCTCTTGTACCATGAGCATCTTTGTTCTGGATCTCCTACAGAGCATAGCCCTAGCCACGCTCTCCACCGGCTCATCTCCGCTCATCAAGACGCGCTGCAAGGGTTGGCACCCACGATGAAGTCATCGGCACGTTAGAAGAGAACACAGCAATGACGGCACTCACACTGCACGTCAAGTGCCCACGCGGCCTCCAGGGGCTTCTGTGGCCAGCGCGGGTTGGCGGCCAAGCAGCGCACCGTCTTGCCGTGGTCCTGGGCCGTCGGCGTGAGCAGCAGCACGCTGAAGCTGTCGTTGCCCGTGTCCGACTCCTCGTGGAAGAACGGGTCGAGGCGGACGTCGTCCAGCCACCAGCTCAGCTGCGCCGCCGGCCGGGAGCCCAGCGCGCGGCAGTGGAACTCCGCGGGCATGTCGGCGCGCGACGCGTTCTGCACGCTCCACAGCCGCGTCGACAGCGGCCGCACTGCAAACCACGTAGCCAGGAGATTCGTAAGGGCGAGTCTCTCAGTGCTCGACAGACATGCGTGAGTATGGCGCAGCGTGCCATTTCGCCGCTCCTTCAGACGCAGCAGTGAGGTGTGTCTTTTAGGGCGAAAGCCTTTATTGGCTCATCGCTGTCCGTCCGTCCGTCCGCGAAACCTGTCACACTATAGCCGTCAATCAAATGGCGTCAACACGATAAGAAAAGAAATCCTTGTGCACGACGGGATGCGAACCATCGTCCTTCCGTTCCACAGCCGAGCGTACTAACGACTACGCTACTTCCTGCTTTTTGTCGTTATTGCCTGTTTAGCACTACGCAACATCCTGCCAACACGTACATGTAGTTCTCCTCGCCCGTTATACTTAGTGGCACGGGCAGGGACGCTTTATCTTTCATTCTTTTTACAGTTCCAGAATAATTTTGGTCTAGCGTAAGGATGCTGGAGAGTGTTTTCGGAAAGGCGTCGAATCAGATGGATGCCTCCCAAACGCCCTCCAGTGTCTCCAGCATTTAAGATTCACAAACAATTGCGTACTTAATCAACATCTTAACCACACATCTGTGACACAAGCACTCACCACACTTTAGGTCAACAAAAGTGCCCTCCCCCCTTGGAATTTTTTCATTCCTTTTTTTTTAAATTAGCGTAATTTACAGAAACAGTCTTTCCCCGGAGTATAGTCTGCATGCAGGACTCAATTTCGGCTGTCAAAAAAAATTCCTAGATTGTCCGCAGCAGGTACTACGGGGGGCAAGACTTTCTGGGACGCGAGTTATAGGAAAGACGTTTATTGTAGCTCGCTGCCCACACGCCTGATATTGTACGAAGGCATTAAAGGCATAAATGCTCCTTCCTCTGTTCACAATATCAGGCGAGGGGGCAGCGTGGTGGAGCTACAATAAACGTTTTTCTTAGAACTCGCGTCCTGGAAACATTTTTCCCCAGTAGCACACCGCCCACAAGGGCTAGGTGTGCAATCCGCGCATAAAATTGCACGTGCACGTGCTGATTATTATGATCCGGGCTGTATTGCAAATGGCACGATGTCAATGGCGAAGACATCGCCTCTATCGTTCTTATTACTCGACCAGAGTCCGGAAAGAGCTCTAAACGTCCCCTCTTTGGGTGCTTCTGGTAGAATAAACCTCGGCTTACACCGAGGGGAGGAGTTTCCAATTAAAGAAAATCTCTTGACCGCGCATTCTTTTCGATCAAGTGAACCTGGCTTGACTCCGCGACATGTCGTAAGCCAAGAAATATTTTCGGTAGGGAAGTAACTCACGGTTCATGTCTATGGAGAAGGAGCTGTTTAGAGGCTCGGGCATATCCTCCACGGCGCATAAAAAGATTTCTAGAAGGAGTTCTCTCGCCAGCGACCCGATGCGGAGGGTGCTTCGCGTTAGGTTGCCTTCGCGGGCGTATTCCTCTTTCGCTTGAGAGCGCTTGTAACCGCTTCCGGACCAGACGAGCTTCGGTGGCGGCTCTCCTGGATGAAAAACAAACAAAAAAAAGCAACAAAAAACAGTACGCGTCAACAAGAGAACGAGTGAATGCATCGAAAGCGAAGGCATTATAGTGTAGATATACAAGTTCAGAACTTCACCTCCTTCTCATGCAAAATATAGTAGTAGCCCGACAGCAAGTACTTCTACAAATAACCGTCGTTGTGTGAGTCAATTACGACCATTTTTGTTGTCAGGGCTCCAAATTGGTTTAAGAAAAAAAAACGCAAAATCAGACGAGAGTCAAGCCTCTTAAAATTTGGGCTTTTTAGAGAGCTCACTGAAGATGTTCGGCACCTTGCTTGTTAGTACAACCTGCTACAAAAATTTAGCTCGCCACTGTTTATCTATTATCGTAAAAGTGTGGAAATTTTCCAGGCAACCATTGTTATTTTATAAAACTTCCTGCGTGAAAAGGTCCCGGTTTAGCATGTCAATGCTGTCTGTCGTAATCTGATAAAAATGCTAAGTAGTACTGGTCTCCGTCGATAACTGCAAGGGAGACCCGCGTGCTATGTCTGGAGCGCTGACGGATCAAAAAATAAGTATCATCAGTGTTGCTTGACCGCATCGAAGAAATTTGGGAAACTGCGAGTATATGTTAGACATGGTCCAGTCACAGGCGGTAGGGGGGCACGTGACGCACTGAAGATTGCTAAATTCCGCAGGATATGGGCACGCCCTCATTAAAAAAATTGAGTCTGGCAACGTTTTAGGACATAAGATTATCTATACGGGAAGCCTATAGATATGCTTCAGAAAACACCTATCAAAATCTACTCGCGCACCTTAGGATTCAGAGAGGTTAGGACTGGTGAACCATTAAGTTTGTTTACTGACGGGCATGCATTAGAGACCAAAAAGAGTCATTTTTCATTCGTAACAACTTCAGAAACGATTAGAGGATAATATGCGTCGTGGTAAATCGAAATAACAACAGAAAATTGAGGGTAGTTTGAGGGCAGTTCAAGCATGCACGAAATCTATCAGTGATTTAAGCCGCCTCGTGTATATACGCTGAGGTATGAGCGTATCTGTTCCCAGCACACGACTAGAGAAACAGCGAAATTTTCTTCCATACGCCTGATTGCACAACACGCAGCAGCGCTCAGAGATTTAGAAAAGGAGGTTGGCAACAACTTGAAGCGCCGATCGATCAGTGCCACAGATCATCTCAACTTTCACTCCTTAGGTCAATATCGATCGGACATTAGGCCACGTCGTCAGCGCTAACGAAACGAACATCACAATGTCAACAGCCCTCAGCCCATATAAGGACAATAACAGCCAAATGCAGCAAGAATGACAGAAAAAAAGAAATTCACCTCCGCGCACTTCGCATGATATGACCAGGCTGATGTCTTCGTCGTATGGGTCAGTGACGCTTTGCAGAACGATGCCGCTGCCGTCGCGGATGACGGGAGCACCGGGTGGCTCTGCAAAAACAAAAACAAAAACAGAATGACCACAAGAAAAACATGAAGACGATTGGGATTCGGCTTCACCGGTTAAAACCAAAAAAAAAGTTCGATGTAAGAAAAGATAAACAGGAAGAAACGTCTTACCCAGCAGTTCTCGACAAAAGCATTTTTGAGCGCGAAACCGTTTACGAACGCAATTTTTTTCATATAATGCAAGATTTCACTTTAACAATCAATATATCCGTGGATCACACAACGGCAGTCTTGTATATTTTTTTTCTATTCACGTGTTTGCTATCGTCAAAAGCGTTCCCTATTGGTTTTCTATGGCAGTATTAGCAGTTCGATGCGATCGCAGGAAACGCTTTAAGAGAAAGGTTTTTCTACGTATCAGAATAACGGACCATTACCTTCACCAATTTCATAACAGTGTCTTCAAGTTTTACATTTTTCAAATTTTTTGCCCGAGAAAGCCGGATTTGTTATTTGCTCGATATAATTAATTTCTTTACATTCTTTAATTTTTCTCCAGCAATGTCCTGGGAGAGTCCCTAGAATAAAAATGGCCGTAGCAAACTGATCTAAGAACACACACGGCTGTACGCTGTCCTAGCGGAAACTAAGCGAACTAGTAAGCGAACTAGAAACTAAGGAAACTAGTAATCTAAGTTGGAACAGTCATATTGCCAATACATGCTCATCCTCCTACAGAAAACTTGAACTTCTTCGCCACGAACTTAAAAACGTTCCTTACCGGATAAAGCAGTTAGCATACTACAGCCTCATAAGACCCAAACTAGAGTATGCTTGCGCAGTCTGGGACCATTATACCAAAAAGAATATTGAGGCATTGGAGGCTGTAGAGCGGAAAGCCGTGCGCTTCATCTTTTCTAAATATCGCACATCTGAGTTGCCTTCCATTTTAATGAAAGAAAATGCTATCCCACTACTGCAAATCCGTAGAAAAATCCAGAGACTAAAATTTTTATTTCTGCCGAAAAACGACAAACTCGCATGAGTTCCGACCTTAACCTTGCACCCCTTGCAACTCGTCCCACAAGACATCATTATGCACATTCTTTAATGCCGTATCAAACTAAAATCACTGCCTTTAAATCTTATTTCCATCCACACACTATCGAGGAATGGAACAAGCTGCCTTTCAAAAAAAAAAAAATAAGCTGCCTTCTGATGTCATCATGTTCATTGATTTCATTGACAAATTGTTGTCGTCTAGCTCGTAGTCGTGTTTCGTATTTATGCATGTTTTATTGTCACAGTTTAACATGTCTCAATGTATTTTACTTACTTATGTTTCGCACGATGAATTGACATTCACAATGCTGTATTTTTTTTCGCCCCTCCTGCAAGGGCCCACTTAGTGTCTGCAGTATTTGTAAATAAATAAATAGGTAAATAAATAAATAAAAATAAATAAATTAATTAATGAAGCGGAGTTGGCCCCGGCTTGTAATGAGAAGAACATCGGTGGTTTAATGGGGTAGAAGAGTGGATTCAAACGGACGGAATAGAAATATAAAAGTCATGTGTAGAGACGAGGTTAGCAAGCCTCCCTGATCCTACTGCGACGCGATGATGATGATGATGATGATGATGTGGAAAAGAGAAGCATTGTGATAAAAGAGGAGAGTCGGTACTTTCACTTGAATGTAGTAGCTTATAACTTGATAGAAAGGTTACAGCCATAGAAAGAAAATGCACGAAACGCACCCCGAAGTTGGTACTCTGCTATTATTTGAAAAGCGCCGCTCACAAATGGGCTCAAGAAACGCTTATGGAAAGGACTTCAGGCTAAAGATAACGCCTTATCGTTGGTCCCAGTGACAATACCACAGCAATAGATTGCCTAAAGTAAAAATAAAAAGTGCGCATATTGATTTAAGGAGGATCCGACGCACCAAGACGACGGCTCGTTCTTAGGGCGTACCCTGAAGCTTAGGCTGTTGCCGTTCACCAAGACCATAGCCCTCAGGACAAGAAGCGGTTGTTGTTGACGGCGGACTAGCTGTCCGGATTAGCGATTAGCATAAGAAAAGTAAGACATGGCCGAACTAGATGAAGCTATTCAAATTACATTCATGAGGTGCGCGTGCTAATGTGCATAGAAATGAGGTTGCTCTAACATACATTATACTTTCCACGGATCATTTTGTCAGAGCCTGTCGGCTAGATCTTCCTCGTTTTCATCATATAAGAAAATTCTCAACAGGCGAAACCTGTGTACATTACGTCCAAATTCACGAGAATTGTGCGAAGAATAATACTAACGCGAAATTAGGGCACTCAAATCAATCTAGATTGTTACACCCCCTGTTTCTTCCTATTCTGTTATTTGTACATGCTGACATCATGTTCGCCACTTCCATAAATAGTCTTCATCGTAATGCGCCCGCTTTAATTTGGCGCACCACTTTATTCTGCCAAGTTACGCAAACGTGCACAGGCTTCGCTATTTCGCTCTGCAGAATATTTATTGACGTTAAAATTTAGCATGTTGATTACGAACGGAGCTAGCGTTAGCAAGGGCAGCAGTAGTGGAGCGTGGACCAAACGAACACGACGCATGAAAAAACAAAAAAACCTGTCGGCCTGATTAGGAAATGCCCGCATAATAACCTGGGTATCCATGCGTAGGCCTGGGCGAAACAGTTTACCTAACACTATAACGACTGAAGCTTTTTGACTGCGTCTAGAAGCTCTGATAACAAAAGTGCGCCTCGTCTAGCGACTGGCGTCTCCTTATTTTCCACTATGAATGCGCTTGCACTGACTAAAATTGTAAATCTTAATCAAAGCAACTGCACAAAAAAAGATAGTTTTCCTTTTGTATTGTTTCGTTCAGCGCGGTAAATTTAGTAACATTGATTTCGTTCATTACTTAGCAGCCGAAGTAGTCTCGCTTAACTCGCTACAATGAGCATGCCAGGAAATCCGCTTCCAAAACAAACCCACTGGTAAAGACCCAATGTAGCTAGAATGGGCATTTGGCTCAAAGTAGTCACAGGCGTAATCCAGCGGTGATGAGGGTAATCCGGCAAGAATGACGGCTACCACGAAAACACTGAACATTCTGAGTGAATGAAATAATATGAAGAGAAAAAAAGCTCCGGCGGGCACATTAAACACTGATAGAAAAAAAAAACAAGGTGCGTATTCGCTCATGAGCTTTTTTGCATCATTCGTCGTTTTGCCACTCACGAGGCGGTGATGACGAATGGTAACAGGAGTGAGTTTTTACAAAGCCTAGCCCCATGTACCTCCAACGCTACACGTCAAATGGGCTAAGCCGCCCGCGGTTTCCGTGTTTACGCACACGCTGTTGGTAGCACATTCGAGGAAACTGTGCAATCTCGAGTATGCAAATGTGCTATCCACCGCACTTCGAGGAAAAAGAGGAACGCCCGCAGCCAAATCGCAAAGAGGTAAAAGTTCCTGCGCCATGAGCGAATAAAAAAAAGAGGATTTTTTTTTTACTTCCTCAAAAGAGAACGGCGGCTGCGTTTTTATGGAGGAAAAACGCTAAGGCGCCCGTGTGCTGTGCGATGTCAGTGCACGTTAAAGATCCCCAGGTGGTCGAAATTATTCCGGAGCCCTCCACTACGGCACCTAATTCTTCCTTTCTTCTTTCACTCCCTCTCTTATCCCTTCCCTTACGGCGTGGTTCAGGTGTCCAACGATATATGAGACAGATACTGCGCCATTCCCTTTCCCCCAAAAAAACCAATTATAATTATATAAAGAGAACGGTGAAGAGTTTGTGCGCGGTTCGGAGAGTGATGCTAAAAAGAAAACCATCAAAGTCAAATGAAGACGCGAACAACAGCGTAAGGTGCCTGCTGCTGACAGAGGGTTCAAGATCGAGTCTTCTAGACCACGCGCAAAGGCAAGTTAGCACAAAAGCAGTGCAAAAACAACTTCGCATTGCAGCACATTCAAATTATGAATCGGGAGAAAAGAAAAGGGTACCATGTAATTCAATAGGAAAGACACAAAACTTTGTGAAGACGCCAGACACAACGTTAAACTGGTGTTTCAAGTAAGATGTTCTGCAATTTTTTTAAATAAGCTTTTTAAGTTCGAAGAGCGCTTTTTAGACATAGCATTGTTGATGATGTCGCCCGTCATAATACAGCTAACACGTGCTAACTAGTAGTCTAGTTTACTAATATAGAATAGTTATTTTTTAGCTATTACTGTTAGTCGTCTTTATTTATTGAAAGGCGTGTAGCTCTCTGTAACTAATACCTATATAAATTATTAGAATTTCGAATTCGCAGTTACCCTCGGCGCTGTGGCGCAGAAAATATTAGTTATTTCGGCGAGTTACCTGCACCGGAGAGGTTGCTTTGCCTGCCAGCTTTTCGAAAGGGCGTGTATTCTGGCGCGATGTCGGCAAATTTTGCTGGGCACTGCGCCGAGAGTAGCTGTGTTCTTGAAATTCTAAAAACTGTTATGGATATTTCTTGTGGCGGACTACAAGTATCCAAATAATGAAGAGAGAGGGGAGATATTTTAATATATACAGGAGAGGTCGGTCTGGTTGTTGGCCTAGCATGCTACTCCGGGTGAGGGTGAAAGAAGAGAAGATAAGAGAAGAGGGCGAAAAAGAGTGGAGAAAGGAAAAAATAAAGGGAAGAAAAGGTTTTAACTCTTACTAACAGTAAGAGTTAAAAAGTTAACTACACAATATTAGCTAACAAGAACACTAGTTAGCACATCTTAGCTGTACTCTGATTCGCTACGCCGCTAAAAATGTTATTCCGAAAAAAAAAAGCACTTCTGACCGAAAAAGCGTATTTTTAAAAATTGCAGAACATCTTAGGTGAAACACCCGATATACGCGTACACAAACGGCGCATGATAGCCTTAGTTGCTTATGTGCCATTAAACCCAACACAACCACATATACAGTGCCAGCCGCACCCCACGAGACACGCGCGAAGTCATTAATATCTGCGAAATTCGATGATGGGAACCCGTGACAGCTAGCAAGCAAAAAAAAACATTCAGTTTAAATCACATTCCACGTATATCTGCCTTCCACGCACTCTCTCTCCTTAGTGAGAAGGTCGAAAACTTTTTATATATCACCTTCCTATCGCACCTGTTTCTCTTTTTGTGTGTGTGAGAAAAGAAAAGTTAAGAAATGCTCTGATACAACACAATGCGCCCTCGTCATTTTACGTCAGAATCGCTACGTGACGTTTTGACGCGTTTTTAGAGTCAGCGTTGCAAATTCGCCGCGGCGCTGTAGCTACGCAAGGCAGTCATTACTCGAGGAGGTTGCGTCGCGCCGGGAGCCTTTTCGAAACGCGGGGCATCGAGTGGCTGCGCGGTCCGGGCATTAATCACGGCTCGGTGGCGACGGGGCTGCGCGAGAAATTCCGTCGATTTGAATAACGCTGCTCGCGTAGATCGGCCAGCGCCAAACGGCTTCCGGGCTTCGCTCCAGCGGACACGACCTGGTTCGCGTGGCTTCCTCAGACCGCGCCATGGAGCGCAAGCGTCGAGGTTTGAGGAGGAGGAGGAGGAGGAGGAGGAGGAGGAGGAGGAGGAGGAGGAGGAGGAGGAGGAGGAGAGGAGGAGGAGGGCAGTGCGCGCTTACGAACAGGATCCCTTATGCGTGCACGGTGTGGCGCGGCCATGTAAACACACTTCTTTATGTTTTGGTGATTACGAAAGAGCTGGTAGTTTTCACAGCTCCGGCTAGGTCGTGAACGGAAATACATTTAAAGGCGTGCTCTGTGATTCGCGTAGACTTGGAGCCTGATGGCACCGGCTAAAGTCATGCTAAATACGTTTTTTTATTTGTTTTGTTTGTTTTTTTCTTGGTCTCTCATTTATACATCGTGCACTCCGTGTTATTCCTCTTTTAAACTTGGTCTTTATATTTCTGACTTTGATAACTCAGTAAACGCTCTAACCATTGTTAGCATGTTAGCACTTGCTTTGGGGACCAGGGCACTTTCCAGATGTAGCTTAAATTGCTCTATATGACAGGATGGAGTTTAGTGACATACAGTGGTTATAACGAGGGGTGGGGGTAAATTTGCTGGGATACGGTGGCCGCAGCTGACAAAGGACAAGGTTAATTGGAGAGACATGGGAGAGGCCTTTGCCCTGCAGTGGGCGCAGTCAGGTTGATTATGATGATGATGTCGATGATGCTAAAAACAAGATTAAATGCATTCAGCTTGCATTGCAGTTGTACAACGGGCGCCATTGTATGGCAGTGAAATTAAACCCTTTTCAAAGAGGCCACACAAATCGGAAAGACAGAGAATATGAGGGTCTAAATCTTTTCATCATAATGAAAATGAGAGCCAACTGTGTTTATTTACTAATTAATTGACGTTTACTAACCTACACGTTTTCAGCCTCAGGTTACGCGTCGTCCGTCCTCTAAGCCTTCGTTTACTCATTTCTCCGCCAAACCTAAGTGTCTTGTATGACACGCACATTTTTAGTGTTTGCAGACAAACTAGGCGCCCCTGTATTCTTATGGAGGTTGATCTGGCTTTTGAAAGCACCATGATGGCTCCTTTGCGCGCTGTGCAAACACCGGTATTTATATGCTTACCCGTAAGTATGGCATACCGGCAATACACCGCATAGAAAGGTGAAGCGTCTTTTACAGAGACCTGTACAACCAGTGTGAAAACGGGCTTTGGTGGTGCAAGCGCCTGGAATAGGCTACGTGCATATGCATGCCACTCGCTTCTTCAGGCGACGCCTGCTGTGCGCTTCAGCCCTAATCTGCAGTGAAATGATGTCTGCAATGATGCGCTGATGGCAAGCAACTTACATTAAGAACCCCTAGCAAACTTTCTTTCCAAGTGTAAACTAGTGCACTCATTAATTAACGTCACCTGCTTTCAGAGTGCTCAAAAGGACCGAGAGCTGAATTCCAAGTACACTTATGTAATTTTTTGCAAACCTCGGTTTTTAAAACAACCTCGGTTTTTAAGAACCGGAACTCACAACGGTTGCATTAAAAACGCGGCAAAATGTTTCAACCAGGAGTTCATTATCTGTGAGCCCACTCACTTTTACGTACCCCGATCCTGCAAGCAATGATCCCTGAGCGCGATTGCATATTCACGCTGAGAAAAGTGTCATAGCGAAACAAATGTATCGCCACACTCCAAGAAAGATAACAGACTTTCACTGCGCAATGCGATTTTCATCCTGGCACATACCGATTTCGTCAGTTTATTACTAATACAATATTTTTAATACATATTTATGTATTTTTGCATTCCTAATATATGCTATTGCGCGGTTTTTTCTAACATGCTTATTCGAATTTGCCTTTTTTATTTTCTTTTTAAACACGCATGCGTACTAAAACGCTGATCCGAGCCGCCATCCTGCACCTAGTATGGGCGCTGCTACGCCGCCGTTACACTTGTAACGATGCCAGTGTCACTTTCCAACATAAATTTTACCTCAGAAAATGTGCTAAAGAGAGAGAGAATGCTAATAAAATATAACAAATACTTTCAAAAGAAAGGATGATAGATTTAAAAGCTAGGCTACGAATACCAGTATTTAACCATGTGGTCAAATACACCGATAGTACGAACGCAGAACGTCGTAGAACGTCGTACTAACGTTCAACGCACAACGTCGCTTCATCTCATTTGAGCCATATTTTGGGCCTAGTTAAAATTTGAATTTCTCGTTTAACAGGCAGTAGCCTGCCAGGTTCTTTCCACACAAGGCTAGCGCCTCCCTTTCTACCATAATCTCATAACAGGTTTTGTTCGCTTTCCGGTCCCTCTAAGGCACTGCCCCTCGCACACTTTTCAAATTATCTTATTTATTTATTTATTTATTTATTTATTTATTTATTTATTTATTTATTTATTTATTTATTTATTTATTTATTTATTTATTTAAACTGCCGGCACAGGCCAAGGCAGGAGTTGCAGTTTTACAAAGCACACATCTTGTTAGAACTTTTGCATGTAAAATACAATCAAAAACAGAAAAAGAAACTCTTTGAACATTAGGAATTTTTTCACGTCACTGACGGCAGGAAAAAAAAATAAAATATTTGAATAGCGCACAAAAACGTCAGCCGCTGTGGTGCAATGTGAAGAAACAAAAGGCGCGTGGCCGTAATAGCAAATTACAACAATTGTAATTAAGAGTAGGTCCGACAGGCAAAAGCTAAATAAAAGGGGCCACAAGCAAGAAAATGTACCACCACATTATGCAAAGCGTTTTTTTTTATCGGAGACAGAACAAAGTAAAACACCCAAGAAGGCCGAGAAAGTGAAATAGCTCACCAAAGAGCATGGTCATGTTGCTGAGGGATAGGAAGTACAGTTATTTTCAAGGGGTTGCGAAAGTGGGTCTCAACAAAGATGCGATGTGCCTAGGACGCTAAAGGACGCGCTTCACATATATTTTCCAGCAGGAATTCTTTAGATTCGTTTTGTGGAAGCTGAGTTATCTGTAGTCAAAATTTGAATCTCCGCGTCTTCGCGCCTTTACCTCTCCTCTCTTCACTTTTTGCACGCTGAAACGCGGCGCTCCTCCGCCGGCCCCTCGCACTCGCCCCCTCCGCCGGCTGCCGACGCGCGCGAACCAATGCTAGCAGTCCGCTGCTGACGTAACGAGCGCTACATGACGTAACGAGCGCGGATGCTGACGTAACGAGCGCTACATGACGTAACGAGCGCGGATGCTGACGTAACGAGCGCGTATTCGGGCGAAAGCCCAGCACCGCAGGTCGCCGCTAGGGGCGGAATCGGGAGTTTTAAAAATTGTATTGTAAATTATCGGCTCGCTTTTGAGGTCTTGTACGGGGTATGAACGCTCATTGGCATGTACTCTACATAATGCGAGCATTTTATAGACAACCTCAAACACCTTTTTCAGGGACCCTTTAAGAAAAATTCGGGGGTCACTTACGTTCTTCCTTAAGGGTTTACGACACGATAGCGTTAATGGATTCTTTCAGCGATGTGGGGTCCTCTTTGCATGTCACTTCAGAGACACGGACACTGTTCTTTGTTTTATTGAAATTTAAAATAAATTTATTTTTTATTTTATTTTTTTCTAATTTTTTATTTACCACAAGACTAACAAGGCCTCCCTTTATCCAAGTCGAAAGAGAACATTCCTGCCGCCGCGGTGGCTCAGTTGTTATGGCAGTCGACTGCTGACCCGAAAGACGCGGGTTCGATCCCGGCCGCGGCGGCCGCATTGCTATAATGGCGAAATTCTAGAGGCCCGTGTGCTGTGCGATGTCAGTGTACGTTAAAGAACCCCAAGTGGTAGAAATTTTCGGAGCCCTTCACTACGGCGTCCCTCATAGCCTGAACTGCTTTGGGACGTTAAACCACCTTAAACTAAACTAGAGAACATTCCTTTGATGTTTCGGAAGGCGGAGATGTGCCGGGGTGTGGTGGGTTTGTATTAGACAGCCTGAGGTTTGTGGCATAAGCATACTCAGATTTTCTTTTTCGAACTATTTCCATGCAATAAAGGAAAAAAGGTCCTCAGTGGCCGAGTGGTAGCACGCATTGGCTAACGACCCAAGGGGCAGCGGTTCGAGCATCGGCTAGACCATTTTCCTTTTGAGCGCATTTGGCTTCTTTTCTTTCTTCAGAGGCACTACATAATAGCATTCGAATGACGGCACCACCCTTTAGACCAATGACAAATTGTGCAGTGGTGTCTTCACTGTTCTGCTGTGTGATCATTGTTGAGTGTTTGAATTACCCCCGCGAAATCATGTGATTGCGACGTCACGACCCTCCCGACCAATACCAATTTTCTCGACAATGCAAAAACTGCGGAGGTTTGCCCGTTCAATAAAACATAACTACAGCGCACAACGCCTGCCGTCGTAAGTACCGCGTCCCACAGACAAAATATTTCGACTCATTAGACGCCGATTCTGAGAAGAATGACCCGAGAAGATGCAATACGTGCTAGTTAACCTGTTTGTTAAGCGCAGCGACGCTTGAAGGGCACCCCAACTAAGCACCGCCGGAAAATTAGGAAATGCTGGTTACCTTGTTCGGCAGAGTCAATCAGGCCGCCCGGAGAGGTCACGAAACCAGTATTGCGAAACCTCCTTGCAGCACGCGTCATTCTGTCTTTTTTTTAAAAAAAAAAACCCTAATGATGGTAAGCACCAAGCACCAAGGAGAACCAAAAAAGGTGTGTTTTTCAGCTCGAGCAGATAATTAAGCCGTCTGAAAAAAATAAACATAAAACTACCCCTATTCGTGTCGTGTTCGGGCATAAGTGTCTAATATTCCGATAACCTGACCGAGAAAAAAGGGCACAACGGCCCTCGTGTCTTGCAAGACAACGACGACACGTGCCACAAGCCGTGTGGTCATTCCACCTTCGATCGTGGCGTGAGCCCGTGGCCTTTCTTCTTTTCTTTATTTTTCAAAATAAATGCTTAGCTACCACGCACTTACAATGGCGAGTTTTGATTTCGCCCAAGTGCACAGAAAGATAGAAAAAAGGATGCGCTTGTACTGTTCTAACTCTTCCTTGCTGGTTATCTCTGAAGCGGGTAATGGGCACTTCACTCTTTGAGAGGGATTCGTGTTCTTTACTTTGCTCGTGACTCCCCTCTTGTCTGGCATGCAAGAGATCAACAATTCGAATAAAAGTGGTCTTGAGGAGCTCGGACCGACGCAGCTCGCTAATTGGGTTGTTTACGTTACTTTTGCGCTTGGCGAACCGGTGGCGCGAGGAAAAAAGATGCAGCTTGAAAACACAAGGATATTCATTTGCGACGAGGCAATTGGCACAGCTTGGCAATCAGACCGTGACAGTTAAATAAGGATCCCGCACGAGTCACAAAAAAAAATATGCACTTGAAAAAATCGTATCGAGAAAACAGTGTCGCGAAAGAGTCGCTTTCAACTGTTCTTGATTCTTTGTCGCTAAGCAAAACCTTCGTTTCTTTACACTAACACGCACATTCCATTCTTAAGGACTCATATGACGAAGCTTCTTGCCTAGTTGCTTCCATGAACAGTCGTCTGCCGCGTCTTGGAAGTGAGTTCGACCATTAAACCGGTAATTCAACGGTATCTCAAAAGCAGCCTCGCTTTCTAACCGCGTCTATAGCCGCGTTTACATGAATGCGACAGAAGTCGGCTCCTGTTCCCTTCTGGGGGGAAAATGCAGAAACGTCGCGGAAGAGAGAAGAGGACGGGTCACGCCTTTCCATCTTAAAACCTGCTCTTTCCCTCAAAGCGAAGACTGGAGTCGACTTTTCTCGCGTTCATGTAAACACCGCTTATTACGGGAAGAAGAGCTGTTTTAACGCGATAGCATTAAGGTTTTCGTTCGGCAGGAAATCAGGCGGCATTGTCGGCGTTGTGGACGAAAATTCCCTGAGAAGCGACCTAGGTGCGCCGCCTAGGTCACGTGACCTTGTGGCGTCATCACAACCTGCCCGCCAGACTGTGAGCAAACTGCCCACCATGGCAGGTGGCATTTAAAATAAATAATGATTTGTCGCTCGAGAAGAATAACCTGGGTCGCACAAGTCCGACCGGTGCAGTACCTGTCCCGCATGACAGTGGCCCATCGCTTAATCGCTACACCACTGCGTCAGGAATGATATGATGACTTCCAGGGATCTATGAATGCAAAGTCGACAATGACCGATTCCGCATATATGGGCATTAACCCTTTACCTATCACATCATACCCTTCGAGTGGAGCTTAAGTGTCCCCTCCAATCTTCGCTTCTTGGACGAACTCCAGGAGTTCTTCGGGAACGCTCAAAACCAGCTTCTGAAGTGCTTCTGTTCGCCGAGGTCAAGCCTAACTCCCAATGCGTTAGCATTAGAAACCGGATTAGTGCAAAAAGTGTCCGGCGTTGGCGGCGGCGTGTGAAGCCTATAGGGAGAGAATGAAGAGTGGAGAGAAGGAAGTCGAGAGAGAATGAAAGAGAGAGGATGGAGGATAGGTAGACGAGCAGGGAGTGCGATTCGGTGAAAGGCGACGAGTGGAGAGAGGGAAACCGCGGCCACCAATGATGATGTTAGTTTGCGTGATATCGCATCATTTCAGACTTGTACTGCATTTGATGTGAGGTGTGTTTATTTGGTAACACAAAGCCGATACGACTACACAACATGGTTACACTACTTGATTACCCCTCCTTATTATGCAGTTTCACAAGCAAAGTCTGATGGTCCATACAGTAATTTGAAATTGACTTGACATCAGACACAATGATTTCACTTCGCAATAACAAGCCCTGGCAAAGCATGTTGAGTCGTGATAGTTACGTTTAGTCATGGTAAATTATGTCAGTCATGCAGAGTCATGATTAGTCATGATATATAATGGTCAGTCATGATAGTCAAGTTTAGTCATGGCAAGTGATGGCAAAGACAAGTCATGCTGAGTCATAATAGTTGAGTTGAGCCATGGCAAGTAATGCTAAGTCACGGCAGCCCTCGCAAATGATACTGTCATGATAATCATACTGAGTCATGTTTACTCATAACAAGTCATGCAAAGAAATGGCAGTCCTAGCAAATCATTCTTAATCATGGTAGTCATGTTTAGTCATGTAAAGTCGTATTTTGACGAAGAAGAAGGGGCGCCGACCAAAGAAAACAAAAAACAAAAACAGACGTTTCGGCTCCCGTACGGGAGCCTTGTTCACGTCTGTTTTTGTTTTTTGTTTTCTTTGGTCGGCGCTCCTTCTTCTTCGTCAACATGTTTGTCCCCGACCAGACGAGTTTTCGTCGAACTCTCGACTTCAAAGTCGTATTTTCTGAGTCATTATAGTCGTGTTTAGTCATGACAAGTCATGTTATACTGAGTAAATATAATCATGTTTAGCTAATGCAAGTCTTGTTAAATAATGTTAGTCATGTCATGTTAAGTCATACTGAATCATGATTATCGTGCTATGCAGTTCATAAACTCGGCTCATCAGCGCCGGACTGGGGTTCACACAAACTGACAGACAGCGGCTTTTCGGCTGAATGGGAGCCCGGTTAGCGCTAGGCCACTAAAACGAGCAAGGTCGCGAAAGTAACGCATCCTTAATCCTCCCGCGTTCTGCGTCACTCGATGTATCCATTCACACGGGAACACTTTCAGCCGTCTGGCGGTGAAACACGATCACATGGGGGCTACTCTGAATTCCGTCACGCATCACCAAGCCTTGCCTTCGAATGTGTCGTAGCCCGTACTAGGCAGCCTAGTGCTGGACGCCCGATGACCGTATCGCTCCGTGCAGGGACTGTTCACTCTTGCAGAACCACGCTAGCGTGCATCACGCCGCCTCCGGGCTAAGTGCCTTCGTCGCGAAAATTGTGGACAGCGTAGTGGAAGCCACGAGCGCGGGGCGACGGATATCACACGCGTGTGGCTGGCTCGTGAGCCCGTGGCAGAAGCACTCATGTGGAAGCCGCCACCTCGCGCTCGCAGCTTTCGCTCCACTGTCAACAAGTTGTGACGCGTTGTAGTGGCACAGGAACGTCGCGGATCAAGGCAGGCTGAACGCCTTCCCCCCCACCGCGCCTTTTGTGGACGATGGTTTATCGTCGCTTACTCGCGTGTGAGCTGAAACCGCGTGTCGCGAGGCTTAAGGGCTTAGCCGCTGGCGCGGCTCCACCGGAGTGGAAGCAATTTTCATTCCAGCCCATCCGCAGCTGCAGCGTAGTAAGCAAACAGGAGGCAATGGAGAAGTGAGGGAAAGGGACGCAGTGGAGAAAAGAACAAACCAGAGCTATTTGAACAAAGTGTTGCGCAATATGTGACTGTTTCAGGGGCAAAATAGCAGCGCCTATTCAGACATGATGTCACCGCTGTCGACGGGGGTTGTTATGTTCACAACGTTTTGCCGGACCTACGAGTCATCTACCCGCTCCTCTTCTCTGATCCCTCCGTCTTCCTTTCAGGCTCCCTACGCACACCTTTTGTCACTCCACATTCTCCTATAACGCATGCCACAAATCGTGGCGAGAGCTTGTTCTGTATCGAGAGCAATTTCTTTATCCTTGCTCCTATTTACCTCCGGATGACTTCGCGTCGCATCTTGCAGGAACGCTACAGTAAGCTTGTGTCGCTTTCAACGGCACAACAATATATATATATATATATATATATATATATATATATATATATTAATATATATATATATATATATATATATATATATATATATATATATATATATATATATATATATATATATTAAGAGAGCCTTTACCTTGTCTGCTAATATATATATATATATATATATATATATATATATATATATATATATATATATATATATATATATATATATATATATATATATATATATATATATATATATATATATATATCAGCTTGAGAGCTCAAAGTGCTGTCATCGTCGCAGAGCGCGGTCATGCACTTCCTTCATGCGAGTTTGTGGTTAGTTTCTTTCATTAGTGTCGCATATTATGTCCCATACATTTCTTTCCAACAGTCCTGGACCGCGTTGAGCACGTATATGGGCTTAATCCCTCGTTGACAAAGCGGCGGACGCAAAAAATTTACTTCATTTGACTTTTTTCTTTGTTATTTCTTTCTGGATTGTGTCCAGTTCTTTTTTTCTCTGTTGGCGCGCTCGGAGTTGCGGCACAAGATGAGATACGCAGAAAGCGCGTTCCGCTCTCTCTCCTTTTTTCGTGTGAACCTCAAGGTATGACCTTTCAGGGCACATTACGTAATCCGCTCTCGTCTATCCAATCCCTGCGCCCTATGTGAGAAGAAACAAGGGTATCGGTTTCACTGCCGTTGCAAAACAGGTCTCCGTACATTTTATTATATTTCGTCAGGGCACACATCTCTTTGAAGAGCTGCATGCGCGTCGCCATATTGATCGCAGGGCTCATGTGCGCAGTGGTTGTTGTTGTTGTTGATGATTATTTTGTTGTAGATGATGATGATGATGATGTTGTTGCTGTTGTTGTTGTTGTTGCTGTTGTTGTTGTTGTTGTTGTTGTTGTTGTTGTTGTTGTTGTTGTTGTTGTTGTTGTTGTTGTTGTTGTTGTTGTTGTTGTTGTTGTTGTTGTTGTTGTTGTCGTCGTCGTCGTCGTCGTCGTCGTCGTCGTTGTTGTTGTTGTTGTTGTTGTTGTTGTCGTCGTCGTCGTCGTCGTCGTCGTCGTCGCCGCCGCCGCCGCCGCAGTAGTAGTAGTAGTAGTAGTAGTAGTAGTAGTAGTAGTAGTAGTAGTAGTAGTAGTAGTAGTAGTAGTAGTAGTAGTAGTAGTAAAAACGTTTTAGTTGAGAGCACAAATAAGTGCTCAAACTGTACACCAGTCCCAGTTTATCCTCTTCTCGAGGAGAAGCCAGCCAGGTACGCCATGGACGAGAGCGAGAACGAAGGGGACGGTAGTAATGGAACTGATGCCCGACAGGTGCGTAGAAGAGCCAGGTGTGTGGCTTTTGAACTGCGGCAATCGGTGCAGCAGTTTCGAACCTGAACTCTTCAGTTCGGCCAGCGTGTGCTTCCCAGAGTCTAGGGATGATTGTGGCGTCGGCTAGCCAGTTGTTTGTGATGAGGTAAATCGAGACGCGTTGTTGGCAGAGTGACATGAAAAAAAAAAATTAGGCGCAGGTGGGATAGCATGAAGGAAACCAGTCCTGTTTTTACGCCTAGTTATAAGCGCAGCCAACCTTGCTTTCAGCCAACTAATGAAAGTTTGAGTTCACTTTTATTTCTTTAATTTTTAACCAGGCAATAATGCAAAATCGCGAGAAAACCGGCGAGTGCGGCGTAGGTGGCAACCGTATCGGTAATTGCTTTGAAAGATTGTGTGTTAGTAAGTTTACTACAACGTACCAAAATTTTTATCGAAATGTTTTGCTTTCTTCCTCGGGGCTTTTATGGCGTTCGAAGGCAACGTCGCCATTTCTTTACTATCAGCGACACTGCGTTTTTCTATATGAGTTGCCATTACCGACCCCACGCTAGCACAGATGGCTTGAGCAAAATGCAAGCAATGTGCTATAACTTTTCTACAGCCGGCTTCTCTTATTCGAACAAATCTGATCTTATAGGAGCATGCACTTTGTCTATTACCACTAGAATTACAGATAAAGTGAAAATTTCACGAAATAGGTTTCACTTAAATTACCAAAATTTCATCTCACATGTCCTTATATTGCTTTGCCTCTCTCCAGTTTGTCCTATCTCGCGCTTAGACTCTTGACAGCGTTTTATTAATACACCGGAACTAATTTTTATACATGATCGCTTTGGGTATCAACCTTGGTTTTCTCTGAGACTTACCTGAAAATGTTACGTCAGATTGGATAGCCAACTATAATTTTGGCTATGAGCCCAGTTATTTCTTATACAGACTTCCACACTTTAGAGCCAATAATGCCCTTTCGTTTATGGTCATAACTTGAACTGCACGAGCATTGGATCGAAACGGCGGGTAGTGAACAGCCATGATAGAATTCAAGAAATTAGGAAAAAAATTTAACTTGGCCTTTCGGGAAGGACGTATTTTATAGAAGGGCACAACCAACTTTAATCCTGGCTTTGAGCTCTAGAATAGTGTCTCCTAAGAAGCTAACTATTTTGCTCGCACAAAAGTTACTAACGTGACAAGGCTAGAACATTTGTATTTTTTCTGCCCTGAAGAACTCTCCTTTATTCCGCACGAATTATACGTCAATGCATAATGGCTGATGCCTTTTATCGAAAACGCTGCATATTATAACAAGCCCTTCAAACTACGGTATCCCTATTAACTTACCAGCTAGAATAGTTGATCAAGCAGATCTTTTCGTTGGAAAAGAAGGTTACCAAGGGCTCCCCCAAAGCAAACAAACTTGTACAAACCATCTTGGCACATCGTAATTACTCCCGAACTCAAATATTTTGTGTGTTTGCTTATGCGCGTACATTCAGGACATATACCTGATCGTAGAATCTCTCGTTCAGGTGAGTGAACCTCTTTAAGAAGAAATCTGCTTAGATTGTAAACAACTTGGCATAAACCCCGGGCAGAAACCTTCGCCCTATACGTGGGCAGCCTAATGGAAGAAAAATATTGTATACATGCACAGAATGCTTTTTCATTGGCTCGAAGAGTCGTTCGCAGCAAATATTAACTCACGCGCTCTGAGCTCAAGCGTCCGTTTCTGCGTTTTGCAGTTCTCAAATACGTACCCTTCTCAATAATTCATGCCGTTTTAGTTCCACTCATGCTGCATTTTGCTTCCAACAGAAATTGGATACGGGGAACATTGCGAGACTTCTTCCGGGCTATTATTTTTGTACGATAACAATTAAAGTGGGCATTCCCCGAATTTAACTGTGTGTGTGTGTGCGCGCGCGTGTGTGTGTGTGTGGGGGGGGGGGGAGGGGGGTTATAAGGACTTCCAGGGATATATGAATGTAAAGTAGAGAATGACCAATTACGCATATATGGGCATTCAGCCATTTTCGCTACTCGAACAGTTTCCATCCGTGAACAATGGATTCGAACACCGGAGCCGAACTGAAAACCGGGGTGCTTGCGCGCCTATTTATCATTTGGCCAACTTACGCAAAACTACCGTCGATTTTTTTTTCCTTTTTCGGTTTCTGCCTCTTTTCTTTTCCTGCGGGACGTTTTTAGAGCGCGGTTCTGAGGCACCCGTTCCTGCGTTTCGCGTCGTCGTCGGCGTTATCGGCGTAACCGGTTGTCCCAATAGCAAAGCGAAACGTTACCTGAAAGGTGACTGTCGCGGGAAGATACCGGAGGGTGGGTAGCTGCGTAACACGCCACCTGCCAGCGGTGGCGGATGGCTTGCGAAGAGCTGCGCTCAAACTTCGCATTCCGAACTACTGTAATCGACTGTCAATTTTGTTCTGCCTGAGAACGCTCTGTTTTTATTCTGCGCTACGTAAGGCTTCAATTTTTTCCTTAACAGTAGCACCTGTCTCTTTCGCGACATAAAGTATACGTAACGATCTTCAGAGCATAATCTCTCTGTCGCTTGCTGTGCGCATCTAAGAATTCCTGGCTTTCACAGTCGTCGTCCCGTGCATGGCGAGCTTTGAGGAAAGCAACGGTGGCCAGCGCTCAACGACGAAGCGCGCACAGGCAAGGAATTAAGGCCGGCGCTTATGGCAGGGGCGGTTTGAGACTGATCTAGTTTCTGCATACAAGTAACAAAGATAGGCGTCAGTTGAATTGACAAGTTACGTTTATAACGCGCTTTGCAAATTCAGAAAGGAGTAAAAAGTTTTCAGCAATAAATGTCAATTAGCGGCATCAAACGATAGCGGAAATTAGGGACTATAGCTTGTACATCCTCGTCAGACCCCGCGTACATTATAATGCACATTTTATTTTACAGAATCGTTAAAAACGCATCATTCCCGCAGCCTAAGTGCCATTGGAAGTCAGAGTGCTCAATGTTCTCCCACGTAGCCAGCTCTTCAACATGTGTGAAACAACAGGGGTGAACTAAGCAGCCTCCAAAGTTGGTTGATTTGTCTAAACCAGATTTCTTCCCCCAGCGCCAAAACAGCTCCCAAGTATCTCGTGCTTTTCCATGAGATATCTTGGATTTTGATTTAAATACGCTTTCTGTCATAAATGTATTTAAGTAAACATACGCCATAAAGCGTTATTGCACGTCTATGTAGGCTAAGATCTCCGTAACAGAAAGCACGGAGAAAACTAATAAGGGAAGGACTGTTGGACCTACGGCTGCCAGATTTTGTAAGTAGATTCACGGGAGCACCAAGGCTTAAAATATGCATTTATATTAACGCTGGAAGAACTTTTGCTCGGGTCTGACGAGGTTATAGGCTGTCGCCGATCGCCAGAAGGTAAGTGCGAGTATAAATAATATACATAGTAAATGTAGTAGTAACGGCAGTAGTGGTGGTAATAATATTAAGGGGGGGAGGGGGGCTAGTAGCATTTGGGGAAAAGGCAAGTAGCAATAGTTGTAGTAAAAAGTATCAGCAGTCGTCGTCGTATAGTAGTAATACTTGTAACAGTACTACCAGTATAAATAGTAGCAGTAGTAGCAATAGTAATAGTAGTAGTAATTGTAGTAGTGGTAGCAATAGTAGTAGTCTTGCAGTGCTAGTACTAGCAGTTGTAATAGTAGTAGTAGTAGTCGTCATCGTAGAAGTAGTCGCAATAGTAGCAGCAGTAGTAGTAGTAGCCCTAGTAGCAATAGTAACAGCAGTAAGGGTAGTAGCGTAGCAGTAGTCGTAGTATTAGTGTTATCGGAAAAAAAAAAAAGAATGAACTTCACGGCCCTAATGGCTGCCATCAACATGGCCAATATCGAAGCTGCGCACAGATAGGAAAGGAGAAAAGTAGTGAAAGCAGGAGAACAAGAGACGATATACGCTTCCCAGCGCACATTGGGAACAGATAAACCCCGAGCCCGCCCGCGGGTTACTTTGGAGTCTAACAGTCGAGCGCCGCTGTCTAGGCGGTGGCACTGTGCTACAAGAGTAGTTTTGCACACAAGTTCCAGAAAATTACGCAACAAAGTAACACACATACGTCGGTGTGAGACGCAGTCACATTAGCTTCTCCGACCAAACTACGAGATCATCGAATTGCGCAGGCGGTGTCAAAAGCAAATGGAACACAGTTTATCTATAAAACTTCCCTAACGAGCAGCTTTGCGGAACCCAGCAGGCTTTCTATACATATGGGAACCCGCCTAGGTGCCTCATTTGTGCGCCTGGTCATACCACTCGTCCGAATTTCAGATGCCTTGCTCGTACCAGTGCCTTTATTTTACGGAATTGCGCTCAGTTCCGTTCACTTTGGCGCGAGTGGTGCATTTAAATGCAAACACAAGTGCATAAGAGTGTACTTTTCTGAAAACTGTCAACCCATTAACTGAATTGTCTGCCACAAAATTTAAATACGTTACCACACACTTGTATTAAGCTGTGGAACAAGCATGGATAATTTCGATCGAGCTTTGAGCTGGAACGATACTGTCTCTTGCTAGTCAGGCGTTGCAAAGTTTGCGTTGGAGCACGTGCTGAGCGTGAGGAGTGTGATACTATGGGTGGCATAAGTAAGGCCAACGACGTATGTTTGAAATGCAGGGGATTTCTCCAACTAGCTATCCCGTTGCCGATGTTAAAAAAACAAGAGTTCAATCTGGCCCAGAATCCAAAGAGAGCGCTATAAGGAGCATTCTTTCTTCAATACAAAGAAACGCGGATGTTTATGGCTCGCATAAGCAGATACTTTCTTACTGACGGCAAGACAACAGCTGCCAACCTGCCGAAGCATACACCTACGGGTTTTTATATGTTCATCATGCAGACGACTGTAACGCTGGCTGAAAGAAATTAAAGGTAAACACTCACTCGCAGCAACAAACAAATCAGGCAGGCGTTCGCTTGAAAGCGCGGAATCTCAAATCTCTCTCTTCGAAGCCCCGGCGAAAAACACATCCGATGAAACTTCAGCGGTTTCCTCTGCACCCTCGCGGGCTTTGCTTCGCTTTTTCTAATTTAATATTTCTCCCCACACAAGTCAAAGACAAAAGGCAAGCGCGCGGCCGAGACATCCGATTCCGTTTCATTTCCTGAGGTTGACGACGACACCGTTGCGAAAGAAATTCCGCGGACATCCGCCTCCGCGCATCGCGCTACCTAAAGATCGATCGGGTCTTGAACGAGGTTTGAAAGAGTGCATACTATCACATCGCCTCCGTTCTTTTTTTTTCGCAACATTTCTTTTATACTGTCGTTTCAGAGGGAACAAGAGGGATCCCTGGCAAGTGCAACCGCGTCTGAACTAGATTCGCCGAGTTAAATTTCAGCGAGACGTTCGTTTCGTACAGACAGCGATTAATTGTAGCCTGCCGCCACTTCCGTTTTAGACCTTCAACTCACCAGATTCACGCGCTTTTGCCAGTTTTTCTAGTACATGAGGCATGAACATATTTGAAGCTGCAGGAATTCACTTCGACAACAAATAAATTACAAACCCTTTCTCCTGAACTTCGAATGGCTTGGTAATCTAGGCGAGACAACAACGCTCTGGTTTCTGTTTACATTCTTTTTCCCGTTGTGCTATTTTGTGTCTGCCGCACAGACAATCAGTGCAGTCAGCTTTTCGCCGAGTAGATTGGCCGTATAACTGGTGCACGATTCTAACAGCGGCAGCTAGTTCAGTTTCAATCGAACTCGCAGTTGCGTAGCAACAAGAGTTTCGCCATATAATTAGGACGCAGTAACAAGTTCCTCTTCGTTGAGCCGCCTCTAAATCTGTTGGCGTTATTGTTTCGCGCAGTTTTTTTTTGTTGTTGTCTGCTTCCTGTAGCGCTCCGAATGTTATTAGGTGGTAATTTGTTCGTCCAGTGCCTTGTTAGGGAGCTGAGATAAGCATGTGACGTATGGGTACACAGAGAGAACTAGCAAATAGCTGCCTTTACAGCACATGCTACACGGTTAATAACAGTTTAGTACCTCTCCGAGGGCGTCATTAAACAAAGGAGTGTGCGCACAGGTATGCCAGTAAAAGCTTAGGGTTTGTCAGCCGACATAGAAGGCCGACAAATACCTGCGTGAGTATTGTTCTTTTATTTCCTTCTCTGTGCAAACTGCCGCTGTTTTTTTTTTCATTTTATTTATTTTGTACGCAAGAGCAGCCAATTCTTAGCGACGGCGCGGAGGCTTCAGTTCGCTTCGAAGCAGGGAAAAGAAAAAAAAAACGCACAGTTCATCAAGTCAAAAGAAGTTAAGTTCTCAAGAGTAAGCCGTGATTGTTAATCTACTTAGACCTCTCACATGCATGTTTGGGTGACTTGGTTTGTTAACCTTAGGGTGTGAAGAAAATCCTGCGCTTAACCGACCGCTTACGCGGACCCCAAACAAAAGACGACGACACAGAGGCATATTGCGGTCAGCAGGTTAAATATTTATTACGGTGTAAACTGCGATTTGCGTAGCAAGCTAAGGAATAGACTGTAGTTTACATGGCTGTCCCTCACATGCCATGAAAGTTCTCCAGTGTTGCATCGAAGGCTGTGGCATTCGGCTGCCGAATACAAGTTGGACGATATCGGCCGCGTTAAGTATTCTGTTAAGTATTAAGGAATTAACGCCTTCCATGAGTTTACATAGTCCACTAATATAACGCCGACAGTCAGCGCCTGCTGGCTGCGCATCATCATCATCATCATCAGCCTGACTACGTACACTGCAGGGCAAAGGCCTCTCCCATGTCTCTCCAATTAACCATGTCCTTTGCCAGCTGCGCCCACCTTGTGCCTGCGAACTTCTTGATCTCATCCGCCCACCCAACCTTCGGCCGCCCCCTATGCGCAAATAATACGGGACGTCGCTCAGCTCAAATCTGCCCAATACAGAAGAAACTCATCTAAAACATGCGCTGTCAAAGTGTTCTACCGGGGTGCACTTGTACTCTCCTACTATAACTTACATCAAGGCCAAAGACGGCTTGCTTAACTTTCAGAATATATTTTAAGTAACTACAGATAATAATGCTTCACAAAATATATGAAACTTTTTTTTCTGTGACACCAGTATTCATTTTTGTCATCTTTGAGCAGGACGTTGGTTTAGGTTTATGGGGGTTTAACGTCCCAAAGCGACTCAAGCTATGAGAGACACCGTAGTGAAGGGCTCCGGAAATTTCGACTACCTGGGGTTCTTTAACGTGCACTGACATCGCACAGTACACAGGCCTCTAGAATTTCGCCTCCATCGAAATTCGACCGCCGCGGCCGGGATCGAACCCGCGTCTTTCGGGCCAGCAGCCGAGCGCCATAACCACCCAGCCACCGCGGCGGCTATTTTGCGCAGGACGTACAAGTCACCACGTGACAGTGTACACACCTCGAGCACGCATTACGACCTACTTTCGATTTTTGTGTGTGTGTGTGATGATGATGATGGTGATGAATTTTTATGGCGCAAGGGCACTTGTGGCCAAAGAGCACATGGCACAAGGTTTTTTTCTCCTACTCAAGGTGGGGTCAAAGACCCACTTCCCAAGCATTTCGCCTTAAATAAGATGAGCACCAGACCGGAGGAAAGCTTGTACCCTTTGTGTCACCGGTGGCATAGCGATGGCCTAGCGACAGACTGAAATAATAATGCCAGTAGAACCATCGGTCATACAAACTCAGTTCATTTCAGGGCCGCCCTGAAAGCAGATTTTATGAACGCCTTTTACATCTGGCGATGCTGATCAAAATTGTTCTTTAATATCGCACCATAAAGAAGTAGATAAGAAATGATTAATTATGACTCTTAATTGGCTATTTCAGCAGAAAGAAAAGTTGATATCAGACGTTTATTTTTGTACAACGTTTATTTTTCATGCGCATGTAATATCAGTTTTATTCGTCATCCCCAGACGGTTCCGCAAGACAAAAGATTGGTTACCGAAGGAGCAGTCACTTAAATAAATACTCCACGCAGAGCCTCTCCTGCTAGGCCCACCGGTGGGCGCGACCGCAGCGAACCGTGGAAACGGTTTCATAAAGGTTTCACAATCGCATCGAATCGAAATGCGAACGAATGGAGTAGATTGTAAGCACATATTTTTTTAACCATAGTTACTCGAGGTCTTTACAAGGCATCAATGTGTAACCGATTGCAATAGGAGAGAAGTTCTACGCCAGAGTCTTAGCTACGACACTTGTTTGTTTAAGCTAACGATAAAAAAAAAATCGAAAGACTGTGTGTTCTGGCCTTAATAAATTATTTGTATTTCAATTCTGCGGGACGGTACGTATATAGGAAAAAAGGAACGAAGATATTACCGGTCGTCCGCGGAACTCATCGCGCTCTTATTGCTTCCTCTTTGTGTTTTTCTCAATACCAGAGATTCGCCGCCTTCTCAGACAACATACCCTTCTTTTCAGTCTGGAAGAAGAGCAGAAAGGACTTGGTTAGTATAGACGAGAACCTTGGGACGTTGTCATGCTTTAGGAACCGGGATTGAGGAAGAGAGTAGAACTGTATTTGAGGTAAATGTTTGGGCCTCATAAAGAAGCTCATTCTCCGCTGAGGACCGTTCGTGATCGATCGAGCCTGAATAAATTCAAGTGTGTGCAGGAGTTGGGACGATAAGTTGGGCCATTTGATAGACATTCATTCTGGCCAGGTTTTCAGCGCAGCGTTTAAAACACGAGACGGACAGGAAGATGGACGACACGAGTACTGACCCACAATAAGCATATTGAAAACACAAACATTCCTTTTTCTTATAATTCTTTATCGTTTAATTTTTTTTCACCGCACGGAACATGGCCAACTTCGCACAGTAAATAGAAAGTATCCATACTTTCAATGCGTTATGACTTGCAAGAGTGGCTGCTTGGGGTAGTTGGTAACTCATTTTTTGTTTTAAGTTTAAAGCAGCGCCGTAGTGTGCGTCTCTCTCGAGTTCTTGACTTTCTTGCGCTGTTTTCATTTTTCAATCAATAAATTTGTTTCGAGTCTCTAATCATGTCATCCATCCTCGTGTCCGTCTTGTGTTTTAAGGGCTGCGCTGAGCACCTAGATAGGATGACAGCCCCAGGAGGAAAAGGCACGGTGTGGGAGAGGGGGGGACGTAATGGCAGCAATATATGGACGCATGATGTTTTCTGCATCGGCCCCGATCTCAGGAGAGCCGGGGCGGTGAGCTTTATCACGCCTCCCCAACTTGCGGAGCATTAGCTGGGTGAGTAGAGTGTTAATCTCAAATCTGCGCTGTCATGAAAGTGCATGTCGTCCGTCTTGATACTGCTTGTTCCGTCGCTCCTCATGAAGCAAGAAGGATGAAGGCTGTCTGCACACAAGTTGACTGGCGCCAGCCTCCAACGAGCAGGGAGCGCTTTACGTATAGGAGCTCTTGGACACGAATAAAGCGAGTGACAGCATGGTTACGAAGGTTACGAAGTTCGAAATTGCATTTGCATGCGTACGCGATGCATCCTTGATTTTTTTCTTTCATTTGCATTGAGAAGTCTATGCACATATGTGCAAGAACTAGAGAATGTGCTTACTTTGCAGGACAACCTATAGCAGGAGACCCTATAGGACTTGTGTAGAATGCACCAGCGGTGGGCTTAGGTGCGAAAAAGGTGGTTTCTGACAATACCTCCCGGTTTCGAGACGGTGTCCGTGCATCTGTGGTTTGTATGTATACTCGAGTCTACTTCTCCGCAAGCACTGTTTTTTATTTTCTGCATCTACAGTCGGGGGCTGCTTTCTTCGGCCGTTTCGGCGCCTTACACGAGCAGTGATTCGAGCAACTCACAGAAGCACTATAAAGGCGGAAGCAACGAAAAAGAAAATGCCTGAATGTCTTTGCATCCTAAGCAGGCGGGCAGAGAGCAAAAAATGCACATTGCACCTGCCTGTGCGGTCTGCGAATACAAGGCACCTATCCACTGCACAATTCTAGTATAGGTCGCGAGGATAATTAGCATGTTCTTTGTGCGCGTGTTTTTCGCGTTCCCAGAAGCATTATTAGGCGTATTCATTGCATTTAGTATTTCACTACGTTTAGTATTTACGGATATGTGTGCTTTGTGTGCATTGCGTGTTTCTAAATACCTTTCGGAGTACATAAGCTACTGAACATGCATAGGCATATTTTGAGCTGAATATGAGTCACGCACTTGCATCGATATTCATGGTGTGGCCATTCCTTTCGACATCCTTCCCCTCTTCATCTTTCGAACCTTTTCTTACGCATGAGTTATTATGAGGCCACGATAAAAAGCTTGCTCCGACATGGGAAGGAGTCACATTGAAATGTCGTGTTCTTTTCTCCATAATGGCATAAGGACCGCTAGTTTTCATACCATTGCCCCAAGTTTTATCCAAAAGCAAGAAACAACATACTGACAAAAGCCGTGATCGTCGGACCGTCGACAGAATGTTGAACCGTAGCAGTGATGACCACGTGGCAGAACGTACTGAGATCCAATACCAGTTCTCGAAGAGATTAACGTTACGCGAAATACCCGCAGGAATTTGTTCATTAATTTCGAAACTACTTCAGGTCCTTACAATGGGCCCAAGCAGACAGACCGGCAGCCTTAACGCTGCCGCGTCCAAAAAACACAGGAGGGGGCGTCTAGCAATGACCTGGACAACTTTATTTTGACTCTGTAAATAGTGTATATATGACCTCTCCCTATGTCCTTTCTTGCTGTCCCCTCACCTCTTTCATTTCCCTTCTTCATACTGCCTTCTATCCTTTATTTCCGCTGCACCAGCTCAGGTGCCGCCGATACAGTGATGGCAGATGCCGGGGTGAGCAAAAATCTTTTAACTTCCTTTTTATTATATTTTTGATTAAACACTTACTACTACTACTACTACTACTGCTACTGCTACTACTACTACTACTACTACTACTACTACTACTACTACTAATACTGCTACTACTCGCAATACCCTTGAAGCCCAGACATAAAAATTAAAATGGGGAGAGTCCGTCCCTCAAGTAGTCACACCACGTGATAGCGTGTGGTGATATCCACCAGGGCTGCGCGCGCGCATGCGCGGACCAGTGTGGCGAATTGAATGTAGACCACGATGTAATAAAAATATCCGTACACCGTGATGTAGACTAGCCTCGTTGCTGTAGACGCCCGGGCCATAAGTCGCGCAGACGCGCTCACTAAAACATACCAACACCTTCAACTTGATGCCAGCGAAACGAGCTTTTATTGAAAAAAGCTCCCGCAGACAGTACCAAGTGTGATAGCAAATAAAAACAAAAAAACAGTTATCAATGGCGCTGATTTGAAGCGTCTGGGCATCTACCTCAAAAGGCTTTCATGGAGAATCTAGTCGCCAAGATGAAACATAAATCCGGATTGAAACAACCAAGTTCAACTTTCATGGACATGTTGTTTAACTGAGAGGCAACTGAGGAATATCGTAAAATTCTGTTAAGAACATGGTGATGAGAATGGCGTAACCTTCCGATGCCTAGCAAAACCTCGCTTTTGAAGTTTGTCCTTCATTCGCACCGAGTAGTTAAGACTGCCATAAAAAATCAAATGGGGTGCATTTTTGGGAATAAACAGCACGCGTCCCGAGGAGGGATCTGCGGATATATCGATTTTTATGATGCAATCTTACGATAGGTTAAAAATTTTTGCTAAAAACACCTTTTCGTTGAAAAAAATGTGCTCTTATTTTTTTTCAGAATTTATGGATATGAGTGGAAATATTGCAACTCTCCAGCGCCAAAATATTTTTTTAAAAGCTCGCAGTGCTGGCTTCCCCTGGGAAAGCATTCGCATCAACTTTTTGCTTTTCCCTTCCTTAACAACCCAAATCCCCAACAAACGGCCTTGAGCCTCCCTTTCTAAATAAATATCTCATCCATCACATTTTTTACAACGCCCAGAGAATCCCGGAGTTCTGTCATCTCCGTAAAGGCCGTGCACACCGCCAGTTCAGCGTGCGACAAAAAAAAGATTGGATAAGTCTAGAGGGAAACGTCTTGGGAAGCTGAAATGCAGTGTTATTGTTTATAAGAACAACGTACCCTGCCACACGGCGCGCTTTCTGTTTTTTTTTAAAGCAATCAACGCATGTGGCTTAGAACTTTCATGGCAGGGGCCTTCACTACCTGGCCTCGGAACCTAAGACTCATAAGTTCCTTGCCGTTCAGACACGAACAAAAGAATAACTTTTTTTGGCAACGCATTCATGGATGCCTTAGGTGAGGGGTGTGACTTCCAAGAAACATCTTTTTAATTACATTATTGAAAGAGTTGGCAAAGCTTCAACCTTATGATCTGAGACTATGTAGAAGAGCAGGGAAGTTTTATCACTTGAGGACAACTGCGTCATGAGTGGGAGCGAGACCAAGTTTTCGGTTCTCACTCGTGCCCCACATTTTTAAGTGTCCTAACCACATAGGACATCTTCTAGATAATGACGTAATTTTCTCTTTTTTTTCTCTAATATTTTGAGGCCTTTTTCATTGCTAACTTGTAGAACACACTTCCAGGATATCTTATAGATCGTGAGATTTTTTTTTCTTTCTTTTGCATCGTGGGGAAATCTTCTTCCTAACCTGTAGAACACACTTTCAACTCATCTTTAGCTCAAGGCATTTTTGTACTTTCTTTTGCATTGTAGCCCTGCAAGCTGCGCTACGCCGCGGGACGCAGGAACAACTTGTTGCTGAGATCCGTCTACTGTACCACGGCACCGTTTCCAAAGGTCATGACATCATTTTTCAATGGCTGCCAGGACACTGTGGTATTAACGGTAATCACCAGGCCGATGCGGCTGCGCGTTCTGCTCACAACGACGGACTTCCAGTGAGGATCCCAATATCGAGACCTGACGCTGCGTGTGGGCTTCGCCCTTTGGCGCTGGAGCTCACACTTTCAGCGTGGAACACGGGAGAGTTTTGCAACCTCCGCCTCAAAGCACTGGACCCTGGACTGCGCCTTCGTCTCCCACATAACTTAGCACGTCGCGAAGCAACATTGTTATGCCGTTTATGGATCGGTGTTGCTTTTACCAACCACTATGCTTTCCGGAAGGGGATGGCCGACAGTCCTGCCTGTGAAAGCTGTGGTTGTGAGGGGACCATCGCTCATCTTCTCTGTGAGTGTCCTGCATTTGCGAGTGCAAGACATACACTGTGTTGTGCCCTGGACCGCCTCGATCCTCGCCCATTAACAGAGCAAAAGATCCTCGGTCCGTGGCCGCAGCAGTCGACTGCCCTCAAGGTATACAAGGCACCCCTTGCCTACTTGCGAGCGACTGGACTGAGTGACAAATTGTGACAGCGTTGTGCGTGTGTGTGTTATGCCTTTTTCCCCTTCTCTCTACCTCCTTTTAGTCCCCTAATCCCTCTTCCCCAGTGCAGGGTAGCCAACCGGAACATCTTTCTGGCTAACATCCCTGCCTTTCCCTCCTCCTTTTTATCTATCTATCTATCTATCTATCTATCTATCTATCTATCTATCTATCTATCTATCTATCTATCTATCTATCTATCTATCTATCTATCTATCTATCTATCTATCTATCTATCTATCTATCTATCTATCTATCTATCTATCTATCTATCTATCTATCTATCTATCTATCTATCTATCTATCTATCTATCTATCTATCTATCTATCTATCTATCTATCTATCTATCTATCTATCTATCTATCTATCTATCTATCTATCTATCTATCTATCTATCTATCTATCTATCTATCTATCTATCTATCTATCTATCTATCTATCTATCTATCTATCTATCTATCTATCTATCTATCTATCTATCTATCTATCTATCTATCTATCTATCTATCTATCTATCTATCTATCTATCTATCTATCTATCTATCTATCTATCTATCTATCTATCTATCTATCTATCTATCTATCTATCTATCTATCTATCTATCTATCTATCTATCTATCTATCTATCTATCTATCTATCTATCTATCTATCTATCTATCTATCTATCTATCTATCTATCTATCTATCTATCTATCTATCTATCTATCTATCTATCTATCTATCTATCTATCTATCTATCTATCTATCTATCTATCTATCTATCTATCTATCTATCTATCTATCTATCTATCTATCTATCTATCTATCTATCTATCTATCTATCTATCTATCTATCTATCTATCTATCTATCTATCTATCTATCTATCTATCTATCTATCTATCTATCTATCTATCTATCTATCTATCTATCTATCTATCTATCTATCTATCTATCTATCTATCTATCTATCTATCTATCTATCTATCTATCTATCTATCTATCTATCTATCTATCTATCTATCTATCTATCTATCTATCTATCTATCTATCTATCTATCTATCTATCTATCTATCTATCTATCTATCTATCTATCTATCTATCTATCTATCTATCTATCTATCTATCTATCTATCTATCTATCTATCTATCTATCTATCTATCTATCTATCTATCTATCTATCTATCTATCTATCTATCTGTCTGTCTGTCTGTCTGTCTGTCTGTCTGTCTGTCTGTCTGTCTGTCTGTCTATCTATCTATCTATCTATCTATCTATCTATCTATCTATCTATCTATCTATCTATCTATCTATCTATCTTTTGCATTGTGAGGCAATTTTCTTTCCTAACTTGTAGAGCGCACTTTCAGCTTACAGTTTAGATCATGGCGTTTATTTTTTACTGGCTTCCTTTTGAAATCTGGGGTGCTTTTTTTTTTCGAACTTGTAGAAGACTTTCAAGCCATGTGTTTTTAATCCTTTATGCTGAGTGAGCCTGGATGCGTAGTAGTTCCTGGCAATAATCGCGAAAATTTTAATACGCTCTGAATTTTGCCACTGTAATTTCATCCAGTATATGACCAGCGGACTGAGAATTTGCATAGAGCTACGATGTACAGTGTTCTACAATTCGTTTTATTTTTCGAGCTTAGAAACTGCGAAGTTAGGTACTAAGTGATAGTTCATGTCCTTCGGGTGGATGCATAGATTAACTCACTTTGGTAACTGCTGAATGTGTAGTGTATAATTAAAAAAGTGGTTCAATTTCTGCTCCACACGTTGAATAAGTTCAATACATTTCTAAACGCGTTTTTCTAAGCAATTTTTATTTTTCCAGCATTCGACGTAAAACTGGTCATGAAATGGTCAGAACTGACAGCGGCTATGGACATCCACTGTACTCTCTGAATGACATGCTCCTCACCAGCACCGTCAAGTTTATCAGCCCTCCCCTTTGTCTCAATTCCTCTCTCTCGTCGATTTTGTGGTCAAAAGCACCTGTCAAACGCAAATGGGAGGCGAATTTTTTCTCCATTTCTTGACATTACAACGTGAAAAATATGTGCAAGTAAAATTTCAGGTAGAGTAAGTCATGGTATGGACAACATGGACACACTTCAGCATTGCACAAAAGCCATCATCGCTTGTTGTTGCCAGCGCAAACTCAAACTTGCGCAATAATTCCTTCATGCAAGGTTTTATACACTTTACCTCGGATGATAGGAAACCAAAGTTACTCTACGACGAAACTAACTCGGCTAGCACGCGACAGTGGTTGCGATAACATTATTCTTTTCTGTTGTCTTTTTTTTAGAGCATGCGAGAAAAATGTAGGCTACTCGACCATCTCTATATCTATACATGTTTAGACAGCGTTTCAACAAAGCGTGAACATAATTTTTTTTTCTTTTCCTCAAGGAATAAAAAGCGAAGCGTCAGCAACAAGCAGCGCAAGAAGTAGCACTTGTCCCATCATCCCTTGTCGATAACGGTGCCTGTTTTATATTTATTGCTTGCCTTTCCAGCAGGTTCCGGCGAGGAGCAACGCATCCTCTGGAAGCACACATCGTCCCCGAACGTTTACATCGCTTAAAACCCAGCTGCGCCGACTGCGAGCTGCGAAGGCGAGATGGCCTGACTTCGATCAGGAGCTTCATAGAATCGGGAAGCTCGCACCGTGAGCAACCTCCTAACAGCGCTTGACGGTTCTTGCTTGAGCTCTCAACGTAGGCTATAGGCTTTCGGACAGATGCACATCTCCGCCCGCGGCAGCACTGCAGGCGTACGGACCTTACTGAATCGATGCGACCCAGATAAGAACGCGGAAGGCGCGAGATGTCGAGCTCGCAAGCGCGGAGCTCGAAGTAAGCGTGCAGTTCGCTCAACTGAAGTGGTGCACTTCCAAAAGCTAGCGCTCGCTCCTTCCGCACTACTGTTTGTGTGTGTGTGAACGTGTACGTATTATTTAGGCACCATCTTTTTTTCTCTTTACCTCCTATTACCATCCTTTCGTAAATATTTTCTAGTCTTTTTCCTTTAACCTACCGCTCTACCTTATCCATTTCATTCCTTTCGGCTGCAGACCAGGTGCTCGATGAAGGCGAGGAAGTTTCCGCAGCCGGTGCTAATATTTTCCTTCTTTAATATTATTTGGGTAAACAATTTACTACGACCAGGAAATAAATAGAAACGGCCACATGGTTCTCCGAAAACGATCATTTTATACCTCTGCTACATGGCATTCATTCCCCAAAGGCTTTCCTTCCAGAAAAAGCGCTTTATGTCACAGAATCAGTGAGTGGGCCACTAACGACGGATCGTTCGATCATGAACGTTCAGTGCTATCATGGGACGGCAGGCCCATCCGTTACGGAAGCAAAAATTTTTCTTCACTCAAGTAATCAATGTCCTTCGGCCAGCGTAAGGTGCAAGTAGTGACTTTCATTATTAGAGGCGGGCGAGTGACTTTCATGATTAGTGACTTTCATTATTGAGTTGTATCCAGCAGCGCAATTGATCCCTATTAGGGCGTGAGCCGTTATACTGAGCCCACACCGAGCCTTAACGTGGATGAAGCCCGTCCAAGGTCACCGAATGAATGGGCCAGGAGGGAAATATGCGATAACGAATAGTGGGGGGCTGTTGCTGACAGATAGACTGAAAGTAGAGATAAGCGTAGCGATGCCGCCTGAAGCTCGTTATCGAAGGCCACCGGCAACGTGGGCTTTTCTAATCGGCTCCATGTTTCTCTCTCCCCCCGAGCGGCAGCAGCTCGGAAGCGAAGTGCTCGGTGAGGGGGTCATCAATCAACATTCCTTCTGCAAGCTGCCCTTCCATTACCCTTTTATTAGTCCTCTCAAGAGAAGAATAAAAAGAGAGAAGGAACCCGGAACAGCGTAGCTTTGCCGGTCTTAAAGCCAACACAAAAAAATTAGACATCACTGCGGCTGCCCACACTCGGAGAATGCGAAAGCGTTGACGCATCCTCGACACTGGTCGCCATTCATATTTGGTGCCATGGTCGTCTTCTCGTTCACTTGATTGATTGGTTATCGATTAACCCTGATCATACCCTCGTTTCATCTTGGCAACCATTTCGAATTTTCAAACTTTCCGCCATGCTTCGTTCCCGCCCACTCACTATATACCCGTTTAGTCTATTTACCCGTCCATTACCTTTTGCGTCTCATTAATTACATAATTGCCTCTAATATATTTTCTTCTATCTCCTGGTTACGTATCGATCACTTATCACTTGTCACGTGATTGCCCATTTCGAGTTTTCAAACTTGGCGCCACGCTTTGGCTCCGTCCACACTTTCGATTTTTCAAATATGGCGCTACGCTGTAGCTCCGCCTATTTTCGTCGTTTTTAAATCTCGCGGCACCTTTTCTCTGGCCCCGCCCATTTTCGGCACATTTTTGGCTCTAATTATTAACTACTCGTCCAATTCTGAAAAAAAAAAAATATTTTTTTCGGGCAGCATCCTCACTTCATTCTCTTTCGATTACAACCACTCGTTTGATTACAACCACTCGTTACAACCACACCTCTCCTGAGTTGCCCACAACTTCTGGTGACACATTTTGCGGACACGATCCCTGCCGACGTAGCCTATAAAGCTTTCGATAGAATAACGAATGTAAACGATGCTCGTCGCGTTCGTGGTCGCGAGGCTCGCCGCCGACAAGACCCAGTTATGCACGCCGCCGAGCGAGAAGCCGATCGGCGGCTTGCACTTAATTCGACAAGTGGACTCTCCGGATTGTACCACGTGCGGCGTGCTAGAGACTGTAGAGCATGTTTTAGTGGCGTGTCCAGCATATGCACAAGAAAGACTCATGCTAGCATCTGCTTTGAAGTATTTTGACACCAGGCCCCTCTCGGAGGATTTGATCCTCGGCGCTTGGCCAAATGGTTCGAAAACTCTACAGGCAACGCGAGCGCTGTCACGCTTTTTAAGCGACACGGGCCTTGACTCGCGTTTATGATGTTAGAAAGTGTGCCTTATCTTTTTTGTCTTTTTTTCATCTGCCTCCTCCCATCATCATCATTCCTCATCGTGACCCTCTTTATTCTCCTCTTCCCGTTCCCCGTGCCAAGTAGCAGGTCAACATCTTTGCCTTTCCCGTCAATAAACCTTCTCTCTCTCTCTCTCTCTCTCTCTCTCGCGATCGCCTTCGCCTGCTAGCCGCGTTGAAACGCCCGTCATTTACACCATATAACTGAGCATTACACACTACGCGTGGAAGGACCCCAATATAAAACCCCTCTTGGAGTGCCCCGCTTGACAGGGACGCAACTTTTTGCCGATGTGAACTGCTGCGCACCTAGAATATAAATTTTGCAACCGCTCATAGCAGCTGTGCTATATTCGCGCTTCCGTGCAGAACGAAGCTGTCTCGGAGACACTTTCGGTGCACGGTCGAATGCCGGCCGTAACACACCGTAGTCGGTCGGCACCTTAATCTCAATGCCGTTACTTTACCGCAACTCTCGGGTGAAATGAAGCCAGCTATAAAAAGCGACTTTTTTACTTCCATTAAAATGAAAATTCATTGTTCGCCGCATTGGTTGGCTGATGGTGAGATTGCGAGAGCGTGGCGTCGCTTTAACCAATGACAAGTGGTTCGGAACGACATTCAGAACGAAATACAGCATTAATAAATTTGATTGATTGATTGATTGATGTATTGGTTTATTGATTGATTGATTGAATGATTGATTGATTGTAGAAAATGGGTGCCTGACGACATTTTTTGTGGGAAAAGGGATATGGGGATGGAGGATAAATGGAATAGAATCCATTTTATGCTAACCCGGTCGGAAATGGAGTGCTCAACAACGCTCGGCACGTTACTCACCGACGACCTTCAGGTGCACGGTGTGGTTGAGCCGGCGCCCGTCGGCGAAGGTCACGCTGCAGACGAAGGTGCCGCTGTCGGCGAGCTGCACGCGGCCGATCTTGAGCAGCGCCGGGTCACTGTGCACGGAGAAGTAGGATCGGCTCTGCCAGTCGGCGCGCACCACGTGTTCGCCCTGCCAGAAGTTGCCCGCGCCGGCGCCGTCCACCACGTACAGCGTGCGCCGAGCCGGTGGGTCCTCCAGGCGAGTCCAGCGCAGCTCGGACACCGCAGGCGGCGCGTCCAGGCTGGCCGGCCTGGCAGAGCTCACCGTCTTCGTCAGCAGCGGACATGGAAGAGTGGTCTGCGCCCCGTTCCGGGCTCGCACGGTCAGCCCAGCTGGGGGAGAGGAGGAGCCTGCGAATACGGATTGGGGCTTTTAAGTGGAACGTTCTGAAGAGCTCCTGGATAGGTTCCCAATTTGTAACAGCGGTTGCATCCAGGGCGCCCTGCCGCGGCGGCTCAGTGGTTAGGGCGCTCGGCTACTGATCCGGATTTCCCGGGTTCGAGCCCGACCGCGGCGGCTGCGTTTTTATGGAGGAAAAACGCTAAGGCGCCCGTGTGCTGTGCGATGTGGTCGAAATTATTCCGGAGCCCTCAACTACGGCACCTCCTTCTTCCTTTCTTCTTTCACTCCCTCCTTTATTCATTTCCTTACGGCGCGGTTCAGGTGCCCAACGATATATGAGACAGATACTGTGCCATTTCCTTTCCCCAAAAACCAATTATTATTATTATTATTAGTTCGGCCTCGCGTTGCGTAGCAGTTTTTTATTTATTATTAAGCGCTAGACCATCTGCTGGAGCATAAATCAGCGAACTTTGATTCCGTTTCGGAGAAATAACTCAACTACCGTGATGAAAGCGGCGGACTGGGCTGTTTACACAGAGCAAGCCGAGACGAAATCCTGTATCAAAAATTGGCAGCGCCTTCACTTGGCTAACCCTGGAATTCTGCGAAAACCAAGCACGCTTGCTGAGCTGCCCGGCTACACGCTCGCGACAGCCGTACTATATATACCCACACGATCGCATGGCTACGACGGGGTATCGCAGGGTCTTACGACGCCCCCATGGGATGTCATCACGTGGCTCCACATCACCCTGTCCGATGTTCTCAAGGCCAAAGGTCAATCCAAAAGTCAAGGTCAGCGGTCAACTGAAGGTCATGTTTCAAGGTCGGTGGTCACGGGTTCGACACCATAACTGTTCCACATGTGGTCGCACACGGCTAAGGTGGTTGGGCTGAAGCTCGTTCAAGGTCATTCTTCAGCAGCCTACGCGACGACTGCTTTACCTAGCGTAGTGAAGAGTGTCGCTTCAAAAACGCCAATTCAATTGCAAGAGTAAAGATGCGGCTTTCAACGCAATGTGTGCTTGCGCGTGGCGGGTGACACTTTCGATTCCACATCGGCGTCTCACAGCGTTCCAACAATATTGGGTCGATCACAGTACGATGACAGCGTCATGGCTTTTCCTATTAGCGAACGCCCCTTAGGGGAGACAAGGCTCACACGCTAATAACTTGTGCGTTCGCGCCGGCAGGCCGATAAGCAGCTCTGGCACGTCGCATGACGCCCGCCCTGCGGCATTCTAATGGTGACAGCGACACAGCGAGCCCGCAGGCCCTGTCTCCGGAAAGTAGTGTTGACTTTGCTCGCCTGCTTTAGGCTGAGATGAAATTTGCCACTGACATTAGCGCCCTCATTTCGTATGCGTCGCAACGTTAGCGGCACGCACGCGTCGTAGCAGCTCCTCATCGCGAGTTTAGCCGGAGGACCAAGAGCGCAAAGCTAGAGTGCCCTAGCTTCCTCAGCGTTTCCTCAGTCTTTGCACTCCTCTGACAAGTTTACAGTGTACACGTAGTACTCTCGGGGACATCGTTCAGGTCCTGAGCCGGCCTATCTCCTGCACTATGATGTCATATCCTGATACTGATACCCTGCATTATCGAGAGTTAAAACGTAACACATAGATCAATAGCAAACTGCACATACTGAATACTTCCTGGAATTCCGCTGTTTCTCGTTTCAGCACGAGGCATGTCTCTCTGCCGTGCACTGGAGCGTCTAGATCCACGCCACTAGCCGCGGCCATCATCGCCGTTGATGGCCTCTCAGGCCGTGCTCAGCGTCTTGAGAACTTCTGGCTCGCACGAAGAGCTAATAGCCAGCTGAATTTGCATACTGACTTCATTTTCCTGCTATTAGATTTTCTCCTTCATCTTTATATCCTCTCGTCCTTTTCCCCCTGTGCAGAGCAGCAAACCGGTCTATTATTCCGGGTCCGGGTAGCCTCCCTGCCTTTCCTCCTCCTCCTATTCCAACGTAGCTCCATGAATCTATGCTGACGGCAAGACCAAAGTGATGACCCCCACTGGACCTGAATCTGTGCATATTGCAAACAACCAATTTCGGACTCGTTAGTAGTTCTGTACCAGGTAAATCCATTTCTTACTGAAGGTTAGTTCTAAACTTAGAATTTAAATGAATTGATTGATTGATTGATTGATTGATTGATTGATTGATTGATTGATTGATTGATTGATTGATTGATTGATTGATTGATTGATTGATTGATTGATTCGCGTGGCACGTGCAGATAACGAACACAACTGAGATACACCGATATTTCGTACTGTTCCCCCTAAAAACATGCGATGAAGTCAGGGTCATGCCAACTAAATTCGTAATCCTGTTACGATCAACGAAGTCTGACGTAAGCGAAAGTATTCTACTCTCTTACTTTCTTTTCCTAGACCGTCTTTTGTTGGTATTTTAGAGACGTTCACTGAACCAACACACATTTTTTCACGCCTGCAACACCAGCCTCCGTGAGCAGTCTGAATGCTAGAATTCTGCATAGTGACTTCAAATTCCTACTACTCTCTTTTCTCCTTCATCTTTTTATCCCCTCATCCCTTTCCCCCCCGGTGTAGGGTAGCAAACCGGTTATTCTTCCGGTTAACCTCCCTGCCTTTCCTCCTCCTCCTCCTCCTACACACATTTTCTGCGCCCTCCGTGCTGGCCTCCCCTGAGCTCGTACCACGCTACACGGCCGGTATCGAGGGGAGCGCGCGCTTTTCTTTTTATGAAAGAGCGCACGCGCCCCTCTCGAAACCGGCCATGCAGGCTAATACCGTTGACAGACCAGCAGAATCAAGACATAAAAACGGCGGAAATGCTCACTAAAGGTAGTTATAACGCCTTTTTATAAGCCTTTAAAACATCTTAAAGAAATGATTGGAATAGCAAAAGAACGTGCGCCTAGTGGGCGCAAACGTTTTAGGTTTCGCTTAAGTGACATTATGCAACACTTTTGCCCGGCCAACTCCGCGCCATAGTTCTGTCTAATCCCTTTCTTTAATTTCTTGTATCCAAGTCCCTGAAGCAAGCGAAGCCGAGGGCTACCACTTTGAAAGAAGCAAGCGCGTTTCGACACCGCCCCAGCGACTGCGTTGATGCTCACTGTACCGACATGCTTTCCTTCGCGAATCCAGTCTACGCGCTCAGCAGGGTAATTTTAGCAATGGCATCTCTCGTGCATTAAATATTAAGGAGCCGAGTATATATTGTTCGTTTTTTTTGTTTTTTGCTGTTGTTGTTAAAGTAACCGCGCGCAAAAAGAGCAAACAAAATTTAAAATTGGGTGCGACGACTTGCCGCGGCGCCACATCGCGGTTGCTCCCGCATGACGCTCGAAGTAGAATCACATGCGTCGCTCTACAGCTTGGCGATGCTTCTTAGGTCGTTTAGTTTTCGCATTCGTGGATTTTCGATTTTGCTTAAGTTCTATTCGAGGCACCTCTGAAACAAAGTACTTTACTGAGTGAGCGAGCTGTCGCAGTCTAACCCGTTGACCAGCGTTCTCTAGTCGTCATTCAGAGCATATGTTGCTGCCTTTATGAACAACACTGAAGTTACTACGCCACTGGAGTTAAGTGGTTCTTGAATAATAATATAATCATTGGTTTTTTGGGAGAAAAAAATGGCGCAGTATCTGTCTCATATATCTTTGGACGCCTGAACCGCGCCGTAAGGGAAGAGATAAAGGAGGGAGTGAAAGAAGAAAGGAAGAATAGGTGCCGTAGTGGAGGGCTCCGGAATAATTTCGACCACCTGGGGATCTTTAACGTGCGCTGACATCGCACAGCACCCGGGCGCCTTAGCGTTTTTCCTCCATAAAAACGCAGCCGCCGCGGTCGCGTTCGAACCCGGGAACTCCGGATCAGTAGTCGAGCACCCTAACCACTGATTCCTGAATACCAGCGAAAAGAGCATTTCTACATGCCAGGTCGACTACTGATCCGGAGTACCCGGGTTCGAATCCGACCGCGGCGGCTGCGTTTTTATGGAGGAAAAACGCTGAGGCGCCCGGGTGCTATACGATGTCAGTGCACGTTAATGATCCCTTGGAGGTCGAAATTATTCCGGAGCCCTCCACTACGGCACCTCTTTCTTCCTTTCTTCTTTCACTCCCTCCTTTGTCCATTCCCTTACGGCGCGGTTCAGGTGTCCGCCGATATATGAGGCAGATACTGCGCCATTTTCCTTTTCCCAAAAATCAATTATTATTATTATTATTATTTTTGCGTGGCAGGTGCGGAGCTGCACAGAACACAAACGCTTATTCGATGCAGTACAAATCAAATGCGGGCCAGTCGGTTTAGGCTAGTGCTGTCGGATTCGGCGCCCTCTTACGGGGCCCTTGACCACGCTTGAGAACCCACTTTACCAATATTCTCTTACTTGGGTAGGTGAAAGAGTGCCAAAGCAGACACCGCCGAGCACCCTACCAAAGGTCAAGAGGTAGGCTTCAGCCTCTCAAGTTATGGCTGTTAACCTGCCGCGCGGTTCGGTAGCCTTGCCCATCGACGCCATTGTCACTTCAAACGAACGCATCTTCTAAAGTGGTTTACTCTCTCAAGACGCCTGTCGGCACCGCAGTAAATAGTGAACTCACCTTTCCCGTCTGAATTGGGCATTTTGGTTTCACTGTGATAAATGCTTTCCTAATGGTTACCCCCCGACAAAAGAAAACAAGTCGACTTATTGGGAACATCGCAGCGCAGATAATTGGTAATGAAGACGCTAGCAAACAGAAATACCGATAAAGCTGAGTCATAGTTTGAAGACTTTTCATGTCCCAAGAGAACAGTAGCAAACAAGCTTGCACAGAAACACGCAGGTGTTCACAAACGTCGCTGAAATAAGAAAATAATGTCAACGTCCGCTAAACTGGACGGCTTAAGTCGCGTCTTAAGCAAGAGCACTGCGCAAAAAAAAAAAAAATACGGGTGAGAAGACGACAAAGACGGACGGCACGGACCATGTATGACCGACTAGACCAACTGCATGCACTCTTGAAGCGGCGCCTCCTCTCGCTTGCTCACTACTCCTGTGCTCTTCATCTTCTTGGTGCAGCCATTCCTCTAGACCAGACATTACTTTAAGAGCAGAAACATGCAGAAATAATCGCTTTAATCGCTCATCATAGCAGCTTCTGGGAGCGCCGTCCATTCGTAGCGGGGAACCCAAATTTAGCAAAGACCTCCTCAGAGAATTACTCAGAATGCCGGCCATATACAGACAAGGCACAAACTTGAAGCGTACGTTAACGAGCAAGCCAAGCGTGTAGATCGCCAGACGGAGTTCAGCGTTCGACCACGCAACAACTGAGGAAAAGAAACACGACTTTGCTACTTGCATATACACGCAACATGACTTGCCAAGGCAGAGTCCGGAGCTACAGTCTCTGTCTGCCCCGCGCATTCGAGGCCTTTGTCGGCGAGCTCAAAGGAAGATGCTAAAGGCACTCGGTTGCGAGAAACGCGACGCATAAAATGCGTCCCCAAGCTCCGTTTCAAGCGAGCTTTCATACAATCTGTCTGCATTTGTAGTTACTTTTTTGCAACATAGCACGTGCTCTTTAACCCGAATATTCATGTCCCGCAGCGCTCTTTGAAAACCGCGCGAGCTCCTCATCGCAAAGATATCCTAACGACTCGTAAGTGGCACCCTGAACGTGAGGCCTCTTTAGTCAGCGATTGCGTCACCATTTCAATTAATAATAATAATAATAATGATAATAATAATAATAATAACAATAATAATAATAATAATAATAATAATAATAATAATAATAATAATAATAATAATAATAATAATAATAATAATAATAATAATAATAATAATAATAATATATAATAATAATAATAATTGGTTTTGGGGGAAAGGAAATGGCGCAGTATCTGTCTCACATATCGTCGGACACCTGAACCGCGCCGTAAGGGAAGGGATAAAGGAGGGAGTGAAGGAAGAAAGAGGTGCCGTAGTGGAATAATTTCGACCACCTGGGGATCTTTAACGTGCACTGACATCGCACAGCACACGGGCGCTTTTTGAGTTTCGCCACCATCGAAACGCAGCCACCGCGGTCGGGTTCGAACTCCGGATCAGTAGCCAAGCGCTCTAACCACTGAGCCACCGCTACGGGTCCATTTCAATTGCTAGCGCAAATGCTAGCGCAAAAATATTTCGCATGCTTTACCTGCAAGTTTCCCACATTCGGCTCGTTTAAACTCGTCGAATTCTAAAACCTCTTCAGTTGCCCTTTAATCATTTAAGGCACTTTGTACACAACTGTGCACGTTGCGAATTCGCAGCTCTTTCTCAGAGTGTGCTGTCTCTAGCACATATTTATTTTGTTTCAAGCAAATTTATGACATCCTGCATGTTGAAAATAGAATACTTCTTTATCCCAAATACCGAGCACATCAAATATACTTGTCACGTGCTCCACCACTTTCTCGCAGACAAAGTGTGCCCCCAGTACTAATGTGAATTTTTATTTCTGATTTTTCAGCGTTATGTGCATCGTTGGGAAAAAATCATTTCACAATTCCTAGGGTGTTAATTTCACAAATCCTGGCATTTTGTGTGCTAGAATTTCTACACATTTTGACATTTTGTAAGAAAATTTTGTAAATGCATGGAAAAAATCAACCGTTGGTGCTTTCCGTTGGAAAACTAACGTATATCTGCTTTCTTGAGTCCTCGATATAGTATTTAGGTGGAAAAAATATTTGCTCTGAATCTAAATTCTAGTAGGTTCATTTCCCATTGCCTATTTCCTGTATGTCTAGAAGTAAACTTTCTTGAATTAAATTAAAAATTAGTTAAATGATAAATAGCACCTGAGAGGCTTAGCATTCACTGTCAGTCTATCATCATTAGCATAGCCTCCCATTCGCTTGAAAGGCTCAACAATCACTGACAGCTTATCACCATTAGCATACAGCGTCCCATTCAGTACCACTCATAATCCCGCAGACTACTTGCCTAATGCTATATACTTGCGCCCTTTATCCAGAAAAACGAGGCAAAATAGTAAATGCTGGAGGCGATCGAATCGTTAGTACTCGTAACTCCGTTAATGATGGCAAGGGTTGGCTCTAGCTGCCAGTGCAGTCTTTAGACTGTGAGGCCGCTGGCCGTCGTGATGGAAAAACTAACTGCTTTGGAGAGCCCAATGCTGCACTACCTGTTCCTGAATTCTATCGGTGCTAAACCTGCAACGTTATGTGCGTCTCTAACGGCTATGAAAGAACATTTTTCCTGTGAAGAACTGGGAATACATCACGTTGAGCATGAAGTATATTTCTTCATATATAATGCCTCATAGGCGGTGTCTTTGAGAAAATAAAGTTGTCTCTCAGATTATAGCCTTTGCGGCTGTTTGTCGGGACGTGAACAGCCGAGAGAAGGAGAAATTTAATTCGTCAACCTTACACGGAAAAACAAGAGCCCTGTATGTAAGAAGAGCAGTCGCTGTTAAATAAAAAAAGAATGAGCAAACAGGAGCTACTGAGATACATTCCGGAGCTATCATAAGCACATTGTTTTGCCCGTTCAGGCGTCTTCCTACCAAAAAGAAACGATGGTCCCTGTTTATTCCTACACACCGAGAAAAGTTAGGGAACCCGCGATGTATAAAAAAAGATAAAAAAAAGCGGGGTAATGTGGAAATCCATCAACCATTCGCAGCTCTGAAAATGAGGAAGAACCGGAAAAAAAATTCAGCTTGCAAAAATACCCACACGTGGAAGACGCGTATACGCTGACAAGGACGACAGGGCACGTGTCAAGAACGCCCACGCGCTGAAACTTTCTCCTTGTGGGTCGCACAGACTCCATTTGATGCGACCCTGGCTTGAAGTGCAGCAGCAGCGGCCGTTTTTCATCACTCGCTCCAACGCCTTTCATTGCATTTGATCCCCACGAGCGCGATGCCTAACAAAATGCAGACGGCCCGTCAATCGTCCCCCCCCCCCCCCCCCACCCCGCCACTCAAAACTACTTTCTCTTCTTTCCTTTCAAGAAAGAAACACATCGCACTTTCCTCCTTTCGCGTTGCAGTCATACATCGCACGCGTGAATTCGTCCCCACGAAGACCATTGTGAACGGAACGAAGCGAGGGCAAAAACATGCGGCATTTCCCGCCGTCGACGTCGATTGAGTGCGGCACGCGGCAACACTTAGATCTGCTTTACGACTGTGCAAAGCGAAGGGGTGGATTTTTAACAGGAAGAGGGCGAAGCTGAGGGCAGCAAATGGTCAGGAGGGCAGGTGAGATCAGGAAGTTTGCCCCGGGGTCGGGTGGCTGCAGCTGGCTTAGGAAAGGGCAAATTGGAGGTCAGTAGGAGAGACTTGTGTGCAGCTTGGATGATGGTGATGAAAGATTGGACGCGCGGGAATGAGCGCACACACAAACAAAAAAATGGTCAATGCTGTACAGGTTGCCTATTTAAAAGATACAAGCGGCAAAACTAAACGTGGTAAACCGGCGTCGCATTTAAAGGGCCTCTAAAGGAGCTCTATAAGGTTGCGGTATGCCTGGGATGTTGATCACCCCGCTTCAGGAATAATGTCACCAGCAAGGATTTTTTAAATGCGCTCTGTAGAATCTGAGTTATCTGTATTCAAAATTTGAATTTTAGAGTCTTCGCGCCTTTTCCTCTCCTCTCGTCACTTTCTGCACGCTGGAAGGTCGGCGCTCCTCCGCCGACCCCACCGCCGGGGGCGGAGCTTCCTGACCAGCCGGAGCTACGCAGCTTACTGGCCGCGGCCATGGTAGCTGCCTGACGTCTGAAAGAATCTAACCAATGGCCACCTCTCACCTTGTCTACGCAGTTGCGAGCGACGGAGGAGGGTGCGAGCATGAAAAAGCCGCCGGGAAGGAATCGCCAACTTTCGCGCGTGATTGTGGGTCGTCTGCTGCGTGTAGAAGAGTATTATTTGGCTCAGGTGTTCATGGCAACACAGTGCACTGATTGAGCGAGTTGATGTGCTCTTCTCACAAGGTGTTTTAGAGCCCCTTTAAGGAATGTAGATCAAGAACGATGAATGTGAGCGCCCTTTACGCGCTCAAAATCTAAACACTATGGCAACCGGCAGGCGCAAGTTCGAGGCGCGTAAAGTTTCACACAGTTAGGACGCTATTCGCCGACTTTTCGGCATGCGTGGAAACCAAAACACGAGGATGTATCCCGCTTTGAACAAGGCAATAATGCATGACGTGGCGACGTGTGACGCCATACCTTGTCTGGCTTTTATCCCGGATGCCACCGGCTTTCAATGAATTCAGTCAAACCAGGTAAGATTGACTAATCGCGATGAATTCCATTAGATTCATTTCGAGCGCGAATCATCTCTTCTCCAACATATTTTAATTAAGGAATGCATTTAAAGGCTACATTTCTGTCCATCCTTTCGTTCTTCCACACCATGAGAAACCTCGAGAAAATAAACGCACGCGGAAAGGTATATGTTTTAGTGAGATCCGAACTCACACGTTTTAGGTGCCAGAATAGATTGTGGCAGCGCGGAGTGCTGAGGCCGCTTGCGCCGACCAACATCGGACATGCAGGTCGTACAAGCCTATGCAAAGGGCATTTGCTCATGCAATATTTGCTAGCCAGGCAGAGTTTTACACTGGCAAAGTCGGGGAGCGCGTGCTGCGACAATATATGCTCTGCGCGGTGACGTCACATAGGTGACGCTCGCATCAGGTGAGGCGGGGTTCATGGCACAGCTGCAGCGTTACCTTCATCACACCAGAAAAGGGTGCAAGGCCTAGGAGCTGTGAAGCATTAATTCGCTACAAAAACAATGACGAGCGATCAAATGATTTGATGCGACCAATCTGCGTTAGTATTATTGGTGGTACATTACGTTTTTACATTGATCGCCTTCCCATTTCGTCGTTTGTTTTCGTTCTGTTGTTAACTGGACTTGAGGTGGGTCGAGATTTCTGGAGGGTTAAATTAGGTAGGTGGGTTGGTGGGTGGAGGCTTCGGACATACAGGCTTCAGCATTTTCGCCGAATGAGGACAAGACTGCCAATGCAGTAAAAGAAATATGCAGCTCGGGACTCCTCTCGTCGAAATTCTTATGTGACGAGGACCTCACTGTAAAGGCACGGAATTTAGAATGCTCAAAGCCAACAATGCCTCTTACGAGTTGAAAGCAGAGGTGCATCTCAACGTGTTTGTGAAATCGTGCAGTAAAGAAAATGTAGACGCGCAGGCGCACAAAAAGCTGACTACACTGACAGAAAGACTAGCCGGCCCGTGTAACCTTTGTTCAAAGGAAATAAAGAGCGAAAGATTTAAAAAAGTGTTTCCTTTTCCGGTCTCCTCAAATGTCTTTATTTTCCTTTGCATTCTCTTCTACCTTAACCAGGCCTCGACAAAAGCTCTCATCACTCATCGTCGCAAAAAGACTTCCTTCGCTGCCTCGTTTACAGTGACTAGCCCTGCTTAACGTGACGAGCAACGTACGCTTTATCTTTCTCCTACTGTTTTATTTTTTTAGCACAGCGGTTACATGGGAACAGTACTGTAGGCGTTACCGAAACAAAAAACTAACTACGTTACTCGTTACGCAAAAAAAAAGGAACGCGTTGCCGTCCTGCGTCACCTACAAAAAAAGGTAACGCGTTATCGTTACCGTTACCGAAAACAAGTACCGCACGTTACTTTGCCGCTACTTCATGGCCATTAATTTTAATTAGTATTCGCCTTAAGAACTTACGATAGGAATTTTATAAAAGTCACATTTCACATAAAACATCTATCCCAAACAAGATTTTACGCGGAATCCTGATTTAACGAGAATACTGTGCACAAATGTGCAGGAGCATAGCAGTGTTATAGTGGCCTAAAGCTGCCTGTAGAGTTACGTGTGATGGCATCTAACGCTGTGGCACATGGTGAAGCCATTTTATGAATGTGACATTAAACACAAAATGACACTTCCTCATCAATTCTAACTGCACAAAGAAAACATCGCTGAATTCTCAACAAATTTAAGGTAATTCTCAAAAATGTGATGTTCCAAAATTATCCGCATGCTTCCGCTCTTTAGAGAGCTGTGTGTGTGAGTGGTTTGGGAAGAGTAGGTAGGTGAAGGCAAGTGTGTGAATGCGTGTTCGTGCACGTGGTTTTTGGTTTATGGCTATTCTGTCTTTTTTTTAGTTGGCTGCTTTGTCAAGGGCAGGAGTTTTCTGGAACGCATGCGAGCCGCAAGGAGGGTCGTGGGGAGCACCCGTACATTTTGTTTATTTAGAACATCACTTTAATAATAATAATAATAATAATATTAATAATAATAATAATAATAATAATAATAATAATAATAATAATAATAATAATAATAATAATAATAATAATAATAATAATAATAATAATAATAATAATAATAATAATTGGTTTTGGGGGAAAGGAAATGGCGCAGTATCTGTCTCATATATCGTTGGACACCTGAACCGCGCCGTAAGGGAAGGGGTAAAGGAGGGAGTGAAAGAATAAAGGAAGGAAGAGGTGCCGTAGTGGAGGGCTCCGGAATAATTTCGACCACCTGGGGATCTTTAGCGTGCACTGACATCGCACAGCACACGGGCGCCTTAGCGTTTTTCCTCCTCTGCGCTTTTTTTTTTAAAGGAGGGCGGAGTGGGTCTCAATATTAACAAAAAGTAACTAGTAACGTGGCACCTCACGTTACCGAAAAATGTTAACGTAAGTACGTTACCACTTAAAGTTCCGAAATGGTAACGAGTACGTTACTAAGTTACAGAAAAAAGTAACGCGTTACCGGTAACGCCGCTACTTGTAACGCGTTACCGCCAACCCTGCATGGGAAGCAGTTTCAAACCTTAGTCAACTGCCTTAGTAAGCTTACACAAACCTGTATTAGTGAACTTCACCTGAAGAACGAAACATTCCTTTGTTTTTCTTTAGAAAAGTAGAGAATCATCACATCTTCTGAGGTGAGCGAAAAATGAGACTTGCTCAATGCAACACGGTTTATCGGTTTTCTCTCATGGTATCGTTTTCAAACTCAACATGATTTTGGCAGTAAAAAAAGCAGAAATAAGCAAAGTTTCGTAATATAGCTGCTTAGCTCACGTCTCGCTGCGGCTAAAGGTGCAGTTCTGATTACTGCAGGTCGTTCTGCTCAGCTTCTATGGACTAGTAATGTATTGGTTTCGGCTAGTTGGTTCATGGTTGAAAAAAAAAACACAGCGTAACCAGGAACGAGGTCAAGGAAACCAATACCTTGCCTTTTAAGCCTATTTTTGTGTTCTCATCTCCTGCTGCGCAGTGTTCTCTTCAGTTCTGTGAACGACTGCCTGCAGAGGTAAATTGGCCTGCCGCTGCCCGGTCGAATCCGAAGGCACATACATCCAATGCGAGATCAAAAAACGCGCGATGAATAGCCAATACAAAAACCCACGACGTACAAGTTGAAATATCTATTTGGGATTGAGGAACAAAATGCAGGCAAATAATCAGGAGAGTTCAGTATGACGAGAGTTAATAGATGATGATGATAATTACGATGATGATACGCGAAGAAAAATACAAATAGGTTGTATCCTAACTAAAGACACCAGCTACACTCCAGGAGAAGGCTTTCTACGGAGCACAAACCAGTTTTTTTTTTTTACAAGTAAAATCAAGAAATCGAACTTAAGTTGTTCTAAAGGAAAGCTCATTCATAGATATTAATTGTGCAAAAGCTGTGAGAACGTCCGATGCCCTGTAACGCCTAGAAAACGTTCGTGCAGATCCTATGTCAAATAAAAAACTGAGACAGATCCTACTGGCGTACGGTGCAAAATGAGCAAAATCTATTCGTGAGAGCTTTCTTTGATAGCTTGAGCATCATACGTCGGACTGTTTCGAGCGTAGTTTCATTTACTCTCTCCGCAACGCTGCTTCTTCACCGACTGAGAACGATACTACTGAAATTCGCGCTCGTCCTTAACAACAACTAGTTAAATAATAAACTGTGGTTGGTTACTTGAGCGTCAGTGCTGCGTTCTGTATATCAGTGCGCTTTCTTTTCCCCGCTCCATATTTAATGTCAGATGATCAACAAGCTTTGCGTCCTGCACTGTAGCTTAATTCAAGATGTATAACTGAGATTTTACCCTGAAATGAGAGTATGAAATTTTCAGAATCATATTTACTTTTTGATACAACTCCCACAAGCACCGAGGCGCTCCTGCGACTCATGAAATAAGAAATCTGTACTTTCACACTGTTCTGCCTCATTCATCTTACAACCCCAACTTCTTGTGTCATGAGTCTTTTGGTTATGTCTCAAAACGAAGGAAGAGCTCAGAAAGACGCTCTAAGGAAGAGGTCCCCAATGCGGTGAGCCGTTGATATTGTCAACAAACCCCTTGTTCTTCTATGCGACGAAATTCAGGGATTGAGCACCGCTAGCGGAAGGGGAAACTATATCAAGAAGTGATGTGCGGCCGGGGAAAAGGTCAATCCAAACCTACATTTGAATGCAATATATTGTGAATATATTATTAACAAAAGCGGTATATTTCAGGGGGCTGAACTTTTTTGAACACCCCTCTGGATTTATTGAGGGAAGTTTCGGCCACTGCTGCCCAAGTCAGGAAAGTCAACTTACAGAACGGAACCTACGAACCCAGTCCTTAAACTGTCGTTTTCAGCCGCGAAGGGTCGTTATTTTTGCTACCGCCATTTCAGAAATGGCTGTATATTCTTATTATGTCAGAGAGGTAGCCGTGCGAAACGCCTTCCTTTTTCGAGCGGGGTATTTCAACATTAACCAAGTTCAAACAAAACAACAAAAGCAAGCCATGCGATTTGCGCGGCCAGTTCATCATTCCTTCAAGACATTGCAGAGTAAAAAGCTAAAACTAGGATCAAAAAGAAGTAACTAGCAGACGGTACAGACGCTGACTTCCAACTAATTCCTTTTTTATTGTGAACACAGACCACTTTATACGCTTGCGCGTTTCAGTCATGGAAGGGATTATAGAGCAACAGACCGAACTGCAATATTTTTCTGTTCGACACGTTTAGCAGCCCTGAAGCAAGATCACCGCTGTTTTCTTTACTCGTAATTTATTTGAGAATTTCCGAATAACGCTTACTTTTCTTATTCGGTTTATGGTTTATGGAGGTTTAACGTCCCAAGGCGACTCAGGCTATGAGGGACGCCGTAGTGAAGGGCTCCGGAAATTTCGACCACCTGGGGTTCTTTTACGTGCACTGACATCGCACAGCACACGGGCCTCTAGAATTTCGCCTCCATCGAAATACGACCACCGCGGCCGGAATCGAACCCGCGTCTTTCGGGACGGCAGCCGAGCGCCATAGCCACTCAGCGACCGCGGCGGCCCCCTTTTCTTATTCGTTATTTTTTTTTAATTGGTTTTTTGGGGAAAGGAAATGGCGCAGTATCTGTCTCATATATCGTTGGACACCTGAACCGCGCCGTAAGGGAAGGGTAAAGGAGGGAGTGAAAGAAGAAAGGAAGAGAGAGGTGTCGTAGTGGAGGGCTCCGGAAATAATTTCGACTACCTGGGGATCTTTAACGTGCACTGACATCGCACAGCACACGGGCGCTTTAGCGTTTTTTCTCCATAAAAACGCAGCCGTTATTGCTGTTTAAGTTAATATTAGGGCTTACAGTGTGTGTTTTTAACGGTAGCCTAAATTCACGCTCCGACACCGAGCCCGAATGCGTGCAGTAGCTTCGATCCCACTCACACCGTAGTCACGTGTCGACAAAGCCCGTCCACGCGCAATAATAATAATAATTGGTTTCGGGGGAAAGGAAATGGCGCAGTATCTGTCTCGTATATCGTTGGACACCTGAACCGCGCCGTAAGGGAAGGGATGAAAGAGGGAGTGAAAGTAGAAAGAGAGAAATAGGTGCCGTAGTGGAGGGCTCCGGCATAATTTCGACCACCTGGGGATCTTTAACGTGCACTGACATCGCACAGCACACGGGCGCCTTAGCGTTTTGCCTCCATAAGAACGCAGCCGCCGCAATCGGGTTCGAAACCCACGCGCAAGCAAGCGCCGTTTCACTTATGCCGACAGTGAGGCGCCCGCGATTCAGATCGCTGTCTTTCATGAACCCCGTTGGGACTCAAAAAATAAAGGGGAAAGCGGCTCCCCGAAAGTCAAAGCCGGTAGGTTCTAAGCTGCTGAGACGTGTTTTCTCTTCTTTTACTCGCCGGCTTCAAGATGCCCACAAATGCCACTGAGCGCCAAAAAAGAAAAAAAAAAGGAAGGAGGAGAGGGAGACATAGACACTGGCCAGCTGTCGTCTTTCAAAAGTGGCTTGCCACAGTTTCTAAAAGCTCTTCGACAAAGTCCACATGGCGGTGCCGCCGCGGAGGCCCTACTTTGAGTGCCGCCGCTCAAAGCTGGCAGAGAAGACGCCATTTGAGCTATGAGGCGGCTGGTATAGCAAGCAGGAGCGTATCACTGAAGAATAAGCCACAAAAACAGAATCTCGCTGGGAGATAAACGGTGAAGACGACTTGCCGCGGCGCCGCCAGCGTCGAATGACAAAGCTGGCAAATGGGATCGGTGTTCAATAGGTAAGAAAAACAGGAATCACACGTGCGCGAACAAAGTTTAGAGGTCTAAAGACAATAAAGAACCTAGCACTAAAGTCACACGAACGCGCAAAGAAAAATGCATACAAAGAGAGTAACTCGATGTCTAAACACAAACATTTTCACTGGAGAAACTGCTTATAGAGCCTTGATCTTGCCGCTAACTCAAATAGTAATTTCGCGGCAAAAAGAACATTTAAAAAAGTGATATAAAAGCCTAATAAAGACTTTTGCACGAGAAAAAGTAACTTTTTTTTTTTCGTTCAAACAGTAGGTGGTGCCGCGAAAGAAAAATAGGACTAAAATTGCTTGGCTTGGGCCTCGCGCAACTTCAAGTCGCTTTCAAAGCGCTGAGAAGTTTGACGTAAAGCGAAAGTCAAAGGACCCTCTAATTGGCACAAGCTCACCTGTTCAGACGTTAGCGCTATTTGCGCTGTCCTGAGTAGGTGCCACTTTTCATAGAGTCTGATAAGAGCAATTCATGAATGAACTGTCTCCGCGAAAAGGACACGGGTTCACCTTTTGGTGCAAAGCAGCCCTCTGCGTCTTCGGGCTTTAGCTCATCTCTTGAGACCGATGTTCAGATATTCATGGATGACTGTGTGAGGCTAGTACCAACTCTTTTCACCGATAATCTTCTCCTTTCAATAGATCTCGAGGCCGTTGCGGTTTCGTGCTGAAGTTTCATCTCGAGCGGTTGCTTCCGCGAAGTCTGCCGTTTCAATATCCTTTGAACTGCTCGCGATTACATATGCGGTCCGGTTCATGATGTCGCGCAATATCGGGCAGAAATTAATACTTTCAGATTCATAGCGAGTACATAGCGTTACCAAGTTAATGAGCATTAAAGAAGTTTAAACTTTCAATTACCATTGAAGCCAGGGACCATGGGACTTAATGAGCATAAAACGGTGCAGCATGAATAAGTTCACCAGCCACGGCAACTCTAGATAATTACCACTTGTACAAGTTGTTTGGCATCCAGGATGAAGCGGCGGTTTAGAAAACATGAAAAAAATATTCACGGGAACGTCTAATTATTTTGTGCATTGGCAAAGCTTTAGCTTTGTTGTTGCCCTTTCCGGATGTGACGTCACTTCTGATCTGGTGACATTAGTTCCCTACAGCCAGTGGGTATTATGAGGTACAATGACGTTACTTCTCTCCATCCAATGCGCAAATATTATGACCAACGACACATTTCTTTTTCCCCTATGAGCACCTTTCATGTACAGTTTTTCATCATTTACTATTGACAAGCCGAAGTCGACTTGGCGGAGGTTCGCGAAAATAAGCAGCATAATGACGTTTACTGCCCGCGACTCTTGCACACGTCGCCCATGGTTGCCGGTGTTGCTTTCTTTGCACCTTCCAGTACGCTTCACACGAGAAGCAGAAGAGCCGCATTTATTTCAGATTTAAAATATCGTTTAATCTGGAAATATGAAAGCGGCACATACCGACGTAGTTGACGGAGCACGAATGTCCGAACAGTCTCTAGCTCCTGCGTTAGCTGACCGCTTCCAGATATGCGTAACACCAGTGCTTAGGGCACTCTGTTTCGATGTAAACGCATGTTGCATTCACTCACTCGCTATATACACGTGCTCCTGGTAGCCCACAAGGCAAGACGTTCGCATCGAGTGCTGGTTATCTGTCGTGCTGGCCACTGAAAACTGCGGCAAGAGCGCGATAACCTCATTGTGAGAGATTAAACTGGAAATTAGAATAAACAGAAGCGGAAATGACAGATATATGATATAGACCATCACAGTCTTAATCTTGACTATGACTAGAAATCCGATCTCTTTCTTCTATGTTAGCTTGCTGCACGCATAAGGGCCAGGAGGAGGTGAGTGAAAAAAAAGAAACCATCGGAATAGGGAGAAAACTAAGCTAAGAGAGAAGCAACACTATAGTTATCAGGTAATTCAGAAGGACATACGGCATATATGTCAGTAGAGGGGAATAATTCAGGCCTGAGGAGCCTTCCCCAGCCCGATGGAACCGCAGCTGGCGTTCCTGCACTAAACCTAAGGTCGCAGATTCAATGCTTTACTGCAGTGACAGAATTTATAGAAGGCAGAAATATTCGCACGCTGAGCTGGCTGATGTTCCGAGATTCCTCTGCTACGTCGTCCTTCGCAACCAAACAGCAGCGTTAGGACGTGAGCAGCTTGCAAAATTTTCATGTAGACTATTTCGCATTGCAGTATATTTTTATGGATTTTCTAGATTTTTTTCTCCCTCCTTTGGCTCGTCCTGACTTTCATTTTTTTTTGCCTGCATTTCTTATGCATCCTCTAAATTTTGCATGTTCGATTGCCGCTCTTTGGATTCTTTCGGCTCGCTATGATACCAGCTGGATTACTCTGAGATAAGTGGACACATTTGTTACTGGAAAGCATGCCATGCTTGAAACAAAGGCCATAATGAGAACAAAAAAAAAGGACAGGATCCTGAGAATGAGTGATAACCGCGAATACATGGGAGCGTTTTCGAGTATGTGGGAGTTTGGAGCTCCAGAAAAATGTTCCCTGAAGGGGCCCGACCTTGCGAAGAGGCCAGACGTCTACGATGAAGACGACGGCCCACCGCTAATCTCATTAAGATTTCAATAAATGTTTTTCTCTTTCTCTCTCTCTCTCCCTGAAGGGAGCGGGATAGCAAATCATTGTACTGTGCATAGCTGTGGAGTCTATTTCCTTGCCTCGCTGCTGCATTCTTGCTTTCACTATGAGCTCACTTAGGAGTGCCTCAAGACAAACTCCCACAAGTAAGCAAGTCTGCTTGTTGCGCAAGTGCCACTGAGATCCACTGACGACACTTCCTGACTTTTTTAGTATTTTGGTTGGCTAGCAAAACATGTCAGGTTTCTGGCTTGCCATTATAAGAATCGATAACGAATGATTCTAGAGGCCCGTGTACTGTGCGATGTCAGTGCACGTTAAAGAACCCCAGGTAGTCGAAATTTCCGGAACACTTCACTATGGCGTCTCTCATAGCCTGAGTTGCTTTGGGACGTAACCCCATACACCAAGCCCGAATGACAGAGCTTTCAATTAGTCCACATACACTGACGCTGTATCACAAATAAAAATTTGTCTAACCACCCTTTCTCAGCGCTCGAAAGGACAGCAAGCATTCGAAAAGAGTTCCTGTTAGCCCAATTTTTGGAAAGCAATCGCGAGGCTCAAGTCAGTGGGATTGCACTTAAAAACGTACGCCAATCGTGACAAGTTTGGTTTATGGTATATGGGGGAAGGGGGGGGGGGGGGGGGTAACGTCTCAAAGCGACTGAGGCTAATCGTGACAAGTTGTTATAAGGTTTCATGAGGGGGAAGAGAAAATGAACCGCACAACTTTTATTCGTGTTTGTTTTAAATGGGACGCACCGAATAGTCGCAAACGGGGTGCCCTAACGGAGGGCTGAGCGAGGTCTCCATACATGCGACAGTTTCAAATAGCTGGCGGACATATAAAAAAACTCGTCGCTTGTTTGTATGCGCTGAGACTGCAAGGCAGACGATGCACCACGATCCCACTATGTATCGCTTCTGCTCTCTCATCGCTCCTCGCAATCTGAAAGCGCTGCGCACGGCTTTCTCGTGCACGGACGTGTAACCGTCTGCAAGCTTACATGCCTGAACTAGGAACGAGCTCATATCGCGGTTCGGTTAGTACTCCTCAGGGCGGGACATCATTCGCAGAGAGTGTTTGAAGTTACGCTTAATTTTCATTTTTCGTTGCTCGAAAGATAACAATAAAAATGGCTACGATGGTTCTGGCCTCAATGAAGAGAGTGTCTTTGACCGCCCTTATTGATGCTTTGCTCTCATTAGTCCGTACAATTTGAATGCAGTAATAGCAGCCCTGCTGGCACCAGCTTGTGAGCACACAGGACACCGTTAAAATCTGCGAATAAACGGTGATTAAAGAGGAGCGCTTCGCTTCGTAGTCGTGTGTAGCGCACTTCAAAACTTCCCACGGCACTTGTCCTGCTAGTGGGGTAGTCATTGAGCTGTGCAGCAAAGCCCTTTCACGATGATGAAATTCTGAATAAAGTGAAAAGAGTCGCTGTTCTTTCACCGACTGGTAACAATACACAACAATTCCGGACAACAGCAGTTTTGAACGGGAAAGAGTTTAGGAATGCAATTTTTTCACATATTGTAAGATTTCACTATAACAATAAATATATCTGCAGATCTCCCGTCGGCAGGCTTGCATTTTTTTTTTTTGCTATTAAAGGCTTGCTTTTGTCAAAAGTGTTCCCCCTTGGTTTTCTATGGCACACTTAAATGCTCGACGCAAGCGATGGAAACAATATAAAAGAAAGATTTTGCTACATATCGAAAGGATGGAACACTACCGTCAGTACATCGATACCAGTACTCTCAGGTTTTCCAAGATTCAAAATATATGTCCAAAAATGCTGGACATGTTAAAACGTCTCGAAGATACAAGGCGCAGGAGCAGACAGGACTAACAAAGAAGGAACACGGACAAGGCGCTCTACTCTACTCCTGCGCCTTGTATCTTCGAGTCATGCACCAACTTGCCCAGACGTCGATTAATGAAAACGTCTTCAAAGCAAAAGAGACGCCGTCACAGTACAATACGGCTTTGGTGATCACAGGAGAAGTGACTGAGGAAACTGTGAAGTGCAGTGTATTTATTTTATTTATTTATTCAATACTGCCAGCCACCTTTTGGTGGCCAAGGCAGGAGTGGGGATGCAATTGCACAGTGCTTTGTCAACAACGGAAAAAGGAAAAAAAAGGCCTGCAGGCAGGCAGCAAAATTATTTCTGTGAACAACTCAAATAATGGACGAGTAACAAACACTCCACATTAAAATTAAAAACAAAGCGCGACAAGGGCAACACTCCAGAATCGAACCAAACACCCTAACTTGACCGGCTGGGGTTGATTGCAGATAAAAGTGTTTCGGCTGAAGATAAGGTGACCACTTCGCGAGGTAACGCATTCCAATCGGCTATCGTTCTTGGGAAGAACGACAGCTTGTATGCAGTGGTTCTGCATTTGGGAACTACAATTGTTTTATCGCGTTTGTGCCGAGTTTGTCGTGTTCTGTTGTACGACATATAATTGTCAAAGCCTATTGTGGTGTGATTATAGACGATGTCGAACAACATTTTTAAGCGATGCGTTTTGCGACGAGATTCCAAGGTGGGTAAACAGGAACAGACTGGTTTTATAGATGTTCATTGAAAACACCCGTCGTATGCCTGAACGGTGTGCGACAATGTGCCACAAGAGGCCAAAAATGTTCCACAAAAATTTCTCACAAACGACGGATATCTCATTTGAACGGTGCTGAAGATAAACATAAAGAGTGCGAAATACAAAGGAAGAAACACAAGCGAAGAGCACGGGCTGTTTTTTTTTCTTCTAGGGAATGAAAGGGGCGCCTTGTGATGGCTCAATAGGAAAAGCGCACGTCTTGGAATTGCGAAGTCTACGGTTCCATTTACTGATGGACGAGAAGTGCATAAGCTCCTCTATGTTTGTTTGTTTTTGTTTACACAGCAGACGAAAATGTAAACTCAAATGGTAGCAATCAAAGCATACGAGATACTATGAAAGCACAGGAAACGCACAGGAAAAACATTAAAAAATCTTTCATAAAAAGAGCACGAGTACAAGATCAGGAAGGCAGTTCCGAATTCCTATACTGCGGCCGGGGAATGAAACTGTACTTGAACAAGTGAGTACGAAGACCAAAAGGCTAAATGTTTAGTTTGCGGTACCTTCTTAATGACGACGGTTTATAAATATTTAAACAGTTGAAAGGTGACTCAAACCGGGAAGAGTGAACATACACGAGAACTTCAAATCTTAAGTGCGACGATCGGAGGAGAGTGGAGTGAGCCCCCGATTAGACATATGAAAAGAATGCAAAAAATATGTTGCATATCGGTGAAATTTAAAACAGACAGCCTTTTTATGAATCCAATCTCATTTGTTTACATCCATAACTTATGGAGACTCAAAACGACATACCAGTATTCCAGGAGAGGGCGGATGAGGGGTTTATACGTAACTTGGTATCTAGGAAAGCAATATGCAAAGTGCTACCAGGTGTCCGAGACTCTGGAGAGCTTTGTTAAAGATCAGATCGATAAGTTCAGACTATGACAAATCCTGCGCGAATGTAACCCCAAGTGCCTGCATTCCAGAAATATTTTTAGTCATCTGTTTCTCAACAAATATGCGAACAAGGAATTAGATGTACGCCCAGAGAATGACGTGAAAACAGTTTTGGAGAAATTTACACTCATCTGCAATGTAGCGCATCACTTACATAAATTTGAGAAAGCATTGTTAAGATGGTCATGATCCAGTGGTGATATCACTGTATAATAAAGAATACAAACGTCAGCGTAAATTAGTGTGTTTGTTAATACATGAAGCAGAAGATCATTGATGTATTACAAAAAAAGAAGCGGACCCTGAACTCTGTGCGACGCCTGATGAAAGGTCAGTGACCGATGACTGGTGGAATTTAAATATACGTATTGTGACTATGAGCACTTGGAAAGAAGACTAGCTGTCAGTAACAAGATAAGAGTTTTTTTTTTTTTAATATAGCATTAAGCTTTTGAAAGTCTGCGATGAGGAACAGTGCCGAACGTCTTTGATAAGTCTCTAAAAATATGCAGTCACCCTGCTCGCCAATGTCAAGAGAACTGATCTAAATGTGTGATAGTTCTAAATCCATGACGAAAGCCATACTGGAGGTTACTCTGGACATTGTTGGACTCTAGGAAAACGGTGCTATGCTTGAAAATGTTATGTTCTAGCAATTTACGTGAATAGACTTCAGGAAAATATATCTACAGAGTGAAAATAAATGCATGTTACCGTATTTGTGCAAGGGGAGGATTTTTGCTAGCTTCCGTACACGTATAAATTATGTCGGTTGAGAGAGATGTACGAAAAATAGCCTTGAGCTATCTGCTAGTATATACAGCATATCGCACTAGAAATGATTTGGGTATCTCATCGGGTCCACAGTTCTTTTTTTTTTTGTGCGAACCTGAGATCAAATTAAGAACACCGTCATTAGAAACGATGAATATCGTCAGTTGAAGAATATAAATACAAGTGAAGGAATTAGCTTCTAGATAATCTGTAATGAACACTGATTGAAAGTAAGCATTTAATGCAGATTCAAGAGACAGAGGGTAACGGTTAGGAACTTCGTTAATTATGCAGGAAAGTATTCGATGTAGCGCTACAGGGCAGTACGGATTTCCGAAACTTACATGGGTTGCTTTTCAGGAAAGTGCTCAAGTTCACATTGTAATAAGAATATTTTGCGGTTATGGTTTTAATAGGAAGGCCCTCCTTGCATTCCTTGAATGTTTCAGCATTGTCAGCACCACCGCTATGTTTTGACCGAGGTAACCTTGCGACACCACGTGAGAGTTGGAATATTCCACCTGTAATTCAGAAAACACTAACATTTTTTTTTCTTTTTGTTTTGAGAGGAACGAAGTGACGTATACGAGATACAAGTTTTTTTTTTTTTGAAGAAACTAACAAGTGGCTTCACATAACCGGTGACAGCAGATGAAACGTTTCAAATGAGTCTCTGAGGGCGTCGGTTATAGCTGTATCATATGCTCGTGTACATAACCAGGTTTAGCGATATTGGATGGAATTAAAAAAAGCACTGCGTTCTGGTCGAAAAAGCATCTATATGATGTCTCAATCGAAGCCATTTTAAAAAAGAGGGTAGAGAGAACAACCAAATCTACGACAACGTTTTGTCTCATGCTGTCATAAACTGTTAGATGTAAGCTAAGGAGAGCGAGAAATTTAATATTTCTCTGCCGACTGAGAGATGAAGACGGCTAGTGGATGCCAGGAGCATTGAAGTCACCCATAAGGATTAAATCGTAGGTTAGTTTGTGCCAAAAAGATATTTATGTATAGAATGTATATATTTAACCTGGGGACCGGTAAATAAATTCGTGCACCGGATGTAATGCAAATAAACTTTGCACCATACTGATTTCAGTTCAGGAGAAGACTGAAGCACGCAGAACTTGTATGTGACCTGAAAAGGAGAGCCACTCCACCTCCTCTACCGTGTGTCCTATCTGTTATAACCAAACTGAAGCCAGAAGAAGTAAATTTATAGCCATACACACTTTCGAGCAACCCAAACTTCTGTAACCCAAACAACGAGGGCGAAATGAGAAAATACAAGTGAAAGCAATTCGGGAAACTTGTCCCCGAGGCTTCCCGCCATAATGCGCAAAAAGCAGTTTTTAAAGCGAGAGCTTTGAGGACCCCGTTATGCAGAAATTCCGGCGCAGTCGACGTTGACCGTGCGTTGGCCGCGAGCGAAAAGTTATCGTTTTAAAATCGTGGATTGGTCGGCTAGCGTCTCATATTTGCGCAACCGATTGGTGCAGTGTTGTGGTTGAAGAAGAAATACACTATTCATTTTTGCCAGGTTCCATTTACCGATGCCATTCGCAGGCGAGAGCAAATGATTGTCCGTCAGTATAATGAGGTGCTCTAGGAGCTATAAGCTGTAAGCGACTATTCGAGCCTGTGACCACTTGCAATCAGGGAAGGCGGGCAAGCGTTGTCGTTTTAAGTAGTGTTCCTCTATATTCTCCCGCAGGGAGCAGAGTTGCCCGAAGGTCCGCCATCACGTTCCAGGCTGTGCGGGAAAGCCACTGCTCGTGCGTACAGGGGCTGCGTTCATGGGATCGCTGTGTAGAGCGTTTGGGTTTGCTTTTTTTTTTGTTTTTGTGCAAATTGTACTCGATCGCAACTTTAAACGTAACGCCGAAAACTAATCTGTGACTTGCCGAGGGTGTGCATAGAGCATGAAAAAAAAAATCGCCAACAGTTGACAGCAAATCGTAGTCATGACAAACTGACGAAAAAATGCTAATAACGGCCTGCGAGTTTTTGTTTTTTTTATCTGTAACAAGTAATTTCAGATGATCAAGCAGTCCCGTTCCGGATGGGACAGCGTCTGTCCCGTCCTGTCTTCCTGCGTGCTCGTCTCAAGAAGAAAAAAATAGAGTATAGCGGAGAATTAATTTTTCCACAACTAGCACCGCCGTGTGTTCTGTGCGAGTTACGCGCGGAAAATACGAAAACGCATTCGACCAGCACTACGTTAAAATGATTCTGCAACTTGTTGCAGGCAAGTGCAGACTAAAGAAACACCAATGCATTGAACATGCGAGTGTGACCTAACGAAAAAAACTCAAAATCAGTAGTTTGCCTGAAACATTTTGCATAATGTACCCCGCTGCTAAATGCAGTGAAATTAATGACGACTCTTTAAACGACCTTGAAATTAATATTTCTCGTTGATATTATTAGCTTTCGTAATTTTGATTAAAAAGCATTATATTTTGATCTGAGTTAATAAATTATAATATTTGGGCGCTTTATCGCGGCCCATTCCCAAAAGCCATTTTAGCCGCCGACGCACTTAATTCAGCCGCCGACCTTCCCAACTGGCACTTCGTAAAAGGCTTTGCCATTTCCAGTGTGGTTGCTGCGGTTCTCCGCACTGCACCCAGTTAAAACTGAGGACTGCGTCCCTCACTACTACAGCAGAACAACAAACCTAAATTCACAGGTGTGCACGGAAAATGTGCGAAAAGCAGCCGACAGCGTAGGCTTACATGAGGCGTCGAGATGACAAGGAGTCGCTCGGCACTGAGCCTGTGGGAGCATATAGACCCTTTCATGACCCTCGGGAAAACTGGTTTTCTGGGCTGTGGGGAAGCTTTGTTTCCAACTATTTCCTGTACTACGAGCACAGCCCAGCGCCCAATATGGCGGTGCCCATGGACCTCTTTTTGAAAAGGTCTTATAACCCTATGCCTGTGAAGTCAGCTTCCCCGCGGAAAGTTAACCTTGCCGTTACGAAAACCATGTGATCGCCTCTCGGCGAATGGCGTTCGGAGCGGCAGGGGACAACAGACGCGGAACTCTGGTTCCTGCGGGAGCATATACAGGAACCCTAGTCTTAAGTTGTGCGATGCTCCGAGCATATTCAATGCTTGATATTTGCTGTCTTTTTGAAGAGAAAAGCTTCACTGCGCTACATAAGGCAGTCGTCGCGTAGGCCGGATAATGACCTTGAACGACCTTCAGCCACGTTAGCTGTGTGTGACTATATGTGGTGCAGTTATGGTGTCGAACCCTTTACCTCTGACCTTTGACCTCTGATCTTGAGTTGACCTTTGACTTTGAGTAACCTTTGGGACGACCTTTGACCTTAATAACTTCCGATGCGGTGATGTGAAGCCACGTAATGAGATCTGATGGGGGCGTCGTAAGACCATGCGATACCACGTCATAGCCACGTGGTCGTGTGGATATATATAGTACGGCTGTCGCGAGCGAGTAGCGGAACTGCCACGGACGAGCCTCAGACGCTTAGCAAGAGTGCTTGCTTTTCGCTGAATTCCAGGGTTAGCCAAGTTAAGCCACTGCCTCCTTTTTAAGGGCCACATTCATAACTTAGTGCTTTGGTTCTCAATTAAATAAGACCGACAGCCTTGAGGCACTGTTTAATACAAGCTTAAATACACTGTTGAGTTTTTCCTTGACCTGTTTTTGGCGTCACTTACACATGTCATTCTATGACCAACGTCGCTATCTGTATTTAATGCTTTATCATTTCTTATTTTTCAGTATTACTTTAGTTCTTCCACACGTCTGTCTCCATCTTAATTAGTGCAGCGCAGTCCACTCTGCCACCAGGCGTGGCAACCGTTTGCAACGATCAAAGGTAACGCTTAACAACGGCAGCATCTGCTTTACGTTTTCCCAAAGCTGGGCATTGGATTCGACTGCACGTAGAAGCAAATTTCTGAGAAATGATAAGAGGCATAGTTAAAAAAAGAAGCTATTTATCTTACATTGAGCTGTAGAGGTTAACAATCGCGGGACATTCATTATTAATATATGCAAATTCCGCAAACCTAATGAAGTTTTTGCGATTTGATTTATCTTCATTGTACAACTAAATGACAAGTTAAAAGTCCGATTTATTCACAGCGCTGAATAATTAGCTAAGTTGAATTCGCTTCGTCTAAAACAAAACAAAGCTTCCATCTTACTGACAAAGAATATGTATAATCTGTTCAGCTCTAATAAATATGTTGTTTCAATCCAGGACCATGGTTAAGCAATGTACTACAAGAACAGCGTATATGCATATAGGAGGAGAACCTACTTCAAAAGTGGGCCTACCTTGTGACTATATATTGTTTCGCTTTTCTATTGATTGAAGGAACCACAAAAATCACTAGACTTTGAGATAACCACCCCAGAGACCATATCCTTGAGGGAAGGAAAATGTGTATATCTCGCTTCCAGCAAACGCAAAGCGTGCAATAATGGCTGATGTCTCCCGTGTCTCTACCTACATAGTACAAAAATTGTAACGGACACTTTGGCTTCGTCTTAAGTGTATGACGCGATAGCATGATGAGTAATGCCCCTGCCACAAGGCAAATTTAATGTCATTCCCATCGAATGACATTAGCACCTAATGCCATTAATCGGCTGCTACACAGGAACATTTAATGTCATTAGGCTGGAATGACATTCGCCATCGAATGAGTTTGGGGAACTAATTCGCATTCGATCTTAAACCGAATGTGTACTCTGGACACCAGATACGCAGCAGAAACAAGCGACGCAAAAAAGTAGCATGCGCGATGTCAGAGTTAAACATTGTATTTATTTAGTTCTGCTAAAGAAATATTAATTTTGGTGCGAACCACTTGACACTAGAAGCTGTCGCGGATAGCTGTTACTCTCGGTCCCAGCAGCAGCCAACGGCAGCAGCCGACCGTGAAGCAGGGCCTTTCCCGCGACCGTCGATCATTTTGGGTTGCGTGTTTCTTGCTGGTTGGCGTTACATGTTCGTTTAGCTCGCAAGGTCTTAAAAATGTAGCTGAGCACTTCGCCTTTTGGAAGTCATTTCCACGCTCCGTGCGCTGCCGCGTCAGCCATTTTGTTTGTTTGCGTTTATCGGATTTGTGGTTGACTTTGTACTTGGCTTGCCTTTTTATGGCTAAAGTGCTGGTCAATTGCCGGAAATAATATTTTAAGCTTATATTATTGTACAAAATTGGTTTGATCATAGAAGGTTGTGGCCAAGTACTACACCAGGGTGGCCAAATCCTGCTCTGGTGAGAGAGTGCGTTGTCGGTTCTGGTCACCGAGATAAGGCCGCACTCCAGGCCTGGTTATGCAATTCCATCGACACGCGGATTTTTTTTTTTAAACCCGGTGGAGAATTGCGCGGCACCAGGATTTGAACCCCGGTCCTCTTGCACGCGAGGCGGATGTTCTACCTCTACGCCATCGCTGCATCCTAACAGCTGCAAGATAACAGCTGGTCTTTAAGGGTAACGGAGTGGGTTCCAAGAGAAAGTAAGCGTAGCAGGGTGCGGCAGAAGGTTAGATGGGCGGATGAGATTAAGAAGTTTGCAGGCAAAGGGTGGATGCAGCTGGCAAAGGATAGGGTTAACTGGAGAGACATGGGAGAGGCCTTTGCCCTGCAGTGGGTGTAGTAAGGCTGATGATGATTGTACAAAAATGTTCTCACCCGCTTTTGAAACAGTAGATAACAATTTCAAACATCGTTCATGCGCGCTGATGTCTTTCAATTGCACTTTTTTTTCCACTGATCGTCACTGCCATCATTCGAATGACACTATTTTTTACCGTGTAGCACCGAGTAGACCGAATAACATTCGATGCATCGAATGACATTCGGTTAGAATGACATTAAATTTGCCGTGTGGCAGGGGTATTAATTGCCATATATACAGAAGGTCATTCTCCACTTTACATTCATAGACTCCTGGGAGCCCTCATCCCCCCCCCCCTTCTCTCTGGTGCAATGGTGCAGCGGCTAATCGATGCGCTCCTGCCCTGCGATGGCAGGTGCTCCCAGCGGTGGGCCTTGTGCGACCCAGGTTGCTATTCCCGAACGACCAATCATTGATTTAACTGCCGCGAGGTCACGTGACCTAGCTGGCCCACCTGCCTCCTAGGTTGCAACTATGGGAATTTTTTGTGGATTTTTCGCTCGCGGGCAACGACGCCGACGATGCCGGATTTTCTGTGACACGAGATCATTAACGCTGCCGCGTTAATAACCTACAAGTTCTTAACTATTAAAGTCATTGTTGAGCGTGTTTGGTGCCTACGAAAAGCTTTATGCACATTGAGTTTTGAACTTGATGGCGTCCCTGAACTAGACTTCTTTGTTTGTATAAATAACGCGACTGAACACAAAGGGGATCTGTGCTGGCTTGGAATTTATTCAGTGCTGCATAGCTAACTGACGCAGGTGGCATTGCAATAAATAAATATATAAATAAATAAATAAATAAATAAATAAATAAATAAATAAATAAATAAATGGGTATATATGACAAGTTTGAATATAATACAGGTAATTAGTTGTAAATAGGTTATTACTGGTTTAAGAAAATTTGTAGTAAAAGGAAGGAATTAACATCATTAAGCATTAATGCAGGGATAATAGGTATCCATCACATAATCGTGACTAACACAGTATAATTTTATGTTAACGCAATCATTATGACATCCATGTCGTTGACCAAAGTGCGAATTATGGTAATTCAATTATTATATGAGCGACAAATGTTTAATAACTTCTGGAGAGTAGGTGGGGGGAGAGGCTCAGTGCCTGAGAATACTACCGAAGGTAAATTGGGATATTTCGCGTGTCGAGAATGTGGTGAATATAAGTAGCGGTTGAAATACTCAACAGTGCAGCAGCAGTGCATTGCCGTACGAAGATTCATTTTACGCTCGTACGTGTTTGGTGTGGTACTGGAAAAAAAAAAAAAGATAGCCGCTCTGCGTGAGGCGACACGCATCACCACTTGCCTGCAATTATGCTGTCTCGCCATGCATTCCTAGGCGGGCTATTAGTTGTGGCATATGCATGTGTGCACGAAGCAGGAGGGCTAAGCATCCGCACTGAACAGCAATTCCGAGAGTTAAATGAATAGGTGCATTATCTTTGGTCGTAAGTGATTGCCCATAACGATCACTTTTTTTTTTGTAGCGATAGCTACATTACGGTAGCATTTCGAGCCTTCAGCGTGGCGGCACCGCCCCCCCCCCTCCCCCCCAGTGGCTGCGCGGCCACCCTGTGCCTACGCTGCCACCCCATGGCTGCACCGCCACTCTGTCACGTGGTTGGTCACGGGGTGCGGAGCAGCTGCCGGCGGCGCGGCGCCTTGGCTTATCACGTGCTTGGTCACGTGACGAGCCACGTGGTGCGGAGCACCGCACCTGCTGCTGCCGGCGGCGCCGCGCACCCGCGAAACCGAGCTGCCACAGCTCTGCGCATGCGCCTTGTCAAGTGGGACGAAGATGAAGAAGGAACGCCCAGCGAAACGGAGCAGAGAAAGACTGACTTTGAAATTGAACTGAGGAAGTTCCTCTCGGCTAGCTGCAGATATCGTGTCACTCCAGGTTTAGCCAGAGCTAAACCACCGCCAATTTTTTATCCTGTAGACGTGGAACTCATTCTTGCTCTGCGCAGTGTACACTGCGCTTTCCTACTTTTTATTTCCATAGCATTTTTATTCGTCGAATTATAACGCTGCCACCGACGCCAACTTTTTTATTACTGTTACAATTGCATGCAGAGCTCCGCTCCGAGCATTACCTCCCCCCTTTCAGACTCCACTATATAGTTCGCCCCCTTTTCTGGGTAGTACGTTTAGTACCACCAGCAAAGCACAGTGCGCACAGCAGTGATCGGTCAGAAGACTACAATGTGTCGATGTGACCGACGGTGTCGTTCCGTGTTCCATGATTAGACAACCACAGGAAAGCCTAAAACGAGCATAGAAAAGAGTAAACAAAGTTATGTGCTTTCGCTGCCTTACGCTGCGACCCATTCTCCGCCCGCGATATCGCGGGAGATCAGCGCTTTGAGTGCACGCGCCTCCGGCAATGGGGAACATCACCGTCCACCACGGTCGTCAAGACGCCGTAACGAGAAACATGATCCGGCGGCTTATTTCTTGGCTCCGAAACGATCGCAGGCGTGGCGTTCGCTCGCCGGGGGCTTGCCACGGCGGCATTCGCAGACGACGGGCAGCAGTTATGGCGAGCCGTCTTTCTGCTGATCACGGAGAGAAAGACGCCCCATCGATCGACTGATGCTCGTCCTCGCGGTACCTGGTATACGCAATCGCAAGAGCGACGCCACTCTGATTACGAAGACTGAACTTGGATGCTCTTATTCGGCGCAGCGGGCAGGGAGCCTGATAGCGGACCGAGGCTGACAGGCCTGCAACGCCAGATGGAATTCCGCCACAGTGTTGGAGCTCTGCGGTGATGACTGATATCTATTTCAAGAAAAAATGGGAGAGAAATAAGAGATTTCGCATCTTTCACAAATTATGCAGGCTTCCGCGCTCGTGGTTAAAATCAAATTGCTGACACAATTTTAAAGATGGTATAGTATTATATATGGAACTTAACGTCGCAAGCGCCCCACGGGCTATGTCAGGCGCCGTAGCGGAGGGTTCCAGATTAATTCGACCACCTGGGGACTTTCAGCGTGTCCTGGCATCGCACAGCAAAGGGCGCTTTTCACCCTTTGCTTCCACACAAATGCGGCTGCCGCGATTCGATATCGCTACCGTATGACCAGCAGCCGAACGCCTCAACCACTAAACCACCGCAGTGAATCCTGCGTTATTGAAGTATCTACATTTACGATCTCGTTTGTTTTTTTCTCTTACATGTATCGTTCGACCCTGATAACTGCCGTTGTCACTACTAAGAAAAAATGGCTGCAGCCATTAACGGACTCACAATTAAGCGGTTTACAGATGAGATACCAGTTAACAGCTGAGGCAGAAACGCATCCAAACAATGTTAACTCTTTACTAGTCAACAGGTATGAACCAATGGTTCTACAGAACGTCAGGTTGCCGGATAAGTTGAGGACGTTAGCGGGGATAAGGTAACCGCAGTTGTCCCACGGCAAGTCTAATTGAAGAGACATGGGAGAGGCCGTTGTCGTGTTGGTGGACGTTGTTAGGCTGCTGATGATGATGATGACGAATAGTTATGCAGACGCTGATGTCACATTTTCATCCCAGCAATCTGAGGAAAGCAACCGGAGAAGTTTGGAGACATACTCCTAACGAGTTGATTTGTTAATGATCAACACGCGAGCCCCCGAAAGGCCATGCGAGATGAAGTAGTTATGGGTCGCAGTTAGTGGCGTACTGCCTCGTTTTCCCTCTCGGTAGAAGAGCCGGGACACCAGCCTTTACAGCACTGCGCCCAACTGTGCCGGATGCGCGGTCGACGCGCATTTCGTCGGAACAAGCTCGCTCTCAGTCACCCATTCCCTGTCGCAGATTAATCGAAGGCCTGTTCGAGCTCAGTAAGGAGAAACTGCTTTGTTATCGGCGCAGCAAGCTCCTCCCTGGAGGCCCGCATACGTCGACACTGGCTCGACAGAGATGGATCGACGGAAGATGAGCATGTTTTCACGACAGATGATGCAACAGTAAAGTGCCGACGAGGGACAGACATTAGTCTGCAATGTACATCGCACGGCTTTCAAAGATCGAGTTCCGCACAATGATTCTGCCTAAGTTACAGGCTGCATTCTCATCTCCCGAAGGGCCAATCATCTAGCTCACTTCAATTTTTATTGAAATTAAGTTTAGTGAATCTGCCCCTTAGAACACCGCAGACAAAATGGATTGATAAATACGAACTAGTCCTTGCGTTTCACCAAATGGAGCACGTTACGACGCCCTGAAGAAACCTTGACGAGGTTCAAGGATCCTGTTGAGAATAACAAACGTCTAAAGTGACTGTAAGGCACCTGAATAATTGTAGTTTCTCTATTACAAGACAGGGAATGCAGACCGGTACGTCTTGAGAAGAAGGGAAATATCTGCGTCATGATGCAATTCGATATGTTGCGAATTCAGACTAATGAAAGTTCGCCGAGCGTAGTCACCGATACAACGCCTACTAACAGTGGGATAACTGCCAGCAAACTATTGCAGTCATTAACGTCCCAATGCGACTCTGGCTAAGGGTTATGAGGGATGCCGTAGATGAGGGTTCCGCAAATCTCGACCACTTCGGGTTCTTTAACGTGCGCTGACAACGCGCAGCACACGGGCCTCTAGAATTTCTCCTCCATCGAAATTCGACCGCCGCGGCCGGGATCGAACCCGCGTCTTTGTGATTGTGATTGTTTATTGGTTTCTTTCCAATACAAGGAAAAAGCGAAGGGAAAGCTAAAGGCTATTGGCCTGACGAGGCTCTCCCTCCGCATGCAGTTTCGACAGCATTACAAGAAACACACATTTGTTGTTCCACTTTACACATTTCTAGGTCTTGCAGGATGCAGTACGTATGACTATACACAAATATAAACAACAAAGAGAATAAAATATTAACAAAGGTGCAAAGCTCAGTCATCGCGGAGAACATATGTGCATATAAAAGAGAAGAAAAAAAGAAAGGAAAAAAAGAAAGGCGACATCCTAAACACAGAGAAAAAAAAACAGTACTGGTTTACAGACGCTGCACATGATTTTAAGAGAAGTCACTGGTAACGAATTTCTTTCTCAATAACCAATGCTTTTACCGTTTTTTCTTCATTGGTTTCTTTAGGTTAACATCATCAGGCAATTTGTTTAGAAGCACCGGAATTTGGTAATTTAAATGCTGTTTGCCATAATTCGTGCGCGTTCGAGGCTTTCTGCGCTCTTGCCTCCGAAGGGCGAGCGTATGTTTCGACAGGGCTACTACTTACGTGAAGTTTATGTTTTTGTACATACTGCAATAACTTGAAGCAATAAACTTCATCAGCTCTTAGCAGAGAATACTTTACAAACAGTGGACCTGTTGGTAAGTCTTGTGGGTGTCCTGTATACCTTTCAAGCAACCGAAGTACGCGCTTCTGAATCTTGAGTATTCGCAGGTAATTTTTATTAGAGGTTGTACCCCAAACCAAAATACAGTAGGAAAGTCTGGAATAAAAGAGAGTATAGTAAAGAGAAATTTTAAGCCACAAAGGTATAAGTGAACTTATTCTATATAGGCAGCCGAGCGATCTACTCTGCTCCAGAGCAAGGTTATCAATGTAGGTGTTCCAAGACAAGTTTTCTTGCCTGGGATCAGCAGCCGAGCGCCATAACCACTGAGCCGTCGTGGCGGTGGAAATGAATACGTGCTCATGACCAGCCGCGTGGAGCTGTCGCTCGGCACACGATGTGGAAGATTAGCGAGACGATGTCGTTTGCAGGGCCTGCTTGGCGGGGCTCCGCCTACCGTCAGACAACTCCTCTGGGAGCAAACAGATCTAGAAGACATCACAAGGAAGCGCACGCATCCAGCAAATTCTCTGGAGGATTGTATATGCTCCCCTTCTGAGCACACCGAGGCGGCCTTGTGCTCTTGACGGGCCTTTGAAGTTGAATGTGGCGTTATTGAGCTTGTTTGATGTCAGTGCGCTCGAGCGGCTTCCCAAGTGTCACGAGTTCCGCTTATACTACTCAACCTAACCTTAATCCCCAGGCACGCGAACGAGCGAGCCATGTCATAAAAGGTTAATTAATGGCTTGCTTTCTCCTCATGACCACCCTTGAGAAAACATAACCCCGCGGAAAGAGCCCTGCTTTGAGAAAGTGGTGCTGTTCATAGACGATGCTTGTCTTTTAGGTGCGATGGGTTAATGGAATCAGGAGCATGGGTGTGCTCTCTATGGTACCTTGTGTCTTAGAAACTGTAATTACTTGAAGTACTTAATTGTGCCTTTAAAAAATCGACAAATTTCTCGAAGATATCGCCGCGTAGTGTTTCGCTTCTTTTTTCATGTTCTTTGCTTAACGTCGCCCGTGCGCGGCCTTATCACTTTCCGCTTGCTACGCGAGACGCGACCACAGCGCTCTAGAACAATTAGTATCACTTAGGGCACCTTCTGCGCTCATCGAGATGGTTGTCGGTGTTTTGGCGAGTCTTACTCAGAAATTCTCTGCCGTGATTGAGTCCGACAGGCATTTTGATCTTCGGCGATCATCGCCGCCGATATGCTTTCCTTTTTTTTTTGCTAGGGCACCAGTTCGCCGAAATTAACAGTTCTCGCGCTTAACGGCCATCTGCCTGTCGCCCTTCTGAGCAGTATCAAATACATGGACTTTTGAAGGGAAGCGTGGTCCCGAAAGCCGACTGCAACTTTCATTTTGATATGCGCCCTCTGAAACAGTGTGCACGTTTTTCTCGCTGCTAACAGAGCTCTCACCGGGCCGAGTTTATACTTGCTCTAGTGAACAAGTCTACGGGGGAGTCAAAAAGTTCTGAAATTCTCTTCAGTTCAGTTCTCCGATGGTGAGAGTCGACAGTGACCTTATATGACATGACCCTCGACCCGTTTACAGCCCATCACAAAGCAACAGAGCTACCTTAAACGTGCGCCACAAAGTGCCGAGTAAAAGCACTTAGCGAGAAGCTCGAACCGCCGCCCGGTCGCTCCAAAAGAGACGCTGTGCGGTAAGGCAAACTCGCGCCTGCGAACGACAGCTCTGTTCCGCGGGTTCCTGCATTTATAACCTCGTCGCCTCCCCCGTGTTTCCGTCTTCTTCAGAGACTTCATTCTGAACGTAGCACTCCCTCTCGAGAAAAGAAACCAAACACGCAATGTAACACCCGCTGAAAACCCCGTTTCTTCCGACGTGCCTGCCTGCAGTCTATTAAATATGGCGATGGCTTCCGCTTCCTAAAATTGATCGCTGCAGAATGCAGTATTTATGTACACTTTCCAGGCTCGAGGTTGGTACGTAAAAGCTGGGGCACTTACGAGCTCATCCTCCGCCAGTGTTCTTTTTTGGCTTATAGCTTTATTGGTTCGCCGCGTAGAAGCCGGCGGAAAGGGAAAAAAGGAATTAGTGATGGCAGCGCAGCGGTACCCTCAACAAACGCTTATAGATCCTGGATTCAGACCGATAACACCGCCAGCGGGATCCCAACAGAAGTACAAGCGGGGGGGGGCGGGGGGGGGAGAGCTCGTATTAGTGATGCCTCTTGTGAAGTCTGCATAGGAGATAAGCCTTACTGTCTAGAGACACATGTAGTATGTTGAGGCCACAAAATGAAGAAGAATAAGTGCCTCTCCCGCACCACTACTGTATCGTGGGTATAATCCCAATAATGACATAAAAGATGTGGCCCTGGGGCAACTGAAATCTTGCCACCCGAGGGTGGAAAGAAATCAATAGGAAAATGCTACCACAGCGACCCACAGCCGAGGGGGCGGGCCCTGGGAGACTCCCCTTATCTCCCCAGGGAAGTAGCGGAATGGGTTGGATAAACGGGTTATGGGAATTGGGATTGGAATGGGGACAGCGAGTTTTGGCTCTGATCCTTCATTTGTCTCGACTCCATTGCTGGCCTGTCTGGCCAGGACAGGGAACGCGTCGAGATTGCCCAATGATGCGGCCCCCACTCACGTGATGCCCGACCACCCACCAAACGCAAATATGTCTAGAGACAGCCATTACAATCTGTCCCGCTGCTGGGAGTAGAACTACCGTTTTTACTAGAATTTTTCCTTATAGATGGTGGTGCCACTTTTCCCTCTAGGTAGTTTCGAGAAACAGTATGCTTTTGAGAACCTCGCGTCAAAAAAAGAGCAGACAAAAAGATAAGTGCTCTATCGAAGCGCTCTTCGATTTTAGCTACATTTACCTAGTTTATGGGTATCGTGTTTTGTATGAAAATAACGGTGGACATATTCTTCTAAAATTACAACGGTAGTTCTACTCCCAGCAGCGGGACGTATTGTAATGGCTCTCTCTAGACATATATATAGTTTTTTGCCTCAACATACTATATATATGTCTAGAGACAGCCATTACAATCTGTCCCGCGGCTGGGAGTAGAACTACCGTTTTCACAAGAATATGTCCACCTTTATTTTCATACAAAACACGATACCCATAAACCAGGTGAATGTAGCTAAGATCGCAGAGCGCTTCGGCACAGCACTTATCTTTTTGTCTGCTCTTTCTTCGACGCAAGGTTTTCAAAAGCATACTGTTTCTCGAAACTACCTAGAGGGAAAAGTGGCACCACCGTCTATGCGAGTTACTTCAAGAGCACTTCCTCCACCGCGGGAATGCGTGGAAGACGAGGTCTCGTATTTGGCTTGGCTGGTGTTGAGCCGGAAACGTGGATTCCGCCTCGAAATCGATCGCTTCGTCTGGATGCTCTTCTTTTAATAAGGCGTTCTTCACTTCTCCAACAAATTTAACGCAAGTGAAAGTTCGGTGTTAGGCTGGCATATAAAGCATTTATACGAGGTTTGCCCCGAGAAGACCCGTATTGTTATCGTTGAATTCATGTTATATGTTCATCGTATATGTTCGTATATGTTATATGTTCGTATAAGAAGCCGCATCTTCACGGCATTCCGACGCCTCGCCTTGGTGAATGAACTTCGGTCGCGTTTAGAATCGCGGAGTGAATGATTTCGTGTAAACGCGGTATACGCGTCGAACAGCTGGGATATGTGCTGCGGCCATATTTTAATATTTCTACATTTGTAATTATGATTTTTTATTAACTATTTGCCCCTTGATTCCAGGGTTGATAGTTAACGATCAACGTCCGCTGGCGGTCCAATATCAAAAGCGGAAACGACCTATAGCAGAGACTCAAAAAACATTAACAGATTCACAGGTGCAACCAGCACTTGAGTTCAACGAAGCTCACTAACGGCTTCATATTAACGTCCTGAAGCGATCCGGATCCGGAATTGGGCACACGAGGCTCATATAAAACACCGCACATAACAATGAAAGACTATGTCGGGTTAATAAGCACACACAACATTTCTGGACAAAAGCATCTTTGAACGGGAAAGATTTTATCAACGCATGTTTTTTCATATATTTTAAAATTTCATTATAATAATCAACATATATCCGCAGACATCTCGTCAAAAGGCTTTCATTCTATTGAGGTGAACTTTTCTGTGATGGTCAAAAGCGTACCCCATTGGTTTTCTATGGAAGTCTTAACTGCTGCATGCGAACGATAGAAAAACTTTGACAGAAAGATTTTGCGACACATAGGAAGAATGAACCAATACCTTCAATATTTTCACAACAGTACCTTACAATTTTTCAATATTCAAACTTTCTGTCGAAAAACTTTCATCATGACAAAGCCAGCAGTTTGTTACTGTGCCTTTATTGGAGAAGAATTTTTTTTTGCTTCAAGTACAAAAATCAATCTCTTTCTATGACGGCAAATAACTGTGCACAATGTTTTCTGCTTTTGCACAGCCGATCTATTCTTAATGCCGAAAAACTACAAAAAACCTAGGAAAGAAACAGCTAATGTAACACACCGGTATACTGCTTTGCCTCGCGAAACAGCTACTGCCATGTGTCCTCTTTTCTCGCAAATACCTAACATACCTGAACAGGCCCCCTTACAATGAAGTGCAGCTTCATAGAGACGTTCCAATCTTCACTAAAAAATGGTCGCCTTTACTCTCGAAATTGCTTGATTTTTTCTTCATTAATCTTGGTGAATTCACTGCCTTATAATGAAGGAGCCAACCTTCAGCCGGACATGTTACCTGCATACAACTTTCTTTTTCTTTATTATTTCGAGGATAGATATGAGCCGCTCATATATGCCTTTAATCATCCCCAGCGCCAAAATTATGCTAGCCTTAAACTATGCGGAGCGCTATTACAGCGTCCCTCGTATCATTTCTGTGTACTTTAGAACCAGTAATGAATTAAAGTTCGAGTACGGAGGAAGACCGTGCCCTCCGTAATAGACCTGGCACGCTGAATTGACTTGGAACGAGTACGGAAATTCCAGGCATGTCTTCTCATTTAACGTTGCCACGAACATCGCAAAGAAAGCTTCGCCGAGGCCCGCTAGATTATTGGTACCCATTTTATCCTTCTAGATACCGTCCATGCATTTGTAAAATGGAAGAATGCAAGCCTGCGTTATTATATTTTTCGCTTACGTGAGAGCGCCATGAGGTGAAACGGTTCAGTTAGATTAGTATTAATGAAAATAATGGTTGTTCTTTTCAATGAGGGCAACAGAAAACTATTTTCTATGGGGGGAGGGGGGGGGGGGGGTACGTACAACGTACACGTGCGTGCAAGAATATACAGCTTGAAGCTGAGTCCATTAGTTTTGTTCATGAAACGCAAATTGGTTCGAGCACGGTCGCTACCCACGTAATATAGCGTCGACAGAACTAAAACGAAGAAACCTAAGGAGGCGTATCAAGGAACTCTGAGTTATACTTTTTTCAGTATAAAATGAAAGCAGCCAGCAACGTTATTTTGATTACTTTTTTTATACATTTCGTATTATCTTTGCCTCTTGCCATGAAAGCACGTGGGATTAGAACTCGCCTCTACAATACTGTGATCATTCGCTTCCTAGGCGCATATAATACATAAACACATAATGGCGTGCGTGTTATTGTTCTTCCTTGATTTTGCACTTGACGTCATCTTCAACCAGCGGGGTGCCGATTGACGGTGAAGAGGTAGAAGCTCGGCAGAACTCGCTCGAGAGCCCGGCCGCGACCGCTTGGCCTGTCTCTGGCGCCTGCTGCTGTGGTCCTGGTCCCCCATTGTGTCATCGACCCGCGTCGTCTGAACGACCCGTGACAATATATCGCTACCATTGGATCCGCAAACAGAAATGTCCGGTTGAATATTTCAAAAACCTGAGTTTAAATGGTACTGCTCTCACATAAAAGAAGCTAAGACTGGCAGCGCACTGGGTCAGAAAATTTACAGCCCTATAAACAGAAAAGAAAGAAAACCTTTGGTCTCTGGCTAATTGGGACGACCTTCACCTGTCTAATCATGTTTCGAATGCCATGTCGTGGTTTGTTGAGAACGCAAGTGTTCGGTTTTGCCAAAAATTGTCGCCAAGCTGAAGACAACTTTTAAATGCGAACAATGGATCTTTTCCCTTCGTTTCTCGCAGCCTCGTCTATAAGCCTCGACACGGTTCTTTTTGTTTTCCTAGTTTATTTGTTTTCTTCGTTGCTCTAATAGTTTCTAACTTTTTTGGTCACTATAGGTCCAGACACTCAGCCGGGAAAAAAAGGTGCGCGCTAAGCGCTTCAAGCATTCGGTGATGAGTAGCCAGAGACGCGGAACAAGCAATACCTGGAAAACATTTCAGAGTCCCGTGCATCGAGTAGGAGTAAACAAAATTATTTGCATTGATTGTTTATTACCCAGTATGTAAACAATGCAACTTGCATAAGGTCACAGGCGCCCACTCCTATGACCTGTTTATTTCGTAGCGCTTCGTAGAGGGTTAAGAATGCTCGGCTCAGCGAGTCAAGGAAGGAAGTCACGTTGTCATGAGCCGTGACGAAAAAAAAACACAAAATCGCAGTAGCCCTGACTATAAACCGTTGCACCACCGCTATCATCCTAGTCGCTATTTGCTTTTTATTTCGCCGTTATTGCCGCATTTTCCCTGGAACGGTGTATCATTCAATTTTGTAACATGCTCAGATCTTCACGTCTGGACTTAATGCCATTTGCCTAGCAGAAGCGAATGTGCTTTAATTACGGCGTTCGTTGTATGCGGATTAGTTTTGTGGAAATGTGCTTTCGTTTCTGTGCTCGGTACGCACGCTGCTTTTTTGGTAATCAATTTTCGGCAGATTTTATTTGAACTTTCAGTGGGAGCGTTTACTTTCCGTGATTTTTTTCAGCGGCCAGCTTTCAGGCAGCCTCCAAGCTTGAGTAAGCGGTTATCTGATAAAAAAGAAAACTGGAGATTAATTTTGGGGGAAAGGAAATGGCGCAGTATCTGTCTCACATCTCGACGGACACCTGAACCGCGCCGCAAGGGAAGGGATAAAGGAGGGACTGAGAGAAGAAAGGGAGAAAGAGGAGCCATAGCGGAGGGCTCCGGAATAGTTTCGATCATCTGTGTTACCAACCAACTGGGGATCTTTAACGTGCACTGACATCGCACAGCACACGGGCGCCTTCGCGTTTCGCCTCCATCGAAACGCGGCCGCCGCGGTCGGGTTCGAACTCGAGTACTCTGGATCAGTAGCCGAGCGCCCTGACCACTAAGCCACCGCGAAGGGACATAAAACAGTCAAAGATAACTTTAGCAAGTAATACATCTATTCTTGTATTTTCACTGCAGATAAAATGCGGTCAGATAGAACATAAGGCGGGTACTTCATATTTTCCAGCAGAAATGAAAAAAAAATTGAAAGAAGTGTGTTGTGGCGCAGACTCCAGCGTAGGATGCGAAGATAGAGTGATTGATTAAGTGATTAGGTGGTCGGTCGGTCGGTCGGTCGGTCGGTCGGTCCGGTCGGTCGGTCGGTCGGTCGGTCGGTCGGTCGGTCGGTCGGTCGGTCGGTCGGTCGGTCGGTCGGTCGGTCGGTCGGTCGGTCGGTCGGTCGGTCGGTCGGTCGGTCGGTCGGTCGGTCGGTCGGTCGGTCGGTCGGTTATTTTAGGTTTGAGCAATGACCAAACCAGCTATAGTACCCACCGCGAGTCTTTCAGTTCGCCAGTGCAGTGGCATATGCTAGTGAGGACGAATGTGCCATCTTTGCCAAAGGTAACCAGGCAACAGGTTTTCTTCTCACCCGTACAGTGCAGCTCTTAGGGCACCTGTGGAAACTAAAATATTATAAGATAATTTTGAAGCGCTCCTAGACTCGCGTGGATCTAGCAACCTAATTGACACCGCTACACGCGTGACACTATACACCAACACGAATTTAACCTTAAATAATGAAGTCGACAAACACTACCGCCGGCGTTCTTGTTTCGCATGTAAGTGACCACACGCGAATTTTTGTATTCAGTTGAACGATATCTCAAGACAGTGAAAAGAATCCAGATGTTAGATTAGAGTTGTCGGCTTAGAGTTGCAATATGGCTGAAAAAAATTTCTTAGAAAAGATTATTTCTTAGGAAAGCATTAGTTTTCTTTTTACATTAAACTACCTCCAAGTCATTTGTACCTCGTGTGGTTGTGAACTTCTTTAACAATTTAACCTTCCGTCCTATCTTTTAAGGTATTCCTTCGATATTCAAGGTTTCTGTAATTAGGCTGACTTTTGCTTAGGAACTGAAATGAATGATACGAGATAACTAAGCATTTATAAACAGGCACAAGACATTATTAAGCGCTTCAGCAAATGTTTCTGAGGAATATACAATGTCCCAGTCTCTTCCTAAAAGCACAGTGCGAAACTTTTGCCATGTACTGTTTTTAAGGGGTACCATAAGTGGTACCATCATAGTATAAGGTAACATAAGCGGCACCATAAGGGGTACCATAAGTGGTACCATCCTACTATAAGGTATCATAAGTGGCACCATAAGGGGTACCATAAGTGGTACCATCATACTATAAGGTATCATAAGCTGCACCATAAGGGGTACCATAAGTGGTACCATCATACTATGAGGTATCATAAGCGGCACCATATTGGGTACCATAAGTGGTACCATCATACTATAAGGTATCGTAAGCGGCACCATAAGGGGTACCATAAGTGGCACCATCGTACTATAAGGTATCATAAGCGGCACCATAAGGGGTACCATAAGTGGTACCATCATACTATAAGGTATTATAAGTGGCACCATAAGGGGTACCATAAACTAGTGCTCCGCTACATGGCTAAGAAACAAACCGTGCTGCTTGGTTACTTTTGACAAAGACGGTACCTTAATCGAAGCAACGCTAACTTCTGTGCAGGCACCCGTGTGTGCAGCCGGAAATGAATTATTTATCACGCTAAGTTGTCTACGAGGTATCAACTTTCGCGTGCAGGCAAAACAGAATGAAAAAAGCCTTCTAAGAATTTACGGCACCGCAGTAGTAACAGCTGCCCAATACGTCAATTATCTGATAAAGCACATAAATCGGACAACTGACGCTGCAAGCTTTTGTCTTACGTTGTTGCGTAATCACGTAAAATATGCCACAGGTAATCGAACGTAGAAATTCTTCTGAGAGTGAGGTGCCACTTTTGTCGTTCTCGAGCGCTTCAAAAATAGTAGCTACGGGGTTATAGGGCTATAACAAGTTCAGTCCTAAACTTTCTAATTTCAGAGATATTAGACAATTCTATTTTGTACAGATAAAATGGTGAGAAATGTAGTAAATGCATACTGCGACACTTTTTTTTTAGCAAGAATTCAAGCAGTGCTTCGTAATTTCTGTTATCGCTGAAGACGACCTGGTACTAATTATGGACAGCAACAGCACTAGTGCTGAGTCGGACACCTCTACATCATATGGCAAGAACCTGCTTCTGTCACTGGAAGAATGCAAATCGATCATGTCGCGTGTTGTTCAAGTTACGTTCAAGTTGAAGCACATGCAACGGCTACTCCTGCACGAGGCCTTCGATGCTAAGTGGGCACAACCTTCAAGACAGCGCGCATTTGACGACGATAGTCTGAGAAAGAGCAGACGGACAAAGCGATAAGAATAGCCAGCATGGAGACACTCAAAAAGCGATGAGAGTTACTGCAATCAGCATGAATCAACGTTTCGCTCACGCAAGGATTCACCGGTTAAGTCAGACACAAGTACGGCAACACGGACGCCTGCTGTCCCTGTCACAGTGAGCGCGGAGGCAGCTCTGTGCTTACAGATTTCCAGTAAGCACGCTCATTACCGCTCTAATTAACGAACAAATGCACACACCAAACACAGCTTTGGATGATACCTGTGCTAACTATACGCCCATACTCTCCCGTGCATCAAGTTTTTCCCCCCAAGAAATGCCAAGCCCAGCTGCTGCCGAACTTTCGAAGCCACAGGGCACCTTTCTGCAAAGCGAGGTACCATTCCACAGGTGCAGATGATAACGGAAGAGCTTAACAGACACGGGTAAAAGAAAATGGCGGTACGTTCAACATTCCCATGCCTGCTCCGAGCAGCACTTACCGTTCGGCAAAAAAAAATATTCTTATTTACGCCGTCTTGACAAGAACTCGAGCTCGAGGCCCCAGGCAAAATGAAGGAGTAACCCAAGCTGCAGCGAAATTATCTTTGGCTCATGAGCAAAAACACACTGTCACAACCGCAACTAGAAGGCGTTCGAAGCTGTTGTCAGTTAAAGTCTCAATTTAGCTGGCAAAAATAGTTTTTTTTATCCTTTTTTTACTGATTCCCTTCGCAAAGAAGGTGGCGACGACAATCATCGTTCTTTAGTATATCTAGCATTCTGCTATTTCTTTTTTATAGTTAATGAACGATGGTTTACGAACTTTGACATTGTACTCAGACAGCGCTTTTTCGATTTCTGACATGTTAACAATTCCTCGGCAACAACACCCCCAAAAAGGACAAAACTTGAAATTCAGAAAAATAAAAAGAGCAGTTAACGGGATGATCAATTCTCAGAGCATCACGGCAAAAATGTAGCAGGTAATTATTAGGTAGTTTGTAGCTGCACCTGCGTGTATCATTCAACAGCATGCAAAGTAACGGTATGCACCACATCAAAATGTCGTTTCCTTTAATTGAGATGCCTCTATCCTAATTAGAGCCATACGCTATGTTTATTTCTCAAGTCGAAACTGTGAGCTCACGAAACCTCATAATTATAGGAGCCCGCGTCTTCTGCAATCTCCGAACACGTGCCTGCAAGAAAAAATTTGGCATTTTTTTTTTTGTGTGTGTGTGGCACCGCAGCACCGTGTTCGAATTCAAAACGACCCATGCGGCTACATAGAACACAGTCATAAAAAATATTCTTGAAAGCAAAGGACACACAAGAAAGCCTCTAAGAAAAGCCACTAGATGGCGTGCAGTACAACACTAGAGACGCGTTTCCTCTGGAGACAAAAAAAAAACGATGTGCAAATAGCGGTAAGATGTAAAACATACTCGTCAGTACTGGAGTGGCGGATACCTGAAGCCGCTGACTGTGCTAATAAACAACATATAATTTAAAACTTCGTACCCTCTCCAGGAACTTATCGCTCAGCACAGAAGACGTCGTTGCCACACGCGATGACCTACTTTTTATTACGCACGAGTTCAGTTCAGCACAATCGAAATATTACATGATGATTAGGAGGTGAATTACGCTCTATGGAACAGCGGTTACTGAGCGCCTCTAAACGTCCACTCAGTACGTTATATGCTTGCAGAGTGCTAAAAATGATATAACTTTCAGCAGTACCGTGCTGAACTATGCTACTGCAATATGTCGGCATGGTGATCGAAATTTCACTAGCCCAGTAAATCACTGTACATTGTAGCAGCAAAAATATTAAGCGCACTTTGACACACAAGTGACATTTACTAACTAAAAGTACATGACTCCTTTTTTTTTTATGCGACAGTCGTCATATATGCAACTTTATTGACTAATGAAAGCACAAAAGAAATGGATTGTGTAGCACGTGATTTTCCGAAACAGACCAATTAATTTCTTACAGCTCGTCGGCCGAAGGGCTTTGAAAGGTAAGAGAAGCCAGACACTCTCCCCATTCAAACCATCACCAACAGAAACTACGCCTTCCATTGGCTTATCCGCAGAAATGTGTACAACCTTTAAAAAAGTTAAATATGCGTTTCGTTACGAAGACGTACCGAAACGTAAGGGCATTAATCCCCAAAACAGCATGAGCGTGAATTGTGCTTAACTGTAATTATGTGTAAATATATCGAGGTAGACAAATCATGCTAGCAAGCAATGGTACTTTCCTTAGCTACGATTTACGCTGTCTTTCCTCCATGCGTCACTTAACCTTTCTGGCTTTCCGAGGTCTCTGTACAACATAAAGATTTGGCGCATTTAAATAGCAAACTCTAGAAGCATTAGGAACAGCGTGAAATATTCGTGGTTATAGATTGCAGTTTTTTTACAAATATAGGGAATTTATAAGCTTGGCATAGAGATGTGCAAATAAAGCATGAAATCCATCGTGAACCACCGCGCTGATATTTTAAAGTGTAGCAAACCTTGCTTTCTGTTCTTGTTGTTGGGAAGTTTCTACATATTTTGTTTACTACTCAATCTAAACAAACGTTCTCTGCTTTCAGACTGTAGCTCGTTTTCCTCCCCTGTTGACTGATCGACGAAACGACCGTTATGAGTAGTTTGCCATTTTCTGCACCTTCGGAGATCATAAACGTTCAGCCGTAACCTTGCTTTCACGAGAAATCGAAGAGAAACGAGCTACTACTACAAATCTTGCTGATTTCGTCGATGCCATTTGGGCTAGCGCAGAGCTGCTGCCGGACGTAAATGAGCCATACTCCAAGTCCACAAACATCTTTTTTTACGACCGCCTTACGACGCTGAGAGACTAACTGAATACAAGACAAACCCAAAAAATATAAGAACTTTATGCCTGAGTGTTTCTTCAAAGCACCGATTTCTTTTCTTGTGCGTGTTTGTGCGTGTGTGCGTGTGTGTGTGTGTTTTTGTGTATCTCCATGGTGATGAAACCCTGCAAACCTCGAAACAGCACAACTACTTAATAACTACGCGTCGACCAAATATCTTTGAAAGGCCAGAAAATCTAGACATTCTCTCCGCTCCAATGTCTAAAACCTTAAAAATCCCTCACGGACGGCCTATGTCAATCGTGAGACAGTGAATAACGACACTCGGCAGGAAACAATTCCCGAATAGAAGCAAATTCATAATCAGACAGTCATCGTCAGCAGCTATGAAGTACCTTCTGCGAACTCGTAACTTCATTTCAAAGTGAATGAGTTGCAGTGTAGCCGCTAAAAAGCCAAAACAAAATATTGCTCTTCATTTGAATATATGGATTGACAAGCTATTTTTGACCGCCTCGCTATATAGCTGGCCTTCCACTTCGCTTTAAACTTCACGGCAATATCTCTATCGCTCCCCATAATGCATCCTGTATGGATATCTAAGTGCTTGTGGGCAGGAAATATAAGTTTCACTTAGCGCTAATGGAAAGTTACGTTGCTAGGGAGTTTCAAAGAAGCCTCCTAGGGCAATCTGCTTTACTCATCGGGTAGTTCCTCTTACCTAGTTATGCAACTTTCTGGGTATTACAAGGCAGCCTGAATTCGCCTGCCCTGAATTCATTAGCAGGTAAGCCTAGAGCACTATTGCATTACTGCGCGGTAACAAGCGGTCGAGCAGATTCATGCGCGACATCATTCGACATACACTAGAAGCCAGGGAAACTACGTTAAATGACATGGATGAAATAAGACTACACCAACGCTGAACTAACAAATGAGGTTTATTGTCCATGATATAGTGAGGGCAGGAAGATAGGGTTTCTTGACAAGAAAAACAGAGCGAACCAGGGGAGCATCCGGGTGCTTAGCCAACGTTTCGACCGGAGGACTTGTCTTTGCCAGGGCAAAGCGGTCATCATTGGCGGGGGTTTTATCAGGTCCTTCGCTCAGAAGGGAAGTTCTGATGGGGCGGGGAAGCCATGTGGGAAGGGAGGTAGGTAGTGAGATGGTGAGCGAGAAGTTTAAATTTGTTCTTCGGGCGGGACGGCTGCTAAAGAGGATTAACCGGTTAACCTGCAAGACTATGATAGATAAATAAATACCCAAGCTTAACAGAAATGCATCCGGAGGGAGAGAATGGTGGCGAGATAGCGAACGTGGGGAGTTGAGACAGGTGGTCTGGTAGGTCTGGTTGTGCTGGCCTGGACAAGCTAAGAGAAGTAGATTGAAGAGTACGGCAGGAGAAAACATGGAGAATGAATTTTTTTTAATAAGGGGATGTGGAAAATGAGTGTAAGAAAGGGGGGGGGGGAGGAGTGCGAGATCCAAGGTTGCTGAGAAATGATAGCAGGAGGTGCAGAGCATAAGGTAAAAGTATCTAAGAATAAACCATAATAGTAAAAGAAAAGAAAAAGTTTTTTTTCAGGCCAACCCAACCAGCCTTACCAGACTGCCTGTCCCAGCTCCCAATTCGTGCATCGTGCACGCACCTCCTTTCAAACCCACGTTCGCTATCTCGCCCCCCTACTCCCCCTTCCCCCCTCCAGATTACTTTCTGCTGAGCTGCCCTATTTCTTTATTACAGTTTTGCAGGTCAACCGAATAATCCTCTTTAGAGGCCATCCCGCCAGGATAGCAAATTTTACGCTCCCCCTCCCACCACAGCCCCTCCCACACCACAGCCTGCCCCTCCCCGCCCAGGGGAACTTTCTCCCAGGAGCGAATGATCTATAAAATCCCCGAGGATGATGAACATTTTGCCCAGACGAAACGTTCCTCTTGTCTTGTCGAAACTTTGGCTAAGCACCGTAAGGCTCCCCTTTTCCTAGTTCACTTTGTGTTAACTGAGATTTATTGTTATACAAAGAGAAAATTTATAGGTCACACAAACGAACAAATAGCACGAAACGGGATATCATCAACCTATTATCAATGGCATTATTAGCGCGGCAGAACACGTGTTCATCATCATCAACAGCCTGACTACGCCCACTGGAGGGCAAAGGCCTCTCTCATGTCTCTCCAATTAATTCAAGCTAAACCTGACATCTGTCACCAAAAAGAAACAACAAACACCCGCGCATCCTGTTGAAAAAAAAACAGCGCTTAGTGGTCACGAAAGATTGATAAAATAAACAAAGATCAAAATAGTCATCAAGATAGACAAGTTACTTCTTGTGGAGTGCGATCGAAGGGCTACTGATAAAGTGACGTCCAATCTTATGTATGCATAACGCTTTGTAAATTTCCCACGGCAGCTTTTCACTCTGTTCTTTCTTTTTAATATGCGGCACCAGTCTAAGCAAGGATTGCAGTGTTTACAAGACGTACAATGAACTGCCAAATTGGTCCCGGTTCCAGTAGCCGGGTCGCTATCTGTTCTTTTCTATCTGACAATTAACCTCAGCTGTTAGTTCAGCGCCTATGTAGCCTGGTATCGTCCTTGTCATCAGCGCTGTTCCAAACAAGCCCGCCAGAATGCCCTATTGCCACATACGTCATTTACAATGCCACGCGAGCCCGCAACAAGTTTATCCGGAGCCTTCCAGCACGGCGTCCCTCATAGCCTGAGTCGCTTTTAAACCACATACACCAAAACAATTCCAAATTTCTGCATGATGTAAAAATACGCGTTGAGAGCAGGTTACCTGGAGAAAAAAAAGCGCCAGCGTTATTTCTGCGGCATTCAAAAGACTTGCACCGCTCTCCTTTCGGTGTTTTCGGTCAGGTGCAGATTCGCAAAACAAGCTTTCATCTTCCGAATGAAACTGTTATACTGCTCTGATGGCTGTCCTGTAAAAGGTGCATCACTGCAGTAATTCTCACTATGTGGTGAAGACAACACAAATGCGCAGATCTTTTATTGCGCAGATTTGCCCGCCCCTCGCCCGCAATAAATAAATGCGCGGAACTTTAAAATCGCATTAAGGAAAGCTGTAATTTGTAAAAAAAAACTACTCATCCCTGTTTACGCGCACACAAGAGACGTGCTCTGAGTTTCTGCTAAACATCATAGAGGGATTGATCAATCGTGACAAAACAGCGCACACTTTGACGAAAAAACAGAGAACAAGAAGGAAGACACCACTAGCGCTGCTCATAAAAGAGAGTATACCAAAAGCCGCCGGCACATACAAAATATATAGACACATAGACAGGAGTAATATATATATATATATATATATATATATATATATATATATATATATATATATATATATATATATATATCTGACAAGGTTACACTCGTTTTTGACAAACATATGAAGGGAGCCAACAGTCACCGAAACCAAGGTGCATAGGGGAATGTTTTAACTTTTTTATGTGTAGCGCTAATCAGTGGGATAATAATACTTAAATTAATCTATCGCTTAAAGAAGATTACTTATAAAGCACTAGAAAAAACAACCAAGCCGCCGGTGGGATCCGAACCCACGACCTCCGAACATCGCGTCCGGTGCTCTTACCAACTGAGCTACGGCGACGGCTGTCCAATCTGCTGCTCTCGTGGGTATTTATGTTTATTTGGTGTAAGCGAACCATGAGAGTGTTCACCAGCGCCACCCTCGACCATAGCGGCGGACGTAACACGTCCTGTAATACCGCGAGCGTGACGTGGAACGTCATCTAACGGCGAAGGCGGAAACTGTGCGAGAGCCCTCTTAAGCAACCTGTGGCATCAAGACTGCCAGAACCGAGACCCCCGTTAAGCTATTAGCAGAGAAGGCAAATGAAGTGAGGGGCTCGTTTGACAAACTTATGAAGGGAGCCAACAGTCATCGAAACCAAGGGTGCATTTGGGAACGTAATTTTTTTGTGTGTTGTGCTTATCAGTGGGATAATATTACTTAGATTAATAAATCGCTTAACGAAAATTACTATATATATATATATATATTTATATATATTAAAGAAGCCAACAGTCACCGAAACGAAGGTGCATAGGGGAATGTTTCTATTTTTTTACATCTAGTGCCAATCAATTAGTTTTTAAAGAAAATTACTTATAAGGCAGCAGAAAAAACAACCATGCCGCCGGTGGGATCCGAACCCACGACCTCCGAATATCGCGTCCGGTGCTCTTACCAACTGAGTTACGGCGACGGCTGTCCAATCTGCTGCTTTCGTGGGTATCTATGTTTTGCGTGTAAGCGAACCTTGAGAGTGTTCACCAGCGCCACCCTCGTCCATAGCGGTGGACGTAGCACGTCCTGTAATACCGCAAGCGTGACGTATAACGTCGTCTAACGGCGAGGGCGGAAACTGTGCGAGAGCCCTCTTATGCTACCTATGGCATCAAGACTGCCAGAACCGAGACCCCCGTTAAGCTATTAGCAGAGAAGGCAAATGAAGTGAGGGGTTCGTTTGACAAACATATTAAAGAAGCCAACAGACCCCGACACGAAGGTGCATAGAGGAATGTTTCTATTTTTTTTACATCTAGTGCCAATCAATTAGTTTTTAAAGAAAATTACTTATAATGCAGCAGAAAAAACAACCATATATATATATATATATATATATATATATATATATATATATATATATATATATATATATATATATATATATATATATATATATATATATATATATATATATATATATATTGTAGCGAACCATGACGGCCGCGCCTGATGCCGCATAGGCAGATCATTGACCAAGCGCCGATGAAGACGAGGCGCCGGTGAAAGACGAAGTTTCGCTGCGCTGCAGGAGATCGCTTGGTTTTTTTCGGACTGGCCGTCGGCGCTGCTCGGTGCTCGTCGTTTTGTGTCGCCCTTCGAGAACTTTTTCCCCTGACATATTTGTGTACAAACACCCTTTCACTATATATATATATATATATATATATATATATATATATATATATATATATATATATATATATATATATATATATATATATATATATATATATATATATATATATATATATATATATATATATATATATATATATATATATATATATATATATATATATATATATATATATATATATATATATATATATATATATCGAAGGAGGTCGTTTATTGCAGCCAAAAGACCCGGACTTTCGCCTTTTACACACTAACTTCTCTTTACAAAGTGACACTGTACACACAAACCACCCTCTCATCGTAATCAAATCACAAAAGAGAAGACCGGTTATCTCTTTTGCGCATATACAGCCCAAATTTATTTCTTCGCCTTATTTTATCTATACTGCCAACTCGCACGTGTTCTCAGTCCACAAAGTTTTCTTTCTCTCTGTTGAAATTTCTCTCACCTTAAAAAGTGAAGGCCGACTAGTAGGGCGTTCCTCTTTTAAGCACGAACATCTGAGACACTGGAAAAAAGTGAACGGACGGCCACGCAGCGGTTCTATTCAGCCTTTTATCACGAATAAGATCTTTGTACCGCAAATGCACGATGACTGTCGTTGAACCCACTTTGTTTCTGTATGTGTAACTGTCAGGCAACTCCACTTCAACTTCTCCCAACGCAGCATACAAAGGTAAAGACGCATCACGCAATCCTGTAGTCTAGAGTATCGCCTCGATTGCGCACTTGTCATTCGGAGCTCCTACCCACAATGCAGTTTTCAATTCTTTCTTCTGATAGGCCCTCCAAAAGTAAGAAGCCCACTCTCAAGCACGTAACGATATTTCGTCATGCTACTTGCGAGCCATTTGCGACGACTAGGCTTACTTCATGCAAGCATTCTCAAAATAAAGAAAAAACAGTAGCTCTCGGCAAAAACAAAAAAAATAAATAAAAATGGCGCGCGACCGAAGGTTTTGAGAATTCATTCGTTCAAAATTCTTGACTTCAATTCCCTTTACGCTCGGCGTTAAGCTCGGATCGGCAAGCGGCAACGTAACGATTGACGGAATGATACAGACCAGGCCAAAAAAAGTGGTGCCGCAATATAATCGCATTCTTTCTTCTCTGTGTCTTTGATTGCGAGTGGTTAGAGTGGCTGAATGTGAAATGATGTTAGACGCCGAGTTTTAAGCCACGGAAAAGAATTTTCAGAAAACTTAAGCAAGTCAATATAGCGTGCTTACATAGCAAACACTAAAGTTGTGTATGACAGCACAGTTCGTATTATATTGATGACGGCTTGAAAACCGATGCTTGCATATGTTACCAAGCGCTTATACTATCGATCATTTTTTTTTTACGTGTGCATTAGTGCGCGACTGTATTGCCAGTTAACGCAAGAGCTAACGACATTGAAAAAGCACGACCGCCTGAAGATTCAAGAGCCGTCATTGTCCGGTTGTTGTTGGCATGTTTGTTTCTTTTGCTGCGCTGTGCTTTATTCCAGATGAATGAATTTAAGGGTCTGATGTCGCCAGAGTGACATCAGATGAAAAAGCACCCTAATTAAGATTCAAATTAAGATGTGGGAAAACGCTAGGCCGAGACGGCAAGACGGCCGTGCCTGGCGTTTATTCTAATGGCGGACCCGAGGCGCGTGCCACAGGCGGAGCCGCGGGATGACGATGATATGTACAAGTGAAAGAAGACGATCCATGGAATGTTCACAATATATTTACTATTCGTAATGGTGTGAATGTAATGAATAGGTAAGCGCATCAGAAATGGCAGTGGGGAAGTGTGTACGGACGTCCCTAAAAGAATTAAAAATAGAAGGGGCCCTGGCAGCCATGACGTACACTTCAGAGAGAGCTGCAGAGAGCCCTTCAGGTGGTTAAAATCTTTGTGCAGCGTAAATCTTGGTCAGTAGAAGCAGCTGTGTGCACTCTAAACATCAAGCAGTAGGAAGGAAGCGCTCCCGTTCATAAAAGAGAGTGCGCTAAATGACAGCTTACTCTTTGTTTTTGCTGCCATATTGGCGTATTCGTGTATAGAGTGCATGTCAAATGACAATTTTCAGTTTTCGGTGTCACTTTAAGATTTTGTTGTTTATCTTTAGGCACATTAGGCTGGTCGTCCAGTGAGACAAAAGAGTGAAAGTTGTTATCAATTTAAGTCAGCAATAACATGGTACGAAGTCATTCCGCAAAGTCGCTTTCTCTATTAATCAAGATCCCCCCCCCCCCCCGGAAAATAACTGTGGCTGAAGGCGACATTCTGTTGGATAAATTACACGTGCACTTAGCAACCTTGCCAGTATGAATAATGCATGCGCTGAGAGCTCCAGCAAAAAATATAACAAAAGCCTAACGCGAGTTAGGCTTACGTTCTTCCCCGCGCTATACAGTAAACGGCAGTACTAACTGGACGCATCAACCAAGCGACAAAAAAACGTAACCACATGAGCCCTAGCACATGAGCTGCAGGCTGGTTTTCATTTCAGGGCGACGCTAATAAGCGAACCGACACGTTTTCTGTCGCTCTTGCCGGAAGGATTGACAGGCCCCAGCTATCAAACTTCTCTTTTTTAGAAATGAGGACTTCGGAGGATGCGCAGAAATCTCCAAGCTTACTTCAGCTGAGATGCGTTGCGAATGAGGCGACAGAAGCACAATCCAATATCCCCTGGGTAGCCGACGAAGCCGGTCGTCATTAAGGAGGTTCTCGTTTTCCTAAAAGAGTTTAAAAAATAAAAGACAAAATGCCCCGGCGCCTATGCGTGCGGAAGTCAGAGCCGCTAGAACACGCGCAATTAGCCGCGCGGTGAGTCCGGCGAAATTTGCTCAGAACTGATATCGCTGGATTATCAGGAGGAAGCATTAATGAGAGCTTCGGACAATAAACGAAGGCACCTTCTATCTTTTTTTTATTATCATTATTGAAAAATGCCGTAAAAAAGTCTAGTCCGCTCATGTATTTTGCTGCCGTTGTGACGCGTCTTTCAGGGCTTTAGCAACACCCCTTTGACGTGAAAACACGCTTGCGACACATGCGGCACACTGATTACACCGTTTCCTGCTTCGATTTCAATTCAATTCATTTTATTTTACCAGAAGTTTGGAAGGATATCTTGGCTAAAAGCTGTAAATCACAGCTTGAAGAAAACCTCTGCACGCCAGTGCCGACATAGTTCCTAACAATAGTTAACAGAAACAATGGAAATATGGAGAATAGCAGATACTGTACAATAATAATTTTGCGTAGTTTTCTAAACACAAACAAGCTTAGTTTTCAAATGTTATCAGAAATAATACAAGAATACATCATACATACATATTTGAATAAAACTGTAGATTTATACAATCCTAACTGAACTCAAGATAACGTAAATGTAAGAGGAATAATATATCAGTGAAGCAAACATGTCAAAACACTATTATTTATAGTTTGAAAAGGTTTCTTGCAGTTTAAATTAAATTATCTCGGCATATTGATGCTGATTGAGTATTTGTGGGAGGTTGTGCTGTAAGGACTAAAATTTGTATGTGTAAAACGCACGCGCGCGCGCACACACACACACACACACACACACACACACACACACACACACACACACACACACACACACACACACACACACACACACACACACACACACACACACACACACACACACACACACACACACACACACACACACACACACACACACACACACACACACACACACACACACACACACACACACACACACACACACACACGCACACAAACAAACAAACACACACACGCACGCACGCATACACACACGCACACACACACACGCGCGCACACACACACACACACACACACACACACACACACACACACACACACACACACACATATTCAGGCATCCGTACAGAGCTGAAAAATCTACAACATGGATCCAAATAAAAACTAAATATGATCGTCAACCCTGCGATATGAACAGGCACGTTAGAGGAAGTTAGGGCTAAATTCAAGAAGGGCAATTAATGCATATTAGCTGATAGTTGCATGTTGATGAGGAGTGTCAACCATTATTAAGTTTTAACATGACTAAATAGCCTATGGAATGTAGTTGACCCAATCTCATGCAGACGAATTAAAAAGCCTTGTTCCATGGTTTGCTTTAGCAATGCTGTAATGCGCCGTTAAAATTAATCACCGTCATTACCAAATTTGTCAACCGCAGGATGAAATTTATGTTCTCTATTCCTTGCTTTGCCCTTTTTTTTCACGTAATTTTTGCAATAACGATTTCGTCACAACAAACGATCTAGCAGAAGCAAACATTTTGGGGTCCCTCTGCAAAGTGATTGTTTCAAATTTACTTTGTTGTAGGTATCCTGCCACTGCGAATATGAAGGCACAAAAAGGTATCTATCTATCTATCTATCTATCTATCTATCTATCTATCTATCTATCTATCTATCTATCTATCTATCTATCTATCTATCTATCTATCTATCTATCTATCTATCTATCTATCTATCTATCTATCTATCTATCTATCTATATATATATATATATATATATATATATATATATATATATATATATATATATATATATATATATATATATATATATATATATATATATATATATATATATATATATATATATATATATATATATATATAATGGTTTGGTTTATGGGGGTTTAACGTCCCAAAGAGATTCAGGCTACGAGAGACGCCGTAGTGAAGGGCTCCGGGAATTTCGACCACCTGGGGTTCTTTAACGTGCACTGACATCGCACAGTAGACGGGCCTCTAGAATTTCGCCTCCATCGAAATTCGACCGCCGCGGCCGGGATCGAACCCGCGTCTTTCGGGCCAGCAGCCGAGCGCCGTAACCAGTAAAATAGCACTTTACTTTTGCTACAACCACCATTATTCTCCAGTTATGCTATTTTACCTACTGCATGAGGCACGCAAAGTGCTATCGCAATCTTTTTTTTCCTTTTTTCTTTTTTCGTTTCTTTCCTTTTCTTTCTTTCATCTTTCTACTGCTTCTTCTTTTCTCGCTTGGCTTGGCCTGGCTCTTGGCCTAGCTTGCATGGGCTTCCGGATTTCTATGACAACTAAAACGGGCTTCAGATACACTACTACACAGGGTTTGCTTCCATTTACGGCTATCGCCACAAAATATGCGATGCACGCACCATCGCATTTATTGTTGCCTTCACGCAGCGAAAAAGAGCAAAAGATGAAAAGTACAAATTGGAACAAGGCAACGCACCCAACTCAGCGGAGCTCAGTCCGTCGCGCGTTTGCACGCTCCTTTAGTTCTCTCAGACGAACAGCAAACCATTTTAACGCTCTTTTATTCCTCTAGCGTCTGAAATAAAAAAAAAATGAAGCAAAGATTTTATACCGGATATCTTCCTGGTCCTCCATCGACAACTCCTCGGAGCTTTGGATTCAATCGTGGACTTTCTGTCTGTTCTATCTTTCTGTCCATTACCGGCTGCCTTAAATCAGTCTGTAACGGCGCGACGTGCGGAAACGCGGAAATGGTGTCTCGATAGAATCAGAAGCCCTCCACGCTGATACCAACTTTTTTCCGCAGTGAAGTACGCAAGGAGACCGGTTAGAAAAGAAAAAAAAAGTGGTTGGAAAATCCTCGCTTGTCTCCACAAATCCGCTTTTCGAACTGAAAGGCGCCTTGGACGGAAAGGGGCATAGTTTCTTTTTTCGCTCTTTTCTATCAATGTTTTTTTCTAACCTTGAACGAAGGTTCGCAGCACATGTGCGACTCCAGAAGAAGGGAAAAAGACAGGTGCGAGCTCATTGATCGCAGGCCGACCTCGTTTAGACGTGCAACATAATGGCGTTACTGCGCCCGCAGTCAGCTCAATTGCTAATCTTTAGAAGCGACTTATTCGCGCTCTGCAGCAATATACGGATAGTGACTATTCTCGCACTCTCAGGTGCACGTCAAAGCAATAGAATTGAGGCAAATTTTGTGTTTTCGAGCGAGCTGCTACATGTAGCGCATTTTTTTAACGCGGTTGAATGCAGTGAAATGCGAGAAGACACACTGATGTCACAGCTGAAAAGCCTCTACCAAACGACAGAACGGACTGTGAATAAAACGATAAAAACGCCATAATTTCTAGCTAGGCAAAATGACAAAAGTTAGGGCGAAGTAGTGGGCCAGGTCTTCAGAACATATTACTTTCATACAGGAGGTGCAGGCCGTATGAACGAAATAGGATTAGTGACCAAAGGAAGAAATTTCGTCGGCCGTTTTCACCTGCGTGATTTTTTTTTTCAATGGCACAGAACCGAAACTTCCTGTCAAACGAGAACCTCCCAATGGCACTTCAATACTAGAGATAACAATACCACCCGAGGCAGGTCTGTACGTTCGATCTGTGAGGTGACCGGTAATATCATTCTTTTCACTGTTTTTAAACAATTCCCTCTTTGATTTGTACAATATAAAGGTCGATATATTTCTTCAGAAAAAGCACAGTGTAAGATATTTTGTTTCAAGTTGTAAGTATGCATACCTTGCACGCAAAGGCGACGTCGGGGGAAAATGGCTCGTATATTTGCCACAGGGTAATTAACGTCTACTGGGACGGAGTTGTTCGAGTCGATTTTCATCAACTGCCTTTGATGTTCCATGCTGTAACTGAGAATCCCCTTAAGTGGAATAAAAAATCCCTATTTATGGCCATTCTTCCCTCGAGTTGTTTGCAGAGAGCAGAAATATAAAAAGTAATACACGTAACGGACACCATCAAGAGAGAGAGAGGGGGGGTTTATTGATAGGAAAGGCAGAGAGGTTGGCCTGAAAAATAAATATCTGGCCTGCTACTTTGCTCTGGGGGACGGGAAGAGGAGATAAAAGAAGGTCACGATGGTTACGCTCTTGTTTACACCATCAAGGCATGTAAGCACAGTACTGAAATGCAGATAAGCAAGACTTCTGACTGAATTAGTGCACCGGGCGTGCTTGTCCAATCTTGTGTTGATCCGAAGCAGGTGTGGTGTTTAAAAATGTTTTTTTTAATGACGCCAATGTACCCAGCATAGCAGTACGTGGCCTTGGGTAATGCCCTTGGCTGCGGAGGAAATCGCACATGTCCGGAAATTTCGGCACGCTCTTATTTACACTCTGGTCCGAGTTCACCTTGTGTCTCACGCTAACCAATAAAAAAAAAAGCATTCAAGCCAATTTTTCTCGGATGTGCTTACTGTCAGGATAATCGCTACTTTTCGAAGAATTTCGTGCAATGCGCCTTGTTAGCTAGAAGTATCGACGCGTAGCTTGTTATCTTGGCCGGACGCAAGGCTTGCTTTCTTGCTTGCTTTGTACCGTACCTATACTATCCCTTCCTTCTGCATTTAAATCCTAGCAGTCGCGTGGCATTACTCACATGCTTGTTCAGAAGCTCAGGATTTGTGAGTTATTTTGAAAGCTTTGCAAGCTAGGCGAAACGAACAAGTATGACGCATCTCCGCCAGTCGAGGGCAACAAAAAGTCCGAAGAACCTTCGTTAAAAAGGTGATTTATTTCAGGAGGACTGACGTCAAAGCAAGTGCTGTGAATTTCGCCTTCATCAAATTGCGACCGCCGCGGCCGGTATTGGACCTGCGTCTATCGGGTCAGCAGCCACGCACCGCAGCCACTCAGCTACCGCAACGACACAGAGATATGATGAAGTCAATAGGGTTTCTAGAATGTCGAGTCATGGTGTCTTTCCATATCGTCTATTTTTGGTTAAACTTCGACCAACCTGGGAAGGTGAGTAAACAGCTATAGAGAGGCAGCCAATTACTTATGTTCGCGTTTCAAGTCAATATAACTGGTTGTACCGGGAAGTTAGAGCCTATAGTCGTCAACACACAACTGAGAATCTCTACTCCGTAAGGACGTCATTCTGTCCCTAATAAAATAGAAGAATCAATAACATAGCAATGAAAGCAAGGGCTTGGAGAACATATCCCTGACTTTATTTATGAACCTGCATCGAGAAGGGTTTTGTGGCTGGAGTCGTACGTAATGCTAACGGTTAACAATTTTGGCATGCATTTTTCTATATGCATCACATGCGTACCTATAATGCGCACATCAAACGCTATCGTAAACTGGCACACGTTTGTAATTCGCCTTTATTCAAGAAACACGCAAATGCGCCACTCTGGGTATACTCTTGGTTATTTTCCTGTGCTGTTTTCTTCTCGCGTAACCTGGTTTTGTTTTGTAACCTGACTAGTTCATTTTTACATCTAAGCAAGCATCAGGGGCCGTAACTTGTAGCGTAATGAGGGTCTTTGGAATAGTGTTGGCCGCCTAAAATGAGTAAAGCATCAGTGCACAGCTGCGTTTCGCCTCCTTCGAAACACAAGCGCCTCGGCTGAAATTCAAATTTCCCATCCGCGGAGTGTTTCCCCACATGCCTCGCGCATTCTTCCGGCCACCAAGAACGCATAAGCAAGGAAGTTGGCGCGTCAACGAGGGAGAAAACAATCACAAAAGTCGTTGACAGGTGTGGTTTTACAATGAGCACATTGCGATAAAGCAACACTGAGGAAAAATTAAAGAGCTAGTAGAAGTCATCAAGCGAAGTCTGGAACACTGGTGGCGTCCCCGAGAGGAACCCAACACAACTGAGGGCCACTTATTGTGCCGAACTAGAACAGTGCAAGTTTTGCCTTTTATTTTGTATTTTTTTCTTAGACATTTCGGCCTGATCCGAACTTTCGTCGATCGCCCAATGCAAATGGAAGGTCACAAACATCATCATCATCATCACCACCACCACCACCACCATAGTCATCATCATCACCATCATCATCATCATCATCATCATCAGCTGTATGAACAAAACATATGCTTACGTAAAACCTGCTACTCTAAAATCTGCTCACTTGTAGCACAATATGTCTAAAACTATGGGCCTAGTTTTATCCCAGAATAAAACAAAGGTGGCGAATGAAGTCCGGTTGTGGAGCTAGAGGTTTGACAATGGCCGGCATCTCCATTAATTATTACAGAGAGCGGCGTTGTCTTCTCAACCATACTCATCAGATTCTCAAGAATAAAAGCCTCAGAGGGCAAAAAAATGGGTGGTCTGTCATAAAATTCGCCCATTGGCTGGAAGTAAGTGACGTCATCAGACGAGATAATTCCGATTTGCTGGAGGAAAAACGACGCCGGACCGGATACTTCGCATTGGCTGGTGGAAAATGACGTCGCATTCGGTAAAGGTATCAACAACTTGTAATGCTATCGCATGCCAACTCATAAGGTAATTAAATGTCCCTGTGAATTTTTGTTTTCTAAATTGCACCTGCAGCGTTCCGTCAGAGGTTTAGATGAGCGATCGCGAGCATCGTGCCAGAAATTGCTCTTTTAATTTTTCTTCTTTTTTAGTTGCAACGCTAACGGCTTCTTCAGGCGCCGACTCATTTCACTGCTCTCCTTTAACAGTCGCCGCAGTTAATTAACGTCGCGGACAAAAAACTGCCTTAGGTACCACTTCCAAAAGCTTTCTCCTAAGTCCGAAGTCTGGAAATGTTGGCTTTAGATTGGTGCGTCAAGTTTGAGGTTTAATTCGTACAGATTCGCACTAGTGTACTAATGGTTACAGGTAGGAAACATTAAGGATCCAAGGATATTATTACTGTAGAGAAACCACCTCTAATGAAACACAAATTTTCCTCGCCCTGAATTAAATATTAATTTCCTTCTGGTTACGTCATCAGTGAGATGAGAGATGCAGGGGGAAGGCATGCATCCAACTGCGTACATCCCGCATCGCAAAATCAGCGCTGACACACAGGCACGAGTGAACACGAATTAGCCAGCCAGGCACATGCGTATAGAATGAAGTGCGGCTCAGTTGACCACAATACCCCACATTTCATAACAAACATCATAGACAGAATCACTTCACCATTGCGCCACGCTTCAAAATTGTGACTGTCATCACCTTCGCTTCCCTTACCTATTATCCCTTCTCCTTTAATCTGCCTATAGTAGTAGGTCATTGAAAATATTTTTGGCCCATTTTATCTGCGTTTTTTTTAAGTGAAAAGCTTCACTACGCTATGTAAAGCCATCGTCACGTAGGCCGGAGAGAATGACCTTGAACGACCTTCAGCCCAACCACGTTAGCCGTTTATGGCCATATGTGGTACTGTTATTGTGTCGAACCCTTGACCCCTGACCTTGACCCATGACCTTTAGTTGACCTTCAACATTGGGTGGCCTTTGGGTTGACCTTAGAACTTAAGAACATCCGATTGGGTGATGTGAAGCAGCATGATGACATCCGATGGCGGTGTCGTAAGACCATGTGATTTCACGTCATAGCCACGTGGGCGTGTGGGTATATATAAACGGCTGTCGCGAGCATGCAGCGGAGCTGCCATGGACGAGCCTCAGACGCTTAGCAAGCGTCCTAGCTTTTCGCTGAATTCCAGGGTTAGCCAAGTTAAACCACTGCCAATTGTTTTTAACAGCTGTCTTCATGTTCTCCAGCGTGACCAATAGGTAGCCCGAGGAGCAGCCTCAAGTCACCGCAGTGGGTCAGAGGTGATGTCACACTTCTGAAAAGACGAAGGTTTCGGGTTCAATTCTCCACCAAGGTGACCGCTTTTCGCTAGAGGAGAAGCGTAAGAACGGTCGCGTCCTAAGGGTTTGGGGAAGGCAAGATAGCCCAGAGCGGTCGGAATCGATTCATAGCCTTTCCCTAAGAGTAACTCCCTCTCCCAAATATGGCCTTTATAAAAAAAATACAGCTCCTGTTCGTTGAAGCCCCATCAGGGAAAACCTCTCCCAGAAAATACCGTGCAACGAGGCGTGGAGTGTTATTCGTGAACAATATTCTTCCCAAAAATCCCTGCCCGTGCCTCGGTAATGCACTCAAGTGCGGTCACTTTACGCGACTTGGGGACCAGTAATGCGCGAATACGGAGGCGAACAGGGGGGAAAAATGAAGCTGATCAAATATGTTACTCGCTGCTGCTTGCAAAGCAGCGAATATCGTCTGTATAACCTGCCCGTAAAGCACTCAACGGCGGTTAAATATAATAGACGTAAGAAGAAACGCAACCTATTTTGTTGCATCCGGAAAAACGTCGAAATTTGAGCGCTTCGTATTAATTATGGTATCGAATACCAGGATAAAAACATCAGGACACGTTTTTTTTGTCGGATTCATATTTCAGCACTGCAACGCACATATCCGCCTTTTATTGTATTAAAAAAGAGAGCTTCCGCACTCTGTCACGGACCTCTAATTAGAGCGTCCCTGGCGGGCATGGCCTAATTACTGGGAGAATTTCTTTTTCCGTCGAATTTTGAGCCTCTTGCGTCACACTCATAGGCCTGTTCGTGCAAAACTTCAGGTATAGTGGACACTGATTTCGGAAAAAAACGAAAAATATTAATCGAAGGATAAAGCTAATTATGTGTGGAGCGCTTGGTACAAGCAGGCGCTCAGATATACAGCCCTACCTTAAAACAAACTACAACCTTTGTCCGTAAGGTTCTGAGACTGAGTCCATTAAAAAAATGCGTTTAACATTGAAATCATTTCTGCAGCACCCCTTCAAAATAGTCTCCCTTGCAGTTTATACACAGCTTCCAATTAACGCTTCTTGAGGTCCTGGAAATAGTTGGAAAACGCTTCTTTTGGCAGGGCTGTCAGCTCCTTTGTCGTGGCCGTATTGAGTGGCCTCCATACTCCCCATCCAGCGACCTTTTAGGGCTCTCTTCACACGAGGAAACAGGAAAAAATCGCACGGGCAGAGGTCAGGTGAGCATGGCGGATGGGGAAGTACAGTAATGCTGTGCTTTGCGAGAAATTTTGTCACGCTGAGAGCAGTATGCGGCCTTGCATTATCGTGGAGAAGGCTCCATTGTCCAGATGCCCTTAAGTCAGGGGGACGGCGTCACAGTGCATCACACATGTGTTGGAGCACGCGGATGTAAAACTCCTGATTTACCGTCTGCCCTTGCGGGATGAACTCGTGGTGTATAACACCTCTGGCATCGAAAAAAAGAAACTATCAGCATCGTCTTTGTTTTGGTCTTCTGTCGCCGCATCTTTCTCGACGCCGGAGAGCTTGTGGACTGCCATTCGGCGCTCTGCCTCTTTGTCTGAGGATCGTATTGAAAACACCATGCTTCGTCTTCAGCAATGGTGCTGTCGACGCATCCGTCTGCATTTTCCTTCCCTTGGAATCCATTCCGTTATTCCAGGGGATCACCTGACCATTGCATGCCCCACCTAACTCCATTTCTCCCCTTTATAAGATAACGCATATTTGCGCTGTAATTCACGCTGATATCTTCCCGTTACTTCCTGTCACAAAAAGGAAAGTATGGCAAGTGCGAGGAATGAGCACCTGGACGGTGGTTATCACTGGAACCATATATAACTATAGCACCTGGCGCCCCCATTGCGCAGAACGCAATGGGGGCGCCAGATGGCGCCACGTTCCCGTCAGTCAGCTACGTGCTCGCCTGCCGCGTCGGGACCAATCAGCGCTTACGTAGTGGTGCCCGCGGAAGCGGATCACGCTATGCTATAACTCTCTAGTATGGCGAGAGCGTAGGAATGCGCTACCAGAGGGGGTTGCCACGGAACTACCTTACGCCAGCGGGTAAACCTTCATAGCAAACAGGATCTACGGCATCGACGAGGAGGCTTACACTTCTTTTCCGGCAAAGCAGAGAAGAGGTCGTCATAGAGACGGAGTGGCCTTGCGAAAAAAAAAAAACAAAGAAGTCGTGCGGAAGCTAGGGAGGATATAAGCAGTACACATAGAACTACTGAGAGTTATAACTCCATGATGTTAGCTCATGACATCCCTCGACGTAGAGCTCAGATGAAACGGAGGAAGAGTAAACATAAGGTAATCCATAACAGGCGGGCACTGCGGGACTAGATTGCGCTGTTTTCCGGCCGGAATTATTTGTTGTGTCCAGATTATTTGTTGTGTCCACGGAAGGGTTATTTGACGGCGGTCGGCGTCAGACACTGGAGCTATCTTTGTATTGGTCCTGAGTGAAACCAAGGCTGAGGCACAGCACAGCGTCGCAACGCGTTCTTTCTTTGTTTTTTTTTAAACATGCTTCTCGGTTTCTCGGTGGGTGTGTGACCGACAGAAAGGAGATAGGTTCCCGGTCTATGTTTGTGCGGCAAGAGTAGGTTCTGAAAGCAAGCTTTGCCTTCGTAGAGCTACCGTGTTACGCTTAAAAAAACGCAAGCTAAAGCATAGTGACTTAAGGGGCGACGTCCTGACTCAGAACGCACGTTACTATTATATGCAGTGGAGTTCTATTCGAGGATTTTGGCCTTTTTTTAGGGATTTTGCAGTCTAAAATTGGGCCTAAAGTGAAACTTCAATTAGTTTTCAGAGAATATTAAGAAGACAATTCTTTTTTTTTTTCGTTGACGTCGTTACAAACTGGCTCAATAAATTACTGCCGTTATGCACGACATCAATGGTGCTGTCGACGATTGGGTTGTTTGCCGAACAGCACAGGAACGAAAAGAAGGCGGTGCCATCTCGCGTCTCTGCACTCGTCTTTACGATAGGCTAAAGTACAGCCCTGTCACCAATCAGTTATATGCGATACGTTGCGCTGGCGACCTTAATCGCAAGCTGATGGCTCAGAGGTTCCGTTGTGAGATTTACAGAGCATCGCGAACTTAACTTTACAACTTTTTTTTTCAAGCTTACCAAGGTTAGAACGTCTATTTATACGACGAACCGCGACCTATTTGAGAGTAAATAATATTCATTTTGAGCTTGACATTCATGTCAGTTTGAGTTGAGTTGTAAAGGTACAAAATACGTGTTCTAGCTAGTCGTTTACATGTTTGTTCCCTTTACCTTCATTAAGAAGTGCATTCTGGTTGAACAAATCTTGAAACTCGATTCGTAACAAATTTTTATTTTAACACGTAGCGTCAGGTGACGATGGCGGCCAATCGTCCGGGCTGAAATATGCGAAAAGCAAACTCGAGCACATTTAACGAGTGGACTTCGAAAAGTCATGCACCTTGGCATTTATTAGTCCAAACGAAGAGCAAATATTAACGAAAAAAAAATGCTATAAAGTAACGCAGAAAAAAATGAAGATTTCCAAACTGTAGCACGGAAAATGTGCCTGAAATATGGATTCTTTTGTGTTTTAAAGTTTAAGTAAAGAAATTTTAGGTTATGGCATGGATCACCACTGGTTCCAAGAAAAAGTTGAAAAAAGAACTCAACATTTCAAAATCTCTATTTTTTTTTCTGCAGCATCGTAGGTTAACCAGATATTTTAATTATGTGGATTCTAAATTATATAAACATCGAAGTGAAATAATTTGGTGTCTACAATGTGATTGAATGGCATATAAATGATTCATAAACAAGGTTTTCGCCTAAACAGGATCACTGCAGTAACATTTTCATGAAGTGTGTAGTCATACAATGACAGTTTTTTCACTCTGCGAACTCTTGAAAAAAAAAACTGCAAGATCCTTATCCGTGATGATTATACCGTAACATTTTGGAATTTCCTCTCTTTAATTGTCATATTCTAATTGGTAGTCACATCTTCAGGAATTATAATATACCTCCGCTTCTGCATATATTCCGGCGGGCACATAATATTCAGGAAAATACTTGTGAAAAGATCTCCGGTGCAACTGGACAAAAAAAAGCAAGCGAATATAAGTCCATGTATCTATTCGGCACAATTTAATCGCGAAACTTGAAGCCGCTTGCAACCTGTGCGATTGTCGCCTCCGCCTTGCTCATCAGCGAACGTGTTCGTACAAAGTCTTTTGTTTCAAGCGAGTTCTTTCACTGCGAATTCAGTCGTACGGATAGCGTTAACTGCGTTGAGCCTCGGGTTCCCCAGAGAGCGCAGACGACCGTAAACCTTATTTAAACTTCATTTCCTTTCATAGCAAGCGCTCAGCTGTGCCAAGAACGAGGATTTTAGGGTTTGGTATTATGAAATGTAACGTCTCTAAGCGACTCAGGCTATGACGCCGTAGTGGAGGGCTCCGGAAACTTCGACTACCTGGGGATCTTTAACGAGCTCTGATATTGCACAGCACACGGACCCCTAGCAGTTCGCCCCCATCGAAATGTCACCGCCGCGACCGGGATCGAACGCGTGTCTTTCGGGTCAGCAGCCAAGCGCCAAAACGCCTGAGCCACCGAGGCGGCTTCGAACGAGGATTTTATTCAACTGTACATGAGCTGGACGTTGTCGAGCGTGAAATGCATTGAGCTTCCATTCTGAGAAAATATAAGGCGAGCATCGTCCAGAAACCGCAACGAAACTGAGAGCGAACATGAATCCGAACTTGAAACGAAACTTATCCGGAGTATTCGGAAACTTCGGATAAGTTTCCATAGCTTTAAATGGGATTCGAACCATAGCCCTAAATAAGATTCGAACAAGCGAGGGCCGAAACAGAACATTTACGTTTCCCGATGCTCCAGAGCACTCGGCCATTACCGCAACCTCTCGCGCTGTGCGTTTGAAATGTCTTCGTCAGCTTTCAACCGTTCGTTCTGCGCCGCGAATGTTTTCTAAGGCCGCTAAAGATCACGCGAGCTGTGTGGCGCTTCAAACAGCGAAAGTAGCGAAAGACGCTGAGTAATAATTGGTTTTCTGGGGAAAGGAAATGGCGCAGTATCTGTCTCATATATCTTTGGACACCTGAACCGCGCCGTAAGGGAAGGGATAAAGGAGGGAGTGAAAGAAGAAAGGAAGAATAGGTGCCGTAGTGGAGGGCTCCAGAATAATTTCGACCACCTGGGGATCTTTAACGTGCACTGACATCGCACAGCACACGGGCGCCTTAGCGTTTTTCCTGCATAAAAACGCAGCCGCCGCGGTCGGGTTCGAACCCGGGAACTCCGGATCAGTAGTCGAGCGCCCTAACCACTGAGCCACCGCGGTGGGAAGACGCTGAGTGCAATGTGCAATACTCGCACGGAAATGGGAAGTGGCTACCTGCCGCGGTGGCTCAGTGGTTATGGAGCTCGGCTACTGATCTTTAGTACCCAAGTTCGAACCCGACCGCCGCGGCCGCGTTTCGATGGAGGCGAAACGCAAAAGGCACCCGTGTGCTGTGCGATGTCAGTGCACGTTAAAGATCCCCAGGTGGCCGAAATAATTCCGGAGCCCTCCACTATACGGCACCTCTTTCTTCCTTTCTTCTCTTAGTCCCTCCTTTATCCCTTCTCTTACGGCGCGGTTAAGGTGTCCACCGACATATGTGAGACAGATACTGCGGCGTTTCCTTCCCCCAAAAAACCAATTTTCTGAAAGCTGCGAATGAAGCCGATCGCGCTGGGTAGCTAGGAAAAGAGACTGATGGGGGAGGCTCCTATAACTCGAAGAGTAGAAGCGGGCGGAGGAAAAGGCACATAATAATAATAATAATTGGTTTTTGGGGAAAGGAAATGGCGCAGTATCTGTCTCATATATCGTTGGACACCTGAACCGCGCCGTAAGGGATGGGATAAAGGAGGGAGTGAAAGAAGAAAGGAAGAAGAGGTGCCGTAGTGGAGGGCTCCGGAATAATTTCTACCACCTGGGGATCTTTAACGTGCACTGACATCGCACAGCACACGGGCACTTTAGCGTTTTTCCTCCATAAAAACGCAGCCGCCGCGGTCGGGTTCGAACCCGGGAACTCCGGATCAGTAGTCGAGCGCCCTAACCACTGAGCCACCGCGGCGGGTCAAGGAAAAGGCACATTAAAATTAGTTTTGAGTAAATGAAAGGTTACCCGCCGCGGTGACTCGGTGGTTAAAGCGTTAAGCTACACATTTGGAGTTCCCGGGTTCGAGCCCGACCTCGGCGGCTGCGTTTTTATGGAGGCAAAACGCTAAGGCACCCGTGTGCTGTGCGATGTCACTGCACGTTAAAGATCTTCAGGTGGTCGCAACTATACCGGATCCCTCCACTAAGGCACCTCTTTCTCACTTTCTTCTTTCACTCCCTCCTTTATAACTTCCCCTATGGCGCGGTTCAGGTGTCCAACGATATATGAGACAGATACTGCGCCATTTACTTTCCCCAAAAACCAATTATTATTAGTAAATTAAAGGCTGAGTAAGTGTGCCTCACTTCTCGTGGACAACAAAACTGCAGGTGCCGTAGTGGAGGGCTCCGGAATAATGTCGACCACCGGGGGATCTTTAACGCGCAAAGACATCGCACAGCACACGGGCGCCTTTTTGCGCTTCGCCTCCATCGAAACGTGATCGCCGCGGCAGCAGCCAAGGTACCTGTCTATTACCAGAATGAGACTGCCACCATCTATGAGTTGTCCTGGAGTGCACTCTGCCTTACCTGCAATGCATTTCATGCTTTCGTATCTGCTCTCGACGACGAGATATACTATATTTTTTCCACTCTAAACTTATTGCCGTCATGATTACATACATCAATAACAGAGCCCGTATTTATGCTCTCAGCCAATTACCTTTACCTGTCATATTTCTCCTCTGAGTGTTCGTGCAGGAAATATCTAGCGCGCACTCTCGAACGCATTGCTCTGCGATGGTAAGCACGGTTTGAAGCGTTATTCAGGCCCGTGTGTGTGACACTTCATTTCGCATTTTCTTATTGAAACGAATATGACCTAGAGATGTTCCAGGTGTGGAAATTAAGGACATTTGCCATCCGCGGTGTCTAGGGAGGTAGTGTGAGCAAACAGTGCCACAGTTACGCACCTTTACTGCAAAAAAAAGGTTGGTGGGGAAGGGGGGGGGGGGGGGGGACTGCTGTTTTCACAGTTAGCGCACGGGTATAACTGGTGAAGTAAAAGTGTAAGGAAGTACATCAGTGCCACCGACAGCGTTCCAACGAAAGAAAAGTTAGTGCTGCGCTACGAAGTCATTTGCGGTGCCCTGTAACGACACGGCGGCTGCAACCATGCTCAGCTCAGTGCGGAACCAACGGATACGCTGAGACCAAAAGTCCCAGTGATACTCCGGCATCAGCAACAGGAGAGGGAAGGGGGGGGGGGGGGGGGGCGACAGCCCATTTTCGGCGCGCAAAGTCACTAGCGCCGCTTGCATCAGAGTCAATTTTGAACGGCGAAATTGGTCTTTAGAGGCGCTCGCCCGTCTTCGGGGCGTACATGGAACCCCGAGAAAAGCAAACGAACGGTGCAGGCTGGTGGCAGCCAACGAGGCTTTGGCATGCATCGTTGCTTTCAAGGATGCCTTTTCGCGGGAGCGTATAAGGACACTGTCGGCGTCGTTACGCTTTCTGCAAGCCTAACTTTCTGAATATTGAGAAAGTAAGCTATAGTGAATGCAAAAAATATATATATGCAGTTGACACAAATTAGGATGAACAGCCCGCTTCCTTCGATTTGTTATCGTTTCGACAGCGGAGCTAAGTTAGAATAAAGCAGCGCCGAAGCACGCTGTTCGCATCTGCTGAAGCCGCTCGACATTTCGACGGGTCTCCGCTAAGGTTGTTATGATCTTTTCACGGACGTGTCAAAAGCATGTTTGTGGAGCTTGCATGCGCACAATCTACCCCCCCCCCCCCCCCCTCTATTTACTCAAATGGAAAATTCGAGACGTGAAAAACCATTTTATTTCAGAGCGATTCGCTTTCGTTAAAACCGATCCTAGTATCGTCATGAACGCGAAACGAAAATGTCCATGAAGGGAAACACGGCGCAGAATTTCGGATCATATACGTCTAAATACCGTATAGAGAACAGACACGCGATGCGCTGCTTCTGTCAGCTAGCTGCTGTGTACTCAACTGCCGTTGCCTCATTTTGAGAAGCAGGGGAATAATGTCAACGTCCAAAGATCGTCTTTCCCGGTCAGCGGTTTTCCATCGAGTGTCATCACCACTGCCAGCATTTTCCGGCAATACCTCAGATTTTGAAAGAAGTCCGGACGTTTCAACTTATTGTGTTTTTTTTATTTAACCTAAAACCACTGATTATGTACCTTGGAAAATATGGGAAAATGTAACCGACCATAATGGTGAACTAGCATTCAGAGCAATACAAGAAAGTAAAAGCTATATCACGGAGACGAAAAACTATTTCCGGAAACTGTCATGTCACTCCGTCTACGTCGACATAAAATATACCCGCAGTAAACGGCATTGGGTATTTATTCTCTTCTTGTCTCTGATGTCCATAAAAACCCTCTAGGCGCCTCAGAGGTCAATTCAAATTTAAAAAAAAAAATCAGCACACGTTTCTTTTTTTCTTTATCCTATACAGGTACGTAATGTTCTGTTCTTGTCTACTTCATTTAGCGATGCTACATTTTGGTCAAACTTAATTTCTTAGAAGTTAAGCTTTCGGCATGCCTTGATATCAGTAAGAACTGAGCCGTGGCCGAACACTTGACTTCTATCGTGAGTCCTTTTTCTTACCTTCGATTTGCAGTTACTCTCAACGCGGCAAAAAGCATCGTCATTGCCCTCAACTTTTACACTGCTACATTGCGACAAAGGATGGAGCGGCGCTGCCGAAATCTCTGGGCTGATTCTGGCTGAAACGCGATACCATTTATGGGCTCTGCGCGGGGCTTATGGAACGGCGAAACTGAAACTTCAGGGCTAAGAGAACAGCAGCGGCTCGTCAAGAAAGTTCTTCACGGACTTTAACTTTTGCGGCGGCTGGGGTGCGATTTCAAAGCCTCCAGGTCTCGCAAGGAAATGCCGAAAGGATGCGAGGGGCGTTGACCTTTCGTGCTGAGCGACGCTGCCACATTGAGCTGATTTTGTAAGCCGTCTTGTTCAGTGTCACCTTTCGTACTTATGCAATTCGTTTCGCGTTCGCTCAGTCTCGGCATGCATGCGCTAATTCAGGAGCATCTCTCTCTCTCTCTCTTTTTTAATTCTTTCATCTCTCCCTTCCGCTGCTATTTAGCCGCCTACGCCTTACCTTTCCTCTCAACCTCCTCCCCCTCGCTCGAGAGCTGCTTGCACCAAGGCAGCATGCTTGCTTTTGCATGCCGTAGCTTCCGATGTATTGCGACAACTTCAGCGCGGCGAATGCACGCCTTTTATTGGCACGCCTCTGAGAGCGACCTTCCAAGCCACTTCACCAGCTTCCTCCACATCGGCGTTCTCTCCAGACGTCACTCTCACCTGCACCTTCTATTACCCCGCCCAGGCACTCTTTCATCCTCCTTTTACTTTGATGCCGAGATGCAAACGTACGCCTAAAGCGCCCACAGTACGGCCACAAATGCAATTGCATTTAAAGGTGCGCCACGCCGCTTTCACAACACGTTCCTCGCCAACGAGTGCATGTGCAAACCAAGAACTGGTACGGCAGTATGTCGATTGTAACAACGAATGACACGGGCGACGACCCAGAAAGAACGCTCCGTGACCTGCAAAGCCGAGCTAAAAAAAAAAAAGAATGATAAGAATGTGCAGCTTGAAAAGACGCTTATGAAACAACCTCAGGTGACATGAAAACCAAAGCGAGTTTCAAAAAGAGCAAAGAAGTAGCTTCGGAAGCGCGTACGTATGATCCTAATAAAATAAAACACGCAGTAATAGAAGTATTCGTGCAATACTGCACAAGTTCCGAGAATACACTGACAGACCGCTTCAGAGGCGCTGTCGATCGCACACCTTTGTGAAGCACGGGTTGTGAGGACGATAGTTGCCAACGCTTTACGTAACCATGTGAACTCAATCACGCTCTCCGAGCGCAGTAGTAGAGGCTTGAGAATGTTTCTAAAGTGTTTCCACACTTTTTTTTCTTTTTAACGCGAACTACTCGTAATCACAACAGGTTACTAATGTCACTCCGACCTTCCTATCATTCGCTTTGTTGAAGTCGTATAAAGGAAGACTGTGTTGTTGCTCTTTACGACGAGGAATTAAACTGAAAAGTGTCCGCCTCCCAACATCTGTCTACAATCTTCAGGCAGTGAAATATAAATAATTGAGATAGGCCAAAGCCATATTATAAACAAAAACGTAGCATATGGACGGGGCGAAGAAGGGCGAAAACAGGACGGTTGCTACGGTTGCTTCTTCGTCCCGTCCATATGCTACGTTTTTGTTTATAATATGTCTGACCAACTGGCTCCTCAGTATACTCTGTTAAAGCCAAAGGCAGTCTTGAAACCTCCCCGAAAACAAAGCTGCGCGGACATAGAGCTATTAAAGCATGAATAATTCCACTGCAAAAAAAAACAAGAAAAAAATGAAGATATGCACGATGTCAGTATTTTCAAGCGCTCTACATGTAGTCCATGACAGGCTTCCAAAATTTCAAGTAAAAAAGGTAGAGCACGATCAGTTCGTGGAAAACAAATTTGTGCACACACAGATAATTTATTAGAGCATCAAAGACAGGACACGCAAAACTGGTTTAAACTCCAGCACAAATAAAGACCATCAATGTCAATATAATACTCATCGCATATGCAGGTGAACAACGGTGAACAACGAAAGGCGTCGAAGAGATTGTCAACAAAGTTTTCAACCACCCCGCGACTCACCTGCGCTGGCCACGAGAACCACCGCAAACGCCAACACCAGGCACTGTATCCACAGCCGGGGAAGCAACAACAATCCTTCACAATTTCCTCGCATGCCGACGCCGGCGGCAGCCGCAGAGGAGGTCTTCACACGAGCCACGGAGGAGCGATTCATCACGTCGAGCAGCGCGCGTCTTCGGGACGAGCAGAGCAGCCGAGGAGCTCACACGACGCACCCGCGACGGTCGGGGTCGGTCCCGACTCTGACTCGAAGCCGCGAGAGCCCCTCTAACCGCGGCCCGCGATCGATGATGAAAGCAGCCACCGGCGGCGGAGCACCTTGCGCCGGCCTGTCTTTCCGCGAGGGCGGCTCTTCACCTGACACAGGTGTCTGTGCGCTTTTACGGCAAAAAAGCACAGTCTATCAAACTAAGAAATCGTGCAGTGTCGTGCGAGCGAGAATTGTTATTTATTGTTGTTGTTGCTGTTGTTTGCCGTTACAGGTGTTGCTCTTTGCTGTCTTTGTTTCGTGAGAGCACACAAAATGCAGGAAAGCAAAAAGATAATGAAAGGCTAGAAACTGTTGCCGGAAAAAAACATACAAAGCCCTTCTGCTCGAAAAGAAAGTAGAAAGTCAGTGGAAAATCGGAAGTATCGAAAGCGTGAACACGAAAAATGAATGAATTAATGAGTAGACACATACATAAAAAGAGGAAACCCGCTAGGGAGGCACCTGAAAGACAGGAGTGCGGGTCTCATAGTATGTACGTATAACACGACACGTATGCCCCTGGCAAGCGTTCTTCATGAAAGAAAAAAAAAGAAGTTGAGCACGGTCTATTCGCTTGACAATACGCCCACAGTTCCTAGGTAAAAGAACATTAGACGACAATAAAGACGATGCTCTCGGGAAAGCACGCAGCCTAATTGAGGGAGGGGGCGAGTTGCTTTGCAAGTCTTTTAAACAAGAAACTACATTGTTAAACGTCATTATTTGCAAAAAACAAATAAATGGCTTTTGTTCGCTGCATCAGCCGGGCGTTGGGAAAGAAGCTGCATGTGCCGCAGTTTGCATGGCTGTAAGTTGGTACCCTTGGGAAAGTATTCTTCCTGGGCCGTCATCCATCTGCAGAACAGGAGTAAGGATGTTCTGATTTCAGTAACGAGCCAACCTATGTATAAGACTGGTAAAGTGTTCCCAGCTGTCCCCGGTACCCTGCCCCAGGCTGGAGCGCAGTTTGGCCAGTTCCAAATGAAGTGTTCGGTCATGGCGGGTTCTTGTCACGTGCAACGTACGTCATTCGGTTCGTCTTTAAATATTCTGGCGCGAAGACCAGGCGTTAAGGCGGTATTTGTAAGAAGGCGCCCAATCGCGGCCTTCTCTCCTCTGTTCAGGCCGGGTAGCACGGCCGGAACAAGAAGTTCCTCTGCCAGGGTCGCAGCTTCAGGGCGGAGGTGTAGGAGGACGCGTTGCGGCGGTCCTGCTTTATTCTCGTTATTATTTCGCTAGGATCGCTGTGTACTCGACGTGTACTCTCTGACGTGTACTCGAGGCTTCCGGCGGGGCTGTGCGGTAAGTCCCAGTTATAAAGAAGGGAAGAAAAAAAATGCACGCGCTTCACTGCGGGTTCGCTCATTAGCCGCGACGTAGTATTTTGCTCATGAGACAGAGTTCTTGCGACGCGATGAATGTGGTGTACGACTGGGTTGCACGTTGTCAGAGCATGCCGGTAACCGTATAATCCGCACGGAAGTCCGCGCAGATTTCCACGCGGTCCGGGCCTGTCCTGGAGCGGACGTGATCAAAAGCGTGGTCGGTGGCTGATTTGGTGGCGAGGAGTTTGAGGGCTGTGGTAGATAGGCGTGAGGAGTCCAGGCAGCTTGTGAAACTCTTCTGTGTGGTATAATTGTACGAGGCGTGCGCAGTCGGTGCACTGTGGTCGGGAGCTGAGTACGGTGGTGCACTGTCTGCATAGATCACTGTAATTTAAAGGTGCCAAAAACCACAGACACACCGTGCCTGTGCCAAAAACCACAAACGCACGCACGCGCGCGCGCGTGCGTGCGTGTGCGTGTGTGCGTGTGTGTGTGTGTGTGTGTGTGTGTGTGTGTGCGCGTGTGTGTGTGCGTGTGCGTGTGCGTGTGCGTGTGCGTGCGTGTGTGTGTGCGTGTGTGTGTGTGTGTGTGTGTGTGTGTGTGTGTGTGTGTGTGTGTGTGTGTGTGTGTGTGTTAAAATGATCATTAGAATTTGAATGAAATTCTAATGATCATTCTAACACACAATGAAGTTAGAATAATCAATTACAAACTAGCCCAACAAGAGGAGGAGGAGGAAGAGGAAAGACAGGGAGGTTAACCTGAAGAGGGGAACAACAACAACAACAACAACCTGAAGAATAACCGGTTTGTTACCCTGCACAGGGGAAGGGTGACGGAATACAAAAATGAAGAAGAAAGGAGAGTAGCAAGAAATTCAAGTCACCAAGCGTTGGTAAAGTCACAGCCTATCGTGCAGGCCAACAGGAGCCCAGCAATAATAATAATAATAATAATAATAATAATAATAATAATAATAATAATAATAATAATAATAATAATAATAATAATAATAATAATAATGATAATAATAGGTTTTTGGGGAGAGGAAATGGCGCAGTATCTGTCTCATATATCGTTGTACACCTGAACAGCGCCTTAAGGGAAGAGATAAGGGAGGGAGTGAAAGAAGAAAGGAAGAAGGCGGTGCCGTAGTGGAGGGCAAGAACTCCTCTTAATGTCTGTATAGATGACGAGGTGCTGGGAAGGGCCGATGTTCCGGAGGCAGTGGCTGCCACTGCCTTCGCTGCGTGGGCTGTCTGGCGCGCTGGGTTGGCTTGGCCAACGTTCGGTGGTGGGGCATCTTCTGTAAGTAAGGCGTTGCATGTCCACCGAGGGGGTGTGGTTGTGTGTGATGCGGCGTCTCCTAGATGAAATTGTGTATCGTCGAGGTCCATCAGTATTTTTCGCCCCGCATTTGCAGTGGAAAGGCGCATTCGCCGATTCCTGCCTGGACCTGATGCACTATGAACCGTAGCGTAGTGAAGGGAGGCCTGAAGTTCGGCCACGAAAAAATATACATCGTATTCGAAAGATTCTCCCCTGTCAGAGCACAGAAAATGGCAGCAGATGGTGTTGACCGAAATGGACTGAGGGGAATAAAATGGCCCCTGCTTCTTTAGCGAGCTCTAAATCACATTATTCAGAAAGTAGTTAAACTCGGAGATAACGTAGGAATCCTATGAGAGGTGGCACTTTGAGCCATGGAACGTTAAAACAAGCCGAACATTGTACGGTCTACAAATGCTGCAGAAGAAATTGCCCAGGAAATTGAGCAGTTTAGACGCTAGAAACATTGAGTTCGGGAACACCACGTTCCAGACATAGCGCGACCTTTTCAAAGTTTAGTACTTGTAGTTAATTTTATTGTGTTCGTTTTAAATTGGAAGCTGTGTTGTCATGTTTTTCACATGTGAAATCTTGTGAGTTCAAACAACACAAACGGAAGTCCGCAGCAAACCCAAAAATGGGATAATGGTCCACTCCCCATGCGGTTAGGTGCCGTTGACCACTTCACCTGGACGTCAGTTGGATGTAGAATCAGGTCTATAACTATGGCTGAGGCTTATGACCGAAAGAAGTTAGGACTTTTACCACTGGCAACACAAAGGTTCAAACTATCAATGGTGTCCACTAATTGACATCCGCTGCAATCGATGTTCGTGTCACCGCAGACAGAGTGATGGGCGTTAAAGTCACCACAAATACATCGTGGGGCTGAGCAGCAATCACAAAGCTCCCGCAAAACCCATCCAACACGTACACGGATACGACAGACAGACAGACTTCGAGAGCCGAGCTTGTCACAGCCGCTAGTTCAATGAAGTCCATACAAGATCAGTGACGTTGAAAGCACATGAAGGGGGGGGGGGGGGGGGGGGGGGGGGGTTCCTGGGGTATGTTAAGTTCGTCACTTCCGTCAGGAAAATAGTTTGTGCTATAGTTTTTATACGCAACATATCCTAATAAAGATCTGCCACTTGGCAAGCCTGCTTTCGAGAGGGCCAATACTGGAATACAGGTTTGTTTTGAAATCTTGTTAGTAATCTGAGCACAGTTCCACTGCATTATAAGGACACTTTTCGCCGATGTTGACCTCCGTGAGGTAAGACACGAGCCATAGTATAGGAGGAGAAAGTTCGCTATGAAACCCTTAATCCTTAAATCAGTATCCACATGCACACAGTCTCGGTAATTACATCTATAAGTTCCTCATCCCACTCCACCTAAATTCGGTACGGTAGCTTTGGGTGCCGGGACACATGGGCTGTCACTTAAATGAGGTTGCTGATTCCTTAGCAAGGACCTCTCTCTGCGGCCCAGTTATTGCTGTCCTGCCAACCTGTGCATATACAGATGCGGTGAGGTTTCGCAGCTGCACAATATTTCAGAAATTTGCTTCCTCGGCACTTACATCATCTCCCGAGTGCCAGCATTTTCATCTTTGGCGTAGCAAAGACTGGCGCTCACGCAGACTGGAGGTCTCTTTCACGCGTTTGCGTTGCCGGGTTTCACTGCTAAACTTCTACCTTCAGAGATCTGGTCAGGCGGTCTCCCCAATGTGCACATTTTGTGCCGAACCTGAGACAATAAATATCTTTCTGTTATTCTACAGCCGCTTCTCTTCTTTGAGGAGGCGCTCATTAAAAATTCCATTTCACCTGTTGGGTCTGCCTGTGTTCACTGCGGTTGTTATTTCGACTGGCACTCCTTTTCTTGGATGAAGCGACAGGAGTGTGCGCTCTGCTGCGCGAGATTCCATTCTAGAAACGCAGCGACTTCCGATTCCGTTTTTTTTTTTTTTGCTTTCCAGCCCCGTCAGTGCGAACTCGAAACATTGCATGCATTATATCCGAATTTGCGCATAAACGCCATTTTTCCGTATTCAATTTCGTAGTTAACAGGTCCCTTATCGTTCCGCTGTCCAATCTTTTCAGCAATAAGCTATTATTCATATTTACTTTTTTTTCCTCCAAACCCTTCTCTTTCCTGCAATTCACCACCTGTGTCTTGGCCACTCCCCAGTAGTACGTATGTGCCATCTTTATTTGAGGCAAACCAACCAACCAGCCTTAATCACTGACTTAATGAAAAGCACAAGTTGCCAAGTGGCATGTCCGGGACATGCGAGCGCACGATCTCAAACAAAACGCGCAAAATGAAGAGCAGACCCCCCTATTTCTTCCTTTCTGGTTTTGCGCAAATTATTACGCATTCCGTTGCGTCATGCAGTGGAACAGGCGCGCAACTCACCAGACGGAAACCACCAAAGTTGACAAAAAGGAGGGCCTATTTGCAAGCCTTGAAGTCGTAGGCAGCTCCACACCGTTTTCAGCGTTGATCCTTGGTGCAAAATTTAGAAACATGTCAAAATAATAATAATAATAATAATAATAATAATAATAATAATAATAATAATAATAATAATAATAATAATAATAATCATTGGTTTTGGGGGGACACATATCGGCGGACACCTGAATCGCACCGTAAGGGAAGGGATAAAGGAGGGAGTGAAAGAAGAAAGGAAGTAATAGGTGCCGTAGTGGAGGGCTCCGGAATAATTTCGACCACCTGGGGATCTTTAATGTGCACTGACATCGCACAGTACACGGGCGCCTTAGCGTTTTTCCTCCATAAAAACGCAGCCGCGCGGTCGGGTTCGAACCCGGGAACTCCGGATCAGTAGTCGAGCGCCCTAACCACTGAGCCATCGCGGCGGGTTTCATGTCAAAACCGTTGACATTGGAAATAACTGGGAGGCGAATATTTTGTGAACCCAAGAACGATTTTTGCAGGGCGCTCTGTGGTCGGAGTGAATGTAAGCACAACTTAGTAAGTAGGTTGCACTGCCCATTCCTTTTCAGGAACGCTATAAACAGCGTATAGCGCCTCCCAAGGCGACTCCGACTGCCTCCCAGTCGGCCTCGGGAGGAAGATTGGGTTCTCTTCCCTTCCGTGAGGTCGCGTTGAGAGCGCTCGAAAGCGAAACGGCAACACACTATGAAACTTGATGAACGTAGTCGAGACTCTGAAAGCACCTTGACGATGTAAGAAATCACCTTTAGTATATTTTTATTACGTGACGGCTGACAAAGGCCACGCAAGAGCAGCTGCGAAAACGTCATGAATTTCTAAGGCTTGCCACAGTAAATTAATTAGCTCCCGATTTACTTCATTAAACTCAATGCGACGCCGGTGCGCTGGCACAATATGAATGGACCCTTCGCTTAGGTTACTTATGACAATTTTACACACAATGTAAGAGGCAGCTGGCGCGACGCGGTTTCCACTAGGCTGCAGCAAGAGCACTACCCTCCGTTCCACTTGGCTGCAGCTGGCGTGGTAGTGGTTTATTATTAAAATAAAATTAAAAAGGAAGGAAAAGATTTTTGCTAGCCCCGGCATCTGCCATCGATACTGAAGCACCTGAGCTGGGGCAGCGGAAATAAAGGATAGCAGGCAGAATGGAGAAATTCATTTAAAGAGGTGAAGGGACAGGAAGAGAGGATAGGGGGAGAAGTAATATATACAAACTATTTACACATAAGAAATGTGTCCAGGTTGTGCGCGTGATTAGTTCACTTCAGAGGAATTAAAACACGCGCTCAGCATTCAGGGGGCATTTTGGCGATCTAAAGTGCGCGAGGCGAAAGCCTTTCGGCGCCCACTTTGGCATCCTCGGTTGCTGATTGAAGGCTGTTTACGAATGATATACTATGCCTGTGTTGTCGATTCCAGGAGTTGCTTTATTTACGCGTCAAGCCTACGCCCAGCAGGGGCGCACGATGTCTAGGATTGGAATGGCAAACGATGGTGGGTTAATAAACCGCTAACTGATTACAAATTAATGACTAATCAATAAAATAGTTATTTATTAATAATTGATTAATGACTGATTATTTGTGAATGACTAATCACTGATTACAATTTTTTTTCTAATTGTGAAGAGTATATGGATTATAGCATATTATGCCATTGGTGACATCACTAGGATGATTGACAGCTATTGTGTAACATATTTCGCGGACGGACGGACGCACGGACAACGATGAGCCATTAAAAGCTTTCGCCTTGAAATTGGTACCCGCCGCGGTGGCTCAGTGATTGGTGCGCTCGGCTACTGATCCGGAATACCCGGGTTCGAACCCGACCGTAGCGGCTGCGTTTTTATGGAGGAAAAACGCTAGGGCGCCCGTGTGCTGTGCGATGTCAGTGCACGTTGATCCCCATGCGGTCGAAATTATTCCGGAGCCCTCCAATACGGCACCAGTTCCTTCCATTCGTCTTTCACTCCATCTTATCTTGTCCAACGATATATGAGACAGATACTGCGCCATTTCCTTTCCCCCAAAAAAACAATTATTATTACTTAAAATTGATTATGAGGAAAGGAAATGCCCAATAACTATCTCTCTACTCGGTGGACACCTCAAGCGCGCCTTTAAAAAAGGGAGTAGGGTGGGATTGAAAGTGATAAGAGAGAAAGAGTTGTGAGGTAGCTTTGATAAAAGTGCAGGCTATACATGAAAAACAGTATACAGTGAGCATGGCGCGGAGACAAAAGGCACAGCAGCTATAAACACAAGCTGAGTAGTGTTTTCGCATCAGTAACAGTTTGGGCTATGAGTTTTGATAAACAACTTGGCCGACCACCTTAAGCGCCGCTTTTCGGTTCTTGTATGCATGTTTTTGATTTGAACATTGCGAGAATTACTCATCAAAATTGTAGCCCACCAAGCGGACTAGTCTGCGCTTAGTAAGAAAGCGTTTGGTGGGAGGCAATAAGGGCAGCAGGTACTTCTGTCACTCTTTCTGCCGATGACGTTGTGGTTTTTAAAAGAGCGCTATCGCGCTCTCTTATGATAAAGAGGCATTTGTCTGCACCGAAGGTTAAATTGACCAAACTGTAACTACGTGACTACACTATCAGCAGTTGGTTCACGTAGCGCCTCAACTGGCGCCTATACTTTCGACTGCTTATATGTGCCAATACAGTGGCCATTGAAAAGTAACCCTCCCCCCTCGGGACAACCACTGCCTTAAAATATGGCGGCCATCCGTTATAACGCAGAATGTTCGAAGCAAGTGTCCGTGGTAAAACTACCAATTGAGAAAAGGCCAGAATTTCGTGTGGTATTTGCAACGACGACCTTTGCGCACAAAAACAGTGCATTCCTAAGACCTTGAGACGGCGATTACGGCACATTAGTTTGTCGCATGGGGTTCCAGATGGCGTCAAACCATTCGGCGAGTTGTTAAGCACACGTTTGTAAAATTTATCAACTTGTATTGCGAGGAGATATACCGGATATAATACAGCCAAGGTGCCTGTAAATCGCAATGGTAGCGCAAAATGCATGCGGTTGACGGCACTAAATGTGTCTTGAAGGGATTTTTCCGGAAAGGGAACATCCGCGGATGTTTGCATTTGGTAATTATCGATGTAATCACTTGAAGCTCCCGTAGCTAAAGCACTTAAAAGTGCAACACTGAGGCACTGTTTTCTGTTTCCGCTCAGTGCATGACTTTTTTGCAGTTCTCTACAACATTTGTTCCTGAACACATATTGGCAATATATGTGTGCTCTGTCCAGGCCTTTCAAATCTCCGTAACCCTGTATATACTTTGAATCTGTCAGTCAGCTGCAGCTGCCGCGAAACCGCTTTTTCGCCTTCACCAGGACATCACTAGAGCCTCGTTTAGATGAACCCGACGGCGGCGGGTCGAGGCAGGGTATCGAGTTGAGAGAGGTCAGTCCAACTCGACGACTACGTGTTTACATGAACTCGATTTTAGCGAGTCGATACCGGTTCAACTGCAATGACACCAAGCATCGAGCAGTGCAGCGGGAGAAGGCACTGGCAAGATTGCGGAACGCCACCGCTGTATCGGAGGCGCCACGGCGCAAGCGAAAAACAGGTTCGCATTTATCATCTCCCCTCCCACTAACTCGACCCTTCGACTCGATCCGGTTTACATGCTATCTGCCGTTGGGGTCGAGCGCGTCAACCCACCCCCTGCAACGGAGTTAGCTGGACTCGCTCCCTCGACTCCCAAACCGGACTTAGCGGCGTTTATATGAACCCAGCAACCGGTTTTCAACTCAGCTCCTCAACTAAACCCTATCATGTAAACGCCGCGCTGCTCTATAGTAGGACAGTAGCAGTTGCTAACACTGGCCACGGTTCGCGGCATCCTGTATTACACCACTGGCCAGTTACAGCAGTGAACAAAACTAGTCTTTTAAAGTATGACTGCATAAAACAAGCCAGAAACATCAAATTTATTAATCTTATAATTTCGTCTAGTGATTAGCTTCTTGTTTAGGTAACAAGAAAATCTTCTACAACAGTCTACTTTTTGTCACGCAGGAATCCTGTTTTTCGATCCTGGATGTGGGCAGACTGCAGACTTGAGTTGTATCCTATACTATAGGGCACACAGCGGGTTTTTCGCTAGTGACCCACCTAGTGCTAGCACACTTCACCTGACAACCGTGGCAGATGGCATCTGGAAGAGGGAAGCTTCACCTGAGACCGCACGGCTAACCCGCCGCGGCGGCCCAGTTGTTAAGGCGCTCGACTACTGATCCGGAGTTCCCGGGCTCGAACCCGACCGCGTCGGCTGCGTTTTAAAGGAGGAAAAACGTTAACGCGCCCGTGTGCTGTGCGATATCAGTGCACGTTGAAGATCCCCAGGTGATCGAAATTATTCCGGAGCCCTCCACTACGGCACCTCTTTCTTCCTTTCTTCTTTCACTCTCTCCTTCATCCCTTTCCTTACGGCGCGGTTTAGGTGTCCAACGATATATGAGACAGACACTGCGCCATTTCCTTTCCTCCAAAACCAATTAAAAAAAACCGGACGGCTATATCTCTAGCCAGGCATCCTAGCGCAATAAAAAAAAAAAGATTCAGAAATTCTTTCTAGTAATCCTTTTCTTTGAAAAGAAAATGTGAAATAGTACATTCGTGACCATTTTATCACTGCCATGAAATATTTCGAGGCAGCAATTATTAATTACGCGTTAACTGCCTAAAATGGTGAGAAATGGTAATGTTTCAATAATTGGTTTTGGGGGGAAAGGAAATGGCGCAGTATCTGTCTCATATATCGTTGGACACCTGAACCGCGCCGTAAGGGAAGGGTAAAGGAGGGAGTGAAAGAAGAAAGGAAGAGAGAGGTGCCGTAGTGGAGGGCTCCGGAATAATTTCGACCACCTGGGGATCTTTAACGTGCACTGATATCGCACAGCACACGGGCGCGTTAGCGTTTTTCCTCCTTTAAAACGCAGCCGACGCGGTCGGGTTCGAGCCCGGGAACTCCGGATCAGTAGTCGAGCGCCCTAACCACTGGCTCGTTTCTTTTTTCTGTTCAATGCAAACGCTCAATAGTATGACATGATTGGACGCTACGTCCAATCATGTCAAACTATTAAAATGATTAGTTCACAAGTGTATGGCCCGCCCTCCAATTTCCGTAAGGTATATAACCCCCTCCCTAAAGCAAACAAGACAAAAATGGACATCAAATTCACTTCAAAAACCCATTTTCTCAGAAAGGCGCCACAAAACCATTGGTCCACTGGGCTGCCTGCCCCGCCCGGCAGCCTTTTCAAAGTATTAACAAAACAATCTCTCCCGCAAACAAAAACAAACGCACAATCATGCCCGCACGTGCAACCGCTTTCTTCGAGGCCCCTCAACATTCGCGCCATCCCGCAATTAGGGCTGTCATCGGTCTTCGGCGGGGGCGCTCCCTCTGTGCGAAACTGCCAGCTCGGTCCCGAGTTTCCCAGGGGGATTAGCTCCGCCCGGGCCTACCGGCTAGCTAATTAACGCCTCATCGATACCCGTTCGGTGGGGTTATCTCAAATCTGGCCGTCGCTGCCCATTCGTCATGTTTATTGCCCCCTTCCTTGACAAGACTGCCATTTTTCAAACTCTTCCTAACAAGACGTTCTGGCCGCCGCTGCACGGGGTGCAAGACGGACGCTTCTTTTCGGCGCGTCCCCGCCGCGCCTGTCGCCGGGGGGGGGGGGGGGGGGGGGGGGGGGGGGGGGGGGGTTGAAAGAGAGGCTGCAGCTGTGAGGCGCCGAGACCGGGCGTCCGGTCCCAATGACCCCGCGGGTCATCGATTTCTTACAAGTGCAAATAACGCAAATAGCGGCTCGAGTTTGTCAGGCTCTGTTTAATTCAGCCTGCGCTATTCATGTCGATGAAAACCTCTTAGATTGCTCCATGGCTAAGCTATAGTTGCGCAAGATTCACCTTCAAACGAAATGGAGCTGCGCTCATGACGCACATAAATTTCGTAGAGCTTGCTCGGCCACTAATTACTGAAAGCAGGGGCATCGCCCTCGAAGTCCTCAGTAGCTTCCACCGCTTCGACATGAAATTATATCGCTGTATGCTACCCGAGGCGTATAGCGGTGGACACCAGACACTGTCTCGAAAAAATTGTGTATCGTTGGAAAGCTGCGGAGTTGCCGTTGGTGAAATAGGAGACCAAATTTGTCCAAGTCGTGACGGCTGCACGGAACGCAACTAACGCAAAGAACGCCCATTTCGCGAATCCGCATGCTGACGTCTCGATTGAAAAGAGGGAGTAAAATAATTGAGAAAGAGGCGCAGTAGTCGAGGGCTCCAGAATAGTGCCGATCACTTGGAGTTCCTCAACGTGCACTGACATCGCACACGGCCGGCTTTTACGCTGCAGAAAATTTGTTTTGGGGGAAAGGAAATGGCGCAGTATCGGTCTCCCATACCGGCGGACACCTGAACCGCTCCGTAATGGAAGGGGTAAAGGAAAAAGTCAAAGAAGAAAGGAAGAAAGAGGTGCCGTAGTGGAGGGCTCCGGGATAATTTCGACCACCTGGGATCTTTACCGTGCACTGACATCGCACAGCAGATGTTGTCTGTTGTTGCCAGGAAGAAAGAAAAGGTAAGAGCACAGGCCTGCCCACTGGCTCAAGCCGAGCCGCAATCGCTACCACGTGCAGATAGTAGGAGAATTCAAAGATGGGATAGAAAGACAGGATAGAAAAGACGCGCGGTATAATGACCCAGGCCGATCCCGGAGGCAGTGCAATACCGGGCCAACCGGAGGCGGAAGTGAAGCAACCTTCAAACACTCCGCCACATTTCCAAAAATAAGTCCAATTAGGACCCGTATCAGATATTCTACGGGGTCTCCCTCGCACAGCAGACGGGCACGTTAGCGTTTTGATGGAGGCGAGCCCTCGCCACATTGATGAGAACTCCGAGATCCCTGCTCCGTTAAGGCAGGAAGCCACCATGACATCGTACAGCACACGTGCGGCTTTTACGCTCCAGCGGAAATGAAAATCGGTTTGGGGAAAGGAAGGAGAAATAATTAACCCTCTCCCTTCTCGGTGGACACGACAACCACGCCGTAAGGGAATAATTATTAATTTTTAAGGAAAGGAAATGGTGCAGTAGCTGTCACTTCTGGGTGACATCTCAACCGAGCTGTGAAGAAATAGAGAAAGGTGTGAGCGAAAGAAGTGAGAAAGATGTGCCATATAGTGGAAGGCTCCGGGATACTTTCGACTCGACCACCTGGGGATCTTTGACGTGCGCTGACATCGCACAGCACACGGGAAAAATGAAAATTGGTTTTTGGGGAGAGAAAATGGCGCAGTATTTGTCTCACATATGGGCGACACCTGAATCGAGCCGTAAAGGAAGGGATAAAGGAGGGACTAAGAGAAGAAAGAACGACAGGAGCCCTTACTAATAATAATAATAATTGGTTTTGGGGGGAAAGGAAATGGCGCAGTATCTGTCTCATATATCGTTGGACACCTGAACCGCGCCGTAAGGGAAGGGTAAAGGAGGGAGTGAAAGAAGAAAGGAAGAGAGAGGTGCCGTAGTGGAGGGCTCCGGAATAATTTCGACCACCTGGGGATCTTTAATGTGCACTGACATCGCACAGCACACGGGCGCCTTAGCGTTTTTCCTCCATAAAAAAGCAGCCGCCGCGGTCGGGTTCGAACCCGGGAACTCCGGGTCAGTAGTCGAGCGCCCTAACCTCTGAGCCACCGCGGCGGGGCGACAGGAGCCCTTCAAAGTACAGTTCAGGACATTGTCTACCCGAGTGGAAACCAGACATGCAAAAGGGAGGCTGCACGTCTTAACATTTCTGCAGGACACTGATCTTGTGTCTAAATGGTGACAGCAGGAACGGACTATGGTCTACTGTGATCGAATGTGTGCGTAGATGGTGTCTCCTGGAGTGGACTACGTTATATAGTGAAGCGAATGAGTGCATGGATCGTGGCACTGCAATGGACTATGTTGTACTGTGACTGAATATGTGTATAGATGGTGACTTCTGGAGTGGGCTATGTTCTGCTGTTGGTGATAGTGTGCATACATGGTGACTGCGGGAGTGGAATATGTACTATTATAAGTGACTATGCACATAGCGGGCAGACTCGACAGGTTTCAGCTCATTATTAACATATAAGTGACGCTACGGTGGAGCAATTGCCGGAAGAATAAGCAAGGCTAGTCCCACTTGTAGCACACAACTCAACTCAAGAAAGAAGAAGGAGGTGCCGTTATAGTATAAGTTGAATAGGACAAATTGTCGGGCTAGTTGGTGCTGATCCATTGTTGTTAACAGCGCTTAAAAAAACACGGACAGAAGACAGAAAAACATGGAAGACAACGTCACAGGCGCTGAACCAGCTGATCTCTGGGCAATATTTTGCGGCGAATGCAGAAACTGAGCAGTCTCGCTCCGCAAGTCGCTGCAGCAATAAGGGGCACTACTTGGCAGGGTTCGGCGAGTGACGAGGTATATAGTGGAGGGCTCCGGAATAATTTCGACCACCCGGGGATCCTTTAATGTGCATTGACATCGCAAAGAACACGGGCACCTTTTGCGTTTCGCCTCCCTCGAAACGCGGCCGCCGCGGTCGGGTTCGAACCCGGGTACTCTGGATCATAGCCAGAGCGGCCCTAACCACTGAGCCACCGCGGCGGGCTCAGCACAGAGGCGTCTTTTGCGTTTGGCGGCCGCGTTTCGATGGAGGTGAAGGAAAGAATGAAGTAGGGAGTGAAAGAAGGAAGAGAGAAAGGGGCGCAGTAGGTAGAGCTCCGGGGCAGTTACGACAACCTAGGGTCCTTCAACGTGCACTGGCGTACCGCCTCGGATATATTATAACCATTAGCTCCGGCAGCGCACAAAAACAAGTACTGAAAGAATCCGCCGGGGTGGCTCAGTGGTTAAGGCGCTCGTCTATTGAGCCGGAGTTCGAACCCCCACCGCGGCGGCCACGTTTAGATGGGGGCGAAACGCAAAGGCGCCCGTGTGCTGTGCGTTGTCAGTGCACGTTGAAGACCCCCAGGCGGTCGAAATTATTTCCGGAGACCTCCTCTACAGCACTCTTTCTTCCTTTCTCTTTCACTCCCTCCTTTATCCCTTCCATTACAACGCGGTTCGGGTGCCCACCGAGATAAGTGCAACAGTTACTGCGTCATTCACTTTCAGCTTTTTAACATCTGACTGTATCAAACAAGCCAAATGAATAAAGATTCTTGAGATTATGATTTAGTCTCGCAGTTAACTTCTTGTTTAGGGTAACAAGAAAAGCTTTAACAACGGCGTACTTTTTCATCACGGAGGAACCCTGTTCTGTGGTCCCGAATGTGGGCGGTGCTTCACCGCAGACTTAGGTTGTGTCCGACCACAGTGCCATCAGTATCAGTATACGAGCGATTAAAGACCGCCATCGAATCACATTTTTACTGACACATTTTGTATCCGCCATTTTTCTAGTAAAGCTACGGCAAAAAAAAAATGGTAAAAAATAAAGGACGACACGTGTCACGGACGAAGAGACGACCGCACTGCGTGGTGCTTTCCAGCCGCAGGCACTTGCGGCATCGGTTTTCCAGGTACTCGACGGTGCATTAAGAGTCGGGGCTTGCGTTGGTCCCACTGCGACTAATTACCTGCCCATGCTTCGACCTTGGCACGTGTCGCCATTATACGCGTCTTGTGTCGATACTCGACCCGAAGACCAGCACCATCTTTTTATTCATTGCTGCGAGTGTTTGCGCCCACGCCCAGGGACGGCGACAGTTATATATTATTGATGGTTTTTTTTTTGTTAATTTAGGGCGAGCGTAGTTGCCGGCTGTGGGACCGAAAGTTCACGTGTTCAAATGACGGCCATTCGGAGCATGACATGTGAGATGCAAGTACGTGTCATCGGTGGTCCTGTTTAACACAAACTCAAGTCTTTCGTCTCTCGTCCTTGTATTTTTCACATTTTTTATTTGAAGATTAGGAAGAATTACACGCGGGGGGGGGGGGGGGGGGGGGGATACAATGTGCAAATGGTAGTACGTTAAATGCGCCCCCTTGAATCCCACTTACAGTGAACTATTCTAGTTCACTATAGTCCCACTGAACAAACACGCATACACCCTTGCGCATGTCGATGGCCGCGCCGCCTGTCGCCAAGACCACGAAGCGTAGACGGGTTCCTCCCGGCGCTCTCCTCGTCAGTTTCTGTGTCCATGCGGTTGAGCTTTTTATAGTTTACGCCATGTGGAGTGTTGATTAGTCGCGGATCTGCGCTCACGTAAGTGTTGCTTGCTTTCTTGCCGCTAGGAGGCCTTCATTGGCGCCCCCACAGGAGATGCACTTAGCCTTATAACCTTACAACTCGACACACAACCAGCAGCATTTTAACGCGACAGCGTTAATGATCTCGTGTCGCAGAAAATCCGGCGTCGGCGTCGTTGACCGTAAGTAAAAAATCCACGAAAAAAATCCCAGAAAAGCATCCTAGCAAGTTGGTGGGTCACCTAGGTCATGCAACCTCGTGGCGTCGTCACAGCCTGCCCACCGGATGTTCAGGGAAGCAGCGACTGGCAACACTGTAGCTTAAGCTAAATTTTCTACGGGGTTGGAGGCGAAATTTCGTTCACTGAGGCCCCCTCAATTTGTTTTCGAGTTTTAGAAGGTTAATCGAGAGAATGGCTACTTCCCAAGCAGTTTGTTTTAAATTACGAAGGTAAGACAAAACAGATTACTCAAGCGCGAGAGGCGACAAACGAGGACAAAGTTGTCGCTGCCAGCTTAATTAGTGTGACCAAGGCAACAACGAACAACAATTAGTGGAGCCGCAGAGTTCAGGCCCGAAGGCGACCGCCCATTTCGCAATAGGTTACTTCGAAAAACAAACAATCTCAAAAAGCAAGAATAAGTTAAGTACAACATGGCCAAAGCGATCACTCGCCAAGACACGGGTTTGTACGAGAGTACAAACGCCCGGTCACAGGACAGTGGAAGGGGAAGAAATGCTTGTCTGGCCTTCGGGCCCGAACGGAGGGGAAAGAGAACAGATACTATAGTGTCTCAGCATTGCTTTAAGTCCGCTACCAAACCCCAAACGCAACTTCATGCGACAAATGCTGTTGTCATCCGCCGTGACGCGTCGTCAGACGGAGACACCCACTTCATCAGCGACGTGTCAAGCATGTTGCTAGTTCGCGACAAGAGCACGACGTCGTTGCAATATGTCAGCTGACACACTTCTCAAGTCGCAACAACCACTGCGCCTGGCGAGCTTCCTGACACTTTTGAGAGAGAGTTTTAGGCCATCGGTCAGGGCTTGTGGATACCAGTCGTGATCATTCTCGTTTGTTTATGTAGTTTCAATAATCTAACGGCTCTTTTTTGTCTATCATATATTCATAAGTACTCTTACAATACCTCTATCAAGTACTGTATCTCTATCTTTGTGCCTTTCACTGTACCTAAGTATTTGGTTCACTATGAGCTTGCTTTTATATTTGTTGGGCAGTTTTTTTTTTATATGCGCTTTTATAACCTGATTTATCCAATTTGTTTTGTCGTTACCAGTCCATTGAATATTGCTTCTTTCTTTAAGTCGCAGTGCTCTGTTGAGTATAGCTTCGCCACAAGTCCTTTGGGGATATTTCGAATTAATCGACACGCAAGCCCAATATAGCCAAACAGACGACCTAATCACGATACCAAAGAAATAACGTGCCGAGCAATTACATCAATTTACGCAAACAAGTATTGAGAATCTCCCCCCTAATTATAAGAAACAACGCGTGCGGAAAAACCAGTTGGGTTGTAACGGCGCATGCTGCAACTCGCGAGCTGCACAGTGCGTTCTAAGCAGTCATTGGAGACGCGAATCTAGCTACGAAGGTACGTGTTGGTTTACGCTAAGTCAGCGTGCGTGACACCAGGACAGACGCCGCGTCGAAATCAAAATTGGAGAAGTACACGCATGGCCCTTCCGCTCCATGCAGATTGAGTGCCACTTAGCGTGCGCGGGGCCGAATGTCAACTCCCAAGCACGGTGGTAACCCCGCTCGACGCGGGCGCCTTGAATGCAGTCAAAAGGGCCCCGAATGCAGAGGAAAGCACGCCGTGAATCTTCGGCTGACCACGAGAGACAGTGGGCGTGGGACAGCTCAAATTGGCCGGATCAGGTTCTTTAACTCTTCGCTGTCTTTCTATGGCACGAATGAAAGGCGAAAGCCGGCCCAATGTTTACAGTCACACGCGCTGCGACGCTGAATAGCTCGCCCGTTCAAGGACTCGGGGGAGACAGGGACCGAAAATTCGATAAATGCGTGTTAAATGCACGTCACCTCAGCTCCACTCCGCACACAATAAGTACGCGCACGTGAGTAGTGCACTATAGCAAAAGCGTGTCATTCGCCGCCAACAGCTCCTGTTTCATCGTTCCTTGTGGGGGATAACGCTTATAAGTGAAATCTCGTTAATTCGAACTCAAAGGTATACCAGGAAATTGTTCGAATTATGTGAGCTTAGAAATAAACAACCGACCGAGGTTGACAATGACGGGTAGAAGACATTTCTTCACTTAAACCAGAAGTTCGATTTAACGATATTCGTCTGCACTGCGCTGCAGAGAGCGGAAACTTGGCAAAAACGTCAAGGCTGCAGCTCCCTCAACAGCGGAAGATGTTTGCCATAGCGGCAGAGACCGTTCTTGGGCGCCTTTTCGAGGTACAAAGTATGCATGATGCTGGAGGCGCTATAGCACGGGACAGATCAGGGCTTGCTTCCGTCGCACACGCGTCTATCTGCCGTTAAGCGCATGTGCATTTGGTGCATGCAAGATTCGAAATGCATATCTGCCTTATTCGGTACCTATAGACGTTGCCACAACGACACAGGCTTGCCTAGCTTTGATTAACGTGTGTTTAAAGTTACTATTCTCTTTTCAACACACAAAAAGTGAACAAAGGAGGGAAAACCCCCAGGGTGCTTGCCCAAGTTTCGACAAGAGGGTTTGTCTTCGTCTGGGCAAAGCGCTCATCATTGGCGGGTTCAAATAGGGCCTTCACTCCGAGAAGGCGGCCTGGGGCTAGATTACGTAACTGTCAATTAGGAAAATTGTCAAAAACTTGTCACAAAGGTGTCAATAAGCCTCGCTCCTATTGGTCGGTTGTGGCCAGCGGCCATATTGCTTTTTTGCGTCATGAGTGGCTGCTGATGACGTCACGGATATGACAGAAGTGATGACGTTGCACACCTAATTATGCACGCGGTTATTGACAGTTTTTTGTCACAGTTTTGAGGCTGTCAATTTGACCGTTGAGTTTGTGACAAAAAATGGCGGCGGTGTACGCAGCGATACGACTGAGGCGGATGTGCTGGCGCGATCAACGGCGAAGGAGGGCGCACGAAGACGCGTTTGACTTGCCGGACGAGCTGTTTCGACGCCTTTTTCGACTGGAGAAGCAGACTGAGGAGTGGCTATGCGACGATGAACTGGGAGGTTTGCGTGCGAGTGCGCTGTCGGTGCGGCGGCAGGTGCTGTGTGCACTGCGGTTATTTGCCACGGGCGGCTTTCAGGCTGCCGTTGGTAGCGAGGCGCACGTCGGCATCGCACAACCGACGGTGAGCAAATGCGTGCGGCAGGTATTGGAGGCAATTTGTAAAGTTAGTGCGCAGAAGGGGTGGGTTCCGTCGTCACCTCTTTGACACACAGCTACATATAAATAAGACACGCTTATAAGCTGGCAAAGCACTTTATTTTTCCCAGTAAATGGCACTTCGTGGTCGTCTTCTGTTTCCCAAGGGGAAAGAAACAAACAACCACTCGTCACATACTGCAAAGCCTCACCTTTTGGCATTTTTGTCATCGATCGAAGGAGCCGAACAACACAGACTTCAACAAGTTGTCTTCGTCGATTTCGTACCAAGCGCTTCTTGCAAGTTCGCTCGGTAGTCACGTAGCCTTCACTGCATTCGTTGAAATTTTTCTGTGCACTTCGGTCAACCGCACAGTAGCTCGATTCCAGACGCCGCGCAAAAAAACAATAACACGGCGTGAAACAGCTGCTTCTGTGCAAAGCGGCCTTTTTACTGCCGTCAGCACACCCCCGCGGCACGGAAAGTTACCCAGCAGTCAATTTAATAGCACAACTTCGAATGCATTTTGTTTTGCTTAATATTTTCGAACTTTAGACACAATCTTTTGACAAAATAAGATAATAGTTATTTTCATCGTTGCTTATTTCTTATTTCTTTTTACAAAAAATTAAGCCGACGGTCCCTCGAATGCTCTCGGGGTGCCGCCCTGCTGTAATTGGCTGATTCCTCGTTGCGTCACGTGGTGACGTCTCATCGTGACGTCATTTTGACGTCACTGTCAATAACATTGACAGAATTTGTCACCGTTGCGTAATCTAGCCCTTGGTGAGGGAGAAGAAGGGTGTGAAGATGAAAGAGTGTTAGGATGGGTAGCAGAGCGTTGAGCGATTTGCCTTAACAGACGAGCCGTCTTGACTGCCTCAGGGCCACGAACTTACGCATCGCGTACAGGCGTTCAATAACCCTTCAAAACATAACGCGTACATATTTCTGGTAAAACAGAGCATTATTAGATAAAAATAACTAACCCTGGCGCTCCTGCGCTGAAAGTGAGCGCCCATCGCACGCTACCGGTGCGTGTACCGTGGGCGGCTGTTGCCTTGTCGTCGCCAGACGGACGGACAGAGCGGGTTAATCGATCGCCACAGTCGTGCAGAGGCCGCAACGTCGGCGACGATCCGAGACGCTGGTTAAGGCGCGGCAGCAACCCGCACAAAGGGGCCGGCACGACATGTCCCGCGCCAGAGAGAGCCACGTCAGAAAGTCATTACCACTCACCGAAATACCCCGCGCCACGCTTCTTGGGCAGGTTCGCGGGCATTGCTCCGCAGCCGTCGGGGACAGAGTGCCGTACCGCGATCCCGGAGTATAATGACTCGTAATGACCGCCACGCGGCAACCATGTACTGCGCACGGAGCCGGATTATCAGCGGAGCGAACCCGCGGGATCGTTGATGTCACGCTCACTGCGGTTGGGCTGCACGAGTGTGGGGCTACACACGCAGCTTCCTCACGAGACGCGCTTCAGCTCATGCTACAGCGACAAAGCCGGAGTAGCATGAGCACGCTTTCCGGAAAGCCAAAAGCAACAAGGCTCCGGTAATGACAGTAAACTCTCTTCAGGCACCGGGCTCTCAGGGCCCACATGCGGCGATGACTTTTTACTCTGCTCGATGCGTTCTTTGTTGAACGTTTTGTTTAACTGAACCTTTTCTGGCTGGTTTGTAGAACAGAACTCCGAATCACTTTACACGTGGCCATTTTTCGGAAAGGCCGGGATGTACAAGCAGTTTTGCGTTCAATAATTACTACGACGAAGTGTTACCTCTGCGTTATAACAAATGAGAATTTCAACTTAATAGGGACTCGCTGCTTTCAGGGGCGAGGGAATCAGAAGCAAGTTTAGGGGATGACGGGAGCGGTATGGTGTAACCGGGAAAGTGTGCTTGACGGGTCCAAACCTGCCTTGACGCGACCGAGTCGTGTCGAGCTTGCGGCCGCGCCTTTTTCTGTCGCACCAAGTCGGTGCGCTCCCGAAACGCAGTAAGAAGAATCGTTTAGGCAAGAGTCGTGCCACTAAGTGGAGCAGTGAGCGGCAATCCGCCAATCCGCTTGGCGGCTGATGCCGCGAAGAGATAAAATCTCTACGTTAGCCTTTAGTCACGGAGGCTCCGGCCCCCGCCCTCCAGGCCTGCGTGCCTGGGGCGGTGAGTAGTAGGGGCCTCTGTTTCGGTGGAAATAAAAGCTGTCATCCACCCATCCATCCAGTCGAGATTTCCAACAAGTGAAAATGTCGCGAATTGACTTTCGCTGCCGGCGCACTACGCGGCGACGTTGGTTCCGCCGTTTCCTGAAGCTGCTGATGGCTCGAACATGCAAGGTGAAAGTCCAAACTGTTCAATGCTGCTTGAATTATCCATAATTTCCAAAACGTAGCGCTTAAAAGCTAGCGGAAGCAACGCGCTACGCAGCAACGCCGTCGGTGCCGGCCGGAGATCCCCGTTGATGACGTCACGACAGTCCCGGCCAATCGCGGGTAAGAGCGGTGTTCGCTCGGCGCCCTGAGGCGATGGGGCGCGTTTTCTTCTAAAAAACAGCTTTTTGCATTTATTCCTGCTCTTTTTGAATGAGATATTCTTTTTCAGCGGACTAAAAGCTATAAACGACGTAAAACACACTTTTTTCAAAAAGTGTTTCAGCTTCCCTTTTATTTCCAGTTACGAGGTTGGAGCCAGACTCGACCGAGAGCTGAGGCGGACACGTCTCCACCCCTACGATTATTGTTTCCTCTTCTTGCATCATGCAGCTCGTCTCATCCTCGCTTCTATTGCCCATAGACCCCGGAGGATAAGAAGGAATGGGAAAAAAATACTATGACACTAAATTGCATTGTGTGTTGGCAATGCGGCGGCACTGGAAGCTGTTGTTGCCTTTACACCGAGTTTCGTGTCATTCATTCCTGGTTGTATTTACGGACCCCTACGCGTTTATCTGCGCACAACCAGACAGCTATTCAGGTCCACTAGCTGGTGATGTTTCCCCGAACGCGTTTAGAGGTAGCGACACGAACACAATGATGCTACACCGAAACGTATAGTCGTCACTTCCGATTTGGCGATGTCAATTCTGGACTTGAGAATTTTGTGACCGATGACGCATTTTTTCCCCCAATGAAGCTTCTAACGTTATCGCATTAAAAACTTCGCCGCTGTGGACGCTTTTTGTACACTCACCAAAACAGGTAAAATTCCACGGATTCCCTCGCGTTGTGGTAATGTGGTCATGTTTATAGCAGTACGTTTAGTAAATTGCGTGGACAGACCGGTTGATTGATTGATAGAAAACATCCTTGACACAGAATGTTTGAGCATGTGGGCAGGGCCGCCTAGTCTGGCAGTCCACTGTTTATCGCTGCCGCGTTGACCTACGCCACCAGCCAACGCTGATGGTCGGGGCTGGTGGTCAAGGCTGGTGGTCATGGCCATCGCTGAGAAGACTGGCCTCCCACTGCTCCTTCGAGGAGTTTGGAATGGGCGACAAACGTCAGCTGCCATCTCCGGTGAACGCTGAGCCGAGCAGATACCAAGCAGTGACGGGGGTTTGGGAAAGGGTCTACAAATATTTTCCCCACAAGGGCGATCTAAAGCAGTTCGTTATAGGTTTTTCTTGATATCAGAGTTCATGTATTTTTTTTTACGCGGACTTTCCTTGGCTTGGAGTTTCGGCAGCTTTGAACATAAACTTTAGCTTTAGCATTCATATTTTCCATTTCAATTCCCTCATAAGCTTCGGAGTTCCCCCGACTTCAGGCATTTTACCCCGAAGTTTCGGACTTAAATTTATTAACCCGGAATTTCAAATATTTCCAAAGAGGCAGTTTCACGATACTGAAAGCCGCTACATTAATTCCGGATGCATGCCTCTACTAACTTTCTCAATGGTGTTACCTACCCACTGCTTCGCCTCTGCTATTTCATTTTAAGCTTACACGTACCACAAGAGCCAGCACCAAATTTACGTTGCTTTTTTTTTCTGTCTCCCTGTAGTCATTGTTGTCGTTGTTGCGGCGCATACTGAAGATATTTTTTCTCCCTTTGCATACTTTACCGCACGATTAAAAGCTCGACGAACAACTTCTTCACGGCGGTGCCCCGTGCAGTCCGTCTCTCACGTAAGGGGCCTCTTCTCGAGCGAGCGCATGTTGCAAGAGCTCACTGTCCCGCGTGCACGCCGACAGTGTGATTTCAGTGCTGTAAATGGAGTGCTACTGCACCCTCCCATCATTTCCAGATCTGCACCCGACACGCAGATCTAAAAATGATGGGAGGGTGCAGTAGCACTCCATTTAAATCACTGAAATCACACTGTCGGCGTGCACGCGGGACAGTGAGCTCTTTCCAGATCTGCACCCGACACGCCGGGTTCGAACCCGACCGCGGCGGCTGCGTTTTTATGGAGGAAAAACGCTAAGGCGCCCGTGTGCTGTGCGATGTCAGTGCACGTTAAAGATCCCCAGGTGGTCGAAATTATTCGGGAGCCCTCCACTACGGCATCTCTTCTTTCACTCCCTCCTCTATCTCTTCCCTTACGGCGCGGTTCAGGTGTCCAACGATATATGAGACAGATACTGCGCAATTTCCTTTCCCCAAAAAACCAATTATTATTATTATTACCCGACACGCGGGCTCACACGTGCCTAAACGTACCACTCCGCCGCATCCTCTTCTCTATTATCATAAACGCTGCTAGGTCTGTTCGATTTGGCTGCACTTGCTGCACGAACGCTAAGAGTGCACAGTACTTTCGCATTCGTTTTGCCAGTTCAGCGGCGCGCGCCGACTGCACCTCCGCATTCGTTTTGCAAAAGTGCCCGCCTAGTGCAACACGAATTCTTGGCTGGCTTGCACTCTCCCAAGTCTATAATGAAATTGTGGCAGTTTTCTTGAAAGGAGATGGGTAGCTGTGCGTGCATGGTATCGGGGTTGTAAATCAGAGCGGACAGTCTAGCCTCGAAGGCGGCATTTCAGCGCATAATCATAAGTCATCTGTGCAATAATGAAAAAACAGCGCAAGGAACGAGACGAAAACACGAAGGAAGAAGACACAGACACGGGCGCTGACTAACAACTGAAATTTTTATTTCGATGCAGGACACAAATATACACTACAAAGATGGGGGTGTGTCCAAGGCGATCCCGCACAATCACCGAAACAGTGTGGTCACGTCCAAGGTTACAAACGATAAAAAGGTGAAAAGGCCGAAAGAAAGACAAAGAGGCGATAAACCACGGTGTAAGAGGCCGGGACGGAAGGTGAAAGCGATGAAAACGATGAAAACAGATATGCACGCGTCAAAAGGAAAAAAAAAACAGCGTTAAACTAACGGTAAAAACGGGACTAAAATCGCGGCACAAGGTGATTAACAAAAAAGGCAGAGAGGGGTATTTAAGAACAGGATTAAACGTTTACCCTGCCTCTAAGAAAATCCAATTCTTTTTGCGACAAGCACAGGGAGGGTGTACTCACACATTGTTCCTTTGCGTTGTGGATTTCGAATGCTTCTACGATTTCCCTGGATATCCTATCCCGTCCTTTAGCAAGAATTGTGCAGCGATTGAAATCTGGGTAACAGGTTTCGTCCGGATCATCATCCTTACGTTTGCACTTTTTGCAGTGCTTGGCAAGGTGCCCAGAAATTGCCAAACTGTCTACATTATTCCTATGCTCTTGAAGCCTAATGTTGAGGCACCTGCCTGTTTGGCCAATATATCTCTTCCCACAGGATACGGGTAGAGAGTAGACGACGCCGGTTTCCGTCCCGGCCTCTTATTCCGTGGTTTTATCGCCTTTTTGTCTTTCTTTCGGCCTTTTCACCTTTTTATCGTTTGTACCCTTGGACGTGACCACACTGTTTCGGTGATTGTGCAGGATCGCCTTGGACACACCCCCATCTTTGTACTTTATATATGTGTCCTGCATCGAAATAAAAATTTCAGTTGTTAGTCAGCGCCCGTGTCTGTGTCTTCTTCCTTCGTGTTTTCGTCTCGTTCCTTGCGCTGTTTTTTCATCATGGATTACCAACTAGCCCGGCATCTTGCACATCTGTGCAATACATGCAACGACGTTGCAGGAAAACGATTCCCCGGGGCTGGTTCATGGCAACACTATATTGCGATTTGCTGCTTGAAAATTCTCCGCGCGGTTTGGGATGTTGGAGGCCGCTGATGCGGGCGGCACGCAGCTGGCTGCAATTTGGTAGCCAAACCAATGCTTGCAGACGGCCAGGCATGCACTCGACCGTCCTTCTGGAAGCCTGAAAGGCCGGCTCAAGCTTATCAACTGGGCTCGCTCGACAGCTCAGGTCTCTGGAGACCTGGACAAGGGGCCCCACCCACTACACATTGGGATGCAACACTTCTCTCGCAGCGACTAAAAGTCACGCCTTCATACCCTAGCAGCTGCACCCCTACTCCTCCAGCTTCACAACCCTTGATTGGTTATTGATCCCAGCAACCCCGACACTCGGCAAAAAGGATTCACTAGAGCTTACCCGTGACGCTAATCCAGTGTGTGCCGGAGACCTAGAAGCAACAAACAGCTTACACGCGTACCCAGTTACTAAACACTCCCATCCCAGTTATCACTAAAATTTGCATTACCACAAGGGTAAATGTCCGGCGATTTTTTTTTCTTCTTCAGCGATGCTTATATTACAGACAGATGGCGGCCTTATTAGGTAATTCTTCTAATCCTGCTGCTCAGAGCTTTGTAGAAGCTGAGTTATCTGTAGTTAAAATTTGAATATTAGCGTCTTCGCGCCTTTCCCTCTCCTCTCGTTACTTTTTGAACGCTGGAAGGTCGGCGCTCCTCCGCCGACCCCCCTCTGGGAGCGGAGCTTCCCGACCCGCCGGAGATAAGCGGCTTATTAGCCGCGGCCACGGTAGCTGCCTGACGTCTGAAAGAATCTAACCAATGGCCACCTCTCACCTTGTCTACGCAGATGCGGGGGACGGAAGAGGGTGCAAGCATGAAAAAGTCGCCGGGAAGGACTCGGCAACTTTGACGCGATTGTTGGTCGTCTGCTGCGTGTAGAAGAGTATTGGCTCTGGTTTTCATGGCAACACAGTGCAGTGATTAAATGAGTTAATGTGCTCTCCTCGGAAGGCGTTTCAGAGCCCCTTTAAAAATTACTCCTCCTCTCCCCCCCCCTCAACTCGTACACGCGGGGCACCAGACAAAAATAAAGAAAACAGGTCTGGGACTGGGCCCCGCCCATAAAAACGTCATCCGCTAACGTTCCCTTTGCAACTTCCGGTTGTCGCACCCAGCGCCCCAGCAGCAGCGTCGGCGGCGATTGCGGCGCGCGTCGGGTTTCTTTGCTTGTCGTTTGTTGTAGTTAGCAGTAATTCTTGACGTTCATGCCTGACTGTCGAAAGAGCGCTGGGTTATAGTAGTAAGCGTCAGGTGCGAAGTTTCGACCGCAAACGCCGAGACGTCGGCGGGCGTGCGACGCTGGCAGTCCGATGCGTTCCATCCAGGCAGCTCGCTCACGCACGTCTCTAAGAATCACATGCCCGAGTTCAACACCTCGCCAGTCACTGGGTTTGCAGCCGACGACACAGCAAGGCGTATTCATCTCGGGCGGATGAAAAAGACACTGCGAGTGGTTCTAGAATTCACGACAGAAGGAGGCGGCAGAGGAAAATTGATACCATATGCGCGGAGGCAGTGCCCTGGCTCGCGGTTGCCCGAGAGGGTCGCGCGGCGGCACGAGCAGACGATTTTCACAACTACCGGAAGTGTGCCCGTGATGTCGTGGCTGCCGCGGCTCCAGCGAATGACAGCGCGTGGTGGCCTGGGTACGTCATGGGTACAGTGACGTCTTTTTTCACGATTTTAATTCCAAAGTCGGTTACAACGAGCACACCAATCGGCCCCCACATTTTAAAAAACACGTTTTTTAAAAATTTATAATAAATTGCCGGCTCAGTTCCGAACACATACTTGGTGTGAATGCTCATTAGCATCATTTCTAAGCATTGAAAGCATTTACAAACGACTTTGAATTCTTTGCATAGTCCCTAGTCCCTTTATCGTTAAAGTTTTCAGTCCTATACTTCTAACCTTGTATCACCTCTCTGCTTTTGAGCCACCAATCTTCCAATCGCATATTGCTAACTTCTACCGCAAATTTATTTACATGACCATTGTTATCTTTAAACCCTACAGCCTCAGGATGAGGCCCTAGGCGAAAATGAATCAAAAAGCACCGTTAGGAGGAACACCATTGACAGGGGTGCGGCTTGCCGTTAGATATATCGAAAAGACTGGTGAAACTGGAGTTTGATGTACTGCGGAACTTCCCTATGCTTTTACACAACAAGACATGTTCAATACCGCCAATAATTCGAAATATCCGGGTTCGATATGCCCGGGCTCGACTCCAATGAAACAATTGTCTTTTTTGTCAATGCCTTTTTATTTATAGGATGTGGCTCTCAACATGAACTATTGTGCCCAGCACAGCCTTATGAAAGCTGACAGATGTCTATGTGTTTCAGGGAAGTCTCAACAATTTGCAAAAATAAAGGCTTTTCGGGTAAAAATGGTAGGGTGCCTCGATGTGGCTTTTGTAACATAGTATTACCAGCACTGGCAGACACCAGAAAGCCGGAGAGTTGTCTTTAGTAAGCTAGCTAATTTCTGATAACTAACTTTTTAACTATCACAGTTAGGCAACTGGTTGCAATTAGAGATTTGTAGCCGGTTGTTAGTAATAGCCATATCAGTTTTTAGAATTTTGAAAACGCAATTACCCTCGCTGCTGTGGCTCGACAAAAGTTGGCTGCATCGTGCAAAAATGCACGTGCTTTTGAAAGCATGCAGGCAAAAGCAACCCCTTCAGTGCACGTAACTAGTCGAAAAACCCGGAAAGCACTTGGCCTGATGGTAACACAGTCACGGTTCAATTGTCAAAGCAGGCAACCTGTCTTACCTCATGCAATTGAAACCAAACAGACTACTCGAACAGGATGTCTGAACATAAGCTTAAGTTCTTTTTATTCGAGGAATTGCACTTAAACATTTGTCATAAACTGATAATTATCAAACATATGTAGGTAAATATTTACATGCACATCAGTAAGGCCTCTGAATTTAAATTTATAAAATTCTCTAGCTTCTTGACAGCACATTAGGTTTTGCATAGATAACTCCAAGTTCACTGTCAGGCTTCATCCACACACATTCTCCCGCAATCCATGTGGAAAGAACATGGAGGTCATTGTCCAGTATCACAAAGTCTGCATCTGCACCAAAAGCAAGAGTTCCTTTGCGGTTCTCGATACCAAGCACTTCAGCAGCATGCAATGATGCCGATTCCAGAGCCTCAACCGTACTGCAACCTGCACACACACATAAAGGACAACTCGTTATAGATCAATTATAAACAATGGCATGCAAGTGCTATTAGTTTATGAATTGCTTGATGATGATGTGATCTGTGAGATTCACAGTGGTCTTGCGATGAAACATGAGCAACCACATGGTACAGTAAAGCCTCGTTAATTCAGACTTCAAAGCAGTGGAAAAAAACGTCCGAATTATCTGACTGTCGAATGTTTTAATTCGTGCACACCCTAGGGAGTGGCAGAAGCAGAACTGCTCCACAATGGTAAGGGTCACCAAGGCTTCTTTCCAAGTCCGCAATGGTAGCGCTGGAGCTTCTTCGCTGTGGCGTCACACGTGATTTAGTATATGGTTTATGGTTTATGGGGGCTTAACGTCCCAAAACGACTCAGGCTATGAGGGACGCCATAGTGAAGGGCTCCGGAAATTTCGACCACCTGGGGATCTTTAATGTACACTGACATCGCATAGTACACGGGCCTCTAGAATTTTGCCTCCATCAAAATTCGACCACCGCGGCCAGGATCAAACCCGCGTCTTTCAGGTCAGCAGCCGAGCGTCATAACCACTGCGCCACCGCGGCAGCTGCGTTGCGTGTGAGTAGGCTTCACTGAACAAACAGCAAACAGCACGTGACGAGCACGGAGTTTTAGCTAGCTGCAAGAACGGAAATTCCATGCGGACAGAAGCGACAGAAGTGCGCACTGGCGCCGGAGCGGCAAGACGCCTTTGAAAAACAAACGAAAAAAGATCAGCAACAAGGCAATCGTCCCAACAAACGGTGTGCAGCTTGGCTGGCTTGCTGATTTGCTCAGCAAATATCCGCCGTCGCCGCCGGCTAGCGACAAAGCTCCGAAAACAAAACTACGCGGTCAGACTCCCTCTCAGCGCCAGGAACCTGCCGACTGTCAACGCGCCTGCCTTCGCGCGCAAATCAGAGGGGTGCGGGAGACAAATATGCAATTCAGGCCTGTGGACGAATATCTGGATGATTGCCTGTCAAGCACACCATATCTCGACATGGCGCCCCTTGGTGGCCCGTCCGATAACCAATGGGAGCCTTGTGGTGTCCGAAGAAACGAGCTTCCGACACCACAGACTTGTATGCGCGTTTGGCGGGACACCGGCAGCAGTCCGAATCATCCGAATTTCTGGATTAAGGGGGCCGAATCAACGAGGTTTTACTGTAACTGTTTTTATATGCAAGAGTACAAGCAAAACACTCAAGCCCCAACAGGGCACAGATATAGTTTTTGTCACACCTAATAGAGGCATAGGTGCCTTCCACCTGTCCTGCAAAAATACAAGGCCAATGCACCACTTAAGAAGTTTCTATAATTTATTAATTACTGATACCGTTACCCCTCATTTGAGGACCATTACAGGGAGGGGACAACTAATACACATCAGTATAAGTGAGATATCAGTCAAATAGTGTTGCCTAACATGGCAAAGAAACATTCCCAACAGATTTAAGTTCACTGCTCAAAACAAAATATGAACTGCATCAAATGGTGACACCTGTACAATCAAATGGTGATACCTGTACAGAGTCACACACACATATTCAAAATACAGCAGACTCCCTGTGAGATGAACCTGAAGGTGCCAGAAAATTTGTTTGTCTTATCAGAAGTTCATCTTAAAAGAAGTACCCCCCCAAAAAATATGTGTTACATGAAAACAATTAATAAGATGACCTTGCAGTGAGAGGATAATTGAAAATGGAACATATATGGCACTATGACGTGAGCTGAAGTGTGAGGGCATAAAACAAGCTCTCATTATTTTACTTTAAAACAGCACTGTCTATGTCTCTTTTTCACTCTCTTACATGGCGAAGCAGTTGCCTGTTCATGCTTTTCTTTTTTTTTAAGGCAGAAGCGTTACTAGCCTCATCAAACAAAATTCCATCAGCGACAGCTGTTGCTGAGGAAACTGTTTAAGGCATAACTAGCGGACCTCTATGTTATGCCAGTTTTCTCGACTTTCGTATCAAAACTGTGAAGCAACTGTTCATTGCACAGCGCTCTGGGTGATGTCGTACGATTTCTTGTTGCCCATAACATAGATCTGCTAGTAAAATTTGACGCTAGCTTGTCACAGAGATTCCAGCCGACTACATATACACTCATGTACATACCTCCAATTGTATGCCTTCTCCAACATTCATATCAAAACTGTGATGCAACTGTTCGTCATATAGCGTTCCAGGTGGTGCCATATGATTTCTCGCTGCACATATCATACATCTCTTAGTCAAGGTGCAGGTTAGCTCGCAACAGAGATTCCAACTGACAACATAAAATCTCACAGTGAGACAATCATGCTTTCACCTTCATAGCATGTAAGCAGTCTTTAAATGCTACCCGTATCTTCTTTTTTTTGTTCCTGACTAGATTTCTGAGGCTTCAAGTGCTCTGATGGTCCCCGACTGGGTATCCATCTCTCTCTCTCTCTCTTATCTCACTCCTTCAAAAGCATGGCCGTTAACAACTCTGTTATCAACAGGTACACCATGTGCCTTCGGGCGCTGCAGGTATTTCCAATAAATAAATGCCCATGCAGCGTGGATATCTGGCCATCTCCACACGCACCTTTTTCGCATACCGCCGCGGTGGCTTGGTGGTTAGGGCGCTCGGCTACTGATCCGGAGTTCCCGGGTTCGAACCCGACGCGGGTTCGAAGGCGCCTGTGTGCTGTGTGATGTCATTGCACGTTAAAGATCCCCAGGTAGTCGAAATTGTTAGGGAGCCCTCCACTACAGTATCTCTTTTTTCTTTTCTTCTTTCACTCCCTCCTTTATCCTTTCCCTTACAGCCCCTTTCATGTAACCGCCAATATGTGAAACAGATACTGTGCCATTTCGTTTCCCCAAAAACAAACCAACCAACCAACCGACGCCATGTTGAAAATTTGGTTCCCAACTGTTTTAGCCCAAAGTAAACGAACTCTGCATCTGCGTGCCTTTTTGTCCGCCGGTAGCAACAAGTAGAACTTTACGCGCACACGATACCGAAATCTGGCATCTCTGCTCCGTTCACAGGCAGGAGCGAACGTGCCCTGCCTTTTCCAAGTTAGCAAGAAAGTGCTTACCCGCAAGAGAACTTCTCCGCACAGTTGCCTGAAGTTTCACAAAAGCTGTCTTGTAAAGGAGTGCTTAATTGCGTGGAAACATTTTTTACATTTTTCGTTTGCTCAATATTGCTGCGCAGATGCCCTATGAGTACTGTTGCACGGGTTGGGCGAGGTTGGCAATCACTGCAAAAGTTGTTCTTAACCGATGCACACATTTGAAACAATTTGTCTTCGGGAGATTTTTCTACACTGAATCTTATGAGGAACCAACCAAATGTCTCACATTGTTCAACTTAACCGAGAACCCGTCTTTAACAGGAGTTTACTATAACTCAGTCGGTGAAACTGCAGCAATTATACACACGCAGTCTGCAACTAATCTGCATATGTAACTCTGTCTTAAGACAGTAAATAAGGTAGCCAGAGCTTAAGTAGTCAGAACAGCCAGTAATTCTTAATAGAGAACTAATGGACAATTTCAATGCGCTTCTGTGCAAGTAAATACGACCTTACCTGTAGATTTCTGCAAGTATCGGACACAGAAATCCATTGTTGCAATGCTGCAAATAGAAAAAAGAAATAGAGTAAGTAACAAGCAGCATACATAACATTTGTGAAATGATATAAATCACATCTATCTTTAATTCTACTCCATTTTGCTGCTCAATTATAGCAACAAGACCTTGCAACAGCAAGTTTTATCAAGACGCTGAACAGCACAGCACCACACTTACAGCACATTTACAGCAGCAGCCGTACAGGCAATATATGGTGCAATCATGGTGTTAGTCACCGTAAGCCACACAAGTTGTACCCCCTGCCCCTCTTGCCCTGCACCATGATTGCTTACTGCCCCTGACTACTCCAACAATGTCTGCACTGCACCCCCACTCTCCGACTACACACCCTCCTATGCATATGCATGGTTGCACACATGATGCCTGCCTACCCTACATCTCTACCCAGAGGTACTAAGCACTCTGACCGGCATCAGCATTACACACCACCCCAGTTGTTGCTGAAATTGTATTACCACTGAGACGAATGTTCAGTGAATTTTTTATCCTATGTTGCAGCACGGCACACCTGCACATTTGCTGACGTGCAGGTGAGAGTACACTTAGGTGAAATGCTGTGCCAACAAAGAGTAGGAAAGCACAACAGTAATAGCAATGACAGGAAAATGAATGAGATTTAGCACGAAAAATCGTGAAACTCAATTCAGTTACCTGCCACAGAGGGTGGTTGTGCCAGCGATCACAGCCCGTTTGCCCAGGACCTCAACTTTGTTGTCCCCTATGAAGTGAATGCCTGCCTCGAGACCCATGGCTGACATTGCATCAGTGACCAGTGTCAAGCCTGCAGGCAAAGAGGGGCGTTGGCATATGACCAATCTGTAACACAGTCTTGCAGCAAATTAGATTTTACTGTGGCTTGAATGCTAAAGCTGGAGAAAAAAACTTGCTATGGCAGCACAAGACCTGTCATCGAGTACAACCATAGCCACAGAGACTACATGGTGAAGAGAGAGACATTCATCTGAAACCTAGAGCAAGTGATGAAAGCCAAGCTTTGTTTAGTGACCTTATCCAAGTCAATAAAGCACAGGAGAGTACAGAAGTACAAAATGATCTGATATTCCAAGAAGACATTCATGAAGGAGGGTCAAACAGAACACATAGTAGCTAAGCCATCTCTCTTTTCTGATCATGTCCTTTTGAACTTTCTCATTTAGACAGGGAACTAGGTCAAGCAACCTATTTTTTACACAATCATCACCACAAACCAGTTTATGACAACGCTGCCTTGTGTGTTACTCCAAGCACAATATATCAACTGAACACTAATTATAAAAGAAATAGCCTGAGTCATTTTGGGACGTTAAACCCCATAAACCATGAAACTAATGATGCAAAGGTTCACTCTGCCACATCAATAACATTCTCAAAACATACTGCTGTACGGAAGATTTATGGGATACCAGTACTACATATGAATAGGAAAGTTGCAAAAATTTGGAAAGAAAAAAACAGTTTCCTTGGAAACAAAGCGCAGCAATGCTACTGTAGTGATGATGAAATGCTGCCTTAAAACACAACTGCTCTCAACCCTACAGAAGAACACAGTTGAAGGCACAACATATGTCATGTACTGGATGGTTTCATATCGACAGGGCGCCCAAAGAAGCACACCGCAGTTGTCAAAGACTGCACGTCAACAATAGCTCTATTGGCATTATACCACTTTATGCTAACTGCCAAATATTAAACAAAATTTACTATTCCATCCATTGTGTCCACATCCATACACAGCTTCCTTTTCTGTAATCAGCACCATTATGCACTGAGAATTTTTAAAATTTTTGTGCTGCAGAATAATAACTATGCTGAAGAAAGCCCAGTTACTTCGAGCTGTCTTAAACGGCCGCTAACAACACGAAGTTTGCTTGTAATTTGCATCAGAGAGAAACACCAGTTTAAAATGTTCGGTACACTGTATGTGCCATGTTAACCCTTGTGTTAACCTTGGAAGATGAACATTTCTGCTGCCGAAGTCACAAAGATAAGTATAGAGCGAGCAGTTATGGCACGTACCTCTGGAGTTAGCCTTGTATGCGATGCGCAGTGCAGCAGGATGTGTGTGGATGCCATCGGCTATGATTCCGTAGAATACATTCTTCTCCTCTGGGAGCTTCTTGGATGTTAGCAACCCTACCAGTCCAGGGTCCCTGTGGTGAAACTAGAGGACAATGGTTTAAACCTTTCATAAAATCATAATGCTCGGGTAATGTCCTACATAAAGAGTGCCTTTTGAGGGCACAAAACAAAAAGACATGCTTTGCCATTGCTACATACTGTTTTAATGAATGCAGTTCAGTTTGTAGAGGAATTTCAATAACATAATCAGTGCACCATTGTGGCTAAGTAAGCACATCACTTTCACAGCCTCTGGATCTGAGCTTAAATCTTTCATGCCACAGAGGCAGCACGATATGGTACATAGTAATAACCTTGAGACTTCACTGCACTAATCTGCTTCAGGAAGGGTATTTTAGCAAAACCTGTGAGCAGAATTCTTTGAGCAGTTTCTCCTTTACTATCGTACTTCTTGATCATTTTCTGTAGTACTGTAGCGACCAGCTTGAGAATAAAGAGTGCTCAGTGATTCAATGATAGTAACAGCCAGCAAGAGACCACAAACCAATATGAGAATGCTGTGCAGGTTGCGAGTTAACAGTAGTCTACGTCACACAGTAAAAATAAGTCAAAATAACAAAAACAATAAATACGACGAAAATCCAGGTGGTGTAAAGAGCCAAACTGGAAGAAATATTACACCCCCCAGATTTTAGTCACTTTCATATTTTTTGTTACTTTGATTTTTTTATTTGTGACGTTGACTACTTCTGTTAACTGTTGCTATCTTTGCGCTGTCAACCAACAAGTTCAGACATAGATTTTTCTGCTCAGTGGTTACAGTGCTTGGCTGCTGAGCCCAGGGACGCAGGATCAAATATCGGCCCTGGTGGCCATGTTCCAATGGAGGCGGAATGCAAAACATACCAGTGAGCTGTGCTGTGCGGTGTCCAGAATCTCAGGTGGTTGAAATTAATCTGAAGCCCTCCACTACAGAGTCTCTCATAACCCCCCTGAAGCTTTGGGATGTTAAACTCCATATATCATTCCACTATTTCACGATGTTGTCTTCCTTTTTGATAACTGCCCCTTTCCTTATCCTGGTCGGCTTGAATGCCCGCACATTAAAGAAAACCATCACACAACTTGTCAAATGTAAGAAGACTCGTTTTATGTCTTGTATGTTTTTTCGGTATTATAACAATGTTTATAAGGCCAGAGAACCCAATCCAGATATAAAGAAGCCTAGCTCTGAAAGAAATTACTGGAAAATAAAAAAGGCAGTTCTTTCAATGTAGTCTTGAACGCCATTATCATTGAGACGGTTGCCATTTTTCGCAGACTCGTAACATGGTCTTGTACTAGGCTGGAGAACACTTATTGTAAACTTTGAGAAAGTGGTACAAAGCTTACAGGCAACATTGCATTGAAGAGATGGGTGATGAACGATGCTCCATCATGCATAGCCTTCTCACCTTGCACCAGATTGGCTTCAGAGTGCCCTGGAGATGAAAAGGAGGGCCGATTGAGTGGTTTTCAGAAATATACATCTCGGCAAGCAAATAAACTCTGGCTCTTTTGGCACCGCTCACATGAAGGTAATATAGTTACAAAGAAGCTACAATAAATTTGCAGACTGATGATCCCACCTATAGAAACCGTAACCCCTTTTTCAACAAGCGCCTGGATCACTTTGCCATCGGGGTCGAGTTCAGGTGCCAGTGTGACAATGGCAGCACTGTCCAAGCTTCCGTACACATCCATCAGAGTTTTAAAGCCACCTTCCAGGCTCTGGATAAGTTGGGCCTTGTGAGCACCTTTCTTTTGCTTGCTGATGAAAGGACCTTCAAGATGGACACCTGCGCAAAGAAAAATGAACCAAGAAAATGTGAGAAAGGGACTAGGTGCAAACTGCGGCTATGAACCTGCAAAAGTTGCAAGAATAATTGGCCCTGCTTTGCTAATGACAGTGCCGAGCCCAGGCCTATAAGCAGCATGCAGAGAAGCATGAAGCGCTTCAATGTTTTCTTCATAGAACGAACAGCAAGGAGACATGCAATGTGCAACGCATAATGTGCCAGATCACAATACTTAGTTGGACTTGGTGCAAAAAAAAATAAAAAATGCTGTAAGCTGTCCACGTAGCTAGATTCAATGAAGCGCAGCCATTCTAAAGTTCCTCCAGCTCACCATGTTTAGAGCGAGTTGGCGAGTGCATGGTCAAATTGTAACTCAGCCTTATTCTCTAGCTCTATATTCATACTAGGAATGATGATTAGGAGAAAAAGGCTCCTATAATTTCCAACCTTCAGCAAGGTGTAGACATGACAGTGAAAGCTTTATCATTCCCATGCTGGCTGTTCTTGCCAATTTCGACCAGCTTGCTTCTGTTGTCATGTGTGGGGTGCATCAGCCTATAGCCTCTGCACAAGTATTGCCAAGCTGCTCCTCAGCAGGCTTGTGTGTTCCTGTGCAGAAATCCTGCATACACTAATTTCTGTACGGCTATAACAGGCTTCGAATACAGACACCTATCAAACGTCCTAGAAGCAACAAAATCAGGCTAGCCATAGGCACACACCACATGCAGTCACCTAGGATGACACAATGACATATCACTTTGCACCAACAGCGAGCCGCCATCTGTCAGTTACAGACTGACAGAAAGATAAACTGGCTCATGATGGAGTACCATATGTAAGACGCAACCTATAAACCAATGTGCCACGCACAAAAAAAAACTATACAGTAACAGCTATTTTGTGTTATATTCGAGGTGCCACAAACACTGGTAACAGCAACTACAATCCTAACTCAGAAGTGCAATCGACAGTCCCTCATTACTGAAGTAATTACAACCAACACAAGTTTATACCCTTTATTCAACTTACTGCTAACAGTACTGTTGAAATGAATGAAGCATTATGTTGCCACCACCTGCAGATTTTCAGCGACTATTAAAGAGACACCACATTTTACAGCCACAGGCAAAAGTCTGGGGATGCAAGTCATTGAAAGAGAATTTACTTCTGTGTTGGTATCATTCCAGTGGATGGAGCGTACATGTCATGTCCAGACTTTTCATTGAACTAATTTGCCTCAACACACATAAATCAATTTTTTTCTGTGAACCTGCATCTCATAAACTTATGCCCCGGACTACACACTGATTAACATACAACATAGTAGGAGACCTCTTCATTATCACATTTAATACCACATTCATTACTTTTATTACTCCTCTTTTGCCCATATCTTGCAACAGACTAATAGGATGTCTTGAACAACAAGTACAGTCTTTTTTAGAAGTATACAGCCCAAGGGGCCTGCTTCCGAGCCCTACAGTGTGGCTCCTCTTGCATATTCAGGAGCCCTAATCTCATGACCGCAGGAGGAATTTAAGTGCTCAACCCACCCAAACTCAGGGTTGTCAAATATGCTAAGGAGCCTCGCTACATGCCTTGGAAGCAAATCCCTTGGGCTGTATATTTTTGACAAAGACTGTACATGAGAATAGAATGGAACCACAAGGCCTGGAAAAAAAGTCAAGCTTACCAAGAACCCCTGCTCCTTCAGCACTGCCATTATGTTTCTTAACAGCCGTGAGAGCCTGGAAGTTGTTTTGAGGTTAGAGCTGCCACAATCTTGAACACTGCGCGATGTCATAAGAAATGTCTGTTACCAGCAACAAATGCTAAATTTGGCAATTCGAGCAAAGGCATGCAATAACAAGCAGGAAAGGCAGGCTGGCTGCTCTAGCTCAGTTAAAAATGCTATCTTGGGACTTGTACCTCAAGATAATTTGTGAGTGATTTTTGGTGCCTTTCAAGCATGCGTTGCCAATGGTTAGCCCCTGACACTACACTTAGAAGCACCTGTAAGAATGTGGAATTCTTACAGCATGTGTACAAAGAAGCATGAATATGCTCGTAGACTGTCGGCTAAAGACATACTGCAGTGGGCTCTCGTTAATTCGAACTGCCAGTTAATTCAAACTGATGATTTGGTGCTGTCAGCATCAAGTGTGCCGAAACGGCTTCACTAAACTCAAACTCTGGATAATTTCCAACAAATTTCCAGCTCCCCTTTGAGTCGACTGTAAGTGAAGAAATATGTCTGAAATGGGCAGCATTGCACCTTAAGGTGGGGTGAGACTTATTGCTTTGCAAAAAAATTCAGTTCTGAGATTTTGCGACCATCTGATAGAATATTTATTTATCTTTCAGAAAATATGTTACACTTAGGATGATAGAACATTTATTTATCTTTCAGAAAATATGTTACACTTGGGTAATCGTAATTTGAACAATAATTTTTTGGTCTTTTTTCATCATCACCTCAACTGGAAAAGTGGGTGCATTTGGATGTGGTCTCTTTGCCTTTTGGTTCTTGCATAAATTCAGTGCTCTGAAGTTTTTCATCAGAAACACAAGTGTTAATTTCCATTTGGAATTCTGGAGCCCTCCACTACCCAGGTGGGTACCTCTTTCTTCCTTTCAGTCTTTCACCCCCTTCTTTATCCCTTCCCTTACAACACATTTCAGGTGTCCACTGATATGTGAGACAGATACTGTGCCATTTCCTTTCCCTAAAAACCAATATTCAATTTTTCTTGTTTGTAGTATATTTTTCAACCACTAGGGCACCTCCTATAACTCATCTGTCAGGAATCCCTGGCCAGAATACAGCACACAAATGATGTCATCACCCCTCCTGGAGCAACAGGCCACAGGTGTCCCCACCACCACCTACCTCAAAGCAAAGCTCAATTGAGATGTCCACTGACTCAGGAACCCAGTTATGCACCTTTCCTCCTTCTGCTAGTTTTCAGAAAAGGAAAGGCACATAACTGCCTCAATTTGTAGGTGGATGCAACCTGCTACTCACAGCACAATTGAGTCCACTAACACAGTGAGACAGTTAAACTTGCTCTCACATTTACACAACATAAGAATTGCTTAGGTGCCCCCATAATATTGTGTTCAACGCACATAATTTTGGTACCAGTTGCATTGATTGCTATTCTGTACAAAATTTCAACACTATAGTTGAAAAAAATTCAATTTCAATAAATTTAAATCTAGTTTTTGACTCTAATGCAGACTGAATCTATCTTTAAGATTCCTTGCAAAAATTACAGCCATAGCCTTTACTTCAAGCGCTGTACAGTCAACTTTTGAAAACCATTTTCAGTCTCACCCCATTTTAAATACTAAACAACACAAATTGATGGGCAAGTTGTTAGGACAGGTTAAGGCAAAACAGCGCACCAGCACAAGGATGAGCTCCTTGTACTGGTGTGCTGTTTCACCTTGACCTTAAAGAGGTCATGACACCTTTTTTCAGACTCAAGCTGTTCACTGCATTTTGTTCACTATGAACCTCGGAGCAACTAGGCAAAATATGAGCTTATTTGGTGCACCAAATAATCTGTAACTGAATTTTTAAAAGATCTCCTGAACTGGTGGCAGTCAGGCAACACTGGCATGATCACGATCCATGACGACATAAAGCGACATTCACGTACCTGCTCACGTAGGGTGCATACTGAGCGTAGGGAAGTAAGTTGTTCACTGTCTGGGCTAGGGGTGCGGAGGGGTGAAGGGGGAACTCACAACAGGGGGACAAAGGCAACAAAGGCCTGTGTCCTTCCCTTTTCTGTCTAGTTTCTGCTCGATCTCGGCGACTTCACCACAATATGCCACGGTCGGCCAGACTCGAGTAGGCGCGCTCTGCTCCGCACTGACTGTGCACGCGGCAATTTTGCTGCAGACGACGGTGCCACTGGTTTATGAAGTCACTCGGGCTGCTTCAACATGGCCGTCATTGCCATGAGGAGGGGCCTAGAGCTGGTATCTTCAAACTGCAATTTCTAGCTCAAATGCGCGCATAGAGCCCTACTTCTTTTTAAGTACGCAGAGCAATGCCATGGCTAGTACCTGCAACATGAAACCACAATTTGTTGGTGGACCATGTCAAGATCCCTTTAAATAATGCCGTGATATACAAGATTGTCTGCTGCAGAAATATTTGAATTATAAATAAGTTCTCTTTTGAATTTCGTTTTTGGACTGCTCAGTTGTTAAATTTCGTGGTGCTGGCCTCACCTAACTATTGACCTATTTTCATTTAGAAGCTTGGGATAAAGACTGACAATGTTTGCTGGTTATACTGCCATGAAGGAGAGGTGAAGGAGGAACCACTTCATTACGGTCATACTTTAAGCACCTAGATCATCCACAATTCAGTGCACCAAAACAAGTTGGTTGTCTTGCTTGGGACAATGCCCACGAGGCATGCCAGGACAAAAGAGGAGAGTAGAGGGAGTCGAGGGATCTGAGGCTGACAGGACAGCGGTAGAATCACTGCTTCAGGTTGGAATACAATGAGGGGCAATTGGGACAATAGGGGGTCAGAGCGGATACCACAAAGGTATAGCTTTGCAGGCATAAGGAGAGCATTGGTTTGAATTTTTTAGAGTGGGACTTTGGTTGCAACTGAGTAATGTCACGTCAAAATTGCGCTGTGTAGTTGTGTCGTATTGGGTTTTATGGCACATAGGCAACTAACACCAGCACACACCAAGCTCAAGGTTTAAGAAAAGTTTCCTGCAGAGTTTAATGTGAAAAATCATCGGTGGGCAGCGCCTAAAATGTTAGTACTAAGTAGTGACGACAAACGAAAGATATTTAAGAAAATGGCTACTGACGAAGCTTTCAAGAGGGTTGGGTAACCTCAGCACTCATCCTTGGCTGGTGTCAAAATTGCAAATAGTGTTGTGTCAAGATGTGTTTACAGAGCCACGTCTAGTACTACGTAGTGATGACAAACGAAAGATATTTAAGAAATGGCTACTAAGAAAAACTTTCAAGAGGGTTGGAAAACCTCAGCAGTCATCCTTGGCTGGCGTCAAAATTGCAAACAGTGTTGAGCCCCAGATGTGTTTACAGAGCCACGTCTGAATGCTCATAGTTGGGTTGACCAAGGAGACTGCCAGAGTCTGGTTGCGGAGACCATGGACAAACTGATGAGCCAGCTCATCTCTGGCGATCTCTGCATGGCCAGGATCCACCTTTGAACAACTGAAGCAGGGAACGGTGTGAGGAGAGTGCCGTAGAGATATTCCCTCAAGTCAAGAGGGATAGTACAGTTCTGCATCAAACATAGGGATGCTTTGGAGTCTGTGTCGGTAGTGTAGTTCATTGTGCATAGAAGTTGCATAAAGGTCCGTATAGTGTGTACACCGCCATGATGTGTTAACTTTGCATTTTCTTTCAGTTCCATTTTTACCACTGTGTACAGACCGCACTTTTGTCTTTAGCTTCGCTTCATAGGTCAAGTCTAGATCTTGCGCTCCTAAAAGGCAACTAGACTGTTCGCATAAAATCACCACTATGCCCATGCTGTTGGCACAAACAAGTATAGCTTGCCTCCAAAGCCAGCATCAGTCTGCTGTCCTGCCTATCACTGCAGTCATGTGACAGTATCAACATAAGATAAAAACCTCCTAGGATCCCAGCAAGCACATGAAAAAAATTTCACTAAGGTTTCAAAAAATTAACCACAGTAATATTTTTTTGTGTAAAGTATAAAACAAGGCAGCAAATGTATGCAAAACAGTGCACTCAGGCTTGCCATAAAGTATATATTTTCTTGACCTGTGAAGTTTGAAAGGGAACATTACATTAGGTCACACTGAGTTCACCAGGTATGCCCAGCAAATTTTATAAATCAGACAGCAGTGAATTAGCGTTTCACTCACCTTGCGATAAACATCAGAGGTAGAAGTCACTATCGTTGGGCATATAGACGTCACTCCGAATGGCAGAACACCCTTGGCAACCTTGTCAACTGCTTCTCCAATTGTGTCCACATTATGAGAAAAGTCTACTCCCAGGCCTCCTAAAACCATAATTAGAAAATCATCTGACATCAAACATATTTCATGCACACTATTTTAAATGGTGCTTGGATGCAGTAAGCCCAGTCACATTGAAATGGTACACCCCATTTTTGTACGGGGATTTAATTAGCTATGTGGAGAAATGTGCAGCTTAAGATTAGAACCGAGTAGCCTGTATCTGAGTAGTTCAGGAGTGCTGCCAAAGCTGGAAGCATATGCACTTTGGATGTTTATTTTCACTTTCCAAATGCCAAGAACAACAGTACTGTCAAAGATGAAACCACATATATTCATGATTCTAGGTAATAAGTTTATGTAACTTAAGATAATCATAAGGGGAAACACAGGACAGGCACGTTGTCCTTTATTTCTAGTTAATGCTCGTCCTGTGTTGCACTAGCTTATTACCTAGAAATATGCACCGAATACTCAACCAACAAGGTTTACATACCTGTGAATTTGAATTTAGAGCCCCACACAGACCGCAGACTATTGATCAAATAGGGAAGACATGTTGATGAGAAAAACACAGGAAAAACTTTTGTTGCTGACAACACAAAAATGCATACTTTTATGACTAATTGCACTCACATAGCAATGTTGAGCTATGAATTGCGCTAAGCACTTACTGACAAATACAGCTATACATATAAGACTATGCAGATGAACAGTGGACTGGCTTAATTCTAGCATTTGTCGTAGACAACCTGCAAATACTGAAATACGCTGCACCACCAGCAAGTCCCATACAAAGTTTTTTCTAATAGCTACAACTGCCATCATTAGCTAATTAGTAGTGGCTCTGGCCCTAAGCTTTTAGCCATTTATATACTATGGAGACTGAACGATACTTCAAAGCCACACAACTGATATTGAGAGTAACATATACTGTATCGAGATAAAATTCATTCAAAGTGAAGTGGACTCTCCTTCAGAAAAACAAACATGCAATCACCGTTAATTTGAAGATCAATGTAGCCCGGTGCAATGATGGCTCCATTGCAGTCTAACTGGATGTCAGCAGTGGTTCGTTCATCAAAAAATATGGGTTCAGGGTTCACAATGACTTTGTCTCTAACCCAAAGGTCTTCCACAATCAACTCATGGTCACGTAATATGGTGCAGTTTTTGAACTGAACCAAACATGAGCTTGGCCATTTCTGCTGCGCGGAAAAGGTACCCATGTCCTCACTCGCCCTTTGTCTAGAGGAAAAAGAAAAAAAAAATGGAACAGATGCGCACCGCACTCGCTAGAACACAACAAATACAAATTTATTTTAAAATATCTTCGTACACCACATAGAGGTGATCACGTAACAGCATTGACCAGCTCCCAACTAGACCGCGGCTGTGGAGAAAGACCACTTAAAGGACTTGCCCAATTGAGTTTAATGGCATGAAGACAAGGTCATGGATACGCTCTGAACTTCCTTCAAACACATTCAACGCTGTCCCAGCAACAAAAAAAAAAGAGAAATTTCCTAGTGCTTCAATGAACATGTTAACGCCGTGGCCGTTAAGTAAATAACAAAAACAAGACATAGCCTTGTTCGATTACGATGAATACGTAAGCAATACTTCAGCAAGATCATTATCTCAACCGCTCAATGAGCCACCAGTTTTCTACGAAAGCTCCAAACTGGTTTCAAAACAAATCTAGCCAAATCATAAGCTTACGATTCGCCCTTAGAAGATGACGTGCAAAACACAAGCTTGTTACTTGAACGGCAGAAACAAACGAGAAGAAAAAAAAAAACGTTACCATTCACTGGTCGCCTCGGCGAGTCGGCATTCAATGGTATCGCTGAGCCAGAATCAACGTATCGCGATGATTGGCTGTCAGTGCTGATAAGTTCGAGAGGGACCCGCTCTTAAGCTGATAGTGAGGTGGAAAGACATGAAGCACGGGATCGGCCGAGTGCGAAAGGCATATGCGGAAATAAAACTGCAAAATGTAGTACAGAGTTGACGCGCCGTAGAAGCGATACAAAGCCACTTCGCAAGCCACAAACGAAAGCTGGCAAAACAAGCGGCAGGCACGTGCGATCTGTGATGACCGCTATTTTGACGGGGAATACGACATGCAAATAGGGAGCATTGATGCAAGCGGGAAAAATGGGGAGCATTTGAATCATGATTTGAATCATTTGAACTGTGAAAAACTTATGCACGAAGCGTTCGGAAGCTCTTGTACACCAGCGTAGTCTTCAAATTTCACAAGGCACAAGTTTGCAGAATTTTTCTGCATACAAGTTCAACTCAAACTGAGGAGCAGTGGATTACGCTTGAATTGGCAGCGAAGCACTAAAGTAAGAAGACGTGCGTGGAGCCCTTCTCCAGGAGTCAGAGGCGGCGCTGGTTAGACACATCGCACAGAAGTGCAGCTGCCAACGATGGCTTGCTCAGCGTACCAGAGGCGATCCCTGCAATCGCATGCCAAAATAAATTAACTTCAAGGAAAGCTCACTTCTCGGTGGGCACCTCAGACGTGCTGTGAGGGAAGGGAGGGAGTGAAATAAGGGGGGGGGGGGAAGAGGTGTTGTAGTGTAGGGCTCTGGAATAATTCTGACTACCTGGGGATCTTTACGTGCACTGGCATCGTACAGAATACAGGCACATTTTGAGAAACACGGGCGCCAAGCTTATTGGCCATAAAATTAAGGAGGCTGGACTTGTTAAGCCTCGTTGTCAGCAAGATCTGCTGAACTAGTTCACTAGGTCTTTGTTGTCAGATTCCCAAAAGCCAAAGGGTTGGCAGGCGACTGAAAAGCCTGGCCAAAGGCGATTGGACACGACGAATGTTTGACGTCTCCGCGCTTACCGCTGTGATGCTGGCACACGTAGTGCAGGATTCCGGCCACCAGGAGCTATGTAATATGCTTTCAAGTCTCAGTGTAGGCATTTTTTTTCTTGTTCAGTTTGGTTTTATCAAAACGCCGCCATCGCGGCTGGGATCGAACCCGCACACTCGTGCTAAGCCGAATGCCACTGCCACATGTTCATAGTGGCGAGTATTCTGAATCAGCGGAAATTTTGATAAAAATTCAATATTTGATTCTTTTACACATTATCAGTGGTGGAACTGGCAAATGGCTTCTTGTAGCAGCTTTTGTAGCAGACGAAATCGCAGTTTCTAGTGGTTAGGGCGCGCGACTATACTGATCCGGAGTTCCCGGGTTCGAACCCGACCGCGGCGGCTGCGTTTTTATGGAGGAAAAACGCTAAGGCGCCCGTGTGCTGTGCGATGTCAGTGCACGTTAAAGATCCCCAGGTGGTCGAAATTATTCCGGAGCCCTCCACTACGGCACCTCCTCCTTCCTTTCTTCTTTCACTCCCTCCCTTATCCCTTCCCTTACGGCGCGGTTCAGGTGTCCAACGATATATGAGACAGATACTGTGCCATTTTCTTTCCCCAAAAACCAATTAAATAAATTCAATAAAAGCAGAAATTTCAAGTATTGTAGCAGGAAAAATGGCATTTTGTAGAAGATATTTGAACTTTTGTAGGAGGAAAAAAACTGTTTCTTAGCAAAATTTCATGTCTCGAAGCACTTAAATAAAGAAGGCTTGTTTCATTTCTGGAACAATCAATTGCTCAGGTGTTTATGACAACAATAGCCATACAAAAACAAGCATCAAGCCCAAATTCAGTCCAAAGTCTGTTCTTTCCTTAAAAAGCTGCAAAAATTTGCAAACAGGAGATTTTGCTAAAAATAAAGCCGTTTTTATTCAGATGGACGACATAACGAGATATGCAACAAAAGCTATAAAAAATTATTCCATTCTTAGAACTGCAAATTTAAGGTACTATTTCTTTTCTTTCCTTGATGACTCCAGCTCAGACAGCGCCGCTGCGAGCCTTTCCAGTCCATTCTTCAGAAGGGGTTGCAATATCTGCAAAATTTTTAGATTTGACGCCTTTTGCGAAAAGCAGCTCAGCATTGGTGATCATATTCCTGGCCAGCCTGATCTTTTCCGGTACCTTCTCATCATTCTGACCTCTTTTCTGGGTGTCCTTGTCCAGTACATCAGCCTTCTTTTGCTTGTTTTGCACGTGTCTCTTCTGCTGTATCTGCCTCCAACCACTGTAGCTTTCACTTCCGCGATACTATCAGCGCTCTGATAAAATCGTTGTGTCATAGGAATGGCAGCTGGATTTCGGCCGAAACGCTGGGAATGTGTCATTACAGACCTAAGCCCATTCACAATTTGTATTCAAAAGGACGATCGCCCTCTCAGCACTCGTCGATTTTCATTGAAGCCCCTCTCCAAATGAGCATCGCTGTGCGAGAAGCACAGTAGTGCTTTTACGAGTGCCGCCAACAAGGGATATTTTCGATCCCCATCCTCTTGCTTGAGTTCGAAAAATTTTTGCCAGAAGTCATAAAGTCGTTCGGATTGTCTGGCTAATATCTTCTGAGACACAGACTAAACTCATCCATCAGGGCGGAGACCTCGTGAGCTGCGATGACCAGCATGGATGAAGATGGACACTTTCTTCGCGCCATTTTCTTCCAATCAGAATAGGTTTGTACAGTGTTGCCGGCAGATATCAGATTTCGCGACAGTGAATTTCGGTTTTGCTCTCGGCAGAGTTATTCAGTGGCGTTTTGGCGAAGACGTGGCGCAAAAGTAGGCAAAAAATCGATTTTGTAGCAGCATGTAGCAGGATTTCTGATTTGGCGCAGCACTTCCACCACTGCATTATTTTCACAGACGCGCTTTACATCAACAGATTCCATCTGGATCTACTACCCGCCGCGGTGGCTCAGTGGCTTTGGCGTTGGCTGCTGATCCTAGCCAAATGAATATCTTGACCAATGTAACTGGTTCATGGAATAATTCCCAGTTGGTTCCAACTGGGACCAATCGAATTCCCGGTTAGTTCCAAGTAGAACCAACTGTGAATTATTTCATAAACCAGTTGAACTGGTCAAGATTTTCATCTGGGTGGTCATGGGTTTGATCCCGGCAGCAATTCGATGGAGACAACACATAAAAATGCTGTGTGATGTCAGCGCACGTTAACAAACCCCGGTTGGTGTAAATTAATTCAGAGCCCTCCACTGCAGTGTTGCTCATAGCCCATGCCTCTCTTCAGCTTCGGGACATTAAACCCCACAATCAACAATTTATGCTACTGATGCATACTGGTGCAGCACAAATTGCTACGGATGCAGCATATCTTCCTCAGACCTATCGCCTTAGTCTGTTCCCAGATCTTGAGTTCTAAATAACTGATTTTTAAATTACTTTCTGCATATTGCACCAAAACTCTGATACTATCACCACCTTCCCTTCATTTGAATCGTATTAAAGACTGAATCCCACATTACAATGGTCGACCACCAAATATTTCCTATAAAGGCATTTCTTCTTTACTCAAGCCCTTATGTGCTTCGGAGCTTTATCTAGAGTTTCCCAAATTCTGTCTGTCGATTAAACGCAGTACCACAGGTTTCCACTTGCATAATTCTGCTTGCATTCAGCGTCCTTGAAATGTTTGAAAGCACTACATACACTGCCAGCAAGGTCGTAACATGTTCTCCTGATTTCTGTGCTCATGACAAGCCAATTGGTACCCAAATGGTCATAAAGAATGTGAGTAAATTAAGTGCATGCCAACTCCACGATGATTTTGCTTTGCATATCGTATCACACAGAATCATAGTGAACCATCAGTGAAATCCTGCTTAAAGTACTGCCTACATTGATATCATACATAAAATGTAATGAAATTCACTTTCACTAGTACTTTGTGTCAGTTTTATTGTCCAGTCAAAAGCAGATTTACGGGCCACTCGTGGAAGGTGATATCCTATTTGTGCAAAGCATTCCTTGAAGTTTGTATGTTCGTATAAAATGTGGAGCCCACACACACAAAGTTCAGTATCTAACAGCAGCAGTTGCGGGTACTCTCATAAAAAACTTTATTATGCATATTACATACATAATTAAGCACCAGCTCGTTACTGCACGGAGCATTTACAGAATCTCTCACTGCTTGATGCGGCAAGACCAAAATGATCTAAATCACACAGATACTGCACAAAGAATTTTAGTGCTTAGTTTCAATGCAAGGTGGCACATGCGCTTAACCTTAACAAAGTTTGCAAACAGAAAGCACTATTAATAACACTTAATTTTAGAGCACTTAGTCCCTTGTGCAGCGAGCTTGTTGTCCACAAGCATACACATAGCCCGAGCACGAGCATACACATACATACACAACACCAGTACAAGCTAGTAATACAATCTGCCACACAGCATCAAATATTAGGCATGTTGTATAAAGACCACAGCAAATTAGCACTCTGAAACTTGTGCGCAGCAGGTAACACGGACATTCCGGGATAGACTGAACTAGCTCCAGTCTTTTATGGTTGCTCACAGCAACACACCTGCCGATGTTTTTATTGATGATGTTGATGATCGAAGTTTTTTTATAAAAAAATGTGCAAGCACCTTAAAGTTTGACACATAAGCAGGGCGACAGCTAAAAATGTCTATTTGGCTCAGAAGTGACTAATGCAAAAGCGAATGAAAACTCATGGATTCCGTATTGCTAGCAACAATGGAAAAGCCACCGAGCTAGTAGTCGTGGCAGTGGTGTGGTCAGGCAACCAGCCCAAAGCTGTTTTCGTAAAGAATATGTTAAAAAACTGTTGTCCAATGAGCTGGAGCTTTCTTGGAGTTTTCTTGTCTACAAAAAATCACAGCCTTTTCTATTTCTGCTTATTTACCCTCCTGTGCAGGAAGGAAACTCCTTTCAACCTCAAAAAAAAAAAAAAAGGCCACTTATTAGCCAGTTCTTGATGCATAACATTACTGAATGCTACCAACAAGACAGCTGTTACTGCATTGAGTGCAGTGGCATTTTGTCAACTTTTTTTTCAAGCTCTTCCATCTCCTTCAACGCTGTGGCAACAGCATGGCGCAACTTGTGGAACTCTGCTCTCTGCACCTGCACAAATGATGGAAAGCATCAGTGCAGCACATCTTCATAAGCAACATGACAAGTGCATTACCTCTGCTACATAACAAAAGCAACTATGAAAATGAAGGGGACTATGTTCAGTAAGATTTCATTCAGTTGAATCCCCTGGGCAACTACAGCAATGTAGTTTATCCAGAAATTTATTTTATTGAACAATGTTGACGTAAAGTGCGCCCAGAAGCAAATACTGTACTTGAGGGCTTCAGCATCTGCAGGGCTAGTAATGACCTGGCATTACAAAATTAATTTTCTGGTATTTCATTGTTTCTTTTTTTTTCTGCACATCATTGGGGGGTATTCTTAACAGACTATTTGTGAAAGGACAGCAGTACCAGTGGAATATCGCTTTTTTGGCACACTAGGGCTTATATAAATTCACAAAGCTTGACAGACATATCACAGTACAACAAAAGAGTCAATTCTGGCTCCTTAGCACCTAGCATTCATAAAGAACAGTATACTACACACTCAGCTTGTATAAAGCAGCATGTGCGAGTGATATCCAGCTACAAATTCAAAAGCATGCTGACAAAAACTCACTTCAAATGCATGGACTTCACCATCAGATGTCGCCATCTCCATCTGTATGGCTGGCTCGAGAACTCTGCTCAAGGCACTGAAAATGGCAAAGCAGTATGTTAAAGCTTCTGACGACAGTAGCCTTCACACGGAACGCACTTTGTAGAAATAGTAACGTCGACCCTCCACTTCAGACTCTCCAGTGTTGGGTATTTTGGACCCTGTTCAAGGCTGTTGTGGTCAATATTACTCCTCCTTAAAAATAAAAACAGAACACGGTTAATGGAAAAAGGTGGATAACAGATATAGCCTATTGTAGACTCCAAGTGATATGTACCACACCTGGATCCGAAGACAACACTCACAAGGTCCCCTGCAAACTCTGGTGGAATGCTGAAAACAAAACAAGGATCCCAAAATGGCCAAGTTAGAGGAGTGCTTCAGATATTACGAACATACTCTTATCAGCAACTCACCGCAACGCATCAAGATCTTCCCGAAAAACCTGCCAAAAGAAGAAGCAAATGTTGCAGGACGCTAGCGAGAAAATGATAACCCGACATACCTCTTGTTTTAATACCGTAGGCGGCAGTTTCAGTGCAGCTCGAAGCAGTACGTGCAGGGCGGCGTATACTTCATCTAGTGAGTCTGGATCGGCCGAACGGGACCGCAATTCATCATAAACACTAGGGCTTACTTCTCGGCCTTCGAAGTCTGCGACGGCAACTGAAACAAGTCCGAAACATTTGCTTTAAAGATTATCAACAAGCAATGCGCTTTTTTCGTCAAATAATACGCACTTACGCTAACAATAGCTTATCGAAGAAAACCTCATACCTACAGCAAATGATTCCGAGCTATAAGGACACAGTATATACACAAATTACCATCACGGTATCGCACTCTCATCTCGTCGGATTATGACCGGCCTGACTTTAACCACTGACACGCCTCTTTGGGAGCACGCGATTTTGCTACGACCGCGTTCTTGAATAGCTAATTCTTACCTTTTAGTAGGCTGCGGAAAAGCTGTTTTTCCATACTTGGTAACAGTTTTTTCAGGCATTTCACTTCTTTGGGAATCGTAGGCCCCAAAAAAAGCACCCTTTCAGTTACGGTACCTGCTCCCGCCGCCATTTTTAAACACTCCACTCAATACGACTCATGTTGGCTTTCATATTCTTCAGGCTTGGATTGGAACGATTTTGTTCAGTCCGTTTTTTCCCCCATACCTGCCAAACCATTCCCAAAACCTTACCACCTTACTGTCCTTGCATGTAACAAGAAAAGTTTTTTTCACAGCTTATTCCTTTGAGTTATCTTTGGTGTTTCTTGAAATAGTACATTTTTCACCTACCTTGCCGAGTTTGCTGCTGCGTTTACAGCAAAATGAGGGTCATTAGGGATCCTGGAAGAGGAAAGGGGGCGCGGCAGCGGCAGCAGCGGCTCCAACTGCTTGCTCTCAGATCTAGAGATGGGCGTAACGGCGAGTAACGGCTCACTTCAGTGAGCGGCTCAGAACGGCTCCGCTCACTGAAGTGAGCCGGATCATTTGAACGGCTCACCCGCTCACTTGGGTCGCTCAGGAAAGAGCCGGGTCTTTTGAGCAACTCCTTTAAAGAACGAGTGAGCCGTGGTTCTTTCCTTTCCACTCCCTCTCTCCACAAGTGCGGCGCAGGGACCATCACTTTTTTTTTTATTTTCCTTCCGCATGCTACCGGCTCCTTCAAGCGCGTCTCTATGCGTCGCGGGCCTCCGCTATCTGATATTTCTGGGACGAGCCAGTGGGTTAGTGGCACCGCCAGTTAGCTGAGAAAAAAAAGAAAGAAAACTTGTCATCCTTCGAGAGGCGACGCGCAGGTGGGGCGGGGAAGGAAAAGAGCATCACGCAATAAGGGTAAGGGCTCCCGTAATAATAGGTTTTTCGGAAATTTTCGTTATGTGTTTTTCTTTTATCCAAGCCCTGGGCTCGAGGTTGTGTCAAACTTCAGGGCTGTACGTGGCTACCTTCATTGGTTATCGAAACTTAGGACGGGCCTCGACATACGGCCGCTCTAACTTCTTTGTTTATAAAACTTATAAAAACGCAAGCAAATGCATTACAAATCACAAGTCGGTATTGCCTAGTTTAGCTAGAGGCCCCGTGCAGTGGCTTGTAATTCTGCAAATATACCTAGGCTTTAACACGTGGGTCGATAAGGTCTTGTAGTGTATGTTCTCTGTGTGAGAATTACCTTTTTTTAGTTACAGTTAGTTCGGCCGTCTGTGTGAGATCTGCTTCTGTAACTCAGTTTGCCTTTTTACATTTATGTAGATATATTTCCTCTCTTCATCATCTGCATTCGACAATCGTCCCCATCTTCAAACACTGCCTGGAGAGGCCCTGTTCCTCTCTTAAGAAAAGGAAGAGACCATGCCTGAATTTACTACACAGCTATTTTACTGATGCATATATCGTTTTGTTTTCAAGAAAGCCAAATAACTAGCAGGTTACACTGTAACCTCTGCTATAGAGTTTAGTTATTTGCCTTTAAAAAAAACGATATGTGCATTAGTAGAATAACCGTGTTATAGGTATTTTTACTAATACCTTCGAAATGTTGCACCAGCTCACGATGCACGATCAGTGGGAGTCGTGAGACATCGCTCGAACAACAGCTGTCAACGAACGGCGCCATCCTTTGCCAATGATTTGCCAGAAGACACGTTCTGAGCGAAACAGCGCTCGCAGACAACGGACGACAACAAGGAAGACACAACACCGCAGGACAACACAAAGCGAGGACAAGCTCTGCGAGCGCTCTTTTACTCGGAATGTATCTCAACCAACTCGCCCAGAAATACGCACTTTGCCAGAAGACCCGGCTCTGATTGAACGGTTCTTCGAACGGCTCACTGAACGACAGAGAAGCGCCCCTTCAAAACAGCCGCACGGCTCACTGAACGAGAGAGAAGCGGATCTCCAAAAGAGCCGCACGGTTCACTGAACGAGAGAAGCGCCTCTCCAAAAGAGCCGCACGGCTCACTGCACGAGAGAAGCAGTTCACCAAAAGAGCGACTCTCCAAAAGAGCCAAACGTCTCACTGAACGAGAGAATTGGTTCACCAGAAGAGCGGCTCTCCAAAAGAGCCAAACGGCTCACTGAGCCAAAGACCCGGCTCTTCAAAAGATCCGGATCTCCAAAGGAGCCAAACGGCTCACTGAGCCAAAGACCCGGCTCTTCAAAAGATCCGGATCTCCAAAGGAGCCATTCGGCTCACTGAGCCGAAGACCCGGCTCTTCAAAAGATCCGGATCTCCAAAGGAGCCAAACGGCTCACTGAGCCGAAGACCCGGCTCTTCAAAAGAGCCGGATCTTTTGAAGAGCCGGGTCTTCGGCTCAGTGAGCCGAATGGCTCCTTTGGAGATCCGGATCTCTCGTTCAGCGAGCGGGCGACCCGTTCACTCAACCAGCTTTCTCGCACTGCTAATAGATGGCGAGCAAATCGCACCCAGCAGCTCTGACGGACGGTTCGACACGGCTAACTGAACGACAAACCAGCTTTCTCGCACTGCTAACAGATGGCGGGAAAATCGCACCCGGCAGAAGACCCAGCGACACAGCTCTGACGGAACAGACAGTTCGCCGTTCGGCACGGATCACTACGCTGGACTACGGTCCTATGGATCAGTGAGCCGGATCTCCAAAAGAACCGCCGCTCACTTTTACTGAGCCACGGCTCACCCGCTCTTTTAAAAGAGCGGCTCAGAAGATCCGGCTCACTCCTGAGCGACCCATCTCTACTCAGATCAGAATTGGGGTTGAGCTAGTTGGCTTCGTAGCCAGTCGTAAAGCATTTCATTCGAAGAACCTAAGCAAAAGCATTGAAGGACTCTGCCTATACCAATCATATGTCAATTGAAGTAGCCGACTGACTGAACCCTATTCAAAAGCATGATTTGCAGAATCGAAGCACACTACGCCCAAACTTTTTTAATGGTGTCTATCACCCCTTGTGTGAACATATTATGAAGCTGCCCGTTTCAATTGAAGTTTTATTATGCATTAACAGATGTACCCTTAACAGTGCAAAATAAGAAAAATATAAAATTATGCAAATAAAACACAAAATAAAGTTATAATTAACAAAAACTTAGACTCCCCCCTCTAAAAAGAAGTTCTGGAGTCCCTGAGGGTCATGTTAGGATTCATCCGATGCAGTAGGTTTTCTTCACCAGAGTGCAACTACGAGCGAGTTTCAGCTTGGCGTTCCAACACATGCACGGTCGACTGCCAGGTCACTGAACTTGCAAGCTGTAGGCCATCCGCTCGGAACACTTCCTTCTTCCCACACCTACAGCTTGGGTTGGACCATGCGTGTTTAAAAGCCAAGCTACAACTTGCTTGCAGTCACACCCTGATGGAGAAACTAAGTATGCATTCAAATTTCATGTTTCTTGCGAGAACTTGGTTGGTGTCGTGCTCCAGCCTGTACCATTGAAGCTTTGCACTGCGCACCTTCGCACTTTTCTCTGCTACAAAGAAACGAACAGTTGTTTAATTACACCTCATGAATCTTCTCTTGAAATGACTCGCGAGTAATGACAAGTACTAAACATCGATTTCACCCTCCTTATTTTATGTTTTTCTACAATTTCCCAAAAATATGAGCAAGTCTGAAAGGCTCCCGGAACAACACACTGTGAAAAAAATGCTCTGAAACCACAGCGATGGTCTAGCGGTTGGAGCTGTAGGGTTCAATCCTCTGTACGACTGGGTTCCCAAGGGTTTCTAATGGGTACAATCTGTCTCCTGGCCTTGCACTCAGCTTCTTTCGGCTGAAATGCTTGGAAAATGGGTATTTGAACCTAACTTGTGAAGACGAAAAATGCCTTGTGCCATGGTTGTCTTTGGCCTTGGTGCTGCCCTTGCATCTTGCCCTTGCGATGCATTCTTGCTACCTTTTATGTAGTTTTTTGTTGATCGCGGCGATGCATGTCTTGTAGTTACGATTTGCCCTGTATAGTTATAATTGTTTTTACTTTTTTGCCTTGTACAGTGCGCTGCATTTAACACATTGCTCCCATCCTACTTAATCCGTTACTTTGCCCCCCTTACTCAATGCCCTTCTTGGCCCTGTAAGGTATTTTGAATAAATTCATCACCACTACAATCATCACACCACAATCATCATCATGTCCACAACCATTCCTTGCTCCTTTCATCTTCATCCACCTCTTCCATACTGTTACTGACGTAGCAAGTAATGTGTTATTTTTCCCCCCTTACTCAATGCCCTTCTTGGCCCTGTAAGGTATTTTGAATAAATTCATCACCACCACCATCATCATCATGTTCACAACCATTCCTTGCTCCTTTCATTTCATCTTCATCCACCTCTTCCATACTGTTGCTGATGTAGCAAGTAATGTGCTCAATCTCATGCTGCCTCAACCAAACGAAAGAACAATTCCAATGTGTTATAGTTTTAAAGGGACAGGTATGGTAAGAATCCAACAAAGATCATGCAAAAGCACGTCTAGCTTTGGTGCACTGATAACAATTTGCATTGTCAAAAACAAGATTAGCTATCAGAACTTAACAAAATGTATTCAATAACTGCACAGTGACTGCAACAGAAAAATTATGTTCATTAATTTGTGAAAACTTTGTCACATTTGTCACGGAACAGTGTACATATCTTAGCCAGTTTTCAAATAATACACTATCGATGCCTTAAAGTCACTGATAAGCTGCATCAAATTACCCTTGCACACTAGCTGCAAGAAACTCAAGCAAACACACATGCCTACATGTTCACATGCACACACATACAAAATAAGGGAAGTAGAAAAACTACAGTGCCTACTCAAAAAACCAGCCATCACACCAAAGCACAAGGAGGCAATGCATAAACTTGTATATTATTTCCATATATAATACATGACCAGAAAAAAAGGAGGGAAGCCTATCCAAGCCACGCGCTCCTTGGATCACATGTGTTCTAGAAAGTGTGCGTGTTTCGACACACGCCACATCCCAGAGCAAATTCTTCGCCTGTCGGCGGGTGCTTGATGTGGAGCGGGCACTCTTCACCTTCCAGCTGCTTGGCCTTGGGTCCTGCACCAGCACCATGCAATTTACATTAGTATACACAGACAGATGAAAGCAGCATTTGGAGGGTTCAGTGGCTAGGCACATTTGACTGATGCACACTACACTGAAGGTCCAGTAAGTAGAGATATACTAGTTCCAAATGAAAGGGAACAGTCAGTTTGCGCACAAGAGAGAATTCTTTTAATATTTCTGCAATACATAGTTGAAATTGTCTTATGAATATTCAAATGCCCAGAGGAAAACTATAAACAAAAAAAATCTGTTTGTCACTTATACTTGCTCAGTAATCATTGGCTGAAGGCTCATAATGTGTTACCTTTCACACGAGCAACTGGCACATTTCAGTGATGACAGTTTTCAAAAGCTCTTGTGTACTGAAATTTTGGGACTTGTGTAATTGCTCTAAGTGGCAGAAATCCAGTACCCTTCTGATGACCCCACAGACCACAGTGCACATGGCCTTGAAAGGGTAGGATTGCGGCAATATCAAAGATGACTGCTGTAAAACCGCATTAACTGAGATTTAAAGAGAGTAGAAAAATGTATGAATTATTCAAATGCCGAATTATTGAGCAGCTCACAAAAACTGCCAAAAACCGTTTGTGTGAAAGTAAAATTTATTTTGTGAAAACCTGGGCAATGGTCACCTCCTCTAAAAGAGGCTCTCAATAAAGTTGCAGTATGCCTAAAATGTTAAAGGACGCCTCTTCACGAATATCCCCCAGCAAGAATTTTTTTAATGCATTTGTTAGAAGTTGGCTTGCTTGCTTTTTCACCTCCTAAGTGTCTTATTGTTTTTTTTTTTCACTCATCACATGTACTACCTTTGGACGCACATACAGTCAAACCTCTATACTATAACTAAGTCATACTAAGTTGAGGTTCCTATGTTTCAGCAGTACAAATAGAGGTGCAGATTCAAGGAACACTCCTGGTAGATGGCCAGAGTGCATTGTATACAATGCATTACGGTTTGGGATGATTTCTCAAGTCACAGCGGATGATGCGAACACTCGAATCAGCAGGCACCTGCCTGGCAATGAGTGCTTGGCAATGATAATGACACCATTCAAAAGGATCTAATTGGCAACATATCGAGGGAAAAAAGGTTCGAATGAGCACTGCAGAATTTTCACGCTGAGGATAACCGAGCCGAAAAAACCGATATAGTATATCAATTGAACAACCAGCACTACGCGGTGCTTGCGCTGATGGCAAGTAGCAGGCTTCGCCGCTCTACAAAAGTGGCTAATGGTAGAGCTTGCCCACCGATGGTTTCATATGTACACGACTGATGGCGCAGCGGCACATTCAACTGAACAGATTTAAGCCAGTGCATATGATGTGCGAGGACTTCGTTATATAGAAAGTGCGGCATAAAATTACTTTGTCAAAATCGCAACATGATTTTCAATGGGGAAAATAAAAAACGAAAAAATTTGTTACTTTACAAATTTTGATAAAACTGAGGTTTGTTATATTGAGGTCTGACTGCATACAAGTTTTCTTTCAATAAATCCTTCAGGTTATCATAGTCTTCTGTGTCCCCATCCTTTTCTTGCGCCAATATTTGGTAATTAAAATGAATGCTTCTTTACAACTAGCCCAACTTTCCATTACTTTGCTTACATGGGCATTTGGCGTGACTGTGAGGCAGCCCAAATCCTCTAATTCATCAGGTTTTACTGCACAAGGAAACACTACATGTTCCTCATGCAAGGAATGGGCAATATACATAGAACCTGTGGGGACCTGCCTTGCAGCCCCCTGTGTTTGCTTTCCCGCATGGCACCGCGCAGCTGCAGTCTCACCTCGAGGATGAACGCATTCCCTTGTCAGTTACATTAACTGGCAAGAGAGGGCGCCAGCATCGCTGTGCGGGAGACTGCCAAAGCCCGCGCGCGGGAAAGGGGGCATGGGGCTTCGGCTGGGATCGTCGACGCGGGCGGACATGTCGCTCGCGGCTCTGCTCTTAGCCGGCGGGGCGAGGAAGCGACGGGGAGACAGGTTCCCGTACTCGTCCCGTCCGGCCTTCGGAGTATATATCCCTTGCCCTAGCACGGGTGAACATTCACTCGGAACCTTGCTGGTGAGTCGGACGACCTTGATTCATTAGCGTACCTTGTTGCTAGCTGGCGTTATTGTTTCTATAGCAATAAATGCCTGCTTGTGTCAGCCAATGTGTCGTTCCTTTGTTCTCTCAGAGCAAGGCCCTCCGTGGTCGGCGAGCACTCGGTAGCGTACGCGATCATGGGTGGGGTCCGGGCGGCTTTGAACCGTGTCAGCCGCGAGTGAGTGGGGAGAAACTATTATCTCCCCGAGGCAACCCCACAAACCGTACCTACTGGAATACAACATCACAATACTTGCTGCTGCCACCGGGAATCATTGTAATGACAGCTGCAGCAGCAATACACCCAAGAACAACAGGAATAAAAAAAAAGGAATAAATACAGCAAAGCAATTTTGTGCCTACCCGCAGGACATCTGGGCAGCTGCTGCTTAGGCAGGTTGGCCACCCGCTGAAAGTCGTCATGGCATGCATTGCAGAAGTGAGTGGTGCCAAAGCAGAAGAACACCGCCACTGAACAGCAGTAGCGGCACTTGTATTCCAGGAAGTCTGTCCCATGTTTGGGACACATCTGCACACCATGACCAGCACAATGTCACTAGCACCAAACTCCAGACCACAAACATTCAAACATCTCATTGTTAAGCAGAAAGTTTAGGGGACTGTGCCAATAGAGGCACTGATCCATGTCTGCAGGATTCTGCAGTGTTGTCCCTCGTATGCTGCTCATACTGGATGAGCTTTGCATCTCTAATGCATGCAGCAAGCTCAGATGAAGGCCGCTCCCATAACATCAACCCCAGTTTTTTTTTTTTTGGACTCGTTCCTGCTTGCTAGTCTGATGGTGAGAAAATAAAGCAACTGAGAAGCTTTTCAATAAGCTCAACTACAATGTAAAATCTAGTACAATCTGGCAAGACAATAACACAAACTATAGAAACCATACCTGTGCCCTGGAGATGTCAGAACAGCCACCACAAACAAGTTCAGCTGGGTTGTAATCATCTGCTGGGCCAGCTTCAATGTCGCAACGTACTTCACCGCCATAATAAGCCTGCAAGAATCACACCCATATATAATGAAGGTACCATGCACCGGCTACAATCCTCCTTCATACTCCAGTTGCCACCCCTTGCACCAGAAGCTAATGCTAAGACTGCTTGATAATACAGTATTTACTCACATAATGGGGCCACTCACATAATGAATCCACCCCGCCACTTCTGTAGTTGAGAATTTACTTGTTATTTAACCTCGTGTAAAAAATCACACACCTGACCTGCAGGGCCGGCATCAGCATGTTGGCCTTATCTAGCCGTGACTAGCTGGTGCCATCGGCTATCACAAAATCGTCGGATCGCGCTATTATACAGAGAGCACCTTTTGAAGCGAGCGAATCTAATCATTGGCGACGCAAACGTGGGCGACGTGGGGATGCAACTTGTCAACCGCACACTTTTGTTGTTGACGGACAGACGAATGCAGGGGTGGGTGCAGATGCATGTGGGCGGACGTACGATACGAGATTTAAATTCTTACAAAAAAAATTGTCGAAACCTATCTTTCCTGCACAATGAACCCTATGCCCAAATTGATGTAATTTTTTTCTGGAAAAAGGTGGGTTCATTACGTGAGTAAAAACAGTAAATCAAGAAGACTTTCCTACCTGGCAGGTTGTTGTAAAGTAAATCACCAATTCAGTGCTAACAAGGCATTTCTTCTACAAAGTCAGCATATTAGATAAGCACACTTCTCTGTTTGTCTGGATGGCACAGGTAGAAACTAAATTAATATTCATTAGACCTATGATACATTTTAGCTATACAAGATATTGTTACAACACACAAACTTTTTTCAGGTTGCTGCAGGAAGTATACGCAGATTTCTGCTTGCCAATCCAAAAGCTTGCCAGAAAGGAAACATCTAGGAAGAAGCTGCCGGCGTTCTGAAATAGCTGTGTGCTCAAGACTGTGTTAACGGATGTGAGCAACTGAGTAATAGATACTACTACATTCACATTTCAACACAAACATGAGCCAATCCCCTATTTTCATAACTCTGAAACAAGACAGACTGTAAATAGATAAACTGACCCCCCCAAATAAGTTTATGATGTCACAAGCTTCATTACAGCTCATTTGACATTACATTTTAGAACAGAGTGCCAAATGATACTCGTGCCACTACTTCCCGAGGATATTTAGACACTTGCTTTGTAAGTTAAGGTGCCAGCTTTGGGATTCCAAAGCAAACTTTGAAGCCTCATAAAATCAATGCTCATAGCACTACAGTACTGACCTTTTTGCATTTGTAGCAAACGTAGTAAGCATAGCGCTCCATGGCGAATCCGGCTGGATTGTCGTAGAAGCGAGCACCAGCCGTGGTGATGGCCTCGGCTCGATGAAGCCCCTCATACTCCAACCTCATGAGGGCCTTGCGCTTGACGTCCTCGTACAGCGCTCGGATCGGCTCCAGAAGATCTTTCAGCACTGCATGCTCCATGGGTGCCTGGAGGAAAACACAACAAAATAAACCCATGGAACACACCACCAAACACACTCACCAGTGAGTCACTAAGGTGACCACTCTGTGCTGAACCAAACAGCTTTAGTACAAACCCTCAATCGCAAGACTCCAGGAAGGAAATGAAAATCAAACAAGAGTAGCGTAGGGCACAAACAAGGTCACCAAGCATCAACATTTCACTTATATGTTTGTGTCAAGACATGAAATGACTTTCTGCCAACAAAACAATAACACAGCAAAAATGAGCACACAGCCACTGTCACAATCTGCCAAGTTTTTCACTGACGGGCATCAGAATCCACTTTTAAGCTCCCAAAAACATGCGAGTGTTTTTTCTTCAGAGCACTGATGAATTCCAAACAAAGCAAAACAAAATAAATGTTTTTACACAATGGAAAGATAGTATGGCATGCCTGGTTTGGACGTCCCACAACTGCACAAGGATTATGATAGATGCCGTAGGGGAGGTCTCTGGAGTAGTTTTGATCATCTGGGGTTCTTTCATGTGCACTGACATCGCGCAGTCGCACAGAACACGGTCATTTTTGCGTCTTGTCTCCATCGAAATGCGGCCGCCACAGCCAGGATTCAATTCCATGTCCTTGGGCTCAGTAGCAGGTACACAATGAAAAGAGCGGTGGCGACTCTGGTCACAATAAAAAGCACAATGTCTACTATTTATTTTTACTAGTAAGTGCCGCACCTCATAAAAGCTGTGAAAGGAACATATTGCAACCGTGACTGCATATTATATCTGAGTTAATAAACTTAGCCATGAAATTCCCAACGGCAGAGTGCTGAAACCAAAAAGAATCGCAAAATTCTTCCAACGAAAGAAAGCATTTCACTACAATACTCCAACAAAATGACCTGTATTAGAAGGGGATACAGCTCAGGAAAGCCATGGATACAGAAAAGAAACACCACAATGCGCTGCTCAGAAGAAAGGCTAAAGAGTGCTTTGTGTGCTGTTTCTCCTCTGCGTTCAATGTTTTTTCTAAGGCTTAGTCCCTTTCTGAAGCAAGAGACGCCAATTAGCATGACCAAGTTGCCCTGCAGGACTATGATTAAAACTAGTTTAGTTTAGTTTAGTTTATGGGGGCTCAGCGTTCCAAAGCGACTCGGGCTATGAGGGACGCCGCAGTGAAGGGTTCCGGAAATTTTGACCACCTGGGGTTCCTTAACATGCGCTGACATCGCACAGTACATGGGTTGCTAGTATCTTGCCTGCATAGAAATTCGACCACCACAGCCGTGATCGAACCCACATCTGTCGGGTTAGCAGCCGAGCACCATAACCACTGAGCCATCGCAGCGGCTACGATTAAAACTCAAGTGTAAATGTTCATTATTGGAATGTGAAAAAAACAAAACAATTTCCTCTGATGGCAAGCGCAAAAACACTTCTGTTTGTCATCAGAGTATGACGAGTGATTAGTGCTAGCTGGTTCATGAAATGGTCAACACAATGATGATTCCATGCATGACTGTTATTACCACTGAACAAACACATTTATTAGCAGCAGCTTGTGAATAATTTGGATGACTTATGGCTAAGGGGGAGTGTATTCATCATCATGGTCTGGGTTAGGACCTCTAGCTAGAATTCAGTAACCTAAGTTGGCCTTTGCTGGAGGATGGAGACCAGGGCCACGAGCCGAGCCGGCAGCTTTCTACATAGTATGTACATACATACAGCAGAACCCCGCTGTTATGTTCCCGAGAGCTGCATTTTCTTGGCTACTAGATTTTTGTGAGCTAGTTTCATTCAAGATCTCAGAGAAATCCATGCAATACAAACTTGGCTGTTACTTCGCATTTAATTGGTTTTTTGGGGAAAGGAAATGGCGCAGTATCTGTCTCATATAACCTTGGACACCTGAACCGCCATAAGGAAAGGGATAAAGGAGGGAGTAAAAGAAGAAAGGAAGAAAGAGTTACCGTAGTTACACTATTTACATCGCCTACACCCAACACTTTACGAAGACAAATGTCCATGGTGCGTAGACACCCCAACCCTAACAAACACCACATGGACATGTCCCCAAAAATCCCAACATCTAAACAAGCGTAATGCGGCCCTGGAGCTGTGGGAGGTGAAGCTGACAAGCGCACGCCTCGACGACCAGGCAGCCCTCCTCATCGCCAGAAGGTCGGCAGAAGCCTCCAGAGCCCTGGACTCGCAATCCAGCCACCAGCCTCTTCCATAGACGTTTATTCAAATCAATTCAATTCATTGCGGCTGTTGGTGCAACTCCATCACCGTTGCGGCACGAGTGCGAACGACTGAACAACTGAAGGCCCACAAACAACTGTGCTGTGTGGGCAGCACTTCGAGAGCGTGGTGCCAGGAAGATAATTTTACCGTCAACATGATTTTAATAATAAAAAAAAAAGGCGACAGTGAAAGGACTTGCCTTGCAGATGGGACAGAGGGAGAAGCCAAAGGTGATCCGTGGTCCTGACCAACTTCGTGAGAGCACTGTCTTGCAGCAGTGGTAGTGGAAGACATGCCCACAGGAAAGCTGCAAAGAGTAGGCAAAAACACCCAGGGGAAAATTCTTTATGCTCGGTTTCAGATTGCTGCCACACACCAGGGAATGGAAGCCAGACGGGAATGAATGAATAAATAAATAAAAAGTTAAAAACAAATAATTAAAATGTTCAATTCTTGCACACTATCACTACATACATACTTAAAGCAGCCCCTGAAACACTTTGTCAGCATGGCAAGCAAACCCACACAATTCTCGACCATGTGCAAATGAACGTCCCAGAAAGAGCTGTTCGACATATCTCAGGGCGCCGAGTGTCCAGCTCCAACTGGCGACCATTTCCTGCTCTTCTTGAAATTCCATGCCTCTTTTTCGCATCCCTAACGCACCATTTCCGCTTCTCTCATGTCAACAATGAAAAAAGCAGGCTGAGCAAGCTCGGTGAGTCAAGCGCGAGCAAGTGAGCTAGTATACACACAACAGCTTCTTCTTCTAGCATGCAAAGCTCAGGAAACTCAAAGAAAGATTTAAAATGTAGTCACTGGAGGAAGCACTGCGACGAACCCAGTTCTGGGAATGATGCGCAATTTCCAGACTACAGGAGAGGTAGACCTTTGGAAGCCAACAAAGGGGAAACTTTTGAACCCTATCAATTCCCTCAACAAATACTGCTTTAGAAAAATTCTTATGATGGATGATTGCACAAGTGTTCTTCCATACTTGACAGGTTTCGCAATTTTGGCGAATAGTGGTTTGGGGTCGGAATGAATTACTACATACGAAAAGCTGCACCTGAGTAAAAGGGCTACTTATCTTGGCTACCATCACTTTGAAACTATTTGCAAAGAAGAATGATGATTTAGAATGCACACAAACAGTAGCTCCAGAATGGTGCAGTGTCAGTGGCAACTCCTGCCCACTATGTAAACGACATCCTTCACATAATCTAACCAAGTGAAAGGCCTGTGATCTTGCACTGCAAATTTATAATTCAAAATAGCTGTTTAATAGACAGAAGCTTGCCTGTCACGGCAAAGCAACACTTGCAATTTAGCTGTGTAAGGGTTGTAACAGGAAGGATGCATTCTCCACTTCACATGACAACACTTTCTACAAACACTCTAGCACACCTGAATGGCTGGAGCACAGGAGAGAGCCTCAGAGAAGCAGATCATGCACATGTCGTCAGCATCCTGGCGCAGTCCCTTTGCACCGGCACAACCGTGGAGGCACGGCAGGCAGGTTGTCTCGCCTCTGATGCCATTGCACAGGTGACCACACGGGTGCGTCTTTGAACAGGCATTGGCTGCATGCTCCTGCATCAGAAACCAAGTTTGCTTGTCGTCAACACTTTCCAGAGAAATAAAAAATTATTTAGTGCATATCTAAAGCTAGAGGGTTAAAGGTACAATGAAGACAAACCCATCCTGTTTTTGCCCTCACTTCGATAGATCTTTCTGGCTATGCAGATCTTTGTTTGCCATCGAAATAAGCATTTATTGCAGAGGAAACTGAAATGGAGCATTTTTTTCTCTGCCACTTGATACAAACTCAAAAGCGTCAAGACTGATAAAGACTCTGATCACCAATTTGAATATACAGAGGGTTATTATATAACATATTACGGAAGGATAAAAAAATAAACGCGCTTTCACGTTGCAGCTGTACGAAGTGAGTCGTCACCCATCTCATTCGCAGCACGTGTGGTATGTGGGAAGGCCCACTTGCGGAATTACGCAAGAGGTCAAGCCTAGCCGCATCGGAATGCGATCGGTCCACGCGATAAACGGTGGAGAAGAAAGAGAAAAGGGCGTTTGTATTGTTTTTCTGGAACTTTAAACTCTATATTCAGATAATCTGCCCAGATATTGCGCTTTTGCCACAATCGAATTTACGAAAGTCGGCGTTGTATATGATTGCTGCCAAGAATTCGGGAATTTTCGAATATTCGGAAATTCTCGAATATCAATTTCTCGAATACAAATATGAAACATATTCGATTCATATTCGAAATTTTGAATATTCGCAAACCCCTAGTCTTGACATCATAAAGTTTGTTTGCAACAGCTGGTAGTGGTGACACCTGCACTTTATTTTTTACCTCTTCTAGATAGTAAAAGCTGTTTCCAGCTAAAGTGGCCTCTTTGTATTTTAGCACAATAATCTACCGATACGGGACAACTTCGTCTTGAGTGTCCCTTAAAGGACATAACGGCTCACCCGACAGTCTGTACAAGTGGCTGCTTAAGGACATAACGGCTCACCCGACAGTCTGTACAAGTGGCTGCTGCTGAGAGAAGTCCAGCTGCTCCGGGAGCTCCGCAAAACCGGCAAATGCCCGCTGTCGGCACAGATGTCGACTTTCCTGCAGAGACATGCAGCACACAAAGTCAGCACCTGCCTGGTATCCTCAGAGGTAGAAGCAGCCACAGGGTTACGGAGCCACAGTGGATGGTTCAGGCACAAGTAAGGATCACGAGGGTTAGGTTTAAGAACCAAAGGTTCGAGGAGCTGCCTTGACACGAGCCGAGTCGTAGAAGTTAGTTTCAGGGAGAAGTTAGTTCTAGAGGTCGACCCAGAGAGGAGGGAGGCCTGGAGTAGCTGATGCTGCGCTTAGGTTCCTTTTGTGCGGCTCCCAGACGGAAGACTGGATGGCCAGGCCCACTTATTCACCAAACGTGCTCCTTTTGACATAAAGATATAAATCTACACTTATAACATCTGTGCACATTCCCAAATCAGTAGCCTAGTAGTTGAAGTGCTGTGTTCAGATCTCCAAGACTGTGAGCTGCAGTTTAAAATGTGAAACCAGTGAAATTTTTTCCACACATGACAGTTGTTGCCACTACTGTAGCACACAGCACACTATGAAGCGATGTTATCAGCCTACGACACAATCTGTTGTTTGGGACAGAGGGCCGTACATGGATGTCAACACGAAACAGGATCAGGCCATTGTGTTGCCATACCTCGTGTGTTCTCACGAAACTCCACCATCGCTTTGAGTGTCTTGGAGTCGGCTAAAGCCATCACCCAGAAGAGTTTGGTCCGGCCGCAGCCTTCATGCAGATCTACTTTGATGGCTTCTTCTTCCTCCTTAAAAACCTGGATGCGCAAAAAGTGGTAACAATTGGGGGACAACAAAGCTTTAGTGCCCTGAAGGTTCTGGACACCGATGCCAAGCATGTTAAACATATCACTGTCTACAGCATAAGACATGCATTGTCTGCATATAAGGGAAGCAGAACATCCCATTTAAAAGTACAGCTCTTGATATTACTGGAATTTATTAGTGTATATTTTGAGTGTCTGGCCACATAGAGCAGGCAAACATCAGTAGTGGGCAAAATGCCTTTTAGCACCTCCTTCATTGTCTTGCAGGCAAAAAGCTGGTACTCTACATCTGTTCGTTTCAAAACATAATCTTGCAACTACTGTTAGTGACTCACTTTGAGAGTTTTGAGTGATGTATAGCAGACAAATAATATGTGTTCGCTTGAAACCAAACTCACCACTCACTGGGATTAGGCTTGCGGCAACATTGGGATGGTAACAAATCTGACCATATAGCAACCTTAATGGCCATTTAGAACACTAACTTTTCCACCCTTAACTTACTGTTTATGCTACATATGAATACCTGATATACAGTCAATATACAAACAGTTTTAACAGCCACAAGAAAAAAATGCTTTGAAACACAGTAAACAAAACTCCACTATGTTGGCAGTCTAAAGAAGTCTTCACATGAATGAAGTTCATTTTTAAAAGTGAAATTTTTTGTGGCCAGCACATGGGTAGCTAAAAAGGCTGCTCCAAAAACAAAAATAACACATGAAAGACCTCACCATGCCGTATTTACTCGTTTATCTGCATACTTTTTTTCTTTAAATTAAGCCTTAAAAAAGGGGTGGGCAAATTACACGGGGATTTTGTGAACAGACTCTACAAAGGTCATAACATGCAATATAGACTGTATATTGCTGCCCATATGTTTACCCCTCAACTCTCATCTCACCCCTCGCTCGCAAAAAAAAAAAAAAAATTGATTCAAAATATAAGATTTGCCTCCTGATTTGCCAAGCCACTGTTCTCAATCATTCTTCCTTTATCCAACTTTTCCTGATGAAATAAGAAACCTAGTTATGAGCCTCAAGCTATAATTTGACAGGCCTCCTAAATTCTGCCCAATTTCTGCTTGACTCTCATTTACTGCAGTACTGCATGCCCCAGCACTGTCCCAGTTTTCAACCCAAATTTGTACCGATGGTCCTCAATCTCATGGTACTTAATGTGTATCATGTCTGCCCCTTAGGTCCTTCATGAAAGTGAAGAAAAGTGAAAACTAACAGCACCTAATGATGGAAAATAAATACAACCAGTGAGTTTGCTGAAACTTCTAAGCTCCGATAAATTAAGGGCAACAAGCTAAGTTCCAATTAGACGCTTTCAGTGTCTTTTTCTGTGCTCTACTGACCTGGCGTTGGTGTGTCTTTGTCCTTCGATGCAAGTGCAAGAAGCGGTCGCAGTCTGCACACACATTTCCGCACACGTTGCACAAAATGATGGCCGGCGTTTCCCCATCATCATGGTTGTCACATGTTGGCTGAAGAAATAAGATGGCACAAAACGAATAGGAACATTTGTAGAAAAACAGGCATTCAAACACAATATGCCATTCAAACATGAGAAAGGGAGTTGTAAAAATAACAATCAGCACACTACAAGACATCTGTGGCTGAAAAGCATGGGTGTGGCTGTGGGCAAAGCAGGTAGCATCAAAATATGAGAACATGTCCACATTTCTAGTCGTATTCATGCTAGAAAACTAATGGAAATAGCCTTTTATGAGTAGACAAAAAAGTCAATGCATGCACAGAAGCGCACACGCACACACAATTTACCTCCAGTGAGATTACGCTCGTCAGTGGCGGGATAGTGAAGAGCATTTTGAAGCAAGCTTCACAGCAGAAAAAACATTAGCTTGTAGCAATTTCTTACTATTTTGCAGCAGGAGCCCAACGCCGACAAATGAAATAAGAATCTCAATTTATATGCTCAGAGTGCAAAGGTGGCCAAGTACTTCGCCACTTCTGTGACAGCACAGTGGCGAAGGATTTCTGCTGCCGCACAAGGGAATGGGACTGAATCCCAGCCGTGGTGGTCACATTTAAAAGGGGGCAAAAACGCAAAAATGGCTATGTGCTGTGCAATCTCAGCATAGCCTAAGGAACCCCAAGTGATTGAAATTTATTCAGAGTCTTTAACTGCGGCCTCTCTAATTGCTCGTGTAGAGCTTAAGGGAGTTAAACCCTACATGCAATGACTGCCTGCCCTTGCCAGACAACAAATACGTAAACACAGAGGCACTGCTAAATACTGACACAAAAATATAAATGTGATATGAAAATAATTTGAGCTGTACGCACCAAAAGTTTAACTAAGTTCACTAGACTTTGCCGCTTCACATGCTCCTATGATACAAACTATGCAACAGTGAAAACATTTCCATTCTTGTGGCTCTCCCCCCCCGCTTCCTCTTTTGCTACATGTCAGCAAGAGCAAGAGTAGCGTCCTCCAATTTCAATACATAATGAAATGAAACCGGGCCCACCCCATGCCTCGTTGCTTTTCTAGTGCAAGTGTGAGCACGGCGCGAGTATGTGCCTTGTTGCACGTGCGCGCATAGTCTCAGTGGGAAGCGAGGTTGTCAGGTGTGAAGTGCAAGAAGGGCTTCACAGCTGATGGGTGTGCTGATGGCGCTGACCCTTCCAGTCCTTTTACCGAGCTTCAGGAATCCATAAGAGCAGTAAACGTGGCATGCTGCCTTTGAGGACAGGCGCTGCCCACTTCACGTATGTGCTATGATGTGCGCTTCGATACGCGCTCCATTCCACTACTATGGTAAAATTTTCCCTCACGTTCGTTTCGAGCCAGCAATGAAATTTCGATGCAATGAATGTGCGGAAAAATCTAATTCATATATGTACTGAAGATAAAAATACATGGTGTTCTATGGATGCCAAGTTGTGAGAACAGGAATGTACTTCATTACACCAAGGATTTCATTACACTGAAGTTTGTTAATACAGTCGAACCCGGATATATCGAATTCGACGGAGATCGGAAAATAGTTCGATATAGCGAAAATTCGATATACAGATATAGGCCAAAAAAGCACTCGCGATCATAAAAAATTGTGGCTTACCAATTGGAACAGCCGCGAATCACATAGCATGTGCACACAATATGAAAGCGCTTTATTTCACGGAAAAAAAATCACTAATTTTGGGCTGCTTTTTCCTCTGGGAAATGAAGTTTAAAACACTAGTTTCAATCTTCTCGAGACTGTCTAGGTGCGAGAGCCCAGTGCCTTCCATTTCGCCGCAACAGCGCCGAATCAGGCTGAACGCTGACGCCAGTTCAGTGGCTGTGCACGGACGCGTTTCTTCGAAAACACAGTTGCCCTCGTTGTCGCTGGAATCGCTGTCTTGAACGCCAGCTATTCCGGCCACAATGTCCTCATCAGCGAGGTCGGCTACCGCTTGAACTTCGCTGTCAGCATTAATGAAGTCATCAACAGTAACTTCGGGCGGGACGGTGCCGGAAAAATTGGACAAGTCGCGGAACGCGTCCTCCAAGCACTCATCGTCATCTAAAGCTTCCGGACATTCATCTCTGGCCACTTCAAGGCCTGCCTTGCCAAAACAGTTGGCTACTGTGGCCCGCTTCATGTCGCCCCAAGCGCCGGTAATCATCTGGATCACGCCATGCAGGTCAATCTTGAGATCGGTTCCTATGCGGAGGTTTATGAGGAGCCGTTGAATAAGTCGCTTCCGATAGCCTACCCTGAATGCCTTTATGATACCCTGGTTGAGGGGCTGCAGTCTCGCTGTGGTGTTTGGCGGGAGAAACTTCAATTTGATGTGCTGCAGCTTGCAAGTTGTTTGATGGGCCGAACAGTTGTCTACCAGGAGGCAAACTCGGCGGCCCGACTTGCCCAACTCAGCGTCCCAAGCGTGCAGCCATTCAACAAAAAGTTGACATGTCATCCAGGCCTTCCTATTAAAGCCGTAGCGGATGGGAAGCTGTTTACAGTTCTTGAAGCAGCGCGGTGTCTTGCTCTTCCCGATCACGAATGGCCGTAGCTTGCACGAGCCGTCCATGTTGGCTGCAAGCAGCACCGACACACGCACTTTGCTCATTTTACCACCGTGGCATGTGGTTCCACAAAGAGCGAGTGTCTTATTCGGCAACATTTGCCAAAAGAGACCAGTTTCGTCTGCATTGAAGATTTCTGCAGGCGAAAACTTCTCAGTGATCTTCGGCCACTCCTCAGAAAGCCACTGCTGCATCTCCTGGCTGCTGACAGCCCCACTTTCGCCTGAAATGGCCTTTCCTACAATGACGTGGCGGTTTTTAAACCGTTGCAGCCATCCAGTGCCACCGCAAAAGTTCTCTTTGCCAAGAGCCGTAGCAAACCATTTGGCCTTTTCGATTAAGGTCGGGCCATCCACGGGAATATTTTTCGCTTGGATTTCAAGAAACCACGTGTAGAGTGCCTTCTCCACTTTGTCAAAAGCAGCACGGCGCACACGACACGCTCCCGAGCGACTTTCCTCACCTGCTTTAAGCTTGATGTCCTGCTTGTTTTATAACAACGTACTTAAAGTACTCCGCGGAATGCCGAATGCGTCTGCCACGGAGGACTTCTTTTCTCCATTCTCGACACGCCGGATTACTTCAAGCTTTCTTGCAAAGTCCAGATTCTTCCTCTTTTTTATGTCAGCGGATGCCATAGCTCACCAGATGACTGCAATCACACACGTTACACACAGCACGTTGAAACAGAGGTACGCACAACAACACGCACGATGTGCAGATGGAGCAGTCCGAGCGAAGCCTGTTCGAGCGACAGTCAACGGGGCTGCGAAGGAACGACAAAGGGAAAAGAAAGAAGAGAGCGGGGAAAAAGATCGGCGGAATATGCCGTCGAAGGCGCTATGTTCGTTTTTTGAGCCCTCTCTGGCTCTCTCGTCTCCCCTGGCCCACGAGCGACCGTGCCGACCCTTCACTCTCTCTCTCTCCCTTTTCCCAGGAAGCGTGGCTTGGAAACGTCGCCATGTCTCCATGCCGCGCACTCTCTTCGATGAGCTCCAATGCCCTTGCCCAATGCACACGCCGGCGGTAGAGGAGGAGCGAGAGAGCTCGCGCCGGTGGGGCGCAAGAACGGGGGAAAGGCTCTGCGTCTCCGTCGCTAGGCGACGGCCGCGCATGCGCAGAGGAGGAGCCTGCTGACTGACTCTGCGGAAAAGTTTACCTCTGAGGACCGGACACGAATGTCTTTGGGAAAAGCGCACCTTCTAGGGGTGCGGCGCAGCGCGCCGTTCGATATATCGAATGTCCAACGAAATGGAATTCGATATACTACGCAATTGTCCTATACTTTTACATAGTATTTTCAAGGGGGTAATCTGTGTGTTCGATATAGCCAATAATTCGAAATATGCGGGTTCGATATATCCGGGTTCGACTGTACGTCCAAGACTTAACTGTACAGGTTGAATGCAATGGCGCAGTTTGACAGTTTGGCAGAATTGGCGCAGCATTCCCACCACAGAGCTGATGCCTTTCTTCAATACAGAGTGCACTAAAAGCTCCAATGTGTACTCCGGCGACTGTTTTGGTTACGTGCAAGAAACCCTGAAAACTTCTGTAAATGCACTGACTCGAGTGAGAACGGAAAACAGTGTAGTCAACGCACACATTGCCAAAATCATGCTTCTGAAGGTTAACAAATGGCAATTACATCAGTAGTGTTCGACTGCATTTCGCACCATCAACTAATCAAGAAAAATCCTAGTGCGTGGCTATATTAGGAAGATGTCTCACCCTGGGAGGAGCTTGGTCACCGCGACCTTTGACCCACTGGCCTGAAGAAAGCTTCTCAACATGCTCCTGGTCAAGAACACACAGGGAGGCCAAGGCAAGCCATAGCTGCACAGTAAAAAAAAAAAAAAAAAGAAAAACACAGTCAAAGAGAAGATACGCAAGCTGGATTTAAAAAATGCTGCTCCATAATGATTACTTAACAAAAAAGCAACAAAGCGTACTGTTGGCGTTTTGAGGCATTCTGCAGGTGTCCGGTATTTTTCAGCCAGCTTGGTCAAGTTGAGGATGTTTTCAGCAATGGCCCCCTTGGTCACCTTGGCCCACGCCTCTGTGAGCTTACCCTGAAACAGGATGTGGAAGCATGTTCAACAAATGAGAATGTAGCTTGCTTCCCAGAGCAATAATAAGTTAATAACTGTGGTGTGCTCAGCAGAAACCAAACCTAACAGATGGCACAAACATGCACTTTTATTGCTGTTGATGCCGCCAGAAAACTCCAAAACACTTCCCGCTCTGCAGATGATGAGTGTGCATATGTCTTTAAAGAAGGTGTATCATGGGCAAAGCAGAAATTCACTGCTGCCCAGAAAGAACCTGACAAATTAGAGCAGATTAAACAGCCTGCTTATCCAAAATGGTAGCCCAAGAAGTACCTGTCAGTGCTGCACAGTACTTTCCGTATTTACACGAATATAAAGAGAGTTTCTTTCCCCCTCACTCCACTGGTTTGAGATTGAATCTCGCGTTATGTTCAGGAACGAGGTATGAATATAACGTTTGTTTTTCCTTGCTGCATTTCTAGCTGCAGTCACCTTCACCACCAGACTCATGAGCTACTTGGAAGCGCCAACACTTCAGCGACATTGGAGGCCGCATGGCGCACATGGGCAAGAGAGGCTGGCTGTTAACGTGGAAAGAAGGTGGTTTGGGCTGTTCAGAAAGAGAAGGCACTCAAAGAGTTGAGTGGAGTAGGCAAAGGAATGAAGCAAAATTGGGAACAGGACTGGGCAGCATGAAAAAGGGAGCAGCGGTGGCAGGCGGTAACGATGGCTGTTGCTGCATGGGAGACAGCATGCATTAACGTGCCAAAGGCTTTGTTGCACCCGAAGTTGCCGCACCCATTTCTGAAGTGGTGATTTTCATAAAATAACAGATCCATTGCTTCCTTATTTTTGTGTGCTGTCTCCGTCTTTTCCGAGCCCTTGGCAGTAGTTGGCCTGATTGGCTGAGATCACGTTATCATCGTAAAGCTTTTTTGTGAGGTCTCACATTTCCCCTTTGCATTATACTTGTGTACAATGCAAGTAGACAAAGGCCTACTCACCGCAGCCATGTCTCTGAGAAGCAGCACGATGCCCTGCGCTAGCTTCCTGGCAATGGTGCCGCGTAGCCACCACCGAGCTCCCAGGTGGTCACGGGGGTGAATGGCGGTGGCCAGTGTGGCTGCCTGTGAGCGACCCCCTTTGGAGCGGGCCTGCAGGGTCAGTGCCTTGGCCACACACGCCAGTAGCACGTCCAGGAGGCCCACTCGGTGAATGTCCAAGGGCGCTATGCCCTCTACGCTATCAGAATCAGGGCTAGGGCCGCTGCTCGGAGGAAGGCCGTATTCACTGGGCGGCAAGCTTGGCACTCCGAGCACCGAAGCCAGAGTCAGTGGGGGGACCTCGGGAAGTACCCGTCGCAGCAGGCTAGTTACCTGCGAGCACAACATAATGCTTCTTATAACTACCGGTTTAGCCAAACTTCCAGCACAGCTGCGTCATCACATGAAGAGTTGGTGGAAACTAAATTCAGACCAAATCTACACGTCTGTATACAAAGTGAAGCAATTTTATAAAGGTGAGGATGGACAATAAGGCTCCCACATGTGTGAAGACATTAAAAGTAGAAAAATCTGCTCACGAAGCATTGGCAACCTAGTAGGCAGCTGGGCCACATACTATGTCACGTAACCTTGTGACATCATCATAAGCTCCCCAAAGGATTGTGAGCAAACTGGGCACCATGGCAGGTAGCCGTTAAATTAATGATTGGTCGCGTGAGGTCGCTCGGGAAGAGCAACCTGTATTGCACAAGCCCCACCGGTGGCCGCACCTGCCATCAACAGGGCAGTGGCACATAACTTAACCACTGCACCAGGAAAGGTATGACAACTCCCAGCGATCTATGAATGTTAAGTAGAGAAAGACCAATTTTGTATATATGGGCATTAACCCATCAGCTATTGCGTCATACCGTTAAGGTGGAGCTTAAGTGTCCCCTCCAATTATTGATGCATTCCTCGCGCAAACAGATGTGCAGCAAATTACAACCTAATTTCACTTGAGTTGCAGTCTAATTACAGGAAACAAAACACTTCGTCTCATCAATTTCATTTTGGAATATTCTACCACTTGCCCTAAAATTGCATCAAATGTACATGTTTAACTAGGAGAACTCAAGAATTCTATGCTACCATATATACTCGCGTAATGAACCCACTCGCACAATGAACCCGCCCCCCGCTTTTTTCGTCCATAATTAACTTTTTTTTTTAGCCTTTAGTTTTTTGCAGCGGGTTCCCCAGTTTTTGAGCTGCCCACAGCGCAGACCTTGGCAGCACGCCAAGATGCTGCCCGTCGATAACATCACCGCTTGTTTATCTTTTGAGGAGAGTTCCTACTAAAAGGGGTGGGGCAGTACCAGTGAACTTGGCAGAGTGCCGAGATGTTGTGTGCTCTAAGCTAAGGCTTAAACATTCGCATTATGCATGCATTCGTAACCGTCCTGTGTGTTTTTTAACCTCGCGTACAAAATGCGTGCCTGACTTCAGGGCCGGTGTCCAGCATGTCCGCGTTATCTCACCACGACTGGCTGGCGCCATAGGCTACCGCAAAGTTGTTAAATCGCATCAAAGTGAACGATGCTAAACACCAGCAGCACGAACGAGTCTGACTGCGTGCGTTTCTTGATGACGGAAGGACGGAAGGAGGTATAATATGAAATTTCGACCCTTCCAAAAAATTCTCTTGAAAATTTTTCCCCCAGCGTAATTAACCCTCCCCCCGAACTGATGTCAACATTTGTGGAGAAAAAGTGGGTTCATTATGCGAGTATATATACGGTATATAGAGAGAATGCAGTGTAATTTTTATGAGTTCTTGTCTGATTTCTTTTTGCTTTTGAATGCTCTGAACATTTCCCTTCATAACTTAGGAGGGTATATGTGTAGGCCAGTTGTTGAGACATCAGGAGGCTATACACCACAGCAGACACAGGATAGAGGGCTTAAACTGCCCTGTCTTGTCACCTCCCACTGCCCTGTCTGCTGCGGTGTATAGCTGCCCGATTCCTCTTCACATCTTCATTTGTGTTACATACTGGAAACTACATCTAGTGCAACTATTTAATCCTGCTGACACTGTTTAATAAATGTACAGCTTCACATCTTCATTTGTGTTACATACTGGAAACTACATCTAGTGCAACTATTTAATCCTGCTGACACTGTTTAATAAATGTACAGCTTCACATCTTCATTTGTGTTACATACTGGAAACTACATCTAGTGCAACTATTTAATTCTGCTGACACTGTTTAATAAATGTACAGCTTCACATCTTCATTTGTGTTACATACTGGAAACTACATCTAGTGCAACTATTTAATCCTGCTGACACTGTTTAATAAATGTACAGCTTCACATCTTCATTTGTGTTACATACTGGAAACTACATCTAGTGCAACTATTTAATCCTGCTGACACTGTTTAATAAATGTACAGCTTCACATCTTCATTTACTGGAAACTACATCTAGTGCAACTATTTAATCCTCCTGACACTGTGTTATAAATGTACAGCTAGTATTTCTTAATGCTTTCTTAACTAGGTTTCTAATGGCTTTCCACACTTCGTTCACTTTTCTTCCAGCTGCATTTTCGTTTCATACTCTTTCAGTCCACCATATAGAGAAAGTCCCACAATGCGGACCCTAAATGAGGGACCATCTCCTGAAAATGTATTTTTTGTGACACACTGATGAAGTACTAAAATAAACCGATTCCAATTCTGATCCTGAACTGCACGTACCTGCCGCTGTACGCGGGCAGAGCCCGTGTGGAGCAGACTGAAGATGTCACGCAGCAGGCCGGCCTGCTGGGAGAGGTGGGCCCGGCCAACGGCAGACCCGCTAAGGGCCAGCACCATGGAGAGCATCTCAAAGCAGTAGGTGTCTCCGCCGCCACCTCCTATGGCAGGTGGGTGGCTGGCACCACTGCCACCAGCCATAGCAGCTGCTGTTCTCTGTGGGGGGCTTGGCTGTGGACTGCAGAGCAATGCCTCCCACTCTTCGCGCACGCGGCGTGCCTCCTTGCGCAAGGCAGCCACTATGTGCGAGCACACCTGGTGCAGAGGCAAGTCGGTCATAATGTCAGCGAGAGAAGCAGTGACAACGCACCTCTGCATGCTTGTCCATCCAGGAAGCAACTACACTCCCGTCTAGCCTCAATAGTCAAACCTCGATATAACGAACAAGGAAATTATTGGCTAAATCAAACTGTTCCCAAATATTTTTAACAAAGAAGTGTAATTCTTACTTTAGATATTGAACGCAATTCGCCATAAAACATACATCGAACTGCCGAGCGCCAAGCTGTGCCCGCTCGGATGGCAGTTGGCAGGCTTTACCTCACTACAGTCGAGCCCGCTTATAACGAACATGAGTGTCACGCAGCGTCTGTTCGTTATATCCCGAAGTTCGTAGTAAGTGAACCACAGCGTTAAAGACAGTTGCTTGTCAAAACACACGCTTTTTTTCTTTGCAAAAAAGTCCATGATGGACGTATGTTTTTGCAATGCAGATCTAATGAGGAAGGTTTCCAGTTTATTTAATTAAAGTAGAAGTGTGCTCTTCGCCAAGGCCTTTGGCATAGACGAGTTGTCTGAGGCTCTCTATGTAGCCCATTGCTACAGGCGCACTTATGGGTGCTGCCTCTGAACTTTCGTCCTCATCCGATTCCTCCGTGTCACTCTCGTCCCGCACTTAAGAAACGATGCCCTCGTCCGTGCACGGTTCCGCGTTGTCGGCGTCGTCATCGAGAGAAATAAAATCATTCCTACCAATGTCACGACCCCGCATGTCGGAGTCGACGACGCGCTGCCATAAATCCCTGCCAGGCTGGCCATCTTTCGAAGCATCAGGCTCGGCATCAGACACTGTGTCGATGAAGCCAGCCTTGCGGAAGCAGTTCCGCACGCCAGTGGCCGTCACCTTCGCCCTGGCCGCTTTCATAATCTCTACCACTGAATACAGTGGAAGTGGGTACGGTGTTCCCGTTCACCATCCCGAATTACAACCAGGGCCCGACATTTGAACTAAGCCAACGAAACATCCGCACCGCACAGGTGCCAATCAAGCTAAAGATACAGACGCACAGCACCAGCGGAGAGACCAATGAGAGGCATCCGTGAGCATCAGTGCAGCCACCTCTTGGCTCCCACGGAAGGCGTGCTTCACGAAGCGTGGCCTCCGCGATCGGCACCGGCGGCGGGTTGATCGCAGAAGCCATGCGCAGATTTGCAAGAGAGTGAGGTAAGGAGAGCGGAGTTGCGAGGAGGGGCGGGAGGGGCGATCTTGGAAGGCGCGCTATAAACGGGGTGAGCAGTTTGAGCGGTTCGCCTGCGATGAGGCCCGGGAAAACATACCACGCGCCGGGCGCACAAAGGGGTCGGAGGCAGGTTATCTCGCAACGCGGCGCCGGGTTTACGCCCTCCGTTCACTGTAACCGATCGCCAGGGCTTAATGACATTCGTTATATGTCTGAGTTTGTGCCATTGAAACAATGTATTATTTTGACGGTCGTGCCGGTCTTGTTCGTTATAAGCGAAAGTTCGCCTTAAGTGGGGCCGTTTTATGTGGGCTTGACTGTATATGAGTGACTAAGGGCGGTGCCGCAAGCATTTGTGTCACAGTTCACACTTTCTCTCGCACTTGCCATCAGCACCCCAGAAGGTATAGCAGCATGAACGGTTGCTAGGCACAGCGGTCAGTATCTGTTAGTGCCTCTCGCATCTGTTGATAATGCCCCGAAATCAGTGGCATGGCCACTTGTAGCCTTCCAGTAGCCATCCTGTGCTTCTGTTGACTGTAACGGAGGTGGTGAAAATGGCTATAGTTGGCGTACCATTTTTCACACATCACTGTAATGCAGGAAAGCCACCCTAGCTGGTGTTTGACCTGCCCCCGCAACATGCTGGCTGAGTTGTGCAGGGGAGCCAACCTAACTGGTGTTTGGCGCTCGGTTTTCTTGCAGCCTCTACAATTGCCGCCAGAGGTTTTGAAACGATGCTAAAACTTCGGAACAGGTTTCTCCCATTTGCCTTCCTTTAAATGACTAAATTCCACTTCCCCTGCGTGAGTTTTTGCCGAAAACTTTATATTGAAAATTTTGGCTATGTTGAACTATTTTACGATTTTTTTACCTGTTCGCAATAACGAGGCCTGAATGTACTACAATGCAGCAAGATGCAAACACTGTTGTAATATTTTCAACAACACAAATGGTATGAGCAATCAGTATATGGTACCATGCTACACGAAAATAGCAGGAACGAAAAAGCAGGAGGGATGAACACAGGCACAAAAAAACGAAACCCTTGGTGTAATGGTGTGAGCGACAAAATGACATGTCTGTAAGAAAAAATCAACTTGGAAAAAACACACTAATAATACTATGAGCCGTTTTAGTTAGTACGTCCTACTGAAAGCATGGGTTAATTTAGCAGATGCCACGGTGAACTTTAGGTTGCCTAGTTTCTTGTTCTTCTTTTTCGAACACATAAAAGGACTCCAGTCTTTTACTAGTGCATTGAATTTTCAGGCACTGGAACACTGCAAAACATTGTAGAAAATTAGGTTCACAAGAGAGGGCACATAGGACAAGGATGAACCTGCCCAAAAGCCAGTTTTACTTTGTCTGCTGCATGTACAACTGACCTGCTTCTGAAGGTGGGTCAGCTTGCTTCGGCTGAACAGTATGCCAACCATGTGTTCCTTGAGGTCGTTGCTGGTCTCCGGCCTCTCGGGACTAGTGGCCTCATCTCCCATTGGCCTGGCTGGCACGTCTTCTTCAGGACTTTCCGCTTCACCTCCAAGGAGCTTGCCGAATACCTTTGTGGCAAAACATGCACACCACAGATGGATCAAGGTTCAGAGAGAAAGTGAATAAAGGCCACAAGCCACCAAACCGTAAACCAAATATAAATATAAACAAAACAAAAAACCCTAAATGTGCAAAAACACAATATTCATGACATTGGAAATAAACAAAAACAAAGAGATAATGTGCATGAAACATTATGTGCAATAAACTAGCCATAGTTTGAGAGGTTAATGCTACAAAATAACAGTGTTGAAAGCAGCCACAAGAAAGCAGTGACTAAAACTGTACCCCTTGCATTGTTATCATGAAATCTGTGCATTGACTTGTGTCAAGTGTACAAGTCATTGAAACCAATTCTGTAATCTATAAAATTGGATTTGAAAGCTATATCTAGCCAATAAGACCTAATAAATACTGCCAATGTAGCTTAGACAAATTCCTACGCAAATGACTAAACAAAACAGGGCAATATTGTTCGAAAAGAAAACGCAAGTGTGGCATAATGTTGCCTTTCTCAGTATTAGTTGAAGTGGAAATAAAAAAAAAACACAAAAAGAAAAACAGAGCATGTCATGGATGAAAACTGCAGCCTGTAGCTGTAGCACTTATTTATGCACAACAAACCTAGTTCACACAAAACCCGCTCTGGTATATGGTGTGCATTCTGCTAGTAGAGGCAGTAACCTGGAACAACCCTCTTTAAAGATGTCACCATCAGCGCAAGGTAAGAGGAAATTAGCAGAGCTGAGCAAGACAGAAACTGAAATTTGTGAGCCTACTTCCAGTTAGTGTTGAGTTTACAGGCGTAGCTGTAAAGCACACTCAAAGGAATCGAAGAATGGGATAAGCTCCTCTCAAAGCAGTCAAACCCATACTATCTTCATTGTCAAGGGTGGCACTAAATTGCTACTGCAACCTGTTTAGCATGCCTTGACAAAAGTGAGAGCACCATCACAAACAGTCGTTCCAGAATTCCCCTCCTAGAGAGTTGGTGACACTAAAACACGTCTGAATATGCTGCAGGTAACACCCAGTCAAGAGACGCAATCACTGGGAAGCTTCCTGGGTAGCATCATCAACATCATCATCAGCCTGACTACACCCACTGCAGGGCAAAGGCCTCTCCCATGTCTCTCCAACTAACCCTGTCCTTTACCAGCTGTGCCCACCTGCCTGCAAACTTCCTAATCTCATCCGCCCACTTGATCTTCTGCCGCCCCCTGCTACGCTTGCCTTCTCTTGGAATCTACTCCGTTGCCTTTAAGGACTAGCGGTTATCTTGCCTTCGCATTACATTCCCTGCCCAAGCCCATTTCTTCTTGATTTCAACTAGGATGTTATTAACACCCGTTTGTTCCCTCCCACTCTGCCCGCTTCCGGTCTTAACGTTACACCTATAATTTTTCTTTCCATGGCTCGCTGCGTTGTTCTTAACTGAAGCTGAACCCTTTTTGTTAGCCTCCACGTTATTGCTCCATAGGTGAGCACTGGTAAGATACACACACTACACATTATCTCAACCACTCTGGTCCAGTAGCTGGAAGGCATAGATTGATCCCTCATGCAGCTATTAACTCGTCCTACAGTTATCCTTTGCAAAAGTACAAATGTTTATTTACTACTTAAAAATGCTTCATCCCTTTTACTTTACCTCCCTGGAAGAAACAAAGAGGACCTAAACTGACACACCTGGGAGGTGAGTAGCCGGAAAACTCGTAGCGTCTCAGCTTCGCAGTTGCGCTGCTGGATGTAGAGCGAGCGGCAATCGCCTTGGGTCTCTGCGCCTGAACCAGGACCATGGCCCAGAACTTTGACCTGGCGGAGCCGCAGGGTGTTGTCAGGTCCTCGGAGTTCCAGTCTCCAGACAGAGCCACTGGCAGCCACCTGGCTGGAGTCGGGCAGAACACAGCTCAGCCAGCCTGCAAAGCGGCCCTCCACATCCATCTGCAGAGGAGCACGAACAAAGTCACACTTCTGAGCCAAATTTGCAGGAGCCAAGAACACCAGAGCTGAGGGAAATGCAAATCAAACAAGACTTTTGAAGCCAGAGTTCAGAGAAACCCTAAACTGACAACTGCACTTGAAAGATAGCTAAAACTTGACACAACTTCCAATTTCATATGTTATAGCCATCCCAATGACTTATTTCAATGATGTCTTGGAGATGAGCACTAGCCCAGACACAAGGCTACTCTGTGCGGATCGAAGGCTGCACACCCACTCTACTGATGTCTAAAAACCACAGGGCCGCTATTTCCTTTTTCTTTCTTTGGTCAAATAATTGTTTTGACCTCCCTACATGTATATTTACCACCCCTAAACATTATTTTAACTGTTAAGCCTTGTGTCATGCTATGTCTATGCGCCTGTCCACATGAACAGCTGACCCCATCAGAGATTGCGTAGTGAACCAGCCAAGCACTAGCCAGTACAATGGCTGCCCCACAGGCGAAGTGGGACCATATGAAGCAAAGCACATATAATTCAGTGCCATGTACAAACCCACTTATAAAAATATTGAAGTGCCCCGGAAATATCATTGTTATAACTGATAATTATTATAACAGGGTTGTGCCGATAAAAAGAAAACACGATAAACTTTAGAGCATTTAATAACAGGAAAGGCCTAAATTCCTGTAAAAGCTCGTTATTTCAAACTTCAAGGGACCGGAAAAATTTTCAAATCATCGAATGATTCCGAAAAGATAACAAGAACTGCTTGCATCATGGTATATTTATCTGGTGAAAGAATGGACAATGGTTGCTTGCTTTTGAGATGAGAACGGTGCGAGGATGGCTTATTTTTCACATTTTAATAAATGCTTTATTGCATGCATACTGTCAGAAGTATCGAAGCAGAACTGCTCAAAGGTGGTAAGGGTTTCCCCGGCAACCTTCACAGTGCGGCGCAGTACCGCTGGAACTCCACCGCTACTGTGTCACACCCCTCACAAGTGGCAGCGAATAGCACGTGACGAGCGCAGTTTCGACGCACTGGATGAACCAAAGAGAAAGAACCACGTGGACGAAAGCGCTCATGCCAATTGGTGCCTGAAATGGCACGCAGCTGGGCTTGGTTAGCTGACTGATATGGTTTTTAATTTTTTTTTTAAACTTGGAAAACACCCTGGCTCATACGGACTTGTGTGATGCTCTGAAAAACTAAACCAAAACTATGAGGTCTGATTGAATTCGAGACATGGCCATACGTTTGTCATCGTGCCTACAGTTGCACACACGTTGAGGTACACAGGTGACTCTGCAGCATAGAATTCAGGTTTGTGACAGCCTACTTGGACGCTTGCCACGCCAGTCATACCTGGACGCAGCCTCCCTTTGAGTCCATTCGAATTAACCAGTGTGAGACCCGTAGCGTCTGAATTAACGAGCGTACGACGCAGCAGACATGGGCATTGGCCAGGACAGTATTAGCTGTTCGAATCAAGACTTGTTCTTGTTCGAATTATCCGGATTTCCAAATTAATGTACGGTTGAATTAATGAGCTTTTACTATACACCACAACTTGCATAGGTTCCTGTTCGTTGTCTGCGCTGGTGACAGTTGCCATGATCGCCTTGTTGGTGAGGTCTTTATTTGTCACGACTGCATCGTCAGCGTGAAAGAATTCTTCGACTCTACACACTGTAATCGTCACCGTTCACCAATGACAAAAGCATCGCACCATCACTGCACCGGCAGGAGCTTTGTGCGCCTCCGCGTCACTGGCATCACGCCAGCTGTCCAGCAGCAATTCTTGATGGGAAATCCAAGGAGCTTGCAGAACCGAGGGAACGATGACAGTTGACAAAATAAAAACCACGCTGGAAATGCACGTGTACCGCACCGACTGGTTGAGAGTACGCATGGCGCGTGTGGCCGGTGAAGCAAACCAGCAAACCTGACAAAGTAACGCCTGCCCTCAGGGCAAGTGCAATCCATGGAAGTTACTGAAGAAAAGGGGAAGATGGGACAGCGCACGCGCTCTCGTCTTTCTCGCTGCCAGCCGTCTCGCACAATGCAAAAAAAAAAAAAAAAAAAAACGAAAGCTTGTCTTCTGCAAGTGGCCCACCCCTCAGAAACGTAAATAATGGAGTGCTCCACCAAGGCTCCCTACTTTCTTCTCTGCCTGGTTGCAAGGGGGAACGCATCCGTCGTTTCCCCTCCCTGTGTAGTTGCAACATGCAAGGATCCTCGGTGCGCCCGGTGTCTTCGTGTGCATGTCACGAGTTCTTTTGCTTCCTCTGTGTCATTGTAACAGTTCAGTCCGGCGGTCGGCTCCACATGCACACACTTTTGCACTGTAAGCGTGATTTGGCTGGTGCGATTGCAGTGTCTCCATGTTTTTGCTTCTTTCAAGGCTGACTTTCACTGACCAGATTGAATTGTTATAACCAATAATGTGCTATGAGAGCACTGCTATAAGCAGTTTATTTTACCATAGAACACATGGTAAATCTCATGGTGCCGCAACTGACCATTGCTATATACGATATATTGTTATGACCGGCATTGCTGAAGTGGGTTTGACTGTAATTAGTATCCTGCTTGCATTATTTCTATCTGGAGTTGTATGTGAGAAACACAACATACATATCAAGTGTACAAAAACAGAATTTGTTTGTACATCATGACAGGCCTCAATAAAGGAATCATCATCATCAGCCTCACTACACCCACTGCAGGGCAAAGGCCTCTACACCAAATTTTTGGTTCTGTGTTTTCTTCTTTGCAATGATGCGTAAGACGTTAGTATACATGGATCACTAATGGCATTTACCTATGACCACTGAATAGGTTGAAATTGAATTTCTTCTCTCACTCATTTCGGTTTCAACAGCTGAGCGATGGCTATGAAATCAAAGGCCAGTAAAGGTGATGCGAGGCATGAAGAAAATTGCTATATAAATGCTTCTCAGTTGTTTTAACAGACTTCAATGCTAAAGTCAGCCTGCCTCAAGAGTTGGAAGCACAATGAGGGAAGAAAGAGTGATATTGTTTCAGAATTTTTCATGTGTCAAGTGGCCTATACTGACCTTTAAGACATTACAGCAATCACTTGGCTGTTGAAACCGAAACAGATGAAAGAAGAAATTCAATTGTAAATTATTTAGCCGCCTCGGGTGAATATCAAATGGTAAGCCATGTATAGTAATGTCTTAGACATCACTACAATGACAGAAACATGCAACCAAAGTTTGGTGCCTATACAGTAGCCGAAGGGTAATTCAGACTCCAGTAATTCGCACTTGTAGGATATTTCGGACTTCGATGAGGCACCGTCAGTCACCCCATAGAAGCGCATACATATTTGCGACGGATATTTCGGACTTAAAAAGTTCGAAAGTTCGATTTTTCGGACTAATTTCAGTCGCCTGTGGGCCAAAATCGGCCATCTGATCGGCTTTTTGCCGGCACAAAGGGCGCCATCTTGAATTGAGATGGATTTACGCTGCAGTTGGATTGGCTTGACATACTTTCGGTACCTCATTTTTGCCAGTAGAGGTCCCTGTGATCTCTGACACTTCGAGGTGGCAGTCGGATTGTCATCGCCGTCAACTTGCTTCTGTCGGTGACGTCGCGGACTGCTATCGCTTGTCCCATATGTTGAAAATTCGTTGTTGGGGAAAGAAAACTGCGCAGTAGCTATCTCACATCTCGGGGGACACCTGAACCGCGCATTAAGAGAAGGGATAAAGGAGGAACTCAGAGAAGAAAGGAAGAAAGAGGTGCCGCAGTGGAGGACACCGAAATAATTTTGACCACCTGGGGATCTTCAACGTGCACTGACACTGCACAGCACACAGGTGCCTTTGCGTTTCGCCTCCATCGAAACGCGGCCACCGCTGTAGGGTTCGCACCCGGGAACTCCGGATCAGTAGCCGAGCGCCCCAACCACTGAGCCACTGCGGCGGGTCTCGGGACATACGTTCGCTATTCGCCGTTTCGTCACTTGGGTTTCTCCGACCGCGTCGACCGAGTGGCGCTCCGTCTTCACGTAGTTACATCCGCTTGCCGTTTTGTGATTGCGTCCGGCGGTTCCACCGCTTTGAACGAAAACCTTGTCTATGTGGGTGTTTGACGAGCGGTGTGGCGCACATTCGGGTTGTGGGCAACATGGCCCTGCCAGTGCCGCCGGGTCCATCAAAGAAGCATGGGAAGTATTCAACTAAACGCCGTGACCTTGCTGTCTAGCGTGTACAGTGAAAGCACAACTTTGGTGCAAATACAGGCTGAAATCGTCGCCAGCAAGAGAATTTTTCCGCAAAGTGAAATCAGTGACATTTTTAAGCCGCTTTCATCTCAATAAAGCGATTTTTTTGTACTTCACGGATTTTTCGGATTGTTTGATTATTTGGACCAATTTTCACACCTCTTCGGGTCCGAAAAAATCGGTTGGCGACTGTATTCCTTTAAATATGTGAGTGGCACGAGAAGCACGCTGAAATTTCAGCTCAAACCAACTAGCGCTTGAGCTGAATTTGGGCTTATTATAACAGAGGACAAGTTGACCCAGGCAACTATTTAAATACTATATCAATCACGAGTCCAGATATACTAGATACCTGGAAACTCACTTCTAGTCGGGTTCACACCTAGCTGTGGACTCCATCACGGCACGACTATACCATACAACAGCACGATGCAATGACGTTCTGCGTGGTGATGCAGTGCTTTCCGAGATGTGAGGGCGCAGCACTGACTCGATGTCCATCAGTGCATTGATTTTATGCAAGGCCTAATATTACTGCCCGCAGGCTTTAAGTAGGCAACGGCAGTCAATACTATGAGGAAGGAGCCAGTTGACTCATGTGAAAAGTGCAAGTTACTGCCATTTGTAAATCCCAACATGTTTCGCCACGTGTTTAGATAAACAGGAAATTCGATATTGGAGGTTTGAATAGTGAAAGTGCGATGTGAATCGAATCGAATAGCAAATACTATTTGCAAACTATTTGAAATTGTGTATATTCGCATGCCGCAAGTCATTATAGTAACTCAATTTCAAAACACATATATTTTGCCTGTTCTTTGTCACCAATTTGACTGCCAAGGACCAGAGTGCAGTGACGAACTCTCTTCGAAGACTAAGATTTTTTTTTTATGTGCTGAACTCTCGCAGTGCGCACTCATTTAAACTTCACTTAACTCGCAACTCTCGTTGCGACGTCTCAATTTACTCACGAACCACCTTTGGAGGCTGATTGTGTTCGAAACTGGTTTTGCCCCGGAGGGCGCAGCGGGGCTTGTGGAGCTTCTTCCAAGCGTACACCCCTGAAGAAGCCGGGCGCCGGGCCGGGGGACGCTTGTACCCATTTTTATCGGTGGGTGGCCGGCGGTGGGTTTCGAACCAGCCACCTTCACAGCAGAGCACCCATAAAGAGATGCTTAATTTTCAATATCAAACTTTAAAAGGATGGAATAAACCTCCTCACCTGCTTCAACTTCTGCACTTCGTCCACGTTTGGGCCAAACTTGAAAGTGATGCTGTTCACTTTGTTCTGTAACAGTGCAAACAACAATTACGATGAGCCCAAAACCGAAGAAGTGCCCTAGCAGGAGCTACAAAAAAGGAGCAAATTGGGGACGAACCGCAAGATCTCGGCAGTTGTCCACATGGACACACACTATGGTTGGCCGCATGTGGGGCCCACAGATGAGCGTCAAGACCTTTGTCTTGTTGCGATCCTCGTCCCCCGACTCCCAGAAGGTCTCTGTGGAATTGTCACAGAGGCTGTTGGCCATGGCCTGCCGACTCGATGCCCGCAGCTCTATCGATGGAGTCAGGTCACGTAGTACTTCAATCCTTGTCAATGACTGAGCCTGAAAGAAGATGGTTTTGAAAAATGAAAAATGGAGCATACTCTCCGCAGGAGGTTCTCACATCGCGTCAAGTAAGCTGTTCCAACAAATATGACATCTCACTTATTCACGAGAAATACAAATGAACAGAATGAGACAAGAGTAAAATAAAAAAATGAAAAAAAAAATGATAGAAGCGCTACAATTTGCTTCCAACATTCTTGCACATCAAGACTTCACTTTCTCTGTTCTGCCGTATAATAATGGCTTGTCCTGTTTGCACATCAATAAAACACCTATGATCATAAAAGAAGATTATTCTGCTTAGAAACAGCAAACATGACACAGTACATCATAAAATTAAGATGACATACACCATTACTTGCAACTTAAACATTTACAGTGAGAACAAGCAGCCTATATCTCAAATACAGTCATAAAAACAGCAGCGATTAAAATAAATGGAAAAGCCACCCCCACCACCACCACCAACAAAAACAAAATAACAGTAAAACTGAAGTGATTATGATGCATGCAGAAAAGACACTTGCCTTGCTAGCAAAATCAGAGCTGGTTCGTTCACTGACCTATTGCACTGTTTTCCTATGTGATAAGTCTGATACATTTCCGAAAGTCCTAATATTTGCGTCTGAAAATATTTTTAGTTACCTTTCCACAGCTGAACAAAGGCTTACAGTCGAACCCCGCTACAACAAGCATCACTTCAACGAAATAATTCCAATTCCCCGTCAGCTTGCCATAGAAAGTAATGGGACAAATTTCTCATCACAACGAACCATTTTTGGGGCGCGTTTCCGCTTCAACGAAATTATTGCTATGTGGAGCTAGGCTTAAAAATCTATCTTACAATAAAACAAGCATATCGCCGTCCATCTGTGCACTTCCGTAGGTCCACGCTGCTTTGCTTCACTAAAGTTTCGCTGGAACCAATTGATCCACTCGTTCAAACGCACATGAAGACCACCACTGCTTGGTGGTGACGACAATCGGGCTGGCTGCCTTGTGACAAGGCGCGGGTGCAAGCTCCCATTTTCTTCCAAGCCAGAGCAGCGACCAATCCGTCATCAAAGGATGCAGCAGCCTGGCAACAGCAGCAGCGCGTTTGCCCTAGTTTTTTTCACTCGTGCTTGTGCGCTGCAATCGACACAAGCATGGCGACTTTGTCTAGGAAGCGGTAGTTCCTTTCTCTTGAAGAGAAGGCACGAATTATCAGCGTGGCATCCAGTGGCAGGAAAAAAGGAGATGTTGCAGCGGACTTCAGCATCTCACAGAGCACGCTGTCAACGATCCTGAAGTCGAAAGACGCGATAGCCCAAGCTCTTACTTCAGGAACATCCGTGAAGTGGAAAAAGCTGATGCAAGCGGCTCACGAGAACCTTGAGAAGGCTCTCTACACGCAAAAAAAAGAAAAAGGACGCAAGCCAAGATGACCGAATCTTTTGGAAATAAATTATATTTTTGAACAGCGCAGTGAGATCTTAGTTTTTTGGACTGATTTCGACGCAACGAAAAAAAATTTTCGCGCACCCTGTGAATTTTGCTGTAGCGAGGTTCCACTGTATTGGGTTCTGACTTAAATATATTACCACATTCTTTAAATGCAATGATAGCGCATCAACTGTCTCAGTAGAACAGAGAGTTGAACTAGTTGATACATTGCCTCAAACAACTGTCTATAATCTCTCACCTGATGGCCTAACCCATCCTCCATTTCTGTTGGTGCGGAGGACGAAGTGCCAGCCATGGCCGGCAGCTCAGATGGAGCAGTTGCTTCTTCTTCCGAATGAGACAAGATGCGTGAGATGTTGGAGAACACGTGGCTGCGGTGCAAGAAAGCGTGGTCCCATGGCATGAAGCGCAGTCGCCAGCACTGCATGGCCATCTGCTGCAGGGATGCGCCCGCAGGCAGGAACACCATCAGGTCCGAGATGGTCTGGAGCAGTGTGTGGAAGGCTGAGCGCAGTGGCCCCAAGCATGCTTCGCCAACCAGTGACATGTCTGACAGTGGATGCTCACAGGGGGCCTCCTTGTCCTGCAAGTTCCCGTCACAAATGTGGAAGTTATTCACTGCTGTGAAATTTTACTCTAGTTACTGCTATAACTCACCGTGTCACTATACCCCACCACAAGCTCTGCTGCAACATTTACTGGAGAGGTACAGCACTACCAGCCTACACTACTGCCCTAGGGTTATTAGTTTCAATATGCAGTAGAAACAACAGTCACATAGTAAATTAACAGCAATATCACATAAGCCTGACAACATGAGAGACACTAATCTGAACTTGCTGCCATGGCGCTCCTGAATGCTGCACGAATTACGAATATGAAGACCTTAACAGAAGAGAAGACCTTGAATTATGAAGGCATTAATACGCTGATGTCAAAAGTGACCATACTGTGACACCTGGCTAGAGTTCAAGGACTGCCATGTAATTACTGGCAATGAAAACAACTGTAACAATAGTAGCAGAGGTATCAAGCTTATCCTCACGCCACAACAGCTGCACCACATGTAACAACCCCAGCGGATGCATCAGCAAAATTTTTCATGCTTTAAATGGTGGCTATTTTACTAAAAACAACTATGTACCATAAATACCCTTGAATAACACAGACCCATATATAATGTAAAGTGCAATTTGGGGATAGCAAAAATGAAAAAAAAAAAGCTTTCATGCACATCTAATGCATGTGTGGAAAACTCGATGAAGGCATTTAATTGCATTGCATTTCGTACATAAGTGGTCATTGTCATCAGGTGTACTGTCTGCCAAGAATCCCTGGTACGGAGCAATAGCTAGCGGAGCAATACCTCAAATAGCATAACTGCACTGCTTATTCAACACTAATACTGTCTCATCACGCCCCTGGCTTGCCTACTTGGACAATATTCAACTGATATTGAGTAACTCATGCTCAACAGATATGCCTAGAAAAAGCCTTGGATACCAAGCGTGGATGTGGGGATTGGGCTTCTTGAGCGGTTGGAGTGCACGCCCACTGCTGCCGTATGCTCGTTAGAGAGACCCCCCGCGGAGTGTCCGCAAGCAGAATGCAGGCAGCCGCGATGGTTGCCCTCCTTTCCAAGGGAAGCTCTTTTGAAGAACCGCTGTAAATCACCCTCCCTTCCGTTCTTCCCGCTTCGACCTCGCGTCCCCATTGGATCACTCCCAGTGAGAGTAGGGGGCGTTGCTTCGGCGAGAGGCCCGAGCGGGAAATGAACGGGGAGACCGCCACCGACTCGGGCAGCAGAAAGATGCGTAGATTTCGCCTCCCGGGAGCCCCGACCTTTGCCGGGGGACCAAGAGCGCGGGTGGTGTAACCTTGCACTCCTAGTATGTATGCTTGAGTCCAGGCCCGAGCCTCCAGAGTTCCGTCGCCCGCCTCTGCGGCACTCACGCGCTCTGGATACGCGCGATGGACCATCAAAGTGCAACCTGCATCGTGATGTGCTCCGCGCATTTCTCATCCTCCCTCGTGTTGTGTCGCGCGCGATTTTACCCTCTGGTTGGCAGCGCGGCATGCGATCGCCCTTAGCTGTGCCGTCACGTGTGTCTTTGCTTTGCGCGCGCGGCTCCGCGGGCCCGCTTTTGGGTGCTGTGGCTGGGCTATGGGTTGTACTCAGGTCTGGGGATCAGTGCAGTGTTATGTAATGCAGCTTCCTGTGTAATAAACACTTGTGCTCTCAAATAACTGCGCCTTCCTTCCTTTGGAGCGAGAGCGCAGGTGCGCGGCGAATGCTGGCTATGACCTCAGCTTGCTCTGGCCCGAACCGGCGATATGTGGGCAAAGTGCCACTCAACACTTCGGCACCGGTTCGTAACTAAACCCCACAACATATTGTGGTTAAAACCGAATTCCGAAAACTGAATTCGGCAAGCTTTTGCCATTTTTTTTTGTTTAAACTGAAAAGTACAACCCCTAATTAAAATGTACTACTGGGCACTATAAGTGAGACTACTATGTAAAGGTGTCTGCTGCCTAAAACTGCAATATACCAACTTGCTGAATAGAACAGCTATACAGAGAGAAATCAGAAGCTTTTTTTTTTTCTCTGATCTGTGGAAAGGGAGTAATAAGTACAAATAGTTTCTGTCCTTTGTAATAGCAACGATTTTCTGAAGCAAGAATTTATAACCAAAGGTTTTTGCGAGAATGGAATGTCTTAATTCTTTTTGTCTGTAGTGAACTTAATTCTAATTCAATACACTTCAACCTTATCTTAAGTACAAGTTTAAGTGGAGCTGGCAGCTGTGAACGCCATGACACTTGATTGCATTTCGTAAAAAAAGCATTCATAGAGTGTGAGACACTACCTGCTCAGGGAGTTCCTTCTTGTGGCCCATGCCTTCTTTGCCTTCAGCCTGTTCATCGGACCTCTCAGCAGCAGGAGGAGACATGGCAGCCACCAGGCACCACAACAGATCGTGCAGACAAGTTGGGTGTGTGACGTTGCGCAGCAGCCAGTTGAAGGCCTGTCAGTGAGACAAGCCTATTATTTAGTCTGTCACTTCTCTCAGGCGCAGGTCATGGTGTTCATGGAAATTTTGTCTTCCGCTTCGAAAAAAAGTGCTTCCTGCTCACGACAGAAAGAAGTACGCAAACAAAAAAAGTTATCTTCACTTCACTTCACTTTAATACCTTAAAAACCCTCGTTAGAGGGTATTACATAAGGGGTGGGGCACACAGAAATGAAAAACAGAAAGACTAACAGATAAGTTGAAAGTTATACAAATATAAGATTATCACTAAGCAAGTACACGCGTGATTTCTTCGATGAACAATGATTGGCATGTGATAGCAGTGTGTCATCCTGCTGAGCCCAACTGCATTACTAGTTAGGAGGGCAAAACATACAGCAATATTTGAAAGCTATGTACAAGAGGACTCAGCAAAGAACACAATACAGCACTGGTAGCTTGACTTATAAAAAAATAAAAATAATAAAAAATAGGAAACAATAATAATACTTCTAGAGAGTTTTAATCTTCCTCAAGGGCAAAGTAGCGGCTACGATAGCTTACCTCACCAGTAAAAAAGTAACTGCCACTACACATGCAACTCCTGCTAAAAATGTGTTGCCAAATTTTCAGCTGACCTGTACAATTTCCAGGCATCGCTGACAAGATTCCCGAGTTACTGTTATGGCTTCAGGATTACAGAAAAGAAAAAAGAAAAAAAAAGTTTCCTTTGCTACATAGGTCTTTAGAACCGCAAAAACACCACAGATGCCGCAGAGTTTTTGAATTAATCACAAATTGGTCTGCGTATGTTTGACAAAACATCTTGTACCATTAAGCTTACAAAGAGCCCATAACATGCACAGCTACACAACATGCATGAGCAAACAAAGCAATGGAAGCGGCTGGTTCATAATTTATTATTTCTGTATTAGGTACCACTTGTTCACAGCCTGTGGCCAGGACAACAAAAGAAGTTATGACACAGAGTGATTCATGCAACTTCCACAATTTTGTTGTCCCAGGAACAGGCTGTAAACGCTTAGCACTTGGTACCTAAATTATGCATGAGTATCTCAGTACAGCAACAAAGCATTTTCGATTCACCAGGCAACAATCCATATTGCTTTTTCTTCATCAGTTCCTTGAAGTGACAGGATGTGGAGTAGTACAGGACAAGTAAAAAAAAAGAAAATGTGCTACAGCACAAACAAACCTGCATGGAATAGATGCGACATGTAGCTTTTCTCAACGACTGCTGAATAGCGAACCGCATGCTCTCGAGATCATGCCGCTGAAGCACAAATTGCATAACTGGCCGCTGAACAGTCAGGTCTGTGGCACAGGCTTCTGGCTCCACTGACACCAACTTTGTAAGGGCTGCTGATGGTTGGCAGAGTATGGATGACATGCCTGCAGCAAAGAACAAATACACCAGAAATACAGCCCCATGCTAAAACATCAACAGGCTGGTAATGACCCGCCGTGGTGGCTCAGTGGTTAGGGCGCTCGGCTACTTATCCGGAGTTCCCGGGTTCGAACCCGACCGCAGCGGCTACGTTTTTATGGAGGCAAAACGCTAAAGCGCCAGAGTGCTGTGTGATGTCAGTGCAGGTTAAAGATCCCCAGGTGGTCGAAATTATTCTGGAGCTCTCCACTACGGCACCTCTTTCTTCCTTTCTTCTTTCACTCCCTCCTTTATCCCTTCCCTTATGGCGCCGTTCAGGTGTACGATATATGAGACAGGTACTGCTCCATGTCCTTTCCCCAAAAAACTAATTATTATTATTATTACGGTAATGAGCACTACTTAACTCCACTGATTTGATCATAGCACAGTAGTTTATGCTATCCCATAAAGATCTCTTGTAAAGCACGACTTGAATTTATAACGATCAAATTAAGGTGCACAATCCCCGTTAATCCTTAACAGTCTCTCTTTACTAAATCACTGTAGAAGGAAATTACGCTACTTTTGCAGATTCTGCTGTATTAAGCATAGAAAAAGCTGGCCACATAAATTACCCTCAAGTTGTAATGAAGTGAGAGCTTGCACTCACCTTCACTCCCACTGCTGTTGTTCCTTTTCCGAGGGACGACCACAGCGCGTGCCTCCTGGATAGCTACTTCTGCTAGGTCCTTCTCTGTCCAGTCCAGCTGCGTCAGCCCCACAGAAACTGACCGATGGAACACCCTGCCTCCTGCCTTTGCCCCAATTGCTGGACACAGTCCTGCCTCATCACTCCTTTCAGCTGCAAAGTTGTCTTCCACTGCCTCGTTTCCATTGAGGGCCGCCACCAATTCAGCATCGGCCTCGGCAGTTTGCGAGCTGGATGTGCCCGGCTCAGAGGGCACAAGGTCCTCTCCAGAAGACAGTGCATCCGCAGAGAGGCCCAGCGTGTTGAAGTATTGAATGGGACCAGCCACCGCAAACTGGTTAGAAGGCAGCAGGGTCTCTCCTTCGGCCAAGCTTGGCAGCCCACTGCGCCTCGACCTCATTCCAGAGCTGGACAGTTCCAACAAGAACATGGCATTGCTCTTCATGTTGTGGTGAATTGTGTCTTGAGCAGAAGGTGCAACTCTTGCTGCCGTGGAAACAGAGCCACTGCGGTGACGGCTCCCAAGAGAAGAACGCTGTCCCCCACCTGCCTGGCACAACTTTTCACGACACCTGTCACACAGCAGGTGTGAACTGCTACTCGACGGCCCACCATCACCACAGCTGCCAGTCCAACTGTTGCACAGAAGGCCATTGAAGTTCTTTGTGGCAGCACCGTCACCACAACCAGGATGGGGCTGCCTGACCTGGTACGAAGACGCTGGCACGAAAGCGAGCCCGCAGAGCTCACACACCGATTCTTTCTCGCCAACAGATGCTTGGCTGTTCACCACTGCTGACCGATAGCCACGCTTTTTCTTTGTTTTTCGTCGCTCAGAACATCTGACGAACGCCTGCTTGAAGCACTGGAATGTTTTGTTGCTGGAGAAGAGACTAGGAAGAACCACCTGCTCCTTGATGGCCTGTTTGCACACACTGGTCACCTGCTCCCAGAGCAGGACAAGGAAACGTAAGGCTCGAGGCAAGTCCACAGTCACATCTTCTTGAACGGAACCTCCTTCTTGTGTGACCTGGTCAGACGTTGTGGCTGGGGCAAATGCCCTCTTTGATTTGATGTTTTCATTCAACGGCTCGTTGCACTGCAGCGTCTCCAGCTGCTGCAGCTGCAACAAGCTTGGGGAGGTCACCTCAACGGAGTGTCGGAAACGAGCTTTTTGCTCCTTTGTCGGGGCTGCAGCTGACACTGTTCTCTTGGTGATACTCTTACGAAGGTCTGGATTGAATTTCAGGTACGAGGCACAGGCCATGGCATCATGAACGACCCCTTCATGCCAAAGGAAAGCACAAAAGACTGCCCTCAGACACTCTGCCACAGATGGGGACAGACCCTGCCGAAAGGGTTCCGTAGCAGCGGGGCGTTCTGTGTGTTCAGAGTGGATGCGCTCTCTCTTACCACGAAGCATATGCCGCGTGCCACCTGCACTGCTTCGTTCCCGGCGTGACATTTTTGGAGAAATACGTGGACTTTCTTCACGGCTCGAGTTACTGCCAATGCTGAAGTGGCCCTTCATGCTAGCTGTAGTCGCTCCTCCTTCAGGGCTGGTCTGGGTTCCCGTCTGAGTAAATGACTTCAACGACGAGGTTGGTGAAAGGCTCTCCTTCAAAAAAAGAAAGAAAGTAGCTAAGCTAAACGTCTGCTCGACATGCCACAACAGCGACAAAGAAGTTACAGGTGACTACCTTTTTTGGCGTGCCAGGGGTGCTCAGTGGACTGTCTGTGGTACGCTGTGTAATGCAGCCGATGCAGCCTGTTGCTGAAGTGTCACGAAGCTCCCGAAAAAAGCTGCCCAAGTGGGAGCTGACGCTGCTTTCACTGCAGTAAGACACAGGAAACATGCCAGCTGAGGACAACTTGCGACATCACAATCAGGTACAATAAGAGCTTTGTGCTTCAAATTTTAGTCCTACATTTCAATGAAATCTACAAAAATTTAAATTTTTTCTATGCTTCACTTGGCAGTGTATCCTTGTAGATTTGATACACACATAAACAAAATTTGAAATATAAAATAAAAAAGCGCCTTTTTATGAACCAGGTTTCAATGTTTTTTTTTTTCCTTTTTGAGGACAAACATAAGCTGGATACAGATGTAATAAATAAAATAAACCACTAGGCCTTAACAGTTATACCGACACTCCACAGAGAATAGTGCTCAGTGTTTTCTTTGCTTTCAAGGGGATGCTCAGGCATGCATCAACATATGATGATCATAGTACTGCCTGCTCTAATATGTTAATGTGAAACCTGCTTAGAAATGCTTCCAGAAGATAATGCACTGTTTAAGACAATTTTTAGGCCTCAACTTAACGAAGCTTGCAATTCAAAAATCTTCAATTTTGAGCATGGTGTATTTATAGAGCCATTCAATGGTACTGATTCATACAGAGTAAAACACATCCACTAATGTTGAAAGCCAGCCCAGTTTGTTATGTGTTTTTCACCAAGAAAATAATAATAATAATATATAAATAAATGGTTATGAGAAAAGGAAGCTGCAGTACTGCACCACTCTTGATGGATACCTCAACCATACCAAGTGAGGGAGTGAAAAAGGGAGAGAAAATGCATTATAACAAAGAGCTCCAGATTAATTTTGACTACCTGGAGCTCTTTAACATGTGCTGACATTGTACAGCACACAGGTGCCCTTTGCATTTCGACAAACTACGCAGAGGTCAGTAAGTTGAATGTGAATCCACCAAATTCCGCGGCTCGTTTTCCCACTCAAAATATTGACCGATGGTGCAAAAAATTGTTATGAACAAGTCTGTGGTTGCTTCTATATCCTGGAAAAAATGCTGCTACTTATGTTAAAGGTGCGCTAAACAGGAACCTGAACTTGTCTTTTTACCGCGGGAACTCGAACTACACGTTCTGAGCATTCTTAGAAACTCCGAATCATTGGCCTGTGCAGCCGATTTTTGTAATTTAGATCGGATGAAACTTCCCGGCTCCCGCCTTTTTTTGAACTCAACGCTGAAGGCAGGAGGAGTCAGCCAACGCATGGAGTTCCTTTCAGCCATTCCCGTGACGGCTTGCCGCTCTGCCATCGGCGGAGTGATACGTAAATGAAAGAGTCCACGCGTATTTTTATTTCTGTGGGCCTAATTTGCAGCTATGTTGTCTGCGACTGAAACTATTTATTCACGAAAACCTAAAAAAAAAAAGCGATTGCGAAGCCGCCACGTTACTAGCTGAAAGGTACTCCACGCGTTGGCTGGCTCCTCCTACCTTCAGCGTTGAGTTCAAAAAAAAAAAAAAAAAGGCGGGAGCCGGGGCGTTTAATCTGATTTAAATTAGGGAAATTGGCCGCACAGGACAATAATTCGAAGTTTCTAAGAATGCTCGGAACGTGTAGATCGAGTTCCCGTGTTAAAAAGACAAGTTCAGCTTCCTCTTTAGTGCACCTTTAATCTGCTCTTGTAATGGCTAATTCAGAGCCAACAAGTGATCTGTGCCCTGTCAAGCACCAACCTTTTTGTTTATTTCGAATGTAAGAAACAGCACTAAACATGAAACGAAAGAATGAAATGAATGACAAGACTTTAACCACACTCTGGGCTTTCAGAGGAGACACACACACACTTAGGCAATACTTTCAAGATACCTGCACTTGTGAGTACGTCTCTCCACTGAGTTCATCATCCCTTTATTTTTAATAAAAAAAGAAAGGGGGGGGGGGGGGGTTATACGTCTATTTAGCCTCTTCAACATTTTTTATAACACTTATTGCATGAAGAACATCCCACAGAACTAAAAGAGGACAAATGACAAACCCTGACATTTACCACAAACTTCGAAAAGAGGAACACAGTACCTCTGAACTGATGCCCTCCGTGGGGATGAGGCGGCATGCTTGGTGAAAGACCCCGATTCACTAAGGCTTCCTTGCGATGGGGTGGCACTCCTCGTAGTCTCGGAGTGGGCCTGAGACCCTGAGTGGCCAAGCGCATTTTCCGAGACCCCCAGTACAGAGTCCGAGTATGAGCAAGGAACCATCACGCCAGGAATGGGAACTGGGCTCGACGTTGCTGGCTTAGAGTTTGCCGACGACTGCCGCCGCCGAACTGGTGGTGTCACCGGAGGCGTTCCAGGTGGTGTGATGCCATTGCCATTAGCTCGGCTTTCTCCAATGGCACGAACCAGGTCCTTCACAGAGACCCCCCGGAGCTCAGGTGGAACTGCTCGCGGAGGAGGTGGTGATGAGTCTGCGCTTGTTCGCCTGCGAGAGGTTGGTTGCGTGGATCCTCCCGCAACAGAACCGCTGGAAGTGGGAGCCTCAGATCGTTCGGATGCTGGCCCTGTGTGCTCAGAATCTGCTAGTGCGTTGGTAGAAGTAGATGGGGTTGATGCTGAAACATGAGTACGAAAGAGAATTTCTGTGTAAAATGAAGTCACTTGTTCTTTTTTTTTACTACCATCAAGAAGGCAATAAGAAGAGCATCAAAAAACCTATAACAGTGAAATTTCATACATGCTAGGCCAACTAAACTAGTCTAGCAATCAGTAGTTCTCATTATGTGCATGATAACATTTGAAGAGCATCAAGCATAATTCACATGTAACACAAGAGCTGAAGGGCACCTACCGTCACTTTTGAAAGGGAACTGAATATTTGTTTGCATTACAGTGATCCAGCAACAGCCAGTACAAGGTACTTAGCATAACTGAAGACTGGTGTCACGTGGAAACTTTAGGCTTACCTGGAGATCCAAATACAAAAGGACTAGCTGATCCAGATGAGCCGCCTTCCGGGTCTGAGGTACCACTCCCGAAGGTAAACAGGCCTAAACAGACAGATGAAATTAAGTAAACGATGAATAAGGCTAGATAAAGCATTGCACTTCTACAGTCTGGTTAACAATTATGTCGCAGTTTCATAAAGGTGCTTGCTACTAACGGCAGACAAGCAACAAACCACCATTTAATAGGCTTTTATTTCTGAAGCCCTGAAGAATGCGAGAAACAAATAAATTATGTACTTTAAGCTTCAAATGAAATGCAAACACAACTGCAACATGAACAAGAAAACAAGAAGACAATAGCTTAGGTAGAGTGAGTATGAGACTACTTGATATTCACTTCTATGTCGCAAAGGCCAATATGTGGAAGTGTTAATGAATCCTGCTTTTATTTGCTCTCCACCACCTGTTAGTCTGTAATTTTTGTTCTTGCGTTATAATAATCCTTTTTGCATTTCATTTGACACTGACAGTACCTAGTGAAATGCTACTATTGTGTACTCAACTATTGGGTCCGTATGTCGGAGCTAGAGAAACAGCGGACAAGGATGGCAACCTTGGACATGCACAGCATAGCACTTGTTCGGATTGTATCCAATATACTTTTCCTTTCACTTCTTGCTTTTGTGTTTGAACGCCATTCTGACCATGCCAAGATGATGCCAGTAAAAATAAAGGTTGCTGTCAACGAGCCGCATGTTCCTTGAGGTACCCGACATAACAGTCACTGAACTGTAGAGTTACGTAAACACAAGTTTTGCATAAAGGACTGTGTGCATTATGCTCTATGACGATGAAGCAGCAATTTTATTTCAAGGAAATGTTGGGTTCTGCGGTAAATTGATGCCCTGAGTAATGAGACAGAGAAGAGCTCTGTCATGACCGCAAAACTCCCTTGACTAACTGCAAGCAAACCTTACCCTGCACTGTGCCAGCACTTCCAGGTGCCGCTCTGTCAGCACCCATAGAGGCAGGTGTGCAGAAGTTGTAGCCACGTGAACGTGCACTTGCTGATGATGCCGCAGCACCTTTCGGACACCTGTGGCAAGATAAGACTGGTTACACTAATAGAAATGTGTAGCTTTGCACCTGCCAATAGGCTCACAATCAGACAACTAATACTACACCACTAACCATAAAATACAACACTAAGGACTTCATAACACAAGAGCCATGTTGCGCAGCCCTTAGTGTCGTTACTCTGTCATTACCACTTTAGAATTATTAATCGCGACTCAGCACCTGCAACAAAAGCAAGAATGATAGAGGGACATATTAAATGCTGTAAATCTTTCAGTGTAATGCAGGGTTTGTGCAAATTCCTTTCAGCAAATGTGTGGCTCGTGTTTATAAACAAAATTCAGTTTTGCATAGAAATTACTTGAAGCAAGGAAAGGGGTAGATACCTATTTGCTTGCTTTCCCTCTAATCTACTGTTATATATGTTAAATTCGTGCAGGCTACAAACCATGAACCCATTTAGGTACTTTTTCTCTGTTTGCACAGAAAAGGGGCAATTATGACCTCAGCCATGCAAAAACTGCATGTGCCAAGGTTGTAATCGTTAAAGGGTGATTTGCACTGGTGACTAGCCATGCATTTCAGGCTGTCCAGCAATACAAAACAACAGTGTTCTTCAGCTCTAATCACCATAAGGTTAAGGATTTAGCCTGATAGCCAGTGAATTCCTTCCACAAGCCACTGACCTTACAAGTACGAGCACACATGTGTAGTCCTCAAAGAGCAAGAGTAGGAGGACTTTTTATTGTAATTACTTTCCTAATTTCCTAGCTTTAACAAAACCATCATTTTGAAGCAATGGTTTTTCAAAATCACCTGAACATTTTTGCGGGAAAGTTTCACATGTCAAATGACTTTTAATTTTCACTGGCTAGCTAGCAATGGCCGTAAGTAAACTTTTAGTTCAAATTCCCTTTAGAGCTACTAGTGAGGATCTACCAGCATACATAAGCACATATGGCACATACAAATTTCACAGCAAATTCCTAGCCCACATGTGAAGAAAACCTTTCAAGAATTACGCCAGAAGTTACACAAAGTAGTAATTAAACTTCAGACATGAGCAATTCATCTGTAACCATAGATGCAAAAAATTATGTGGCTAAAGTACTGTTTATTCCAGTCAGTCAATACATATATGCAATTATTCCTACCAGCTTAATTACGCTACCAAATAGTTGTGCCTGTTCACAAACTCCAGCTGTACATGAACTTGCTGGTGCCTGCCGATGACAAACAAAACACTCATTGCAGTAAGATTCTTGGACAATGAAAAATCAAGAAATGAATAAACCTAAAACGATATGATGTGCTTCCAAATTTTAGGCCTTGAATTTACTATAAGGAAACAATCATCTTTAAATACAAACTTCACAACACATAGGGCTAAGAAAGAGCAACAAACTGCTTTGCAGTCCAGACCTGTGGCCGCATGCACCAGCTGAGTCATCGTCACTGTCACCCGACTGCATCACTTCGGATTCGTGGTGCAGGTACAGCACCTCAGGCATAACATGTGCCCCTGTTCGAGCCAGCGTCCATGCCTCGCCCTCTGTGCTGAAGCAATGCCTCTGCATGCTCTCCTGATCTAGCCGCAGCCACACGCCCTCAGCATTGCAAACCTAAAGCAAGGGCAGAAAATGAACATTGCAAAAGACACGGCAGCAAACAAGGCAAGAGCATGGTTTAACAGGAATGTTGGCTGGTTAGTATGCAAGGTTTCATGTCCTGACGCTGAACATGAGCCACAAGAGCCACTGTAGTAAAGGGCTCCGAATTAATTTCGACCACCTGCATTTCTTAAATATGAATGAGTGTTGTTGCATTCTGCCCCCACTGAAAGGCGGTTGCTTTGACCAAATTTCATCCTGCAACCTTGGTCTCAGCAAGCCAAACGGCATAGCTACTGGGAAACGATGGCTTTGACAGAAATGTAAATGAAACGTTGCTTTGCATGAAAAAATATAAATGTGCTATCTTTCCTTGTTGAATTTATGTTCTGTTATCAGTGCAATCGCTAGAAATACAGAAATAAGTGGCCCAACAATGTCTTTTGGCCCACCGATGCAATTTGAGGTTTTAGATATCCACACACCCAGCTGACAGCCAGAGAAGACCGAGATATTGACTGCAGTGCCATACAGTTGCATACACCCATGAGTAATCGTGCAGGAGGAAAAATTACATGCATTCCAGCAGACACACTATTACACAAAGCCCATCACAGAAAAAGTGTAATGATTGCTGTTTTCCCAAACTTACCTATTTTGATAACTACATAAGACCTATTTTGATGACTACATCAAGCTCGCGGGAAGCCATATCAACTAAAGCTACCCAACTAAACATGGTGCATTGCTCCAGTATGCTAAATATACACACATAATAACATCTACATAAGCCAACAGTTGCTGAAACGAAGGAGCATAGGCTGTGCTGTCCATCAAATGGAGATTCAAAATGTCAGTATAATTCCTTTGTCTAAAATATTATTTGTTGAAAAAAAAAAAAAATGAAACTTGCATTCTGAAATAAAAACTTAAAGGTCTGCCAAATTTTCAAAAAATGAAAACTGAAAAGTCCAACCCTGAATTATAACACACTCCTGACTGGCAAGAAAAACCCATTCTGGAATAATAAGGTGACCACAAAAATCAAAGGCTTTGGTGCATACTCACTACTGATGAGAGGTGTGAATATTTAAATTTAAATCAAATAATAATCCACCAAATAATTTGAGCTATGGATAGTTAGGTATATAAACATGGTGCCGGAGATGACTGATGTGACCAATTTCATCACGTCAATAAGATCATGTGACAAAACCAGCCACACAAGCTGTACTAAAACTCCACGTAAACTTCAAGAGGTGGATTCAAGAGGTGAACTTTCAAAGCAAAAAGACACCTTACAAGGTACAATAATATAAAAAAATAATAGTGCCTTACTTCTTCCATGGCAATGATTGTGTTGCCCATGACAAGCATCCCAACAGGCGGTGCCTTCAGATTTGGTTTGCTTCGAATGTTGTGCCCAGAGGCCCCGCAACGAACCACTTGATACATTCCAGGACCTGTGGGTGTAATAAACAAAAGAACATATCAAGTGTACACAAGCTGATAATGTAGAACAGTGCAAATGAAAAAAAAAAAAAAGACTCCGCCTGCTACATGAGACTGATCAAATAGCCTAACCTCTCTCCTCACTTTCCTCACCAAATAAATTTTACTTTCTAGCAAACAGTTTATGGTATTTTTTTTGGGGGGGGATTCAATAATTCAATATTTGGATAATTCGGACGTTTTCTTTTCCACTCCCATGAAGTACAGTAAAAGCTCGTTAATTCTACCCCCGTTAAATGGGAAACCCAGACAACTTGAACAGCCAGCTTGTTGCCAGCCCACGCCCATGTAAGTCTATGGCGTTGTAAGCTCGCTAATTTGGATGGTATGGGCGTCGCATCAGTTAATTCAAACAACAGGCTCTCGAAGGGAAGACGTGTCCGGATGGCCGGTGCGGCAAGAGCTCATCGAAATAGCCCTACTCAGAACTTGAATTTCATGCTGGAGAGTCGCTTGTGCACCTTTGGCAACAGCATGCGATTGCAGGCGTGAAGGCATGTAGACAAACACACGGATCTGCCTTCTAAAACAGTCCGACCACTTAGTTTTAGTTTTGCTTGTCTGAGCTTTGCGCCAGCCCGAATTGAGGTAGGCTCTACCGGCCAGCACCACCCAGCCAGCTGACTTTCGGAAGCCGACTGGTGCGTCGCTAATGTTCTCTCTCTCTCTCCCCCCCCATCCCTCCAACCCTCAACTCATTTTTTTCCCCTCTCCGCTTCCGTGCCACTGAGTGTTTCTTTCACTTCCGTCCACGTGGTCCTGCTGTTGCAGTACACGGAAATTGCGTGTGTCACATGCCAGTTGCTGTTCGTGCTGTGAAGTCTCCTCAACATGTGACGGTGTCGCTTATGATGGGTGTGACGCAATGGCGGTGGAGCTCCACCGCGTCGCACCGTCAAGGATGCTGGGGAGGCCTTTATGATTTTGGTGCAGTTCTGTTTTGACACTCATGAAAGCAAGCACGCAATGAAGCATTGATGGAAACGTGAAAAATAGTTCCGCACACTTGGAAACAAATTTACTGAACCCAAACAAACCTAAAAGAACACAGTGCAAGCAACACAAAGGACACTAGACGCAGGCGCAGAAGCATGCCGTCCATAAAAATCATCGGTTACTCTTTTAGAGGGATGCAATACTACTGAAACTAACTATACTTTTAAAAGCAAACTACTCACCATGCTTAATCACATCTGGTAACTGTGCTGGTTGTTGCAGCTGTTGCTGCTGCTGATGCAGCTGGTGCGGATGCTGCTGGTGCGAATGTTGCTGGTTTGGATGTATCGGCTGCTGCTGCTGCTGCTGCTTTTGTTGCTGGTGCTGTTGGTGCTGCATTTGAGGCGACTGCTGCTGCTTAGATTCTTTCAAATCTTTCTTCTTTGGTGAAAGCCCAGTCTTGTCAGTGAAGAACTCATCTCGCACTGGCTTTGACTCCTGAACAAATGCAACCTGTGAGCCCATGACAGCTCATGCAAACAAATAAGCAATCTTATACTCACCTCGAAAGGAACCAGCAGAGTTTTCCCAATGTGCTGATTGTACTGCAGGCACCATGCCTCGGAGTACCCATTCTGACAGTAGGTCTTGATCGTTTCTGGACTTAACCGGACCCAGACACCGTCATCATTGTGTAGCTGAAATGCAATTCTTGTTTGTAGTTTCAGCATCATTAAAGGGAAGGTGAAATGTTTTTTTAAGCATTTGAGGTTCTTTGAGAAATCGAATCCATGAAGCTTCTAGGTAAATCATGCCAAGTAGTTTTGCGCTAGCATTTAAAATCGTGACGTAATCACCGATTAAAACTGCAATGATAGTCAGGCTTCTCCTCACTGCGTAACAGAAACTTTTGATGACGTCTTTGTTGCCGAAACTTTACACGTCTGCTGCCTTCGCCCACGAGCTGCCGTGCATCTTCCGATGCCGCCAAACAATGCTTCGTGGTCTTCACCTTCGGCGGCGGTTTACTTCCTTGAAACAACAGTTTCTTAGCTGGAAACGCAGCACCGCCCTACGTGACGCCATGCGACGTCTGCCCGGCGCTGCACACTGCAGAGAAGCCTGAATGCCGATGTGGCTTTATTCTGCGATTACATCACCATTTAAAATCCTATGACAAAAATACTTCGCATGCTTTACCTGCAAGTTTCACATATTCCACGCCTTTAAACTCGTTAAATTCTAAAACCTCCTCCCCTGTCCTTTAAAGATTCACGTGTCCCAGTAAGGATTTGAAAAATGTTGCTGCTAACACTTAAAAAATCCAAAGCCGCGTAACTGCAAACTATGCAACCTGCGACAAAATAAACCACTTGGTCAATGGTGATGCATAATGCCAACTCCAGAAAATTACTGACATCATATCATTATGAGACTATATAACTATATAATATATCACCTGAAGCACCACAGCACTGAACTGTACTGACATTTAAATAAAATTAACACAGAGCAAAAAGGATGAAAAATGTTTGCGCACAATAAATACTCACCTCATCTACAAAGGTCACTGTGCCATCCACCTGGACCACACCAATCTGCTTGCTCTGCAAAGATGGATGGCTACGAATGCGTAGTCCGGCGCTGTACTTGGCTTGAAACTTGCGCATCTGTCAGTGGCAAACGGGAGAGCACAACAACAAAGTATATCTCTTACTAGAAATGACAATCACAGCAATACTAAGCTCCTGTTGCAGCCATGCACGACAAACATGGAAGGTCACCTTTATAAGAGCTGTTCAATGAAATAAACTGCTTGCCAATTTGCAGTTTGAACATTAAAAGCTCATGAGCTGATCCAAAAAAAAGAAAAATTCCTCAGTTCAGTCTGAAACGTATGCATTTTCATGGTGCTAGTAATCAAACTTGGGCACCTCTCTCGTGTCTATTATCAGCAGCCTTCAACCATAATGAAAATTCACAACAAAGTCATGAGACTATGTTACCTTGTTTGGCTGGTGGGAGGACTTCTGTGAAGGACTTTTGGAAGGAATCACCAAGCCTTGTGGTGGCTCTTTCACTTCGACTAGACGGCACTGGGAGCTCCCTAACGGAAGCCAAAACAGAGAGTCACCAATGCATGAAGTGTGTGAATGGAAGCTTTGAGCCAACAAAGAGCCAGCTGCAAGCATGCCACAAAATATAAAAGTTAATGTACATAAGAACATCCTTGTCTGTGTCAGTAATGGTCACTGAAGACAAAATAGCGTAGATTACCTATTTCAAAGCCATCAATGACGGCATGCAGCAAATACCAGCCAACAGAGCCCGGAGTCCAATTGGCCGTGTATGTGCCGTCGTCATTTGCCCGAACAAGCATGTTCTCAATGAGTCGCTTCTTGGTTGGGGACACATAGCGTAGCTCTTCGAAGGAATAGTCCTCGTATTGCTGTGAACGAGATGCAGTGTGCCAATGAAACGCACGCTATGCTACACACTCGAAGGGCATTGACTATTTATTGTCTTTTTTTTTTACTGCACCTTTTTTAGCGCAAAGCATACGACTTCAAGGATTTGTGGCAGTGGTTTCTTCAAATGCGCTACCCAAATGAAAACACAATTAAAAAAAAGGACCAAATCTACATGTACTAAAGAAACTATCGAGCACGGATTTGAAGTGGCACAAACCACTTGTGTTTTTCAGTGTTTCAGTGAAATTCAATGCCTTGATTAAGGACATTAAGGAGGTAACACATTTAATCATGCCCGTTGTCTTGCATCCCTCACCTTCATTGTGGTAATAGCATAGTAGAGCATTTTGTCCTTCACTGTCACTTCATATGGCACATCCAACGATGGCGGTGGGCGGCCGCCAAATGTCAGCAAACCACCGTGGTCACCTGAGCCAGCAGTCGTTGAGCAGGGAACACGCTCCTGGTTGTAGGCATTCATTGGCACTGCCCTTACCTCAACCTGTAACAAGACCCATCACTACGCATGAGGGTACTAGAAGGGTGAAATCTTCCCTATCATACCGGGAGTGAGACACAAGGATGGGGAAAGCAAACGAATAATATGCCTGCTCGTAGGTAAGCAGATAGGTGACTGACTGCCTATTTAAAACCAGAGGAAAAAAATTGCTGCCAATGAAGTTAGACCAATTGAAAAATTTGTTTTCTCCCTCTTGTGGCAATTTTATTTTGTTAGTGAATGGTCAGATTTCCCTCAAATCTCAAGGGCATGCGACGCATTATGTCCCCCTCCCCCTCTTAGGAAAAAACTGACAAGCAAGTTAGACAGTCAGTTCATCGTTTTTGTCACAAAACATACATGGCAGCTGAAATACTGCAGCCGTTCAAACTCGCCAGCTGAGGAAGGGCAATGAGCCGTACCTTCATGTTGGGGACATGCACCAGGTATGCGTATTGGTCTCTGGTCAAAACTGTGATAACAGACGGCCACCCACACTTGAGCTCCTCCTGGCTGCAGATCAACTCGCACTGTTTTGGGTCCACGTAGCACTCAGGCTGTAGCCACCTGGTTTAACAGTGGCAATAATAGTATTATGAGAAAAAAAAGAAACCATTGACTTCACAAAAAGTGCTTATGCAGCAGAATGCAGCACGTCAGGACTGACAAATGCAGAGAAAGTGGGACATTAAGAGTGTGCTTGTTTTGAACTTTTGCAGACAGTAAAACATGCAATTGCATGAGGATCACAGGAAAAAAGTAAATGCATAATACAAATACCATACATCCACAAAATAAATGTGAGAAGTTAGCACTTCTGGAAGTTGGCTTTTTGAAGAAAAGCTCAGAGGCTGATATGATAAACTGAAATGTGCCTTCTTTAAGCACGTGCACAAATAAAATGCTACCACAGAAACTGCATTCACCACAGCCCACAGCTTCTTACCTAGCAAGTCGACCGCCACTCGTACCCGGTGTGCATGCAACGAAGTCATGAAGGAAGGGACGTTCGTTTGAACGGTCACTGAATGACAGTGAGCCTTCCAATGCTTGCTGTATTGTTGGCAAGTGCGCAAGTGCAAAGCCGCGTGAGAGTAGCGCTGAGTGGCTGCAGAACACCTGGTGTGTGGTGAAGAGAATGGCAGAGTTAACGAACTGAAATGTGTATACCAATACACAGCCTCCTAAGATTTTTTTGTTCAGCTTTTCTCACCTGATGTGCAAGGAATTCTGCTACTTCCATGTCTTCATCCATGTCACTTGGCAGCACTAGTGAAACAGAGACGAAGATGGATTACTGCCAGTAGAAAAACAGTGCAAAGAACACGAACAGGCAGCAATGACTGAAAAAAAAATCTGCACTCTGTTGGCTCAGCACTAACGGTACCACACTGCAAAAAAGACGTGTGAAAATTTAGGTGCATGGTTTTGGGAGCGGCACGTGTACTAATGTTCAGACATACTATACATCTCTCCAAGCAGGTTGCTAAAATTATGAATATATTGCAAAAGAGCTGAAAATTAGTGGTGGTGTCTCTCCTTCTTGTCCAGCCACAATAAATCACCGAACTTAAAACAGAGGACACTTTCAAGAATGCATGAACATTGGCATAACATTGTTCACTGAAAGGAGACAGCAGATATAGGTCTGAAGTGTTTTTTTAAAACTTGAAGCTGCCCTACAACGCCACCCAATTATATATGGCCGGCCTCAGCGCCCCTGAATGTCACCATTCAGTTAGGATTGAAAATGCCAATTCCTGGATTTTCTCACAAGTGAATGCTCTAAAAGCACCATTACACTTCGACGTTCTCATTGCATAAGTGAACGGGAGTCAGGGTCAGATATGCGAGGTTGGCGGCGTCTTGCCAGCTAAAATTTAGCCTCCTCTATAATCTAACACGCTTCATGGAGCAGATCTCCAGGGCGTGTGAACAGAGTGTGCGAAACATCCCACGCAGGCAAATCCCACAATATGAATACGTAAGTTGGTTGGTATGGAGCATTCGGTCAGTGCATTTGGTGTGAGAAATACTTCTCTATTTGGTACTGTGCACGGCCAAAGTGCACTGGAAGCTCCCAGACACGCTGGCGGTCAAGCGCAGCTGGACTGTACTTGCTAGCATGATGTCACTGTGCAGCATGCGCATGCTATGCCAGAGTATAACCATGCACTAAATGCCAACGCCGACAAAGCCCAAACACCTGTAGGGAGGATGAGGTCACGCCGAAGCAGGGAGGCAGCACACATGCCACCCAGGTACGACAGCTCCTTCTCCAGGTGGAGCAGTCCCCCTGCCGAGCCAGGGGAAACCCCTTCGTAACCAGCCACCTGGCACCGGAACCCGTACGAGTTGGCCTTGTTGTCCTTGACATAGTCCGAAGCCGTCTCCAGTGAAAACACCACTTCATTCCCTAAAGAAGAGCATGCAGGGCAGTGAGTACCAAATCAGCAGAGGCTCACCAAATTCTCAACACCATGAAAGGTACTACATCCAAGCTAAGATGCTGTGTGTATTTTACTGTCCTGGTCCATTTAAAAGATGTTGAGCAAGTGCATCTCTTAAACATAAGTGAACACCAAAATACATTTGGGGCTGTGTACCCAAATGTATACCCGACACTTTCGCACTGTGAGATGCCCCATCCATCTTGGTGCTCTAATGCGCGAGAAGAACCCCCCATGAGACATCACATTTCCGCTAGCCTGTTACAACCAATGCAATAAGCCCAAAGAACTTGTTTGGGTAAGCTAAGTTTCAATTTGGGCCTTGAAAAAAGTGTTGAAACACTTTGTTAGGCATCTTTTTGAAATAGAAGAGTTAACAGAGTAACAATATCAAGCCAACCAAAGTGGAGGTGTCTGTAGAAAGCAGAAAGGTGAATCATTCTGAAAACTTGCAAAAGATCCATTTATTTGATCTCTCGCCACCAACTTGAGTATTGCACAACATACTCATGCCCAACAATAAACAGAACTGAACCATGACTGCAGTCCACAACAGTTACCTGGAAGAATGGTGGCTGTCGCAGGCCAGTCTGATGATCCACAAAAACGCTTCAGAACAGGCCAGAAGGGGCTGTTGGTGTCATCCTCGTCGTCGTCACATCGGGCTGTGCTCAGCGGCTGGCCTTGGACACTGTTACTGGGGACATACAACTGCAGGCTGTCTTCAGCCTGAGCAGTGCCGCACCGGGCATCAAATTCCAGAGCCATCCAGCGAACACTGGGGGGAAATTTGACCTGTCCACAGAGATGCATGCATGCCAGTCAGTTTGATGCAGCCCTAGATGAGCAGCAGCTGGTGTGCATTTACAATGAAGACAAGCAACTTCAGTTAATAGCACTGTCACACGAGGACTTTCGATTCTGATTGAGCCTAGTATTACCATCAAACTAACTACAGATCCAGCACTGCTACACTACACAACCAGTTTCAATGGTGATCAAGCCCGGTCCTCCTTGACACAAAGCCAGTTCCTAAAGTATGGTTGAGATTTTTTACCTGATCAAGAAATAGCCATTACTACCCTTGTGTTCGGGAAGATTTCAAGTGTGAACAAATAAGCGGCCAAATTGCTTCTGGCACATTATTTGAACATTGTTTGGCAATACTTTGATCAAAAGTGTTTTGTTCACTTTTACTTGATTACAAAATGTACCTGTTTGCAGCAGCATTCACTTAGCTAGTACAATTATGGGTGCACACAGCAATATATTCAAACTCACCAGTCAGGATCGAATGGGCATGTGATGCAGCATTGCATGTTCAACACACTGAAAAGTTTGATAGAATTGACTCAATCAAGAGAGAAACTGACAACACTTGCACCAGGCTGTGCAAGCTGCAATCTTATGAAAGAAAAAAATAGAGGAGGAAATATCTGACTCCAGATGGGCCAGATGATGAAGCAAAACACAAACACATAAAACACGTGCGCATGTGTCTAAAAAATTTTGAGGGCTTTTGTAATGCGTAATGCTGAACTTGCATCCCGCAAGGGTCCAAGTACATTTGCCAGGCTGAAGGTACAGTCCTGTCATACACCTGATGCAGTTTTCAGCCTGCTGCAAAGTGTAAAAGCTTCTCTTGCATGCTACTTGCTGAGCACCGTGGATTGAAGGAGCATACAATTTTGTGCTGAAAGTAGTTCGTGCAAACTACATCGAGCCCCGCAGCGGTGGCTCAGTGGTTAGGGCGCTCGACTACTGATCCGGAGTTTCCGGGTTAGAACCCGACCGCGGCGGCTGCGTTTTTATGGAGGAAAAACGCTAAGGAGGAGTCTGATGTCAGTGCATGTTAAAGATCCCCAGGTGGTCGAAATTATTCCGGAGCCCTCCACTACGGCTCCTCTTCTTCCTTTCTTCTTTCACTCCCTCCTTTATCCCTTCCCTTAGGCGCGGCTCAGGTGTCCAAAGATATATGAGATAGATACTGCGCCATTTCCTTTCCCCAAAAACCAATTATTATTATTATTAAACTACATCGAAGCTGGGCAGGGCAAATTGGAGATACAGTAGCTGATGGGTAATTCGGACTACAATAATTTGGACTTGTAGGATATTTCGAACTTCGATGAGGCATCGTCAGTCACCCCATAGATGCGCATACATATTCGCGACGGATATTTCGAACTTAAGAAGTCCAAAAGTTCAATTTTTCGGACTAATTTCAGCCGCCTGCGGGTCAAAATCGGCCACCTTATCGGCTTTTCGGCGACGCAAAAGGCGCCATCTTCGATTGAGGTGGATTTGCTCTGCAGTTGGATTGGCTTGCCATACTTTCGGTACCTTGTTTTTGCTAGTGGAGGTCCCTGCGATTTCTGCCACTTCGAGGTGGCAGTCGGAATGTCATTGCCGTCAACTCCTTTTTTGTTGCCAACGTTGTCGCGGGCAGTTATCACTTGTCTCATACGCTGAAAATTGCTAAATTGGTTTTTGGGGAAGGAAACGGCGTAGTATCTGTCTCACATCTCCCTGAACCGGGCGCCATAAGGAGGGAGTGAATGAAGAGGTGCTGTATTGCTCGGTAATAATTTCGACCTCCATCGAAACGCTACCGCTGCGGTCGGGTTCGAACCCGGGTACTCCGGATCAGTAGTCGAGCGCCCTAACCACTAAGCCACCACAGCGGGTAAAGTTCGCCATTCGCCGTTTCGTCACTTGGGCGTCCCCGACCACGTCGCCCGAGTGGCACTCCGTCTTCACGAAGTTACATCCGTTCGCCGTTTTGTGATCACGTACGGCCGTTCCACCGCTTTGGACGAAAAGTGCCTTGTCTTTGCGTGTGCTTGACGAGCAGTGTGGTACACATTCGGGTTGTGGACAACATGGCCCCGCAGGTGCCGCCGGGTCCATCAAAGAAGCATGGGGAGTATTCAGCTAAACGCCGTGACCTTGCTCTCTAGACTGTACAGTGAAAGCAAAACTTTGGCACAAATACAGGCGCAAATCGTCGCCAGCAAGAGGAATTTTCCGCAAGGTAAAATCAGTGACTTTTTAAGTTGATTTCATTTCAATAAAGAGATTTTTTTTTACTTCACGGATTTTTCGGACTGTTCGTTTATTCGGACCACTTTTTTGGTTCCTTCGAGTCCGAAAAATAGGTCAACGACTGTAAATGAAAGAGGCATTTGTCCTGCAGTCGACACAATCCGGCTGGTGCTGACGATGATTATTTGTTTTGACAATCAAAGTACCGCATCCATTATGCGAGTGAATGTGGTGATCTCCTGCAGCAGATAGCCAGTGCCGATCTACTGTGTGCCAAGAGCGACTGCTCTCACCTTGGACACGGATACAGTGGCTGGTTTGTAAGGGTGGTCACTCTCCACCACTGCGTAGTGAACAGGGCCAATGCTTCCGTCCATAGGCGCCAGTGCCTCAGTTTGGTTGGGTGGCACATTCCGCTGGTTCAGTGTGGCCACCCACTTTAACAGCTTCTGGACCAAGTCAAGAACTTCAACAGCGCTCTGCATAAAATAGTAGAAAAAAGCAGGACTAGCATGAGTGCACATTGGTAATTGTTTTTAACTTATGTCAATGACAATGCCATTTCTCAAAGTGTAATACACATTGATGGCTTGAATATGCATCTACAGTAGAATCTTGATGACATGATCACGGTTGATATAAATTTTGGGATGATACAAATTTATAAAATTCCCCGGACGGAATGCATTGCATAAAATGTGCGGAATATCGGGTGTTCCACACACTCTCCTGCGCTTCTACAGATGATGTGAAAACGTGAGCTGCGATCGCACCCTTGAGCACTACCTGTACTATCGCAATCAAAAGTTTACGAGACGCGAGCATGCGGGAAAAAAATTTATTTTGGCGTAGTTACCAACTCCAATTGCCTGAAATGTGTCAAGGTATGAGGCAATGTGCATGCACTGTACGCTGGTAACAACACCGCACGACTGGGTCGCAGAGCACAGCTACAATAAGCTGTTTTCTGAAAACACGTGCCCCATAAAATTGTAATCTTTAGTAAAAAAATAAGTAGCCTCTTGCCTGTGGGTCAGATGAGGCAACTGGGCACAGGTGGGCCATTATCAATGGAAGCAGTTGAGTCATTAGGTGTGAGGCTCCAATCTCATAGATAACATCATCTGCAAAGATAACAGTAGCGAAGAAAGTCATGAGAAAGCTTGTTTCAGATGCGAGAATGCCATCAACTCCTGCCCCTGTGTGCAATGCTGAGAGATATGCTGTCCCACAAGACTCCCAACCTCATCTGCCCACCTGACTATCTATGCACACATTGACAGCGGCCATTAAAAGGAAGCCGCACTGTATTACAGGATGAACAGGGAGACCGATGCCTGCAGGTCTCAGCGTAATGTTCCTCTAAATAGTGAAAAGAACCTATAAGTCTCTCAAGTACCCTAGAAGAGCGTTCAGGGTGCTCAGAATTTATAGGGCTTCTAGGAGTTGCACCTCAAGGAACCTAAGAGGAACTAACCAGTGGAGGTATGGACGCGGATTATAGGCAGTGATTACCTCCGCTTGGAATTCACTCTGCTCCTTTAAGAGACCATCAACTAATGCTTATCATTAACCTCCATTTGTTACCGTACAATGGTACAACTAAGCTATGATGCTACCTTTTTCATGACGGCCTACAGTGAGCAAGTACAGTAAAAAGAAACGAAGGCACTTGGAGCTTGTAAAAGAATTGGACCATATTGCTAGACTTGGTAACCCACGAGTGGCCTGGTCCTGTTTTTCTGTACTTCAAGATTGCTTCTCCAGACAAGCAAGTATACAATGCCTTTGAAGATTATGTAAGTGATAGTGAAGGTCACATGGCAGGCTGCATTCTGATGATGATTAACCTTCATGGCATAAGGGCAGCTTTGGCCAAAGAGCACTATGGTACAAGGAAGTCTTCATCACAAAAGGTTGAGTCGAACCCATTTCCCAAGCATTTCACCCAGATAAAACGAGCACGTGGCAAGAGGGAAGCTTACACCCACTGTACCACCGATGGGTACCCCGCGGCACTGAAGCACCTCCAGCATGCGAGGAAAGTGCTCGAACCACTAAGCCATCATTGCAGTAGCAGACTGCATTCTGTACGCTGCTTTGACAAGTCTGTGAAAACCGCTACGTCTGTGAGAAAAACACTACCTGCATGTAGGACAGGAACTGTTTTGATGCCTCACATGGTAAAGGCCATGTGTGAGCACTGAAAATCCAGACCTTTTGATTATTCAGGCGGTTTCGCATGTGCAGAGTTTTTTTTATTAGACATCTAGATCACCTGGCTTTTTACAGCGACAGCTGTTAAGCGGCCATTCCTGGACTTCACGTCAAGTAGATGTTGTTGTCTCGAAGAGTTGTTACCGTGCAAGGAGGAAGGTATCACATGGGCGGAGAAATGCGTGACCAGTGGGTGTTTACCACAGGAACCATCCAGGTGGCGGTTGCCGTGGAAGTGTCCCTGCCCGTGCAGGGTATTGGGACAGCGGAGGAATCTCCAACTGGAGGTTGGTTACCATAGAAGAGGGGAGCATGGCAAGAGCGTAGGAAGGTGCAACCAGTCGGTGGTTGCCGCGGAAACCATCCAGAGGGCAGTTACCCTGGAAGGACGAGGTAGGTTACCATGGAAGGAGGCCTTATGGCAAGAGTGTAGGAAGGCTAAACCAGAAGATGATTACAACGGCAACCGTCTGGAAGATGGTTACCGTGGAAGGAGGGTGCAGAAAGAATAGAAAAATCCCCAACAGGAAGGTGATTATCACAGAAGGAAGAGGGTAAGGCAAGGGTGTGAGAAGGCGCAATTTGTATGTGGTTGCATGGGAACCAACCGGAGGGCAGTTACCCTAATAGAAGGAGGAGGGCACTACAAGACAAGGAGGTTATGGCAAGAGTGCAGGAAGGTGTACCACGGTAACCACCTGGAAGTAACGTGGTCACCGTGGAAGGAGGAAGAAGGGTATGGTGAGAGTGGAGGAATGTAGCACGGTCAATCTGAGACAGCTGCTGCGAAACGCGCTGCCCTAGGAGAGGATCATCGGCCATGCTGCGCTTCTGGAGTGGCAGACTGGAGAGCAGACCCGGACGAAAAACGACTATGAGTGGGAAACTTCTATCAATCTGGTGGAAAAAGAGATTCATGCTCTTGGGGAATGTGTGGTGACAGGGTGATAGCTGAGTGCATGTCATATGCTAAGATTGCTGTTGTGCTTTGTTAAAATGAGGCGATTAACCTCCCACTGCGTGCACGTACGGTTTAAGGACAATCACGATTTTATGTTCTGGGTTGTTTGTGTTTTTTCGGTCATTGTTTTGGTGCCCATATATCTAACCTTTCTAAAATAAAAGTTCAGTTGTTAGAAAAGCACTCGTGTCGTCTCATGTTTCTTCCTCTTGTCTTGTGTTTCGCGCTGCTTCAAGATGAACTAAAAAGAGCACCCTAAAACCATACAGATGTGAGGTCGGTCTCATTCTCCACCACAACATATCGTAAAGTAAAAATACCTTAACAGCTGTCGCCGAATCTCGCATTAACCAGTGGTAACCATCCTGTCAATTTTTTTCCCCGTACCTTTAAGTCTAAAAGATCCATCAGCAACTGTAACCAAATCCTATGTCTGCGGACATTTGTTATATCTTAGAATCAGTACCACTCCCCAACGTGCATTGCAACAGTCCCGTTGTCTTCATTCAAAATAAGCGAGTGTCCATTATAAGTGTGGCTGTTGCAAAGAAAGCTCTGTTGTATGCAGTGCAATGCATCTGTTGTATGCAATGCAATGCAATGCATGAAGAATGCAATAAAGACACACTTTCTAACCTTGCTCAGAAGCGGCTTCGGACAACAGCTGTGCACTAGCCTTGACAATAGTGCCACAGATGTTGAGCACGTTGCGTCGAGCCTGCAGCTCCAACAAATCACGTGTTGCCTGCTGGCTTTCCGTGTCATGAGGTGTACTGCAAGAGAAGGAAACACAACTCAATACTATGGCTTCCCCTTCAGTAATAAATGTACAAAAGCATTAATAATAATGACAGACACTGGTGAAACAATCCATGAACAATACAAGGCATTCCCATAAAGAGTTCATGTAGTGAATAAGTTGGCAGCTCTCTCTGATGCACGCATTTGAACAGAACAGCAATAAGAAAAACTTTCAGGAATCTGCTGGCATGTCTCCAAGTATTTGAAATGTGATTAGCCTTTATACTACTCTGTATATTTATGCACTGTCAGCAACAAATGAAACACAAAAAGGATAGCTGAAACATAAAAATGCAGCCACAAAGATGACAGCTGGCAGAAAGGGCATATAGGCGGGCTCTATTAACGCTTGTAATAAGCAGACTTCGCGCCATCAAAGTGATAATCAAGTGTGCTGATAATGAGCTTCCTAATACATTCTCGTTTTGCTGCTTTTGTTTCAACCATCTTGTTCGCATTTCATTTGTTGCCGATAGTACAATCATGGTGCCCTGCTAACTAAAGCAACACAGAAAACACGCTCTTCTTCAGGCATATCGAACACTCTCACAAAGATGACATCACCACGACTTCACAGTTTAGAACCCTTAAGGCTGGAGCCATAAATATAATGCTTTAGAAACCTTAAGGCTGCTGCCATAAAGAATTATGCAATTCTTTAGCTTGCTTTTAATAATATACATATGCCTGTGCAACAGTGCAAATCTGTGGGAAGCACAAGTTCTCACCTGTAGTAGAGTATCTGAGGTATCTGCCCTCTGGTGTGGTTGGTGCCATTGAAACTCAAAGAGCAGTCAGTGAAGGTGAACATGGTGCCATCAGGGCCCCTCACCTGACTCATTCCACCATCACCATTATTTGTCCTGGCACCATGGTTCCTCAACCTTATAGCGTAAGTTGTGTTCTCCTGAAAAGAAAAAAAAAAGTAAGACATGCAACAACAAAATCTGTTCTATGATCAGTGTGCCATTACTGCAGCTGTTGTCAAACAAGGGTTCTATGGAACCTTCCACCCTGTGGTTTCTTTGGAGTGATTTTTGGTCTCCCCAAGCATCTCACCACACAAGGCCCAACCCTTAATTTACATTTACCAACTTTATTTTGGGGCGAGTCATATTGTAATTGATTATAAAAAAACTGTTTCATTATTAATTGACTTTGGGCATTTTTTGGAGTGGCTGTGCCTCTGCATGCATGTTAGGCAGGAAGGAATGGAAGCCAAGGCATGCGCAGCTCCCCAGAACCTTCTTAAAGCTCCTTCAGTTCCTCCGAGACTGAAAAGGTAGAGAATCCCTACATTACTGAAGAGCAACTTTCGAACCAAATGTCGAATAAGGTCCCGAAAAAAGCCGAGGACTGAATGCTAGTCTTATTCACTTCAAGTTTAAATAATATACATTCCTGTGCAAGAAAAGTGGCTGAGCCCTTGGTAGCAGGTTCCACATGACGATCCGCATATTTCAACCCTAAGGTGAAGATTTGCTTCCTGAGCAGCTATTCATTGGGAAGACATTTAAGCAGCTATTAGCATTAGACCTGACCTCTTGTGTTCATATGCAGCCTTTGAATGCACCAACTACAGGTGTCTCAGGGGCCTGCACAAAAAATGTAGTTACCCTCCAGCAGCCTTGTAGCAAATGGACCCACTTCAACCACCAACTCTCATGGCGCATTAACTACGGTAGCTGACCGATTTTTCGGACTCCAATAATTTGGACTTTGCTGGGGAATCGTCACGCACCCCATAGGAACGTGTACAATTTCACGACCAATACTTCAGACATTGCGGGGTCTAAACGTTCGATTTTTCGGACTGAAACTGACGCCAACAATACTGTGGAGATCGTTTTTCAACCGAAAGTTAGTTATTTCGACCGAGTATAGACGAGCAGGCATCGCTGCAGAACCAACTTGTTCTCCGCTGCCGTGAAAGGCGCCATCTTGGACCTAAACTCGGACCTGAATCAAAGGAACTGGCTTGAATAGGCTTGGCCATTTGTTCTCCATCATTGCCATTTGAGATAATGGCTCTTTCCATTGGCCTACAAAGATTGTGCAGTCGCAATAAAAATGGTACAACGGGGCAGGTGCAGCGTCCACCGCGGCTTGGACGACGCCACCCGCAGTGCGAGGCAGCAAATGTGGTAGAAAGATGGGGGGGGGGGGGGGGGGGGGGGGGGTAGAGGGTGGGTGCATTCGGAAGTTCTGGCTTCCGCTTGCATCTTCCCGTGGGTTACCTCTCGGTCTTTGCGAGCGTCATTGCCTCATGCAAACTGACTGTTTTAGCTTCGCGCAGCAGCAGCGGGTGCATTCGTTCGTGACATGACTAGCAGCAGCGTTGCATTGTCCGCTACCGTGACATGAGATGGCGCGGAGATGACGAAAGCATGACTATGGTTCACATACAGTGTAATATTATCGCTTGTATAAGCAGAACATGGCGAGCAGCGATTTTCATGATTATGAAAGCCGGTTATTCACAGAAAGGTTATTTTTTTGAAGTTCATAGATTTTTCGGACTGTTTGATTATTCGGGTCCAATCCAGTCCGAAAAATCGGTCAGCGACTGTATTGGCAAGTTTACCTAGGTGCAACTGCTTCTCTGTTGTCATGGGTTGTCATGCAGGTGGCACAAAAACCCCACCACCTCTCGACGCAGGATGTTTTTGGTACTTCATACACATTCCACCTCAACAAAGATGCCATAACTGACCGTTTTGCTCAACCCAACCATTTTTTTTCCTCTGCGCTGAGCACAGATGAAAGCCACAAATTTCAATTCTTAATGGCAAACCTTAATGGCAATGGGCTGGTCGAACTTCACTTCTGCCACATCCGAGTAGCAATCTTCCGGTCCAAACGTGCCACGAGCCACATCAACAGTCTTCCACCGCTGCGTGTGAGGCAGGTCTCCGCTGATGCCACTCTGCAAAAATGGGCAGCTGATCAGCGCAGTTTACGCCACACACCAGCAGCGACTGCTCATGCTGCAGCCCAGCAGTATATAGTATACATGCATGAGCAGAACATGCAATGCTTCCCGATACAATTAAGAGAACACAGGAGTAGCTGACATGCTGGCTACAATTACTTTAATGAATTAAGTTTCAGCAATGTGGATATCCAGACACTGTGATGAGCCCAAAGGATACATGAATGTACCATCAGCTCCAAATGCAATACAATCCCAAAATATTAGCCACTAGACAGGAAATACAGGCCGTGTTGACAAACACCTCAAAACAGCAGTCTTCACACATTCAAAGTGTAAACCAACTGCTGTAGTGTTCAGTCTCCTTCAACTAAGGTCTTCTCATTTTGCTGTTCACAGTTTGACTGACTTCACGTTTCATTTCAAGCTGACGGTACTTGTGCATAGGCATGCACAATTCTGCCTTGGAGTAGTAGTAGTCATGGTAATAGAAGCAGTAGCAGTAGTTGCAGTAGTACTAATGGTAGTATTAGCAGTAAATAACAGTTTCCTGAGTAACCACTGCACAGAGTTACGACTTGGAACCTCAGATTGAGAAATGCAAGCCTGAATTGCATTTTTTTTTTTTACGCGAGAACATAAAATGGACAAGCGACAAATAGCCAAAGAACCAGGCACTACTTCTGTCCCTTAAAAGTGGACAAGGCGCTTTGTCTGCTTTGCTTTCATCAGACAAAGCAGACCATAGTCGCCACATGACACTACATATCAGTAAAAAGCATTACGGCATACAAATATGACACATCCAAACATCAAAAGGGCCTTAGAAAGGTCCTGGAGGAAGAGCAGGGGTATGCAAAAGTCACATTTAAGTCACATGTCTACCAGGTATCTGAGGCTCGATGCATCAAAGCAGTTTGGATGTTTTTTTGATGACACTCACGTCATCGAGGAGCTCAATCTCGTAGTGCCACTCATTTCCAATGCCACCATAGATGCAGGCTCCTGCAATCAGCACACCAGGACGATCCACGCTGAAGCAGATGGCATCAGGAGAACCATTCCCAGTGTTCCACGTTCTGTTTTGGCAGACTCGCGTGAATCGTGACGGTGTGCAGTGCAACGCCTGCCGTGTGGCACGTTGAACATCCACCTGAAAAATGCCCAGCCACTCATGGTTTGTTCTCTCTCTCACATACATGCACACACACATGCACACATACATACACGCGCACACACAAATGTACAGGGGGTGGGCGAGGGGAGAATATGTCTCTCATACAAACTGTAGCCTCACAATGACTAGTGCAAGAACATCCCTTACTCCTCATATAACTAAACAGAAATGTTTAATGTAGTTTGTCACACTTGTTAGATGCAGTGAACACAGGGATATGAAAAAAGGAAGAAGCCCAGTGCAAATGCAAGCGCCGATTACAACGAGATCCAACTCTGCTACTGTGTGTTTGTCTATCTTGATACTGCAAATCGTTGTCTGTGGGTTCTTCGGCACGCTGCAGTTAGCAAATGATAAAATGATTTCAAACTTTGGTTGGCCTGCAATGCTTCTGATGCACTTCCAATTTGCACGACTCTACTAAAGCATTTTCACTTCATCCGAACTTGCCCTGTCTCTCACACACACATTCTAAAAGAAAATGATCTCTGCTGCCACAAAATGATATGAATGTAAATTTACCAATGTAATGGATAAATGGAAAATAGGTTTATTAAGTGCCACCTGTAAAGAACGCCTAGGAATAACAAACGAACGACTAGTTGTCACATTTCTAACATGATAAAACTTCTCTCTAGGTGAGCTCATGTAACGAGCTACCCATCGGCATTTTATGACTCCATTTCGATAGTTACAAATGTTTGTAACACACGAAAAGGTCCTATGCACCATGCTTAGAGCTACGATTGCAATAACCAGTAATTTCAAATAGTAGCATAAAATGATAAAATATGTTTTTTTCGTAATTTAAATGAAAACCTACAGGTCTAAGAGAGGTAGAAAATAGTTATGAAAGGGCACCTGAAGGGTCTTTATTACAACTAACCCACTGTACAAAGCTTTTCAACACAACTGTCCACAGCTTTGTTGGTGCTGTAGACTCCCTTTAAGAGTTATTTGAGGGGACTATGAAAATCTATTTGTTTTATCAAAAATTCATCTTAACAGGAGTGCCACCAAAAATGATATGTGAGCATGCTAGGTGCATCCAAATATATGTCACATGAAAGAAATGAATAAAATGACCTTGCATTGAGAGGAAAATTGTAAATGGAACAAGCTCACAATATCCACTACCCGAAAACGACAATGGTCCAGTTTTCTCTTCTGCCATCCTCTGTTTCTCTTTTGTTTTTCAACGATTGACACTTGTGGCATTTTTTCAGATTTTTGCTTTCTCTATGGCTCTGAAAGGTGCCCAACTGAGTAGCCATGCGTCTCTCTTATCTCGCAGCTTCTACAGCATAGCTGTTACCAACTCTACGAGCAGGTGTGCCATACGCATTTCCATCCGCTGCAGGCAGCGTGCACGTGGCACTAATATTTGGCCATCTCTGCGCCGCAATAATGCATGCTACGATGCCGCGTTGGTTGAAAATTGGGTTCCCGACTGTTTAAGCTCCAAGTCAATGAGCAGATGCACTCCGTGCACTTTAGTCCACTGGAGGTAATGCACAATGTCGAGATCTGGCCATATCACATCTCTGCATCGCAAGTGGGCAGGAGTGAAGGTGCCCACGTTGCACGTGCTTGCAAGACAGCTTGACCGCACTTCGCGCAAACGTGCGCGAAAGCTATCTTGTGGGGTCGAGCTTTTTGAGTGGAAGCATTTCATTCTATTTTTAATTCCTTGACAGTGCCACGTGCACGCTTCATGATAACTCTTTCTGAGGGTCACAGTGGTTCGCAGTCGCTGCAAAAGTGGGTCTTCACTGAAGGACACACGAAACAGTTCATCTTAAGCAGACTTTCTTTTACACTGAGTCCTATGGGAAACTAGGCAAATGTTCTCACATTGTTCATTTTATCCGAGAATTCGTCTTAACCGAGTTCTTCTCAGTGGGAATTTACTGTATACTGAATATAGCAGAAAGCCGATGCCGTTATGATGACAAGGTGGTGCGATAAACCAACCATCGACTAATTGACTAAACTTCTGTAGTAGATCAATGAGTCTTTGTACTGTCAAAATGTGCAATGCATTTAAGGGGGGATAAGGGGATCAGAGCAAACTTTCTTATTTTTTAACTTAGAGTCATGAAACTTGGCAGACTGGCTTGAAATAGCGTCAAACAGACAGCTCCAAAGTTTCACAATGATATCTTCAGTTGTTATGATTTTATCATTGTTTACATGTTGGTCACATGTTGCTTGCTCATGGAAAGCCTAGTGTGAGAGCAAAATGGGTTATAGGTCTGTAAATTTTTTGAATAGTTACTAACAAGTATAATCTAAGTCAAGATTCTCTTAATTTCTTTTTAAATTTCTCTGCTCTTTTTCTAAACAACATAGTATGCACCTTCTCTTTATGTTTAGAATGTATCATGCTCCAATTATTGTGTAATAAAAAATGGTGAGCCTAAACGGTAAATCTGAGACTGTCTTGACATAAGGCACATTTCAGCAATGACAACAAAAGAAACTGGGTTAAAACCCATGCTCCCATTGCCACGTTATGCTTTCTACAAGCAAGGTGATAAGCTCAAAACAAACTTTCCAGAAAACAAGCCTGAAAGTTCTAAAATAGCACACACTGTCTATGTGTAGATGCTGACAAATATATTTATTTGGACCGCTTAGAGTTTATTTTTGGGTGAAATATTTCAGTACAACATAGAAAGAGTGTTGTAGATACCATAAAGTGTGCTTTTCAAAATTCGACTTTTTTCGAGATTTCTGCGATCTGATCCCCCCCCCCCCCTTTTTTTCCTTGCAAAGCTACCTCTCTTTTTGACTATGTTTTTGCTGGTATTTGGAGCAAATCCCCGCCTACACCACATGAAGCTTGAGTCCGTGGATAGCAAGAAGATATAGGTGAACTGAAGCTGACAACTCACCACGCAGCCAATGGTCTGGGATGACAGCTCAGCAACCACAGAAGAAAGAAATGCACATGTGCTGAACACAAGCTTTGCTGACGGTTTCTCTGCCTCCTGCATAAAAGCCCAATAATGGCAGAGAGTAAAGGCAAGTCACCATTTGCAAACAAAACATCAATGGTAAAAGGTGAAGGCATGCATATATTCTTTGAAAAAAAAAAAAAACAAACAAACAAACAAAAAGCTGCAGATACGCTTAGAAACACTAGGTGTAACTTTTAAAGAAATGCATTCCAACAAACTGCCAATAGAAGCCCCTGAATTCTATTGAGGCCTCTTCCTGTTTTTCCCAGGTGACATGGACAACATAGATAACTGAATCGCCTAGGTATGCAGCTATGTAAGCAGCATAAGCTCTACGTAGTTGTAAGTGCAACATTCCCTCCTAAAGATATGGGTAGTTCCTGCTATGCAGGCAGACATAAAAGCGTTGGCACAAAGTGTGGATGCAAGAGTGGGTGAAAATCTGGCGCAAAAACCTCAGAAAGCAGTTGAAAGTGAGGACACAGGCCTCCTACTTACATGTTTTAAAATGCTTTGCACTGGTGCAACCACGATGCTGAGCAGTCGCTCCAGAACTTCTCTGAAGCTGCAGTTTTCGGGATGATAGCCTTCCTTCTGCAATAGACATTACAGACTGTTACTAAAAGCAGGCAGAAGTTCAGTTTTGCCTAGAAAGGTACAATAAGGAGCACAATCAAGAAGGAAAGCACCAAAATTTCAAACTAAGCCCCATCAACAGCTGCTCAAAGGATGCGAAGCATATGTTGGGCCAATCATAAAAGTAGCAAAAAGGACAAGCTAAGAATTCCTGCACAACCTCCACCCCATTAGCCTCCTGCTTCCTCTCTCTTAAATGCATGCTCTTTCATTCCCTCACCTCCTCTCAATCCTCCCCTCTGCAGACAAAAGACCACAGACACCACATTCTCTGGAAAAATGCCTCCCTGTAAAATACTGTACGCTCACGTGTCTCCCTCCCTTCCAGGTCTACATAATGAATTTTGTAAATGGAAGACTTACCCCAGGTGCTAAACAGTAGCCATAACCGAGAGACAGTAAAGAGTGAAGTGGGCCTTCAGCATGTCAATCAGTAATGCCATTTTTATGCACAAGATGTGAACTGCATTCTAACAACATCTATTTTCACTGTAGCCCAATCAATTTTTCTTTCTATACCTTGACGCCATTGGTGAAAAGCATTCTAGTTTTTTTGCAATGTGGACTGGAAGCCAAGTTACCGTGACATCAATGCAATGCATAAACTAATTTTCTGACTTGGCATCTTTGCAGAGTTTACAGAAACTTTGCATGAAGTGTTAGTGGTAATATAATTTACATCTCTGATGCAGCGCACTCTTCAATCAGACATACTTTAATTCATCTCCGGTTCATATCCAGCTAGAGCTAGAACCACAGCTAGAACTTCCTCATGGCAACCGCTCAGTATCCCACATAGAAGATGCGCACGTTGTATAAATGACGAGACAAACCATATGTGGCTTTATGAAAGGCAAAAGTTGTGTTCCCCATAGCCGGAAAGCAACTGCACTTACCATTGTCTTTCGCGCAACAACTTCAACGAGCAGCGGGTAAATGTTCGAGTCAGCAGCGTCGGGAAGCTGAGGCCCATTGCCCGGGCTCTCGGGGGAGCAAGGCCCTTCCAAGTTGGGCCGAGTCTCTCTGTCCAAGCTTGGCGGCAGCAGGTAGGTCAGTTGAGCAGCAGGGCAACACAGGGATGCCAGAACAGCCGCCAGGAGCCGGTCGCTACAATCTTGACTGCGACGCGCCTACCAGACACACAAGGAGGCAACAATGTATTAACATCAGTGAACATGTTAACCAGGCAGTGGAAGAAGCACACAGTGCTACTCCCTCTTGCTTGCTGGTGGAGGAAGCAATGAAAACTTGTCAACATCCTCACTGACAGCGAGAACACGACTGATAAGCAATACCTAATATGCACGTGAAAAGCATTAGAATGGTGACTACTTACAAAGTAAAGCAAATCTCTACGCTCTGAGATGAAAAAAGACTATGGTTACAACAGGTGACCACTCAAGCATCAGGAAGAGGAGAATCATCTTTCCTGACACAAGCAGTTACAACACAACGCCAAACTATAAGATGGCGAATGACCAGGAAGAGTACTTGAGGAAGCAGAAGTGTGTCTGCATTCTGCAAGGAGGTAAAATCACGGCCAAAAAAAAGGAGGCACCTTTGCTCTCTGAGGCACAGGCACAGATCTTACCAAAATCATGCTTGTTATTATTATTTTTGCACGATCAGAGTATGCAGCTACCTAGGCTGTAAATTATATGTTACTTCAAAGCTTTAAGCAGTAATAAAACTGGAATAGGTTATCTAATTCTTGCCCAAAATAGACAGAAATGGTCAAAATTGTATCAAAATTACCAGTCTTTTTTCCAGCAGCATCGCTACCATTGTCAGCGAAATGCACCAAAAAACGAAGCACCACATGGCAGATCCCTTGTCGCCATTTCATTCCAGTAACCACAACTAAAAGCAAACTAGCCCATCTAGCATGCCAGCAATGCTTAAGGCCCCTAGTTTCCCGCTATTACGTGAAAAATTGAAGATTTAAGCATTTTTCGCGGAACTATGTGCTAGCAACCACATTGTCATTTTTGGGGTACTGCTACTGTTATGAGCATCAGTACGAAGGGCAGAAGGTGAGAAAATGGCTAATTTACCTTATTTGCACGAATATGACCTAAGCGGGGAGCTTGAGACCTCAGGATAATTGTAAAAAAAATATTATTACAAGACTAAACGCAATCTTCAAAGAATGCTACAGCCGAGAGACCCCAAAAGAAATGCAAACGGCACGCTAAAATATGGAATCAGCTGATACGTCGACGTTACTAAAAAAGCAACGCTTCAGATGTGTGCGCCACAATTGAGCGAAGTAAAGCCTCCAATTCGTTAATGCACGCAGTCCCCCACACAGCTGCAGCTTACGGGGCCACCTTCCCAGTCTTGCACCCATTCACCCTGCTTTCCTTTCCGTACTCATTCTTTCCACATCCATAGCCACCTTCTCCTCTACATTGACCGCGCTTTGCCCCAAGACCATTGTAATGTCTTCAGGCCCTGAGGGTATTCAAATAAATAAATAAATATAAAAGATGGCTTCTCCTAGCGGCTTGCAAGCTTGGTGGCGAAGGTCGCTTTAACTATCTTGAACAGCTCACAGAAAAAATAAATAAATAAAAAAATTCACACTGTATGCATATCATGGTCCCAAATATAACTCGAGGTGCATTCTGGACCATTTTTTTTTTGTCTTCCGTGAAATATTGCAGATTCTTTGTTCTCAGTAAGTGGAATCTGAAATTTTCCGCCGCAGAAAGTTTAGGGCCTCGGAAATTATGTGAGATGCAGTGAGATGCACTGAGCTCAGTTTTGTAATGAGATGCTCTGGTATAGCTCATCATAACAAGTAGGTCTTGTACACTGCAGCACAAAAATTAAGAAAAGACAGAGCGCCCAGGATTGAAAAATATAGGAAAAAATATCTATTTCCCAATTCTGTCACATGCAGATTTGTGAAGTACTTTTCCACCTACACATCAAGTTTGCAGCCCAAGAATAGGCCAGTTTTTAAAAAAAACTGTGGAATAAATGTGCTTTGTTCGCACAGCAATGTGAAAATGCACAAAAATTGTAATTTTGCAACCCTCGGCATTTAGAAACAAGCCATCATAATGTAACTCACTGGTCTCATTTGAAAATGCACCTTGCTTACATGAAACAAGAGCGTGAACTACACTTACAGGATCAACAAGAAGCTCGCAAAGGCCACGCCACTTGAGCATGGTGCTTGGGTAGAAAGTGTGGTAACACGCCATGAATGCAGCTTCACACTCCTCCAGTAGGGTTGTCTGCATGGCAGCCCCTTCCTTGAGCAGACCCTCCCCCTCCTCATCAGCATCCACAGGCAGACTGCTGCCACCTGACAGGATGCAGCTGAGCAGGCTCTGTGTGTCTGCCACACATTCAGCCATCCGTGACGATTCGGGTGGCAGCTTCTTGGAAACAGCTGCACATAAAGCAAGGGTCTGCTGATCTTTGGGGAATGCAAACACAGGGAACTTGTCCCGACTTGCGTTTACAGGCTTGTGAACAATGAAACTTCAGCTCGAACAAATTTAAAGGGGCAGTAAGAACAAATTGAAGTTAATCTGTATCAATAGAGTACAGCATTCTACAACCTTTGTCCGTAAAGTTTTGAGACTGATTTATTTTCTTCTCTAGAAAAGATTCCATAAAACAAATTGTGGTCCGTATGTGTAGCGCCATCTTTTTGGGCTAACCTAAGCTATTTGTGTTAATTGCTGTGGCAGCCGCTAGATGGCACTACATGTAGAAAAATATATTGTCACTAGTCGTCTGCGCATTCTACTGTGAGTGAATGTGGAGATGGACGTCCACCTCGCACAGCGTGTAAACATAAAATTCTGTGTGAAGCTTGGCAAGACAGCCACACAGACGTATTATCTCCTTCGGGATGCTTACGGCAATGAGACATTATCGTGGGAGCGAGTTTTCGAGTGGCACAAGAGGTTCGTTTCGGGGAGAATGTCGGTTGCTGTGTATAGACTGCAAGGGAGACTATTTCGAAGGGGTGCTGCACAAATGATTTCAATGTTAAACGCATTTTTTTTAATGGACTCGGTCTCGGAACTTTACGGACAAAGGTTGTAATCCCGAAGAGAATACTCTCGCCAAAAACAGGAGGGAGGACAAGGGCCGTGAGATGAGACGAATTAGTGGGAGCCCAAGACTTCGAGCGTGCTCCAGAGCTTTTTTTTTTTTTGTCGTGTGTCGCTGCCGCGTGACCTGCCTTCATGTTACTGCTTTCCTCCTCATACTCTCTTCGCTATCACCATCTTTCATTCTCCTCTGCAGTTTGCGTTCGCTCTCTTTTATCCTCCGATGCGCTCGTTAGCTCAGTTGCACCGAGGCCACTGATGAGGCACGGCGTTCAACACAGTGACGGGTGCCTAAGACCTGCGCTCTAAAAAGTCATCCTCAAGAGCGACCAAGAAGTGGGCAGCAAGAAACACGGCAAGGCAGTTGATGTATGAGCTCCCCCTTTTCATATTCCAGCACCACTACGTGGCATATGTAATGCTAAAAGGTATACAGCGCTGTTATAAAATTCTAATGCAAGTGTTGGCAATGTGGTGACAAGCAATTGACCTGGCGCACAGGATGAAGCATTGCCCAACACTTGCGCTGATGCAATGTGGTGACAAGCAATTGACCTGGCGCACAGGATGAAGCATTGCCCAACACTTGCGCTGATGAATGAACGAGAGAGAGGAATGCTTCCCCATTCAGCCAAAATTTTTCACAATTTGTATGCCATTAACAGAAGGCGATGAGCATGTGTACATAGTGCTATTATAGATTTAACAGACTCGTCAATGATAAAAACTGCAATGCAGGAAAGAAACAGTTGGCAGAATTTCGTCGGCATGCATAACATGGTAACTGAGCATTTGAAAATGGTTTTCATAAACATGCAAACTTGTTGCCCAACGGTTTCTGAATAAAACCCAATTCTCTGCCATCGTTTTCTCATCACTATTCGAGTTGCCACTGTGGCTCACTATTCTACTAAAAGTTGCACATCATAACAACACCCAGCATGCAACATGCACAACTGCGAAGCAGTGATAAACAACTCACGTCCAATCGGATACACCTCGTTGATGTATATGCGCAGCAAATGCAGGGAGGCAGCACAGATGTACAGCAGGCGCCTCAAGTCTAGAACAAGAGCTCTCCCAAGGGTAGACGGACTGTCAGAAAGCTCACATAGACCTGCCCTGAACGCCTTCCAGCCCCAATGCAGCAGCCTTAGTAAGGACTGGAAGCACTCCTGCACATTACAGAGAAGGCAGCCTGACTCATGCAGTGACCCCACCGCTAGAAACCTTGAAGGAAAAGCATTTCCTCCTTTGACCAGAAATAGACAAGAAGCATTTCACAACTTATAAACACTGTAACACAAAGCACCTTTTAGAACAGTGGTTTGCAGTTTTACAAGTGCCAAATGAGCGTTTTTCTGTAGAAAAGCGACTATACATGCAAAAAAAGAAAAGATGGATAGTTATGAGATTCAACGCCATTTTATAAGAAATTTGACGGCACTTTCACATGTCCGCTACTATAGTGCAAGTCCTGATCGAACTAGTAAGATAGTATTCAGATATCATGATAGGCCCTTACTAAGGCACAAAATCAATCACAAGACGGGATATAAACCAAGGTACTAATAAAGTAAGGCTCAATGAAAAAAGAAATCATGAACAATGTGGCAGTTAACGTTGTCTTACTCCAACCATCAAAAGCCAAGTTTACATGAATGCGACAGAATGCGTCTTGAGTCGATTTTTGAGATAAAGAGCTGGTTTTGAGAAGAAAAGGCACGATTCGTCCTCTACCCTCTTCGTTGAAATTTCTGCTCTTTCCCTCAAAAAGTGGAGTGGAGTCGACTTCTGTCACATTCATGTAAACGTGACCAAGGCTACTAAGTCAAACCTTGATATAACGAACATGGATATTACGAAATATTGGCTATATCGAACTCATCATCATCATCCTGTCTACACCCATTGCAGGGCAAAGGCCTCTCCCATGTCTCTCCAATTAACCCTGTCCTATCGAACTACAGTCGACCGACTTTTCAGATCCTCTAGGGACCGCGAAAATGACTGAAAAATCAAGCAGTCCGGAAAATCAAATTTCATTGAAAAAATCACGAACTTATTTCCATTATGCTGGAGGAAGAGGTCAGTTGTGTTGCACACATTTTAAACCTCCTAATGACTAAATTTTGCTGCGCGACACGTGCACAGGCGACAGGCGGCGACTGCTTTCACGGGCTCGGCCCAGCTGTGCTGCCCTCGGCATGTCACCATGAACGCCCGGGTTGGGACAAAGTCTAAACGGAAAAGCGAACACGCCGCTTCGGGAACTGCATTGCACCCGCAGTATGATGGGCCCAGAATGAGAAAGCGAAGATGGCGAAACAATAAGAACCGAGAAACGGCTGAAGCAAGTGCTCCGTCGGCATTGGCCTCTGTCATTAGGCCTAGCGACTAGAGCCAAAATCGGCATCGTATTCGGCGATATGCACTCTGCGGTGGCTTGCGTATAATGAGGGGCGTCTTGCCTGTCATCGAAACGCCAGTTATTTACGGTTTTACGATAGAAAAGTCAGGGTTGCTGTGCATTTTGCCGCGGGTACGCTGACCTCGCTTTAATGTGCACCACCATTTCCTCCCGCGCTCCTCGCCTCCGTGAAGCTGCATGCCTCTCATGCACTTTGCTGCTACCTCTTTCCGTATTCGAAACGAAAGACTCGGCATAGATGAGTTCCACAACTCTGACTGCTTTTCAAGTTCGTGCGCCAGATGACATTCAAAAACGATACGAATTCGAAACCACGCGGGCACAATGTGCCGACTCATGCAGAATTATTTTTATTTGTAGTACTGCAAGAGGTCCCCTTTAAGCTTCAATTTCGTTTTATTTGATCAAGTTTTCGATCTCTCCTGCAGTTTGAATTATTGAGGTCCCACTGTACGCATTATATGGTGGCTTGGGTACTGGCGGCGAGTGCAAACGAAGTCCGAAAAATCGAGCAGTCAGTTGTGGTGCGCCCGAAATTTCAGGCGCTCTTATACATTGGCACTATGGGCCACGTCGCGGTGCCGCGAAAAAGTCCGAATAATCAAGCATGTTTGAAAAATCAGGCGTCCGAATTTTCGGTTGTTGACTGTATATGCAAATATTTTTAGCAAAGACATACAATTTCTATATTACACATCGAACACGGCTGGCCATGAAATGGATATATTAACTTCCTCAACACCAAACGGTGCTGGCTTGAATGGCAGGTGGCAGGCTTCGCCGCCATACAGACATGACTGGTGGTGGTGTGGCAAGCGCTCACACTAAGGCTCACGCCTTTATCCCACACTAATGCGCATTCTCCTACAGTGTCAACAAGGTTTGTGGAGGGTTTGGTAGTCCGACAGTCAGCACAAGTTCATGTCTCTCGCATCTGTCAATAGTGCTCCGGAAGCATCAGTGAAGACGGCTGTAGACTTGCAGTAACCATCCTGCGCTCATGTTGGTCGGCTGTCACGGATGTGGTAAAAATGAAATGGCAGTAGCCTACGCTCTGACGCACCATTTTCCACGCAACACAGCTTTATGAAGGCAGGAAAGCCACCCTAGCTGGCATGGCCTGCCGTTGTTGCATGCTGGTAGTGCTGTGTGAGGAAGCGCAACTTAAATGACGCTCTAATTTTTGCGGCCTCTGGAATCGTCACGCGCACTTTCAAAACACTGCTAAAACTTCGGAAAACGTATCCCAGTTTCACTAGTAAGTGTCGCCTGAGTTGCTGTCTCCACTGACTAAACTGCGCCGCTCTTGCGTGCGTTTCTGGGGAAATTTTATATTACGAATTTTGGCTGTATCGAACTATTTTATGATTTTTTTGCCTGTTCACTACAATGCGGTTTAACTACTGCTCACTATTCTGTGCAAACCAAATTCTGCTGTGCCGTGGGTGTGCAGCCATAGTTTAGAAAGTAGCTTAAACAATATGGCTTAATTACTAGGGTTCGTGCAATGAAGGAGTTGCCAATCACCACTTTAAACACTGTCTTCCGACGCTCACTTGGTTCCACACCCTTGGGGTGGTTCCTTATTTTAGACCTTAATGTATGTTGGCTTTAAAGTTCCAACCATTGGTGGGGTGCCCTCAGTAAGTATCAAGCTTTCAAAACTGGCCTTTCTCCCAAGTACCCTTCAGCGCTACAAATCACCCAACACAAAAACAGCATACTAAAAAAAACAACAACAAAAGACTAGGGCAGCTTACTAACCGGTGTTACTGTTCTGGAAAACTTGTGACTCAGGATGGTAATGGACTCGGACTGGTCAGCAGGCTGGCTTGATGTTTGCACGTCTGGAGTAATCACGCTGGTAAAAGAAAAAAGAAATGAAAAGGAAGAATAAATCAGAGGTGAAGCAGGCACCCCAGAGGCATAAGAGATGAAGGGGTTACCGTCATGCTATGCTTTTTTTTGCTAGTTGCAATGAACGACTGGAGCCCAATCTTGTCATTTGCTCATCAACTGCAACCACGACACTGACATGCTACTTTGAACTTGGAGCAGAACATAAATACCTCAAAAAGCTGATTTTACTGTGACTGTAACATTAAGGTCGTGTATGTGAGCTTTTATGCTCAGTTATCTGCACACTAAAAGTGAACAATGCCAGCAGTCTGATTTATCGTATTACAGTCATAAGTTCTCCAATATATTTCATGCATCTTGTCACAACCAATGCTGCCAGACAAAGAATGTTTCCGAGTACACAGTCTTCCATTAAGAAGAAAAAAAAACAAGAAAGCAACTCACCGGTACAACAGCTGAGGGATCTGTCCAGCGTTGACATCCGTTCCATTGTTAGACTTTTTGGAACTCTTGAAGTAAAAGACAACCCTGAAAGAGAATGTAGACAATTGCTGCTTAGCTAAGTGTCTAGTTCCCAACAGGAAGGCATTCTGGGGGTGCAGAATATGAACACCACTGAAAAAAAAAAAAAAAGAGCCAGGAAATGCAGTATCCAAATATAGCGTGTGAAAAAATTGCACATCGTTATGTGCTGCCTTTTTTTTTTTCTTGTAAGTGTCACGCGCTCATCTGCAATTTGCAATGCTTTTTGTCTCCCAGTAGTTTTCCATGCGCAGAACGTCCAAAACGCTCTGCGACGGCTCTGTTCTACCTGAGCAACTGTCAGTGGAAGGAAAGAAGCAGCGAGAAGATGGCAAACTTGTGATCTGCATACGCTTCTGCGCTGTTTAAGTGGCGGCCACTTTAATTCTACCTACACAATGCTTGTCAATTGCAATCTGCAAAATGAGTCTTTTAGGCTGCAAGCAGCAAGAAAATGTGAATGACACACAAAAAAAAGCATTGGAGCTAACTTGTGCAACCGCATCTTGCAGAGTGCTGCCCGTGCAGCGTCTACCCACATGTATAGTTTTGTTTTTGCGCTTTTGGTCGTTCGCGATCATGTCAAAACGACGATGAAATTGCATCAACAGCCGTAATAAAATTAATGCTACCCATAAGCATATGTGGTATTGGCATGGGGCAGTGCACTGGAAGGCCGTGGACACCATGGCAGTCAAGCGCCGATGGGGTGCGAAGTATTTGGCAGGTATGCTGTTGCCATTCCACGAGTGGTAAACATAGGCGATATTTGTGACATACCCTGCAGGAATGCTGTCACAACTGCGATGTAACAGCCAGGTTTCCATTACATGGGGATCTACAGGAGCTACGCCAGCACAAGCCCATTAAAACGCAGCAAATGGGAAAATGCAGCATCCGGGAACGTAACAGTGGTGTTCTACTGTATAAGACAGAATTTGACCACCGATTGTTTAGATAACACATTGAATGTCCTTTGTGGCCAGAAAACTCAGTTAACACCAAGAAATCCAGGATATCAAGATAAGCTGACTTAGCTAGGTTAATCGTCATTCACAATGTTCGCCGGGCACAATCACACTGTGGAGAGGTCAACAGACTTGCCACACTTACTGATCTTCAGTGGTGACAACGGATTGGCCACTTGAGCCACAGTCACTGCTAGGCCCCGAAATGTGGGCCCACACAATGTACCACCGGTTAGCCTGAAGCAGAATGGGCTCCTCAAACAGTATGGGGTACTTGTGCCTAGAGCAAAAGTATGGCCAAAGAGAAACAACATAAAGATTGCACGAACAATGGCAAACAGCAAGCATCACACACAAAAATTAAGGGACCTTTCTGGGCATGCCCAAAATAAACAGCAAAACCAATTTAACAAATTCATACAGAAAGAGAAGAGATAAACCAGGAAGTATGCTCTGTTCAAGGTCCTCGGGACAAGCACTCCATGACAAACCAATTGTGGTGTGCACTGAGACAAAGCGAAGAGTAAAAGCTTTGTGCCTGAAGCTATAAAGTGAGATTTTTACAGGGCACCACAACCAGTAACTACTGCTGGGGACAAAGACAAAAGAGACAAAAAGAAATATGCGTGGTTTGTCTCGTAATCTTGAGCAACATACGCACAAGGTCCACTCAAAAACACACTAGCTGACTGTGGAGTTGTGCTCACGGCCTCACCTTGCACCACACTCGTAGGGTATTTCTTCAGTCTCAGCAAGGAGCTCGCCATCGGTTTCTTGGTCTCCGCCGTCCACGCCAATGTCAAAAACCTGCCAGACAACCATCGGTAAATACATTTATGCTATGCAGGCTTGAAACGCACATTAGGCAATCACCTCCGAAAGATATGTATGAAAGCTATGCCTTGTCCCATTTCACAACTTGAGTTATAGCGATATAAGGTTTTGGTTTATAGGGGTTTAACGTCCCAAAGCAACTCAGGCTATGAGGGACTCCGTGGTGAAGGGCTCCGGAAATTTCGACCACCTGGTGTTCTTTAACATGCACTGGCATTGCACAGTACATGGGCCTCTAGAATTTCGCCTCCATAGAAATTGAATCACCGCGACCTGGATCGAACCCGCGTCTTTCGGGTCAGCAGCCAAGCGCCATAACCACTGAGCCAATGCGGCGGCTAGCGATTTAAAGTACCTTATGCTACTTATATTAAGTCCAGTACAATAAAACAGGACAGAAGTGAATTTGAGAATGAGACATCTAAAGACTGTGTACACAGCCATGCCAAAAAATAAAACATCTCTAGACAGCTCACTGCTTCTTCTTTTCTTTTGTCGCAACAAAAATACAACAGTAATTACGGGACAGATGGTGCTGTGGCCCTTGGTTAAGGGGGGGGCGTGGCTTTGAAATTCCAAAAAAAATGACCAGAAAATAGATTTTTAAAATTTGTTGCATTCTCTTGTGTGCCTTATTTTTTTTTTCTCTGCCTCGAAGTTTCACTGCTGAAACTGACCAGGCAGTAATATAAATAAAGTGTTTCATGAACCACAGCGGCTCACATTGCCAGAACACGCTCGAACAATGGGCATTTTACTGACTTGCGGTTTTCTGCCGAGATATTCACCTTGAGGAGCAGATTTCTCCACAACTGTTTTATCTATTTTGGTCACATTTGTTTTGTTGCACTCCTGCAGGTCAAGATACTCTTTGTTTTTTCAAATTTGATAATTTTAATTTTCTTGTATGAAATTTTCTTCTCACTCTACATATCTCAACAGAAACTGCATCAGAAAAATTGAAGACCATAATTTAAGGTATGAAAAAAAAAAATGACAGAATTTTTGCCTAAATTCTATACATGTGTGAAAGCAGAATTCCATGAACAATGACGACGAAGACAGAGAATTCTCTGTCTCTCTCTCTGCGCCGCAGATGGAAGTTGATGAATACGACGATGTGTTGTGCACACTGCGAGAGTGTGTTGCAGTTTAACACGAGGCAGGCGTGATCTGCTGCGGTGATAGCCTTGTGCCCTTATGCACTGTCCTGCAAAGCTGATCTGTTCGTGCCACTGCCGACTCGAAATCCCGGACGCGGCAATCTTTGTTTGATTTATTTTCACTTGGCACAAAAATGACAAACATTGCAAGATACTTAGCACAAATTCACAAAGATTGCAAGATCATGCTCAGGGCTTCCCAACGGAATAGCGCTTTTGCATTAAAAAATATTCTAAGGATGCCGACCTGTAGCACGCCAGTAGGAATGCAATGATGTTGAATCAGCCTTTTGCCACATTTGGTTAACTCTGCTGCCTTTTCATAAGATTCAGAGAAAAAATATATATTCGAAAAGAATTTTCAGGAGATATAACAGTGAAATTTTATTAGAGTAGTCAAAGTTATTTCGACTGATAAAAAAATTTTTGTTGAAAGTCGCGGTCCCCTTCAAAGGTGGACTAAAGAACGTTCTGGAAAAATTCGTTTTCACTTTTATTTTGTTTTTTTTTTTAGTTTCCGTGAACAAACACTTTTCAGTCACAGACAACATAGTTGCAAATTAAGCCCACGGAAACAATAATACACGTGAATTGCTTACTTTTGCAAGACTCAACCTCACCACTCTGTGACGACCAATGAAAACGCTATAATCTGTGACGACATCCCAAGTAATTTCTATCACTCTTTTTGGGCGCAACGTAACAGATAGTTTCATAAAACCATTTTTTGTGATTCAGAGACTATATCACCGAAATAACAAGCCCTAAGCAAGTGGACTGTGTTTTCTCCTTGTCTGCTACCATAGCATAGGGGTGATGTGCACGATCGTATTCTCCGACTGAACATAGTCCGACCAGCACACTGCGCAGTTTCGAACATCACTCTGCGCATTACTTTGCTAATGGCAGAGTGGCAAGCCACCACATGATTGGCTGAAACGCACTCAGCAAACGCTTTCCCCCATGGCAACCATGTTGATTGACTCCTCATACTCTCTGCAGCGAGTTAAAAAAAAAAAAGGCGAGTGCCAGGACGTTTAATGCGATTTAATAGGAAAATCTGCCACACAGGATAATTCGAAGTTTCTAAGAATGCTTGAAGAGTGCCGATCGAGTTTCCGCAATTAAAAAATTAGCTAACACTCCTCTTAGTGCACCTTTACGAGGGGAAGCGGAAGTTGGAGGTAAGCTTTTTTTATTTTTTGGCATACACTGATGAAATCTGGCGCCTTTTTGAGAAGTGCACCAAAATGATTAAATACAAAATCTGACTGATCTATCCTCATTAGTTCTGACATGTTTCGCTGCTAGATAAAACTAGCAGAAAGCCTGACGTGACAACAAAACATGGTAGGAGACTGCAGTCGTCTTTAAATTTTAGAGAAGGAATGGTTCATGCAGCGACCTTCTCCATATATTTTTATCAGCCTGATTTTTTCCACACAGCACATTATGTCCATGCTTGCATAATGCACTCATTATCGTCATGTCAAAGTAGTTCAAAGAGCCTGCTTGGTTGCCGTCGTGCAAAGCTTCCTCGTGCAAACATCCGCCGACCTTGGCACAGCGCCGAGACACTGTGTGCCCTTGACAGGAGTGTTGGTGCCAGTGGCTACTTGCATGGAGGAAAATGTGGGCATGTTCTTTTGGTGTTTTTTTTTTTTTGCCAGTTCCCATAACTGGTTATAACAGTGGGATTTTATAATTTTCTCAATACTGTTATAAGTGGAGTGCACTGTAGATACCAAATCTGATGTTTTCTAAAATCTCATTTTTTTTTTAATTTTTGCAATTTGAGCTCTGTGCCCCCCTTAAACAAAAATGTCAGGCATGTGCAAATATCAATTCAATCTTTTAATTGGCAACAGGATTGTCACATCACTCTATTCGAAAAAGAAACTGGTTAAATGAATACATGCATTCGTAACTGAATAAAAAAAATAAATCTAGTTATGCATTAAACTGCAAGATAGCAACAGGTGCAGCAAATGTAGTCTTAAACATCCAAACCTTTTAAATATTATTCCTGCATGCAGTGTACATGTTCATGTGCCCATCTGCACCTAATCAGACATCACAAGAGATTTAAAAAATATGCAGGTCAGGAAAGTCTGAACAGAAAACTAGGAAACTTTTGTGCATTATGACTTATGACATTAAAATTAAAACTAAAAATTTTAATACGAACTATCTTATAACACATTCATATTTTTAACAAAATCAGATACTAGATAGTTGGTTCATGGCAAAAGATATAGCACTTGATAAGCAGGACAATAGAAATGGGCATGTACCATACTGTGATCATCCCTTTTTTTTCCACCACATTTTTTTCCAGGAACCTTATGCTAGCACCTATATTTAAACATGTAAAAATGTAGTAAAGCACAAGTTAAATATTAAACAACTCAATGTCATTTACAAACTACACTAGACATCACCAAGTTTTCTCTTAAAGTCATGACTGTAAAATAAAGAATATTCAGAGATCAAGCAGACAGATCCTTTAGTTTTGAAGCACACGTACTATGGCACTTTTGTGCAAAGCAAATTGTGAACTTAAACAAGAACTCGAGCACTGCTTTGCTCTTCGGCTCACCCTGATGCGAGCAGTGTACTCCCCACGGCCACCAAAAAGGCCCACTCCTCCCAGCAGGATATCAGTGTCAGCCATGAAGCGAATGGCCTCCACGGAATGCCCCGAGTAGCCCCAGCCTCCACCATGGCCTGTGGAGCATAAGGTAAGTGATTGATGAGATGTTTCAAAAGATGTCATCACGCTTTACATAGAAGTCACCATGCAAGGTAGCTGAAAAAAACTAAGCCTGAGACACAGTTTTTCCCTCAGGATACAAGGAAATAATATCCAATGCAAAACCCCTCACTCGTGTGGCATTATCAAAGGTGCTTTGGGCGGCTCAAATCCTGCTTTTTGCATGCTAGCAAAGTTGCCAAATTTCTCTCACCATGCATTCCTACCCACAAACTCCACACACTTCACATGTCTAAGATATTATTGAGCTAATTTTACCACATGGCATTTAGTTACAATTTTTCTGAGCACATGCAGACATATTAAAGTGCTCCAGGAAGTTCGCTTGCCTTTTACTGTGACGGGAAAGCACAGAGCCCAAGTAAACTTAAGTTTCCCACCACAAGGTGGTCACATGGTATAGTATGTGCTCGCATTGGCACCTATCTTTTATGCGACTTTATCTGGTTGTCAGCTCAAGCTAGTGCCAGTGGTGAGCTTCTCTACTAAACTGTAACCTGCATGCCCTGCATATCAGAGTCAGTGCTGCAAAGAGTCCGCAAGTGCACTCACTCTCAAAACGATTGACTGTAGAGAAGTCCTCGCGGGCATACACTCGAGCCAGGCTCTGATGTCGTGCCTGCTCAGCATCCTCCCGCACGCTTAGGTCTCTCTCCTGGGCGGCTGTCAGCACGTCCAAAGCCCCGAGCAGGTTGAGTGCGGCCTGACAGCGGCCAACAGGGTGCCCCGCTGCCCCTGGCAGGCTCAGCTCGGGGCCCAAGAACAGCGGCAGCTGAGTGGCTTGCTCCGAAAGCCCTTCCGGTGATGTTTGCAGTGGCACTGCCTCGCTCCGCACCACACTGTACCAGCTCAGCTCAAGCGTCTTCTGGTTTAGGCTGTGGAGCCATGAAAGTAGAGGAGGCAGTGCTGTAAAGACTGGCAGGAGTAGTAAGCAGGTGGCTGGCAAACTGGGATTCGCACAACAGACCAAACTGGCATATTTTAACTGGGAACCACACGTTCTAAAATCTGTTGTCGCTGGTTGACTTCTACAAAGCTCGGCCGTGGAAAGTACAAATCGGACATGTCATGCCTCTCTCCGCTGCTATTGTTGCAGTGATTACATAGCAGTTTAGGTGAAATCAGCACAAACTGAATGTGCCAGGTCTCTTTTCACTACTAGTTTTGTTGTTGTATACAGCTGTTTGGGCAAAATTAGACATCTCTTTATGGCGACAATGCTACTGTCAACCACATGGGTACTAATGAGGCACACCGTTTATGGCATCGCAGCTAAGACTAGCAATGCTCTGTTTCCAGTGGCGGGAATGGCCAAGAGCATTTTGGAGCAGGCATTTTGGAGCAGGAGCTCGATATTGAGAAATAACGCAAAAAATGCAAACATACAGACTGTTTCAGCTCGCTTGAGTAAAAGGTTCAAAAAAACACAACACGCTGCACGAAGATTTGAATAATGCAGGGTTGTAGGTAGTTATCTTGACCATGTCTACTTCTTAATAATGCACCTAATTTGCTAACTGCCAAAGATAGCCAAGCTAAAATTTTAAATATTAGCTTTAGTGTAAAATATTCTATGGTGAAGTTGTAGAGAATGTTGAGAAATGGCCATTTCGTAAAAACAAAACATAAAATAAAACCGATAAAATTAAGAAATTGTCGCCTCATTATGTATAATCTCCCACGTCCAGTTATTGGCACCCTCAAACATGCTCCAATTCAAGGAAATCGGTTTTGGAAAGCCACAACGAATCAACAGGCCACCAGTCACAGCGGCTGTTCCAGAATGAGTGCAGGCATTTTGCTTCATTAGGACCAAATTGTTGCAGCTGAACAGCTACCCCGCCATTTAAAGGCATAGCACAGATAATTCCTCCAGTTGAACATGGCCACACCTCGGCCACACAACATGCCGCACCTCTCATTTCATAAAGGCTTCACCAAAAACCCGAATGCTGTTACTCTCTCAACCACCACAAGTCAAATGTTCATTACTCTGCGAAATGTGAAATAATATAACATCGGGAACATGGAAGAGTTGCAGTGCAAGCGAGAAAATGTCTATCAGGTAACTGCAGTTATCCCAACAAAACCTATATACGCGTAATGCATCTTAGCTTTCAGCTTTTGATGCACTTTTATTGTGCCTTTTCGCTTCTAGAGTTCTGGTACATAAGTTTACACAAGCAATTTTCGGTCACAATGGAGAAGGACAGCCCAGACCAGCAAATTTACGGCTATTTCGAAAGCAGAAATGAAGCCTTGCTTGAATGCAAGGCTTGGAATGCTAGATGGAATTTGATGGCCATCCCAGAGGAGGAATTCACAGTATGCTTCAAGAAATAAGAGGAGTGCTGGGTTAACTGTGCGAGCTACCAAAGGCAACCAAGCATCACTGTACCAAATTGCCAACCTCATATGAAAAAAAAAAAAGACCAGGCACTTTCAAGATAGACCTCATAAATGTTCAATTTAACAAAGATCAGCTATGCTAAAACATCCACTGCCATTTTGGGCTATGCATAGACGCAGTGTAATTAAAGTAAAAAGAAGAGGTTCTAGAATTCAACAAGTTTGAAGAGGTTGAATGTGTGATACTTGCATGTAAAGCATGTAAGTATTTTTGTGCTAGGATTTGAAATGGTGACGTAATCGCAAAATAAAGCCACACTTGTGGTCAGGCTTCCCTGCAGTGCGCAGAGCCGGCAGAGGTCACAATGATGACATCACGCAGGGCGGCGCTGCGTTTCCAGCTAATAAACGGTTGTTTCAAGGAAGTAAACCAACGGAACCAAAGGAACAAGAAGTAATGAACTAGTTCACAAACCCTTCAACAATGCACAGTACACAAAATTAGTGCAGTACTATGAGGGTCAAGTAACAAATGTAACAGTAACAAAAAATGATAACACCCTTGAGATAAATGATCAGTCTTACCTCCAAAGCACATTGTAGATGCTATCAAGGCAAACCGCGTGGTTCTTCAGGTCCACTTGATCGGCTGAATTAAACCTGAAAAGAAAAACAAATAAATAAAATGAATGTGTGTGTGTTCATTTATCTATTTGAAATATCCCTAAGGGCCTCAGATGAGAGTATTACAAGGGGGAGTCAAAGGAGGCAAAAATATAAGAATGCGAAATCAACATAGTAATACCACAAAAAGAACTAACGTATCAAGCAGAGCAAGAAATAAAGCTCAAAAACACACGAGGTAAACAAAATAGAAGCAGCATAAAAACTGCACATAAAACACTTTTTAACGTTCTTGAAATCTAGTTATGCTCATTTATGCTGCGATGATAGAGGGAAGCCGATTCCAGTGAATACTGGTTCAAGGCATCAATATCTTGGCATAAACAGAAATGTGGCATGTGATGTGTTTGACGGACGTTGAGAAGATGATCACGGCGTGGGAAGATTGCAGGCAGTGAGAAAAAGAAGTTGTTAAGAAGTAAAGGATGATGATAAATTTTGTCAAAGAGAGAAAGGCCAGCATGTCTGTGACAATAAGAAAGGTTATCCATTCAGCACGAGCTTTTAGTGCCATGACACCACTGAAATGTGAGCAGTCTGAAAAAATGAACCGGACAAATGTTTCTGCAAGGATTTGGTATCATCAATGCTATAAAACTGGGTATAAAAGCAAAATTTCTTGCCCAGCTTAGGATTCTTTACATTGAGAACCTTGTTTACAACATTAACCTTAATTCATGAACTGCATTCATTCCATTATGTAGCATTCTGATCAATACGACATCAATAATTATGATGTAAATACTTAAACAATATGCCAACTGATAACTTATTTACTTCTCACAAAAGGCAGTGCATCAAAGCGTTGAGAAAAAAAAAAGAGCTAACCCTTTGCAGCTGCCATCAGCTCGGTTGATCATTAGGCACTTGAACTTCGATGCTTGCTCCGTGTCTTTTGAAACGATCCCTGAAATATTGTCAATTGGACACATTTTTGAGTGAAGAGAAACAATTAAAAAGCACACAGTCAACTACGTAGCAATGCAATACAGTTGAACCCAGATACATCGAACCCTGATATTTCAAATTACTGGCTATATCGAACACAGAGACTGTCCTCTTGAAAACCCAGCGTAAAAGTATAGGAAAGCCGTGCCATATATCGAAATGAAATTTCGCCTGTCGTTCGATACATCGAACTGCGCGCCATGCCCCTGCAAGTGGCGCTACTCCTAATGCCACTCTTCGATCACTTGTTGCGTGCAGAGACCAGTCGGCTGCGTGGCCTTGGGCACCTGCTAGCAGTGCTAGCGCTGTGAAACCATGTGACAAGGTGAACGTGAGATGTGCTTGAGGGTGGCCTTTGGTCTCTTGCTCATTTTCCACGCCACATCACTGTCATGCAGTAAAGCCAACCTAACTAAACCCTAGCAACGGCCCTCGCATGGCATGCTTTGCTGCTGAAGGTGTTGCGCAGACCAACTGTACCTTAATTTCAACTAAACATTATTCTGTTTACAGAGTACTGGTAATAGGATTAGACATCTTATGAAAGGCAGTGGCTAGTTCCAAAGCACAGTCCCCAGCAGCTTCGATGTGAAGCTGGTTAGACCTAGCAATGCCTAGCAAACGAAGTGCTGCCAGTACACAAGAAGCATGTCACTAGCGTGGGGGCAATGTATTCTCCCTCGTAGATTGCAGATAAGCTTATTTAAAGCCATTTTTAAATATCAAATTATTGATATGCTGAACTATTTCCCAATCCCCTGTGAGTACAATATATTTGGGTTTGACTGTACAACGTTCACAACCTGCAGCAGACATCGTAAAAGATTTGTCAGCAGTACCTCATTTACAGCACTTCAGTTTGCATCATCAAGCCCATAACACCAAGTTCATCATCGTTAGCAGACAACTATTGCAGTCATGCCGTTTTTGTTTGCAATAATTGCTATGTAGAATGGTAAACTAATGACATGTGCTAGCACGAACCAGTACTGAAGCGACCAGCTCATAGTCTGAAAACCACAAGACAAAGCACCAGTACTGCAAGTACCCTTCATAAATCAAACAGTTCAGTACAGTGCTGTTTTAACCTACAAGCCACCTGCGTGTGACCTCCACAAGAATTGTGCTCTAGGTTCCCACCGCCTGTGACAGACTACTAATACTGTGTGGACTACAAGGCACCACTTAATAAAATTTTTACACCTGCTACTTTACGAATGTGTGCAGTAGACAACAGCAGACCTCGCTTGATGCATGTATCGAGCCATGACAGCTTAAAGACAAAAGCAATAAAAAGCGTACCTCTATTTCTTAACTGTTGCTTACACCCCTAAAGAGACTCGGCCATTGCAGCTTGCATCTCATAGCCAACCAACTAAATTTCAGGCATGCTCAGGCCAGGGTCAGAAACCATTACTGAAAGCCCCAAGTTAATTCACAGGCAATATTTCCAGGACAGCACAAAAGTGACCACGGAAAGAGCAAAGCATTTCTGGTTATTCCGCCTTTGGTTTTGCTCGCTCTACTTGGCAGCTCCTAGATCATTTTGCATACTACTGCACAGAAAAGTTGCAAGACTCTGACAACCGCGTAATGCCAAAGTTTCTCGTACAATGGCCACATTTCTGTATCTTCTTGACAACTAGGACCATGAGATTACTTGAACAAGCTTTGCACAAATTCCTGCTGGAGTCAGCCAACACGGGCAAAGAAGAAAGACGACTGGTATAACAACACAGCAGAACATCTGACGTGGAGCTCACCCAGACAGCTGCGATTGGCAACCAAGCTGCAGTGGGCCAGGCTGGAGGCACTGGTGAGAAATTCGTCAAGCTTGACAAACGTGTGGTCGCCCGAGGCGCCAACCCAGGTTGCCCTGCGGCCGCGCTTCACTCCAATGGTTGGCACAGCACCCGGCAGGGCATGCCAGAGTCCATGGCCATCTCCACTGCTGCTCCGACGCCGACTACCCCCACTAGCACCTTCCTCCGGCGCACCCCGGCCCAGCTGGCCTTTCTGAGGCAAGAGAACCAAGATGACAGTGCTACATTCCAAGTTAAAAAAGGAACGAGGAGGAGGAGGAGGAGGAGGAGGAGGAGGGGAGAGGGAGTGACTGGAAGAAATCATAAGATGCCCACAAGCAGCACAAGCTCTGGCCAAGGCAGCTGTTTCTCGAGAAGAAATTGTGTGGCTAACACTAAACACACGTCACAAGCACAGATGACTGTGCAATTTTTTGCACTCACATGTCAGCAGGTTCTTAGATTAGAACACTAGATTATGCTTTTCACCTCTTGTACAAAGATACAAACTGCTGATGGCATTTTATCTTGTGACAAAATGAGAACTGTCCCAAATATATATATATATATATATATATATATATATATATATATATATATATATATATATATATATATATATATATATATATATATATATATATATATATATATATATATATATATAATGAGGACTGAAATAAACTTAAAGAATGGATGACAACTGCATTTCACAGTCCCTTAAATGTCTTCTAATGTGCATACCAACAGGACTGCATAGTGCAAAATTTAGAATTGAATAACCTGCAAATGAATGCTTTCTGCGACTTGTAAATGAATGCTTTCTGTAGTCATGCATCACAAATGATGCCTTTAAGCATTAAGAACAGACCTTGGCACTGACTCAAAATGCATAACTTCCAATGCATTCAGCCATGAATAAACTCGAGAGTCGTCCCTTCCAAAACATTCAAATGTCGTTTACAGAAACCCACCTGATAGCTTCCACATGTGTAGACTTGTCCACATGCAGTAAGAAATACAGAGTGATTGCTGCCGGCTGCGACCTGTGTTACAGTTGGCAATGTGTAGACTAGTGTTGGCGACCCTCTGCAAAGAACACAGATCAAAAGATTTTGATTTTAGACCGCGCAAGCTCTACAAACCAAATGAACAGACCAAAGAGAAGTAGCAGTACCAAATAGATACAAGTTTGTGAGGATAATGCGCAAAAAGGAAACAATTTTTTACTCAGGCCATCCTAAAGTTATTCGTTGGGCCTGACAACGTAAGGATTGTGAGAAACACATTAGTATTCAGAACATCACAACAGGCAGCCCTAACAATGTTCTAAGCATGTTGCACACAAGCCATTATGAGCATTGGCTTGCTATCGAAGTCTCAAGCCTATTCTTGATATACCCAGTTAGCAGACTGGCTAGAAACAGACAGACTTTCATGAGGAATGGTTCTTAGAATGAAAGTGCCTGTGACACATTAATCAAACAGAAGAATTATTTTGCAACATATTTCACAAACCTTCAGTAGCCAATAAGCAAAGTGTTATGTTACAATGCAAGCACAGCTTTCAAAAAACCAGCAGAGAGCTAAAATTATTGTGTTAAAAACTTCTCTGCATGTAGATGGAGCATCTTTTTTTATTAAAAAAGTATCTGTTGTTTAACTGCTCGTTCCTTCAATGCTTTAATCCGCAAAACAACTTGAGGTGCATTTCCTGAACAGAGTTTAAAGGACGGCTCTGGAGATTTTCTGCCCCTACTAAGTTAATGATTGATTTATATTGCTGAAGACTTTCTCATCAGAGTAAAAAAAGATCTTACCGAAGGATGAGATCACCATGCCCTAGCTGCCCGTGCTGATTGCTGCCAAATGTATACACCTGTCCATTCTGCAAGAGCACCACTGCAGAAATAAAGGGGGCAGACGGTCACCACCCCTGGTGGAAAACACAGCCAAATTGCCGGCGACTGTGCCTATCCTCCTCACCTGTGTGGTGCATGCCACATGCCACTTGCACGGCAGGACTGTTCCCAGGAAGCACAAGCTGCGCTGGAGGAAGCAGGGCCAGCTTCGATGTTTCACGTTCATGATCGCTGCTCACAGCATCTTCTGCCAAGGGCATAAAATTGAAAACAGTTAGTCCCTATGTAACGCATGGAGGTCAAAAACACATACCAGGAACTCAACGCAGCAAAAAAAAAAAACACTTCTTAGGTGACAAGCAGCACAACTGTCACGCTTCAGAAGTGACAAGACACACATCCCCAAAACATGTGGCCCCCAAACGCCTATGACCTTTTTTTTTTTTTTCCTCTACCTTTCTGGCCCATTCCAATGGCCTTTCCCAAAGCAGTTCTGCACACAGTGCCCTCCTGTGGCACTAGCTGCAACTAGGCCTGTTGTGGTGGACACCTTTGCTACCACACACTCCTAACTCAAAGGAGTAGATAGACCAGTTTCACTCATACTGTTTATTCAAAATAATAAATGGCCAACCAAGGAGGAGGACACAGGGTCACCAAGCACACTTCATGATTTCTATGGCTGAGGGGTTTCGATGACGAGTAACATATGCAATGCAACTACACAGCAGCCTAAAAGCCTAAAATTAAATGCACTGGCAGCTAAGGTAGTCATCACAAAGACTCAGAAAACATCAGTGTCTCACTATGCTTGGCCTTAGACCTTTTTTTTTTTTTAGGACACGCCGCATGAATTTCTGACATGTCAGGATCAAGCTCCAGCGAGAAACAATTACATTCAAGCTCACACAAACTGTGATAGTGAACCCTGCACACAAATTTGCTTTTAATCTGGCAGGCTGAGGCTCAAGTGAAAAAGGCACCAGAGTGGGCACCCTTTTGATTGCTTTACACTGCAGCGCCTGGTCCACACAAACATTGGTAAACTCACACTACGGCAGCACACTACTAACCGCATTAGGTTGAAAGTCTGGGAAGCCAAAACCATGTTGAAGTGAAATCTGTCACTGAATTAATTATACCAAATTGTCATATTATGCATCCCAGCCAACAGCTTGTGATTGCACACACACACAGTAAGCCATCTTTTCTAGTGTATAACCTGTCGCCTTTTCTCTAATTTCTCCAGTGCTGCAGTGCAACTCAATGTGATTTATTTTTTTATCCACCAGCATAAACTATGCAGGGCAATTGTAGACTTTATGCTGTGCTTTTTCTGCAGAATTTACGCAGCCCTTTCACCATTTTCTGCAATAAGCTCATCATTGTGATGGCTGCTGACTGAAGAAGACAAGGGATAGCAGCTGATATTTTTCAGGTGAATACCAAGTTGGGCAGCTGACAAACAAGACGGCAAATATGCAATGGAGACAATCCCCTTCAGAACACTACAGTACGCATGCAGTACATTCAACCACGTTACGAAAGTTACCACTTGACCACCATGCTTGCTGAGCACGTAGGAAAAGATGCGACTTGTACAAAAATGCCGCTTATTTGCCAGATTTTACAGAACCACCAGCTTACTGAGTTATAATACAACTCATAGATAAGAAAATATAGTGGTTGCAAGAAGAATTAATGCAAATAATTTAAACGGTGGGCACGAGGAAAAGGACAGCACGAGCACTGCGCTCACAGACAGAGGTTTGGCCAAACGCGCATCCCTCTCACCACCTTCCTCTGTCTTGCTTCAGAAATTCTGACTAGCTTAGCTTCTCTTTGAGCTCCCTTCTATTGCAGCAGCATACCAAAAGGAGATCTCGAAGAGTAATAGGCAGTGCACACAGATCACCAACACCATTCAGCAAGAGTTCCCCCCCAGCAGTACAGCAGACGAGGTAGCACAGTGATGCAAAAGGGAGTAGTGACTACGAAGACGCGCTCTCCTGAAGTGCAGGAAACCTCCACCGGGCTGACACCTGTCCCTTTGCTTGCATTCCTGTCTCACCTGCTGTCAGCCGACTTGCACGCTATCAAGGAATGCCTCACCTACCTTGGGAGATCTCAGGTAAACCGGTCACCGGTTGGTGACCTCGTGCCTTGCGAGTTTTGTTCTTCCTGGCCGCAAGAACGATCGCTGCAAGTGAGCGTGACGGGAGCTTTCACCACTGCCTTAAGCCTGGGTGTTAGTATGCAGCTGCAGTGAAGATCACGAAACCCTCTATTCCTTCCCCAACCCACAGCAGGCCACCTATATGCTCCCTGCTTTTCACCTCATTACACACTGGGTGCCCTGTCCAAAAATAAGGGTTAGTTTACGAAAGGAAAATCAGTCACAGCCCACTGTACACCCGTGTTCGCATCAACACCAATCAAGTAGTGCACCACCAAAGAGAGAGAGGCCACAGTGGAGGGCTCCAGATTAATTTCGACCACCCACGGTTCTTTGCATAAACTGATGTCACACAGCATATGAGCGCTTTTGCATTACACCTATATCAAAATGCGGCTGTCGCGGCTATGATAAGATCCCGTGACAATATACTCTGTTTCACACTTTGTGTGCAATGTTGTAGAGGCTGCGCAAGTAGTGCACCCAAAAGGTATATCGCTCTAGGATGTGTCATTGGAACTTCTCGAACTTTTTAAAGGGTTTTGACGAAAACATAAGAGTGGTATAAAACGACATGCTTGGGATGTTACTGAGCCCTCTGGTTAGAATCTTCATTGATCTGCATCTACTTTTTGCGTGTGGACGGAGTTGAAGCGAACAAGTGTGCCAGCCGTTTATCACTCCGCCGTAAGGTACTCTTGGTTCTTGAGGTGTTGGTGAAGGCAGGTCGAAAACGTGACAAGAGGTAAACGAGGTGCAGGACATTGCCAGTCGCGGTGCTTGAGCACTGTCACAATGAAAGGTGCCTGTCTGTACTCTGGTCGTGTGACAAACTACTTCTTGTGCGTGGACGCAGTTACTGCAAAGAGGCACTCTAGCTTTGGTAGCGCCGCAAACTATGTATGAATATATGAATATATAGCTGCTGGTAATATATGCCTTGTGCCGGTTCCCATAATGATTCATGGAGCAACATGTGCCAAAAAATGAAATCGATTCACATACAAATCAGTTCAATAAACAAAAAGTCAAACTACATGCCCTATACCTGGCTTGCTCTCGATGGCGGTCATTTTCCTGTGCGGGCGGTAGGTAGCACAAGAGCAAACTTCTGGTTCGACCAGTAACATCCAAAGCGTGGATCACACCAGGAATTACAAACCATAGGACTGTTGACAGTTCAGTTTGCTGCTTAATCAACAGGACCTCATGCAAATGGAAGGCATGTACCGTATTTACCCCAATGGAATGTGACCACAATTGTAATGCATATGGCAACTTTGCGGGCAAGAAACCGGGAAAAAAAAGGCACACGAGCGTAGCATGAAGGCCACAATTGCAAAAGAGGAAAAAAATTAGAGTGTGAATATAACGCGAAAAATTAACTGCACTGAAAGTTCAGTAGAAGTTTACAAACAAAAGTACTTCTAAAAAGGCTTTTCTGTGGCTGAACTCCACAGGCAAGAGAGGCTGCCTTTGAACTTTAATGTACCATGGCAGTTGCCACTACCATTACCAAGCTAATGTTTCACACGCCTCTTCTTTTTCAAGAAAGCAGCACAAAGAGATTCTCAGCTAAGATTGATACGAAGATGCCTTGTAGTGAAAATGAAACTTTTCCAATCTGCTCAACAATAGGGCGAGTCATTCCTATTAAGAGTCATCGACAGTTCTCGGAAGTGCATAAACAACTCGTCTTCTTAAGTGAGGAGGCATCGAAAAATTGTGAGACAGCATGTGAGTTCCATGTTGGCAAAAATTGCTCAAGATACCGATATCAAGGAAAGCAGCGAGAACGCTTTTTCATGTGCAAAACCAATTATGTGCACCTGAGATGAACTTCTGCCATTAACATGCAACATTGACGGGACAGCGGATGTTGAACGTGTCTGCTGAAGTTTAGCAGAACGAAATGAGAGCCTTTTCGTCTCGCGTGTCCTATAGCATTGGCCTCGGGACAAAGTTTCAAATTCCCGCTTGGTGTGCAAGTGCACTGTCTCTGGTGACTACTTTCTTCAATGCTCTGCCTCTGCTGCGAAATGTGATGCACTGTGCTGGTCGTCTTAGCTGAATGTTTGCAGCTCAGAGCTTCTGTTGGTGAACCTATACAACATTCCAACTGCTTGTTCTTTCTTTTGTCTCTTTTTCCATTTGCCAAAGTTATGGGTGGACCTATACGATGCATCAACCAATATGCAAGTAAATATGGTATAGTCTATCTTTGCCTCTGCATAATATATTCAGTTAGAATGCGAGGGGTGTCTTTTCGGTCCCATTTTAGTAAAAAAAAAGCACTCGCGTTACATTCGAGTAAATACAGCAAGTTGCGCCATTTGATCACCTTTGATTGCCGCTTCTCTCTGATTGCTGGTTTTAACTGCGGTTCGGTCAATTGTGTGGCTGCTGATTTTAGCTGCGCATATGATGCACTGCCGTCCCACAGGAACTTAGGTCAAACTAAGACCACTTGAAGCTAGCCATATGTATCAGCAGCACGAACAAAAAACAGGAAGAAGAAAGAAAAGATAGTACAGAGCGCAACCAACTAGCCCAGCAGCTGGTGTTAAAAAGCTAGCATTCCAGAGACGCTATTCACCTGAGAACACTTTGAGGTTTCGAATACCAAACATTTGAAACGAACTGAATATCGAACATTTTACAGTTCATCCGAATATAACAAAATTATCAGATATTCGCACAAGCCTACCTATGGCCCATGATATGTAGTTCCACTCTATAAAAACAGGCACAAAATAATGACTGCAACTTGCCTTTCTGAAGTGAGGCAGTTCGCCATCTACCTTATACAGCGCACAGTAGGCCACTGCACATTCCATGTCATTATGCATATATCCTACCTTACATCGAGAAAATTTTAAAAATTAATGCCCGCCTAAGTGCAGCACCACGGCTAAAAAGAAAATTTACATAGTGTTCACAAAAGTTGGTGAGCAAAAAATTTAACTTAACCTTGTCCAAGGGTCAAACTTCAGATTGCGACAAGACTGCCAGTTGAATCCCAAGCCAACCTGAATAACCAGAAAGGCCTAACAAAAACTATACAAGCAGAGATAATGACAAACCAACATGGGAAAAACAATGCACTATTAAAAACACATTTGCTTGGAACCCACAGGACTTGGATTGCAGTTTTTTTTTCTTAACCTCATCCATCCCTATCCTCCAAGGAGCACGATACAAGTGGAACACATCGTTTCACGTTGGATGGTGGCTTACCTATCGGCAGCCCTCCGGCAGCCCTGTCTTGAGCATCTGCCCCGTCGCCCAATGAACCACTTGCGCACCGAAAGGGGTTCAGGGAGTTGCCAGCAGATGAACCCTTGGCAGCCTTCAGAGAGTGGCCACACTGTTTTCGTCGGTAGTGGAAGCGGTACTCCTCTATGCTCCGCCGCAGCTTGTCTTCTAGCCTGGCACCCACCCGTCCTGCACACAGTACCACAAAAACCCACGTATAATATGAAGCCCCTTATATAATAAAAGGCTTCATTTTGTGGTATCAGACACATTGGTGAATAAAGAAGAACCTAGTGTATGCGTTTCCTTATGACTGTGTAATAATGAGTAGATGTGTCATTGGAAAGGAAGGAAACTTGAATGAACTGCACAACAGAGCTCACGATGACATAGGTAATACTTTAATATTCAAAGCATGCAAGCAGTCTTAAGTGCCCTCCGTAATTTCTGGCAGCAGTTTGCCTTTAGGTGTCCTAGACTTTTGTCCCTCACCGTATACAGTCAACGACTGAAAATTCAGACCCCTGATTTTTCGGATTTTTTCGCAGCACCAAGACACGCCTCATAGAGACAAAGTAACAGAGTGACTGAAATTTCGGAAGCATCTCAAGGGATTGCTTGATTTGATTATGTATAGTGGAACCGCTTTAATTTAGGCTTCAAAGTGAATCGATTAAAGTGTAATTAAAGCTAAAAGGGAACCTCTTTAATGGTGGGGCTGATATTCTCAATGGGTTCGTGCATCACACACGCGTGGTTGCGAGCTGGTAGTGTTCTCGGACGTTGTCCACTGCTAAAACTTGAATACTAGCAGAGTCACAGTTTGTGGAACTCATTTTTGTCGAATTCTTCGGTTCTGAATGCGCAAAGGTACAGCAGCGAAGCACATGGGAGGTGTACGGCTTCACAGAGATGGCAAGCTGAAGAGAAAAATTCATTTCAAAGCAAGGACCTCTTAAACGCGATAAAACGCACTGTGGCCTCTACTGTTCTATCACAGCATCATTAAAACTCCCGTTTTGATGACAGGCAAAACACCTTTCATTTATGCAAGCTACAGGAGAGTGCACACGATAACCTATATATTGCAGGTTTGGAGAATGTTTTTTTTTTTTCTTAGTAGTTAGGCATAATTACGAAGGCCAATGCCGATGGAGTGCTTATTTCAGCTGTTTGTCGGTTCTTATCTCTATCGCCATCTTCACCTTTTTGTTTCACGCCTTCCATATGGCGGGAGCAGCGCGGTTCCCACTCACTTTTACATCTGAACTTTGCCCCAGCCCGCGCATTTGTACAGGACATGCTGACGGCAGTACAGCCATCGAACACCAAGCTCATGAAAGTGATCACCGCATGTCATCTGGGTACACAACATGCAGTGAAATTTAGAGTAATGTGAAGCATCAGAATATGTACAAAACTGCTGACCTCTTCCTACACAAAACTGGCCATTAGAACTTGATGCAGAATGAATTTTACGGTGAAATTTGATTTTTTGGACATTTTCACAGTAGCCTGTTATACTTAGTGGCACAGGCAGGGGCATATTGGTTTACATTCTTTTTCTGGCTGCCCCACCATACATTTAGTCCCTATACTGCCCAAAAAATCGGTTGTCGATAGTATTTGGGATATACAAGGCATACTTCAAAGCTTAACTTGTATATTTATTTGTGTCATGATTCACTCCCATTGTGGATTGTTTATTTCAAATCTGCCATATTTATAACTTTCTACCACATGAAATTAGGGGCCCTAAGCATGAGTACTGAGCATAACTGTGTCCACAGCATTTGATCCGCCTAACTGCAAGCAACAATTTTGGCTACAGTGAATTCAGAAGCCATCTCTAATCCGAACCCTCAAATCCTAGAAGATTGCTCACTAAAAATAAAGCTTTAACTCCTCCACTACTACGAGAAGTCAGTCAAATTTGACTGTCTTAACACAGGAAATTTTTCTTTCACGGGATTAAAGAGAAATTTTTCACCACAGACCGACAGCTCAGTGAACAAAACAGTACAGCAAAGTTAACAAAGCTGCACTCCAAACTAGTGAATCTTCGTTTATGCTCTTAAAATTACAAAAAAAATTTTCATTCAAACTAATGAATCCGTTTATGCTTTTAAAATTATAAATATAAAAAGTTTGAACCACTGCACATCAGTATCAACATCAACTGGTGATTTTCTTCATCCTTGGATTCAGAGAAAACAAGAGCTATGTTGTGGGACTACCCACAGGTAACTTTTGAAAGAACTGCTCAAGTCTGCAGAGTCACTACCTTAGGTGTCTTTACTCAAAACGATGCAACTCTCAGCTTCTAAACAGAGTGCTGCACTGCAACAAGAAAAAAGTGGGAAACTCGATTTTTGCGCATTTCCGTTCATCTGCAGCAGCCATTTTTTTGCACTACTGCCATCGCGGCTTACAAAATTAGACTAAAAATCCACAAAATGGAACGTCTGGTACCATCTATGATGGTGCTACTTGCCAAATAAGTATGGATAGTTGAAAGCAGTGAAAGGGTTAGCAGTCGGGAGGAGCACATATTCATGCAAATTACTTAAGGGTACCAGAAATGCCACATGCCTTCTCTATTGCTATGAGGGGCGAAAAATGTGATACCAAGAAAGGGTATGCACCTCCATATCGCATATCAAAGATGATCACTTTCGCCTGCTTGTTGTCGAGCAGGGGTCCCCCTCCACCACCAGCAGCTCCAACTGCAGCAACACCATCAGCAGCTGGTGCAGCCACTCGGTTCCAAGCGGCCAGCTCCGCATCATAGTCTTCCTCGCAGGCACATGTACGGCAGCAGCCACACTCTTCACAGCCAGAGTCTCCCAAACCGCAACCACAAAGCCTGAACAGGGGAAGAAGAACCCACAGTGCTAGGATTCATCACGATGCATCCCACCATCAAAAATGGAAATGTAGACTAAAGTCCTGCTTGGCTAAAGTGTAGCTGCAGTTTTTATGGAAGCTGGTCAATCTCTGACCATCACGCAGACACGGGTGAGTTGGACATTAATTATAATGAGTCTGAATTAAAAAAAAATCCAGAAAGCAACATGTTTTTTTTTATTTCCCCAGTCAAAACTCTATTCAAGCCTTGTATTTTTTTTTTCACATTTTTGTAAAGTAACTTTCTGCTGCAGTTTTGATCTCACGAAGTTCCTGAACACTGCGCACAATTATCAGAAGCAACTTAAACATGCAGAAGGAAAATATTAGCCAAAGCAGGCTTGTGAACCTGTATGAATATATTTGCACACAAGTTTTAATTTTATTTATTTACATACCTCAAGGGCCTGAAAGGTCATTACACAGAGGGCAGGGTTGAATAAGAAATAACAGATATGCTTACGTAACAGCACAGGCAAACATAAAAATATGAAAAAAAAAAAACAGATAAGACACTATGTATAGGAGAGCAAAAGCATAACCAGAGTGACTGGCGAGCACATGGCAATCAAGTGGAGTATGGTACTGCTGATGCTTAACTGTCATGCTGATACGGAGTCTAATATTAAAAGTTGATATTCCGCAATAAATTTTCATGCTCTACTGATGAAATGGGGACACTCACATGCCCGGGTTGCGGTCGGGCCGCCCACTGGCGATGCAGCTAGGTCCGTAGCCCGTGCACTCTCCGCAGACGGTGCATACCATGCAATGATCGTACTTCCAGCGGTGCCTGCCGGGTGGGCACATTATCTCCTGCTCCTCAGACTCCAGCTCCTCATCTTCTTCCTCTCCCCCTGCGACTCCGGCGTGGTGGACAGCCTTACCGGCGCTTCGCGAACCCGACGCGTGTGCCAGATTTGCTGACCCAGCCACTACCAGAGCCATGGGGTGCACAGGACCTAGCAAAAACACCAGAAGGTCGCTTGAGTCAGCTGCACAACCACCAACTTCTGTCAGCAAAGCCTGACTGTAGAATTGGCTCAGCCCACCATTTCGTACAGCACAAAACCTGCACGCACTCAACCATTAAGACCAAGAATATGATTTTCGAGCATATTGAAATGACCACGGGACTTCAGCTAAGGCAAGTTTGTAACTTGTCCACCATGCTCATAATCATACCAAGACTTCATTTCCGGAGCAAAAGGTATGCCTAAAGATATGAGGCCATTTTACCAGAAAAAATTTTTATAGCAGATAAAAAGAGAAAACCAGTTGTCTGTTTTAAGAAGGATGTTGTCTTAGCCCAATCAAAATAATAAAACCGATGCAAAAAATGTATTTTACTTTTATTTTTTAATTTACTAAATATATATGTAATGCCAGCAGTCATAACTTTATTTCATAGCAAGTCCAACTGCTTTTGCGGTTATACACATAAAGACAGGAGCTGTGAAAAGAACCAAAATAATTATGATTCCATCAATTGACAATGTTAAAATTCAAATGACTAAAAACTGTGGTTTCAGTATAGGCATCTTTTGAGAAAAAAATGCAGCAGTAAGAGAACAAACTGCCCGAGTTTGTTTATTGCGGTTCATTGCATAGCTGGATATAAAAGAAATAGGTGTAAAAAGTTTCGATAAAAATCTTGTCCAGGGATAAAGTTAGGACTGCTCGCATAAGAAAGAATGGCAAAAAAAGTAAGCATCGAGGAAAACGAGAAAGAACATTAGGAATATAACTGCAAATGCCATAAACCAATGTTCAGGACGGTTAAAATCAACCATTTTTGTAGCTCAGCTCCTCCTTAGCCTTGGTTTTCCTTGATTTTGCTCGTGCGGCTGTTTACTTTTTTCTCTGGTGTTATTTGCAGCATCAGCGGATTGAAAGGAAGATTACCATATTTGCTGTTGGTCACCTATCAGGCAAGCTTTCTGTGTGTGGGGCCAGGTTTGACCCCAATATGCTTCAAAACATCCAGCGCATCCCGGTTACCATTGGTGAAATGATACAAGCCATCATACAGACCAAACTTCAGCATTGGTATCCTGATATACCGATCCAATCTGTTCCATACATGTTGCGCTGCTTCTATGCACCCTAATTATTAAATACAAACAAAGATATTCTTAGATGCTAAGAACCAGTTACTGTAAGTCTGAAATAAAAAATTAACAAATAGCAATAATGCAAATATTAGGATTATAGTTGGCTGGATGGAAATCTATTAGTTTCAGTTTCGCGAGTTGCACAGAGCGTTACAACTTTTGTCTCTATCTTTGTAAAAGTGTTAATTAGAAAAAATTTTTGCTGCAGTTCATTCAGGAATGAATTGGCATTTTGATGAAATAAAATTTTAAAAATTTAATTTTAAAATTGTATCAAAATTGCTGCTTTTTAAAAGTGCTCTCATGGTATCTTAAACATCCCAAACTAAACAGTCTGTAAAATAGTGAAACTAATCAGACAAACTCGCCTGTCCATTTAGCCTGCTGGGGAAGAAAAAAAATGCAGCAGTGCAACTAACAAAAACAGAAAGTCATGCTGCCTCATTCTACTTTCTAATGCACAAGGCTATTGCACACTACTGAGGAAAGCAAAGGACTTTAATGGCTCTGTGAGCTTGCTTTCTCTCAGGTACAGACTATAAAAATATGCCATAAAATGCGTACTTACCGTCCTTGCTGGACGGATAGGTAAACTCGCGACCACACTGGCCTCGATGGTTGATGCCAAAAGTGTAGACCCTGCCCTCAGTGGTCAGGGCTACCACATGAGCTTTCCCCAAGGCTACCTGACTGACAGCCACACCTTTCAGGTCCGTCACCAAACCTGCCATGGCATTGGGTACCAGTCATTAGTCCAGCTGACCATTTCATACTGAACATAATGAAGCAGCCAGAACAGTGTGCCCTAAGCGCATGACATACCTGTGCTGTGATCTGCGTGACTGCTGTCCTTCCCAAAAAGATACAGCTCCCCACTGCGTGTGACCAAGGCACTGGTGCCATTATTGCAGGCGGACGCCATGACACTGTGAGTCTCCATCTTGAACATCTTCTTGGGCTTCACCGGCTTCGGCTGACGCCTGCCTTTTCCTGCACGGGCAAAAGAAAAAGTTGATAGGTCAGTTGTGTGCAAATAAATGTGAGGGTTTAACACATGTGGCAAAGATACACCGAAGAAAACAAGCTACGTGCCCAACAAAATAGGGTTCTTTCTGGACAATGTAAGTTACGGAGTCTCGTTAAAACTTTCTCGCAGCTCATTGGCCCATGAAAAAAGCAGTTCCACGGCTGATGGCCCTGCCGTTGCCATCATTTGTGCACCATTGGGTCACTTGCACAAAGCACAGTATACATGCGAGTAACAGGAACATAACACGTTTGCCAATAAACTCTCCTGCTTATATGTGGCATGTACTGTAAGTTTCAGACGCAGAAGGTACTTCCTTTTAGAGTTTTAACTGGAAATGCTTACGGAAGTTGATGAAGACCCCCCCAAAAAAAGCATGCGAACTTGACAACAAAGCTGCTAGACCTAGGACCATCAACGTTCTGCACCAGTGCTGGTGCAAAGCGTGGTTAGTGTGCAGTTTTACTAGTTCAAAAAAATTACAGGATTGCACTTAAGCCTGCTTATGAGTGCAAATGTGAAAGCCTTTCCCTGAGGGTAGAAACTTGGGCGGGTCGGTAATGGTAATCCATAGTATGTGAGGGTTGCGCAAAACGGGACAAGGGACCAAGAAAGACACAACACAGGCGCTATTGCTGTGTGCCTGTGTTGTGTGGTCTTTCTTTGTCCTTTGTCCCGTTTTGCACTGCCCTCACATACCCTTTCCCTGTCCTCTCCTTGTCCCTCCATTTTTAATTTTAATTTATTTTCTGTAATTTGTTTTTGTTTATATATATATATATATATTTATTCACTATTTATTTTTATATTTTCATTTTTTTTCATTTCATTACATATATGTTAATTAGGAACTGTTGCTTAATCAACTCTTACATTTTTGTTTTATTTACCATGCAACTTATGACAGACAGTTCGTGCAGACGAATTCCGTCCACGCCACTTATGAGCCAAGAAAGGCTTACACCTTAAAAAGGTGTGCCCAGCGGCACCACTGAGGAAGAAAAGGTTCAAACAAGCATCTTGGACTTCTTTGGCCAAGAATAATTGACAAAAACGAGGAAGTCTGCAATTTCTTTACAGTAGACTCTCGATAATTTCAAACCTGAAGAGGCTAGAAATTTGTTCCAGTTATACTGAGTTACCAAGCTTGAATTAAATGGAGCCTTTTTATTGTAGCTCATGCTGACAGGACCAAAGCTTCAGTTTGAATAAACTCGATGTTCCAATTCCAAGTGATACAAAAATATCAGTGGAGCCTCCACAGACCCGTGTCATCAAGAATCCGTTCTTTTCTCTCTCTCTAAAGGAGGTAGGTGAGGCTCACCGGCATCTCCATCTTCCCCTCGCCGAGCCAGCCCTGTGAAGAAAGCTGCCCCATTTTCGGAGACCAGGAGCGCATGCGCGCCATCGTGCCCTACTGAGCAGTCCCCTATCCTGGGGCACTTGGTGATGGGCAGCTCGGCCCACTTGCCGGCGGGGGCGCCGCTCTGCTTGATGCCAAGACTCTGAGCCTTGCCTGTGTACAGGATCTGCAGTGATGGGCAGCGGGCAGCGAGTGACTTAAAATGCCGGCGCCACGCTTAGGCGGCAGAAGACAGGTCTCAGAAGCACCAGGTTTTGAGCAGATTTAGAGAGGCCTACCGCCACTTTCCCGTGCTTGTTTCCTGCATGCAACTATTCTCAGAGTTTATTACAAATACAATTACCGATGATTTATTTCTCATGAAAGCAAAACAATGAAAACACCCCACAAAAGCGACTCTCAATGCACGGCTAAATATAATAAAACAAAAGAAATGCAACATTAAAGCAAATTTTCAGAAGAAAATGAGTGATGATTTCATGGAAATTTAAGATGCAATGCTTAAACTTCGCCCATCCTATGACATGATCGAGCACAAAGTTAAGATTTTTCAGAGTCTAAATCCAAGTTCTGCTTTAGACAGTGCATGCTTCGCATATTTAGCTACAATGCAAAAAACAAATTACTACAATTGTATGAGTGCTGCTAGTCAAGGTACTGCTCCCAGAAACTTGCAAGAGGCAAAAGCACTGCCCTTACTCAGGCCTGGCTAGAATTTAGGCATCAATGATATAAGGGATGGAAGATACACTAAAAAATCAAGATAAAAACATGGTAAAATGAGAAAGAATTTTAAGAATACCATTTAAAAAAAAAAAAGATCAATATATTGTGTCGTTCTCAGCAATCATCTCAAACGTTCAAACCTGCTCACTGCTTCAAGCAGTGAGGTAAGATTCATGATGCAGAAAAAGCACAGCAGCTGTGCCACTCAGATTGAAATCGCTTCACCACAAACACGGCAAGCATGTGAGCAAGAAAGCCTTTACCCCAGGAAAAGCAAAAGCAAAAACAAAAAGAAAGCCACCTAACCTTTCCAGAGGCTGTCCTCACTAGAGCAAAATCCTTTCCACTGGTGATGAACACAGGCTCCTCTTCACAGCCCAAGTCTGCAAAAATGCATGACAACAAAATTAGAGGTAAAGCAGTAGAAAAGAAAAGTTTCCTTTCAGGTACATCGTCTATTTAGTCATGCAACAAATCACGAAAAATCTAGACTGAAATGCAGGAACAGGATCTGCTGCCTCACCAAGCAGACGATCTTCAGCTTCCTCGTGAAAGACACCGGATCCAAAGATTTCAACGCACTTGCGTGCTAGCTTCAAGTTCAGCTCAAATGAACATGTCATAGGCAGGGCCGAAGGCCGAAATGTGCGAATCACAAAGCCATCCTGAAATATGAAACGAAGAAATATCACATAAAACTGTCTTTTATTGAACAGAACCTCATCAGTTTGCAGACATAAAAAAGGCAAAAATTTCGGGAACACTTAAGCTCCGCCTTTAAATGTATGACACGATAGCATTAAGGGCCCATACAGACACTCTTTCAAAATTATGTGAATGATCACACAACATACATATACAGGATGTTTCACCCAAGACTTTCTGCAATTTTTAAAAATAAGCTTTTTGAGTTAGAAGCGCGTTTTCTTCAGCATAGCATTGTCAGTGGTGTAATCCATCAGACTACAGCTAAGACGTACTAATTAGCAGGCTGGTTATCTAATACTGAGTAGTTAACTTTTTAACTATTTCCGTTAGGCTCCTTAATTATTGAGAGGTGTGTAGCCCACCGTAAGTAATATCCGTATCAGTTTTTATAATTTCGAAAACGTGGTTACCCTCGGCACTGTGGGCCAACAAATGTTGGCTATATCGCACCAAATACATGCGCTTTCAAGAAGCTTGCAGGCAAAGCAACCTCCCCAGTGCACGTAACTCGTCGAAACAGCCGAAATTTTTTTGAGCCACAGTGCCGTGGGTAGCTACGTTTTCGAAATTCTAAAAACTAATATGGATATTACTTAAGATGGGCTACACGCCTCTCAATAATTAAGGAGCCCAAGAGTACTAGTTAAAAAGTTAACTATTTGATATTATTTCACCAGCCAGATAGCATGTCCTAGCTGTATTCTGAAGTACTACACTGCTAATAATGCTATGCCAAAAAAAGCCCTCTTCTAACTTATAATGCTTATTTTTAAAAACTGCAGAAAGTCTTAGGTGAAACACCCTGTGTAGCCATACTTTAACCAAGCCATAAGATCATGCTTGCACTGCCTAGGGCCAGCGTGTCTGACTCACAACCCAATGGCCAGGGGTTCAACTCCAGACTAATTACACCAAATTCCTTTTCAGCCCAATTCATTCACTTACGTACTTACATGTACTAATGACATTAGAGTCATGCTGCGACCTTCTAATCACCAGTTTTCTAATGTTTTCATCACTTTTCATTCCACAGCTCCACATGAGACTTCACGAACCTCTCGACCAATCTGACTTTTACACACACACCAGTGACGACACCAACTACACTGGGTTCTTCGCTGAATGGGACCCTTAACGCTATTGAGTTCATATTCTCTGACAACACAGTAAAGCTATTCAGCATGTGGACACACATTTTTCTAGCTGCAAGCCAACAACACGCTTAAAAACATGACAAAGATAAAACTTACATCCCTCATGGCTGTTATCAAGCCCAGGAACTCTCCATCACTAAAGTACACACTTTGGCCAGAGTCTGAAATAATTCAGAGCAAAAAATAGCTAGGACACACACACTTCAAAGTTAACAGCATGAAGAGCATGACAAGGAATTCAACGTTTCTTGAGAAGGTAACAAAGAGTTACAGGCTTTTGTGATTACACTATCGCTAGTTAAATGCACTAAGAGATAGGAACAATATGCTGATAAGAACTCAACTGAAGTTCACAAATTATTATCTTGAGGAGTAATTCTGGACAAGGACTGATAATCCAGAGAATGTGCAAGGAGCAGTGATATGATGCATCACAGGCAGCTTCATTAATGACGGGAATCGTATAAACATGATGCAACATGCATTATGTATACAGTAGAACCATATTAATTCGAAGCCCATTGGACAGGGTAAGATACTTGAATTTGGTGCATTTTTAAAGACCCGAAAGTGAAGCAAAAAGAAAAAAGGCAGACGCAAAGTGTTGTTCAACTGCCTGTAGCACTTAAGGGTCACTGCCATTACATTCAACAAACCAAGGTCAACCGTTCAACGATTAACTACTCCTTTAGCGGGATCTCGTTTTGACTCATCGTGGCTGCCACGTCATTGCCGGACGCCCGAAATTCGCTCACATCAGTTTCGATGTCCAAAAAACATGGTCGTGCATCTCTTTGGATGTAATTCAGTTACTGGCAAAGCTCTCTGTCATTCTCAGACATTTTTATACTCTGATGTCCTCTCGGCACATGCAAGGGTGGTGGCCAAGGTCTGATACGATAAGTTATTGCTGTGGCGCAGCTCTAAAGAGCATGCACAGAAGGGCTTTCGATAAGCAGCAGTTGGTTGAAAAAGAGCAGCAAAAGAAAGCACGTGCAGTGCAGGCGGTGTATTTTGTATCGACGAGTTCGGTGTGTGGTGCGCTTGAAATAGAGACTACACTTTGCGTCAGCGCTGGCGCGGTCTAGGTGCTTCTAAATGTGCTGAATGGCAGTCAGGCATCAGTGAAATTCAAAGGATCACCAAACCACTTTGGATGGCGTGATGTCATAGTGGCGCGCAATACAAGTCACAGTGCTGCTGTTGTCCGTGCAGTGGTGCCTGAAGCACTGAAGAGCCCGATTAGGTGTCGTGCAACATGATGTGGGCTTGCACACTTATTATAGGTGGCTCAACACTGTGTTATCAGTCCAACTCAAGTGTTCCAGAGTTGGCAGAGAACTCGAGCATGCCCACAGAGCATCCCAGGTCCTCATGTTACCTGAACCGAGCAAGCTTCCACCGTGGATTATCCGGTAAAATTTACATTCAGAATTACAAGCCGCCGAAATTCAACAAATAATCTGCAATTTCAAATCAACTGAGATCAAGTTATCAAGGCTTTACTATATACTGTGAGTGTTCAACTGTCTGGCTTGTCAAATAACACACATACACTGAAATAGGTACTCGCTACTATCAATTACACCCGCTTTCATGCACACTAACTACAATGACTTTACAAGAAGCCACTGACCTTCTTCAAGCGTGACGACATCTTCCACTCGAAGTGTGTGCTTATCCACTTTCAAAAATTCATTAATACGACCTAAGGAATGGTGGATATATAGGTAGTCCTGTAGGGAATGAAAACAAGTTACAAGGCATTCATGATGTGCAAGCACATAAATGAGTTTTTTTTTTTCGAAATGAGCCAAATCCAGACACGAAATTTAAGTGAAGTTCAGCCATAATTGCAAGTTTGCCCACAGATCTTTCCTTTGAAAAACTAACAAAATTAAATGGGCCATATAACTAGCACTTTGTAGCATATCGCGTAACAGCTTCCAATGTGTTGCCGTGGGTAAAAAACTCGCATTTTTCTCCGTTTCTGTCAAGGTGGATTTGGCTCATTAAAAAAAAACTTCTGAATACACATTACAGCTTTCATTGCCAAATCAATGATATTGTCACCGAAAGCCGGCAGAAGGGGCAGAAGGGCACACCAGGACTAGCCAGGCAGACACACTCAGCGAACGAATGCACGAGCCGGGGAAGACAAAGAAGACCAGCGGGTGCTGTCCCATCGCATGGCGGCGCCAGTTGGCTAACACTGTGGCATTGCCCTTCCTCTTGGAAAGGGCATCGCCCTGATGCCGCGGAATCATGGAAATCCGGAATAAAGTCTGTGGTGCCGGACTTGGCAGAATAAGTCCTAGCGGGCGTGGTAGGGCTTCATCCTGGCAACGTGGACGATTTCGGATGCCACCTCCCGCCTGGAGGAGCGAACAGACTCTTGCGGGAGCACTTTGTAGTTAACATTGCGTCCAGTAGTAACACTGCATCCAGCATAGTCGTGGCTTCGCGACCGTGCACCAAACGGAACGGCGTGAAGCGCGTCGTCTCTTGAAAAGCAGTGTTAGATGCGAACGCGACATAAGGCAAGATCTGGTCCCAGTTATGGTCGGTGTCGACGTACATGGAAAGCATGGCGGCAATGGTCTTATTGAGTCGCTCAGTCAGTCCATTTGTTTGAGTATGGTAGGCAGTGGTTCGACGGTGACTGGTGCCACTGAGACGCATAGCTTCCTTAGTAAGGGCTGATATAAAAGCCGTGCCTCGATCAGTTAAAACGACTGGAGGGGCACCATGACGGAGAACAATGTTAAAGATGAAAAAGTTCGCAATTTCGGCAGCGGTGCTGCAGGGAAGGGCTTTCGTCTCACAATACCGGGTGAGGTAGTCGGTGGCAACTATAATGTACCTGTTGCCCAATGATGATGTCGGAAATGGTCCCAGCAAGTCCATGCCGACCTGGTGGAAAGGGATTCGAGGCGGATTAATAGATTTCAATAGGCCGGCCGGCTTCACAGGTGGTGTCTTCCGACGTTGGCACTTGCGGCAAGACTTAACGTAGTGCAGGACAACTGTAGCAAACCGGGGCCAGTAATACTTCTGCCGTATCCGCGCCAACATCCGAGAAAAGTCGACGTGGCGTCGTGGCATGCGTGCAGAACTTCGTCTCGAAGCACCATTGAGACCACGAGCAGGTACGGAGTGTCCGTGGGACCATAGTTTCTCTTGTAGAGGATGCCACCGCGCAAGCAGAACGACGATAGCCCGCGTGTGAAGAAGTGGGGCGGCGACGAGGTGCAACCTTCAAGGTACTCTATGAGGGTTCGTAGCTCGGCGTCATCTCGCTGTTGTTGAGCAAGGACGGGCGTGGTTAAAGCGACAAGAAAAGCGGGATCGTCTTCCGTGTCAGCAATGGTGTACGGGAGAGGAGCACGGGACAGGCAGTCTGCGTCGCTGTGTTTGTTGCCAGACTTGTACATGATGGTAACATCGAATTCTTGCAAGCGGAGACTCCAAACCGCCAGCCTCCCCGATGGGTCTTTAAGGTTCGCGAGCCAACAAAGCGAGTGGTGATTGCTCATGATTCGAAATGGGCGACCATACAAGTATGGGCGAAATTTCGTTACCGCCCAAACGACAGCAAGGCACTCCTTTTCCGTGGTAGAATAATTCGCTTCAGATCGCGACAGAATGCAGCTTGCATAAGCAATCACGCGCTCAACACCATCTTGCCACTGAACGAGGATGGCACCCAGACCAACGTTGCTGGCATCGGTGCGTAGCTCCGTGTCCGCTTCCTCGTCTAAGTGGCCAAGAATGGGCGTAGTTTGGAGGCGGTTCTTGAGGTCGTCGAAGGCCGTCTGCTGTTCCTAGGCCCAGATGAAAGGTTGGTCGTCCTTTGTCAAGCGAGTTAGAGGCTCGGCTAGTCGTGAGAAGTCCTGCACAAAACGTCGGTAATAGGCGCAGAGACCCAAAAAACGGCACACAGCACGCTTATCAGTGGGGGTCGGAAACGCAGAGACGGCAGCCATCTTGTCGGGGTCTGGGTTGGAATGCAAAGTGACATTTCTCTAGTTTGAGCGACAGGCCAGCCAATCGTATGGCCTCCAGTACTGCATTCAAGTGCTCGAGATGCTCCCCGTAGGTGGCAGAGAAAATGACAACATCATCAAGGTAGACAAGGCAGGACTGCCATTTGAGGCCAACGAGGACAGTGTTCATCATTCTTTGAAAGGTGGCAGGAGCGAACACAGCGCGAAGTGGAGCACCTTGAACTCGTACAACCCGTCAGGAGTAATGAACGCTGCCTTCTCGCGGTCCCGTTCATCTACCTCAATCTGCCAGTACCCACTGCGGAGGTCAAGAAAAGAAAAATAGCGGGCATGACGCAGCCGGTCGAAAGAGTCATCGATTCGAAATAACGGGTACACGTCCTTTTTGGTAATTTTGTTAAGTCTTCGATAGTCGACACAAGATCTCAGTGTCCCGTCCTTTTTGGCGACCAGCACAATGGGCGAAGCCCATGGGCTTGTAGACGGCTGTATGACATCATCCTGGAACATTTCGTCTACCTGCAGTCGTATCGCCTCACGTTCTCTCGCCGACACTCGATAGGGGTGTTGACGAATAGGCCACACACTGTCATCAACAATGATGCGATGTTTCGTTATGGACGTCTGCCCGACCCTAGAGGTGGTCGCAAAGCAGTCATGAAAAGAGTCAAGGATGGTTTGCAAGCGGCGATGCTGGTCAGTGTTCAAATCAGGGTTCATGTCCGCCTTAACTATCCGACTAGGTCCTCCTGGAGGGGTGTCCCTGGATGTTGACAACGCGCAGTGCGTGGCGGGCTCGCTAATTTCTTCGAAATAGGCGATGGCTATATTTTTCGCCAAGTGGCGGTAATCGGCGCTAAAGTTCGTAACCAGAAGCTCAGTTCGCTGGTTCTGCAAGGCAACGACACCCCATGCGATGCAGACTTGTTGGCTCAGCAGTAAAGACAAGTTTGCTTCTGCGATGCCGTTGGACGCGTGAGGGTTGTCGCAGTCCACTGTAACAAATAAGCTGGCACGCGGAGGTAGAGTGACGTGGTCGCTGGACAAGCGAAAAACGGGTCTTCCTGGCGCACTGTCATCGGCTACGGTGCATGGGACGGAGAATGTCACCATGGGTTCGCGGAGGTCGATGATAGCCCCATTTTCGCGAAGGAAATCGAGATCGAGGATCAGGTCCTTGGAGCACTCAGCCAGCACAGCGAAGCAACCAGTGAAGATGATACCGCGAATCTCAATCCTAGCGGTGCAGACGCCGAGCGGCATCACCACGTGACAGCCAGCGGTCCGAATTTGCGTTCCGTGCCAGGGTGTCAGCACTTTTCGCAAGAGGGTAGCAAGACCACGACTCATAACTGAGAAATCTGCGCCGGTATCGACGAGGGCAGTCACATGGTGGTTGTCAGCGAGGACTGGTATTTCAGCTGAAACAACCTCATTTTCTGGAACGCGCGCAGTGGAAGGTTCCGGAGAGGAGGGTCGAGGTGCTCGTAGAAATGGCGCGTCGAGCAGAGGCTGTTCTGGGTGTCGGAAGGGGGTCGGAGCAGCTGGAAGATCGGCGGGTTGAAGGGCCAAGTCGGCGAGCGGAGGATCTTGTTCGAATTGCGGAGCAACGGCGGCCCTACGTCCAGAGGTCGCCGTCTTCAGTTTTCCCGGCGTGGACTACAGGACTGCCGGATGGACGGCTGGCAACCTGGGGAAGAGAACCGACGGGGCGACGGCGACCTGGACGGGCGCTGTGGCGAAGGCGCAGGGGGGATGCTGGCCGACAGGTACTGCTCGATGTCACGGGGTCGTTCACCAAAGCGTGGCCGGGGTGCGTCTGGTGAAAACCCTCGCAGGCCCATCTGACGATATGGGCAGTGGAAGCACAGGGGCTGGTTTATCGATGTGTGCCACGTGTGTGCTTTGCTGGGGGGTGGGCAGGCGAAGTCGAAAAGCGTTGATGCGGTGTAGAAGCAGGGCAGTAAAACAGCGGTGGTGCTAGCGCAGAGCTGTGCAACGCTTCACTGTACGTCATGACATATGGCTGAGGCAGCGGCTGGGGATACGCCATTGGCTGCACCACTCGATGGACTTCATCGCAAATGACATCCGAGATGGCTCCGACACCCGGTTGTTGCTCGACAGGGCGAAGCTTCTGTAGCTCCTTGCGCACAATGCTCCTGACAAGCCACGGAGGGCCTCACTCTCGGTTCCAAGCTGCGGCATGTTGGCGTCCATAGCAGTTATATTCGCCGGACGGCCGTAATGCGCGAACCTCTGCTGCAAGGCGCGCTCCATGCTCGTCGCCTCCCGAGCAAAGTCAGCCACTGCGCTAGGAGGGTCGCGCACAAGTCCTGATGACGCACCTTTTTCGTTTCCGACATGGTAGGATCTGCGCGGTTGAAGAGCCGCGTCATGTCTTCTACGAACATGGCGACACTCTCATTTGGCCGCTGCGCTCGGGACTGCAGGGCGACTTCAGGTCGCTCCTTCAGTTCGTTGCTGCCGAAGGTGTCGAGCAACTGTCGCCGGGAGTCTTGCCAGGTGGGGATAGCGGATTCGTGGTCTTCAAACCACGTTTTGGCGGAACCTTCCAGGGCAAAATAGACATTGCGTAGCTTGCGGTCCTCGTCCCACAGGTTAAACGCAGCGACTCGGTCGTAGCTGGCCAATTAGTCTTCCACGTCTTCGAACTTGTTGCCATGAAACGACGTGGGAGTGCGAGGCGCATGAAGAAGCAGCAGTGGGGAACTGACGGCATTCTGGGTGGTCTGACTTGTCGAAGTGGACGTCATTGCGCGGGGTCGTGCCGTCAGGGGTCGGAACTCGGGATTTAAGCCTCGTAAGCAGCGACTTGCCTTGTGGACAGGTGCTGTGTCCACTGGGTGTAGCTGGGTGTCGTTGGAAGCTCCCGGGAGCTCTTTGTGCAATGGAAACCCACCCAGCACCTCCACCAAAATGTCACCGAAAGCCGGCAGAAGGGGCAGAAGGGCACACCAGGACTAGCCAGGCAGACACACTCAGTGAACTAACGCGAACGAACGCACAAGCTGGGGAAGACAAATAAGACCAGCGGGTGCTGTCCCACCGCATGGCGGCGCCAGTAAATGGCTAACACTGTGGCAATATTTATCCCCAATAACCAAATCCCAGAGTACAAGAACTAAAAAAACAGCATGACAACTGACCTGTACCACTCCAATCCACCCTGTTCCGTCTAGCTGCTGACTAGCAATGAGCTCCCCCTAGAGAACACAGAATGTTATGCAAGTGTGAATACAATGAATCGCTGCACACCTTTCAGCATTTCACTGTCTCCAGGGTGACACAGTTATAATTTACTTACTCATGAAAGAGAAAGCCACAATAAGTAACCAGAAAAAAAGGTGCAAGTTATTTTTTACTAGTTATATACACCAGGTTTATCTTGGATCTGAGTCATGCATGAGTGGAGACAAATCAAAAAATAAAAGAAACCACAATGCATACCAAAACTGTGATCACTTGAGACAATTTTCAAAGTAGTGCACTCTTAGAGTGAAAAATGCCCTAAATGCAGGCAACTAATGCTCGGAAAAGCAACAGTGTGGAAAAGAGACAGCAATGAGTCATTACAAATATTATACAGAAAAAATTCATTCTTTAGCACTGGACAAAAATTCTGGGAAGACAATGAAAGGAGGGAGGGGGGGGGGGGGGGGGAGCAACATGAAGTGCATGTGTCCGGGGTAGCACTTGTCTACTCATTTTGCCATGCGAGACTTTGCTCACTTTGTAACTTCTCTGCGGTAGGTTTTCTGAAGACATTCATAAAGCACTTCACCAACATTTTGGCGTGCCGTTAAAGTCATCACTTTTTCAGCAGCCTCTGCTGCAAGTTTTATTATTATTTTTTTTCACCGAGCTTCATTTCACGTGAGGTAGAAAGGCAGCGAGCATACAAAGCTAATTCGTTCGCAAGGTTCATAGGATGCCACAACTCACAGCAGATCATTTCTTAACGATGAACTGTTTCCGAGGGCGCTTACACACCGTCACAGACGGCATGCCTGCAAGCGCAGCCCTCCTCGCTCCGCATCATAACTTGCACAAGAGAATGATGCATTTCAGCATTCCCAAAATTAACGGGGTTCAAAAATTGCCACTGTACTTGCATTGTTAATGTGCGTTTAGCCTTGCCAGTTTCAACAACCCTTATTTTTAGCAGCGCAGGTGGCATCGCATGCCACACATTGCACTTGCACTGCTCTTGTAATTCAACATGAATATACTGACAGTTTCGCACAGCCAACATGCCCCATGATCGTGAAAGAAATGACGAACAGTCCGGAAACATGCTAAAAATATCACAGGAACACATTCAACCAACAAAAATGCAACATGGCAGCTCCCGCTCTGCGGGATCAGTGTCAGAAACAAGCTGTTTATGTTGATAGAACCAAAATTTTGGACTTCAATCCTTTTGAGAAATAATCAGAAACACTAATCCAACAGGAAAGCTAGTGGATAGCCATAAAAGTACAAATAGATCCGCATGTTCAAAGTCCGAAAAATTTGCTGGCAGCTGTAGAAGCTGTGGTTACTTTGGCTACGACCAGACAGCAAGCATGTGGTATCAAATATGGTTTGGGGCTAATTTTTTAGAGCGCAGCTCTTATGCGCCGTGTGTGGGTTGAGCCGCGTCGCCGTTGTCATCGGTGCAACCGAGCATGAGGAGAGAGAGAGAGGGCAGGGAAGGAGAGTGAGAGGAGCCCGAGCGCGCTTTCTCGCGCTCCCCTCGAGGCTGGCCATGCCAAGCGAACGAAAGTACCGCCACTCGCTCACAGACGGCACCAGAGTGGTGTGCGCCATGCGCACGTCATCTATCGCCACTGCATGTTCAGACGGTAAGTGGATAAGAGAGGGGAGGCCTGTCTGTGGCGGCATGCGCACCCCTGTGCTGCCTCCTCGCAGTCGCACCACGCTCCGCTCCGTTGGCGGGCACTGTTGTGAAATCTGCTGCATGTGATAGATTGTTCGTGTCGGCCACGCCACTCTCAGCGTTCTCTCCCTAGTATAAACAGCCTGCTTATGAACCAGGCATTGGTACAGCGGGTTAAACATATCTCCATTCATTTCTCTGACCACAAAGCCACCTTCATGACAATCAAAAACTGGGAGAGGAGTGTTACTTGAAGAAAGAGCGCGTGTGGAAAATAAAGAGCGCTTTGTAACTGTACATACATACATGTATCTCAAATTCTTTGCCTAAGTACATTGCAAGGCCAAAACACCTACAGAGCAGCACTCAAATTTCGCATTAGGGAGTACTGTAATCGTCCTCAGAATATTTTTTTCTAAAAAAATATAATTCTGAACCATGTCGGTGACGAATTTTGAAAGAAATAAGACTGTGTTTGCACAATTGGAACATTCGGTCGGAATTCATGAGTGTCCGGACCAAATCGGCAGGGTCAGCAGGTATAACCTCAGCAGGTATGTCAGCAGGCTAACAAGGCAGATTGGTTGTACTGTTTCTAATATGGACGACTATGAGGCTAATGTCTAAAGAGTGTCTATGAGGCTACTTTGTGTGCAATGGAAATAATTTAAGGTAAACCTTAGTAAAAAAAACTCCAATCTTAAAATTAATCAGTGCTGTTCAAGTGTTTTGCAATGTCACCTTGCCGCCAAGACGTAATGCACCTCGAAAGATGAGAGTACAAAGAATAAAGAAAATATAATAACTAAACTTTGTACCCCTGGCATCTCTTTAAGTGCTATTGGTGAGGCAGATACCGTATTTACTCGAATGTAGCGCGAGTTTTTTCCCAATTTTTTTTCCCCTTGAAGTCTATCCTCGCGTTATAATCGAATACCGCACTTCAATTGACCCAAGGCAGTGCCGCGGTGCAGCCATTTAAAAGCAATCAGCTAGGTTTCGGTTTCCGCACTTTTGCGACTTTATGCTGGCAACATGGGTACCACGGAAGCCAAATCCCCATCCATCCAAAGTCAAAGTGTTGTTCTTTCATTTTTTGTGTTCGTTGCGACCTCGCGCTCAACACATTGTCACGTCGCTCGCGGTGTACTGATTCAGTGCACACAATGGCAACGCGTCGTGCTCAGTGCGGCGCTCGTTTTAAGAGAAAAGCGATCCTATTAGTAAGAGGTCGGGAATTCTGCGGCAGCTCGAAGACTTGACCTCAACGAATCAACCATCTGCGGATGGCGGCTGCAGCGGGAGGGTCTTTTTAAATGTGAGCCCAACCGCAAAGGATTTCGCGAGCCTCGCCACGGCCATCACGTCCAGCTGGAGAAAAAAGTGGCGGACTTTGTTATCGAGCAGCGCAACCGTCTCATGGGGGTTAGTGTCGAGCTGATCCGTTCGAAAGTTAGAGATGTTGCTCGGGAGATGGGAAGTTCAGAGCATCTCGTGGGTGGGCCCAAACGTTCATGAAGAGGAATGGATTCTCTCTGCGGCGAACATCGATGCGGCAGAAGTTACCGGGAGACTTTGACAGCGAAAAGGAGGACTCCGTTTCTGAGAACTCGGACTCCGAAAGCGAGGAAGATGAGTAAACATGTTGGCCATGATGTCTATTAAAGGCATTTTGTTTTGCGTCCCTAATCCTCGCGTTACATTCGTGGTTTTATTTTTTCCTACTAGGCAGCAGTAAAGTCAACACTCGCATTACATTTGCAGTCGTATTACATTCCAGTAAATACAGTAATATCTTCCTATTCCAACATTACTATCACAAGCGTTTTACACGCATACTATTCTGTTTCACTGCAGCAGAGGTGTTGGGCATTCAACCTGTAGAAGATTTGGTTTATGGGGGTGTAACGTCACAAAGCGACTAAGGCTATGAGGGACGCCGTAGTGAAGGGCTCCGGAAATTTCGACCACCTGGGGTTCTTTTAGGTGCATTGACATCACGCAGAACACGGGCCTCTAGAACTTCGCCCCCATCAAAATTCGACTGCCGCGGCCGGGATCGAACCCGCATCTTTCGGGCCGGCAGCCGAGCACCATAACCACTCAGCCACCGCGGCGGCGAACCTATAAAAGAGTTTATCTAGTGCATTGCAACGGATGTTCTCAACACATGGCTCTCAGCTTACTTTACTCACGAGTACGACTTACAATATTTAATTTTGCTGTGTTACTTGCTGGTCAAGGGCAGTTTCTGGCAACATGGCACACTCAACTCCTATGCACAGCGAGGTCAAACACATGCCTGGTGTTTTGCAGCAGAACGAACTAATGATGTCATCAACATAGTGAAGTCTCCAGCATACCTCTCCATATTTAAAAGCAAACACTTTAAAACTTATTCACTCGATATTTTTTCTTAACATAGTAACAAAGAAATAATATAATCTAAAAAGAGAGAGACCAGCACACACCTTGACAGTCCCACCAAACCCAGTGCCCAGCTTGTACAAAACACCTTGCCTGAAGAGGTACAGGAACTTGCCGTCGGATGCGATGGTGCATTGACTTTGAAGCACGTGCTTAGCTGAAAGCAGAATGGGACACTGAGTTTATTTTCATTTAACTATTAAGTTTGAAAAGCTGGCATTAACCCATAGCGCAAAGAGTAATAAAAAAATTAAAAAAAAAAACTCATTTCCCATCACCGTGCCATTAGATGTCCAAAAATGTCATTTGACAAATAGTACACTTCGACAATGCTCCAACCAAACTTGTATCAAAAAGAGGGCCAACAATGACCCCTTACATGTTATGAGCACACTCAACTATGGACCAGAGACCCTGGACACTGGGTCCCACTTATCAAAGTTTTTCTTCATTTCCAGATTTTTTCCAGATTTCAGGTCCCACTTTAAACTGCTTGACATCTGAAAATAATTTGAAATGCAGACATATGCACTGCTTTTACTGCTGTTTTTATTTTATGATGCTCATTTCTGCTTTGTCTTAGTAGACCATTTAATACGACAAACCATATTCATACCGTGAGCACTGTATCTGGTTTTGTCTTCCTCACCTATCTGTATGCGGCTTCATCCTTCTCACCTGTGTATGCAGTTAACCTTCGGTTTAACGAAGTTGGTAAAATCGACAGTTTACTTCATAACACTGAAATTTTTATACGTCAAAATTCTTCTCCTAGCGTGCTAAGAATCAGAAAAAAATGCGCTGCGGATTACTCATGGAAAAAACCTTAAGGGAAAAGCCTTTATTTCCGATAAAAGCGGTCTCTTCTGCCCTTTCTTCGCCAGTAGCAATGACATTACGTGCACTTTGCTTATATTGCAAGCTCGCAAGCTGCCTCAGCATGCCTATCGCTACTACCACCTCATGGGTGACGGGGAAGGCACACCCTCGCGCCCTCCATCACCATTAATCTGGACCTCACTGCTTCGCAACACCAAGAGTTGCTGGACGTGCTTCGCAAGCACTAAGGCTCTTCTGATGCGACTTCTGCCCACACAGCCACATACAGTGCTCACAATATTCCTATTACTCTGTCATTCCATGGTGTTTGTATGTGACCTAGTGTGCACTTGTTTAGCCCACTTGGCTGTTTACGCACACTAAAATAAAAGATCCAGCTACTATAATTTTATTCCCATCAGACAATGTGTCCCATCTTGTCTTCCGTTTTTGCAACCGTTCATAGTTATTCCATCACGAAGCAGCCAACAGCTACAATAACTGGAGCGCTAGTACTCACTTTAGTAAAGTTATGACTATTAGTTGTTTCCGCTGTTATTGTTATCTAAATTAATAACTCTTGAATGCAAGCCTCATAATATATCTACAATTTCTCATGGACATTGTGGGTCCACAGCAAAGAGCGTTTCAAGGCGCAGTGAGAAAAAGTCCCCTGCCCTCCTTACCAAAATGGGAAGACTTCGGCAGGTGCAAGGAAAATGTGCCACAGTGTGCTGCCCTTGGAATTCCATGAGTGAGCCAGCTTGGACGCTGAACTTTTCCCAGCAGCACTGCTTGGACACTCTTTTGCAGTGCCACCAGAATACTCGGCATCTGAAAGTCACACCGCACACATAAATAGAAAAGTAACTTTTGCTAAATAACGCCTGCATTATACAAGACTTACTTTTGAAAACAACTGTTCTACAACATTACACACAGACATAAAGATAAAAATGCATAACTATTCTTTTGAAAAAGAAAGAAAAACTACGCATGAGAGAACATTCACAACATTTTCACCAACCCCTTAGACTAAAAATCCATGATATCACTTCCTACTTTTAACAACAAAAAGAAAAGAGCAAATGCATCTCTTTCTAACAAACACACTGTGCCATAAAATCCCAAGTAAATGGCATTTTTGCTAAAGAAAATCACCCTATCCAAAAGCCGCAAGAAACATGAATAGAATGTATTTCAGAGCAGGATTATTACCACTGTTACCATAGAAAATTAATTCAGTGGCTTCACCAATCAATTTTGGAATCCAACCAATTTTTTACAGTCGAGCCCAGATATACTGCATCCGGATATTTCGAATTATTTGCTATAGCAAACACACAGACTATCAACTAGAAAATCCTGTGTAAAAATATAGGAAAGTCTTGCAGTATATTGAGCTCCAATTTTTCCAGTGATTCGATCTATTGAATGGTGCACCACACTTCTGTAAGTGGCGCTTCTCCTAACAGCGCTCTTCAACCACTTTTTGCACATGGAGATGCACAGGTTGCGCGGCCTTGAGCACCTGTTGGCAGAGCTACCACTGTGAAACCACGTGTCAAAGTGAACATAGAGAGTGCTACAAGGGTGGCCTTTGGTCTCTTGTTCTCATTTGCCACATCACATTGCTGCCATGCAGTTAAGTCAGCCTAACTAAAGCTTGCCTGGTGTGCTTCGCTGCTGAAGCTGTTGCACAAAAAACAACCATACCTCAATTTTAATGAGCGACTGTTCTAGTCATAATGTACTGGCAAATGGATTACACATCTTATGATATGGTGTGGCAAGTTCCAAAGCACCATCCACTGCGGCTTTGATGCAGTGCAGGTAGGGCCTAGCAATGTTTTGCGAGCACCAGCATGCCAGCGGGCAACATGCCATTGCAAGAAGCGCATCATTAGCATGAGTGCAACGTACAGTAGACTACCAGTTAGATGCTACCAGTAACCGGTAGATACACTGGCTCAGATTTTTGCAAAAACAAACTCCTAAACTCCTATAAGAACAGTTTTTTCCGTAAAACAGTGAAAGACTGGAATGAATTACAGATTGTCTTTAAATCGAACACTTCATGAAAGAACTGGAATGTTCCTTGAGCTGATCACAGGTGCCCTGAATTGCACTATGTTCTTGATTTGTGAACTTGATTTGTGAACTGTGCGTGTTTTCGACATATACTTTTGTGTTCCGGATTTGTGTCCTTTTCCTTTTTCTGGATGAGATAACTAGGGTTGAACTTGTGGTTTGAATCCTTGTTCTTTTTATTGTATAGCCTCTTGACTTCCAGTCTCAATGTTGTAATGCCCCTCCTGCCAGGGCCAAAACATTGGCCTGCAGTATCATTAAATAAATAAATAAGACAAACTCGGTTAAGACGAATTCTCGGATAAGATCAACATTATGAGACTCTTTGGTTGGTTGCCCATAGGATACAGTGCAAAAAAAATGTGCTTAAGATGAACTGTTTCGCCTGTCCTTGGGCTAAGATGAACATTCACGGCGACCGCGACCTATGACAACCCCATGCAACAGCACTCACAGGCCATCCGTGTGGCACTGTCAAGGAAAGAAAAAAATTAAGGGGACACTTATACTCAGTCTTTCAGGGTATGATGCAACAGCCTTAATGGCTACCTTCAGCAGGTTCTCTTCACATAGTCCCTGTTCTTTGTTCACATTCACACATTTATCACAATTATTACAACACAGTTTCCACATTCTTGTCTTTGAACTCTTCCACACTCCAGTTTAGGCACATAATGTTCCTCTAATTGGTATCTCACTAATTAGCACGTCTCTAGAGCACTCCACTAATTGCCACATTACTAAGCTTCAAATTAAGCCAACACCAGACACATCACCCCCCTGTGCCTCAGCCAAGTCAACGTGCCTATGTGGCCTAGTCAGCACCATGCCTGGCTGGCAACCAAAGTGTAGTGGGCTCGAATTTCGACTAAAGTTTACTGACAATTTCTTTTATGTAAAAACAATCACTTTATAAAGTTAAATCATTTGATACATATGCTGACATTTTATTCACATTACAAGTCCTCTTTGAATCATTTCCATCCCAGACATCCACACGTGACGTCACGTGTGACGTGGGTTACTTGACAAAACAACACCGCCGGGCTGACGCTGGGTTTTCACTGAATTCGCGAGCCTTAACGTTGTCGCATTAAAAATATATAAAATGCTTCTACATAAGAACGCTTACGCCCCACAAGATGGCTTCCATGCATCTTTGCACAAACTGCAGGGAAGCCATCTTGCAGGAGCACACATTCTTAGGGGAAACTCTTTGGCTGGTGCGGAAAAGACAGGGCACCATTGAGCCTGTGCTGGCGCAGAGATCTGACATGGTCAGACCTTGGTGTCGTGTGCTCATCATTTGCCGTGCATAGTCTCCGACAGGCTAAAAGGTGTGTATGCACTAAAGTGAACCCGCTCACTGACTTGTGGCGTAAAAACCCCAGGGTTGCATTTCCATTTGACGCAGCGTCGCAAAACGCATTACCGCGGAACATAAACGGCCAGATATTTGCACTGCACACATTGACTATGGCATACGAAATAAGCATTAAGAGCTAGAAAAACATTCTCTAACACCGATGCATGCAATACTTTCAGTTATAAAAGGTCTTCGGACTCACTTCAAACTCCATTTGCACAAGCCAACATGCAAGCAAGTAAAAAGGATGAATATTTTCTTGGCTAGACGTGAGAACAATACGCACAGGTATCTCCTCAGCTGTGAGACTTCGTGGACTCATGAGCAGCGCAGCGGCAGCGCAGAGCATCTTGGACGTGTCTCCAGTGGCCACCACAAGGCTGAGCAAACAGGCACAAGCGTTCGACGTCAACTGTGACAGCACTTCACTACTGCTTGAATGTGGCTGGCTGTACTGCACAGGTGTGCTGGTGGCAATGTCCAGTAACAAATCAAACATTTTGTCTGAAAACAAGAGAAACTGAGATTTAGCAATAAATTACAGCAAAAGGCTGAAATTTAGCACTAAAATAAGAACTAACGACACCCTTCAAACATGACCAAAGCAAAGTAGTACGAAATGTAGAGATTTGTGAGCATGCGCGGAACTGGCCAGAATAAAACTGTGTCATAAAAGAACTGCTACATGCAAGACTAATTGCAGCCTGATGGACCTAAAAGCAGTCAAGTATCGCTTTAAATAATTCTTGATTAAGTCACTTAGATTAAAGGAACACATAAAAGAAGTACTAATAACCCAAACAAGCTTAACAGATTAGTGTCCCAAGATAGTAAGCATGTCACTATAATTGGGAACAGAGCTCTGATAAGCCAGAGAATTAGAAAGAAACGAAAGGCATGTACCAACACCTCAGGCGAATTGCAGGTAACTTTCGCCCAGCCATATGCATTCTTACCTGCTAACAAGTGGTTCATCACTTTCTTGTGCTACACTATTTTGACTGGAAAGTATCGCAGGAAGAGAGTGAAAGCAGCACAGTGAACGGTGGCCACACTCGCTTTGAATGCCACCTGCTTGGCCTGTGTGAAACATCATGCACAGCAACTTTGCAAGTGCAAGTCAACCACAAACTTTAAGGGGCATTCAAGCTCGTAACAAATGACATGGCTGCCTTGTCATAAGAGGCAGTAAAGTGCTAGGTGGGAAGGTATAAAAGGTATGAATTGTAGCACAGCGTACGTGTGTGCCATCTATGATATACAGTAAAACCTCGTTGATACATTCCCGGCCCATATGCTTAATATTGCCGGCAATAAAAATGTCCCATAGAGTTTCACAATTTCTCTTCTGGTTAATACGCTCTCAGATAACCCATTTCCTGGCTCCAATGTTCAAAATTTTGACAAATTCTCGTCGTATAATATGTCTGATGACCAAACGCTTATGTACAAACATAAGAATAGACCCAAGTTCAGTGCACACGACATGAGGAGCTGGACTGCAGTGGCAATCTACTGCTGCTGTAGCTTTCCTGCAGTGCATAGGTACAAAGGGAAGAAGCATCCAAAAAGTAACTGCACTAACGTATGAGTGGGCTGTTCCAGCGGGGACAAAACATGAAAAGGAGAAACGCCGCTGCCTCTTCACAGTGTTCAGAGGTAAGAGGGCATAGCATCTGTGAACTACAACAGTGCGCTTACATATGAGCGGGCTGGGTCTGGGGAACGCAGCATGAAAAACAAGGATGTCGCTAGTCAGCCAGCACGGTCGCTTCCCTGCAGTGCGTTAGTAAAGGGGGTAAAGGCGCTCTCACATTAGCGGGAAAACGCGCAACGCAGGACGTTTTCCGCGTGCCGCTTCCCGCACAAGCCGGTTTTTCTTCCGCAGACAGCCTTCTGTGCCGTCCCCCAGAGCGATGGGTCCGGTACCTATTTTTCCCGTGCCGCTGACGAGAACAGCCAATGGGCGCCGACCGTGAACCGTGACGTCGGTCCCAGTTCAGTGACCCCGTCGGCGGAGGCTGCGCGCGTCCGGCCGGCCGTCCGGACGGCCGTGCACTCGGCGGCTGCTTTGCCAGCATGAACATGCGACTTGAGACGGTGCAGAAGCAGCGGACAAATAAGTATAAGTACGATTACAGTAGCCAACAGCTCATCGTTCGAACCAGCCATCCTCGAGACAAAAAGGGCGACGGGAGGAGAGCTAGCAGATGATCAAGACGACGATGCGAAAAAAGGCCACGCTTTCCAGTCTTCTCTGGTGTCACGTGACTATCCCCTTCTCTTTCTGCTCGTTCAGGTCCTCCCTCAGTGCCTCCTCTCTCTACATTCCAAGACAACCGCAGCAAGAAAATGCGCGCAGTGTGAGCGTCATTCCGAGGAGCTGCGATGCAGCGTCGACGTTGACATTGTGCCGCTGCGGGAAGCTTCCCGCTAGTGTGAGCATGCCTTAAAACATCTAAAAGCAATGCGGTAAAGATCCTGACCAGTTTTGCTACTATCATCGGTGGATCGGATGCCTTGCTAAATTTCTTCCATGCTAAGGACAACGCATTCACAGACTGAATTCTACAACCACAAGAAAATAGGTGGCTCAGACCTTGGACCAAGAAATGCTAGTCGACATTTTTGTGAAGTGAAAATGTTGGCTTGAAACAGTACCTCATTCACCAGTTACACTTTTCAAAATCAGGCTCTTTAGATCATATCCCAGACGCACATTTTTCCTTTGCATTTTTTAAAACACACATCAACTAGGCCGTGAACTTTCTGGTGTTTATTTCTGAGAAAATTCGGAGGATGTTTATCGCCGTTCATTTTTTTAATTTGAAAAAGCAGTGTTTTTCGGCTAGTCGTACACAACTGCTAAAAGAGGTGGTCATCAGTGAAAACGATTTCCAAAGTTTACAAATGCGATGATCGAAGCCAAGAGCACCAATTTTTTTTACTCACTGTTACGTAGCAGTAGGCTTGTTGACATTGCTTACTTAAATATATTAGTATACTTGTGCTGACAGCCCCAACTTCGAAAATGCATGCTGAACATCAGTACTTGAGATATTAAAGGACTATAGACACCAAATTTTTTCTTGTATGTTTTTTTCTTTCAAATAACGTGCTAGACATTGGTATGCACAGCACCCCGTGGTATTCGCCTACAACTGCTAAATAATTTATAATTGAATTTGTTCTTGCTGCTGTTTCAATTTTGGTTTCATCAACAGAACGATGGCTGTGATGTGTAGTTGGTGTTTAGGTCACATGATGCACCAAAAAAAATGGCAACGTAACTGCTAATACGTCATTTATTGTAATTCTAGCGATTGAAGCAGGCTGGTTTAAGTGTTGTAGTGAGTTAAAACTATGTATCAGAATTTATATTGGTGTTTTTTTTCATGTGTCACGTGACCTAATTATCAACTACACGTCATAGCCAACGTTCGGCTCATGAAACCAATACTGAAACAACATGAAAAAGGAAATTCAATTATATATTATTTATCGGTCGTAGGTGAACACCACATGGTGATCCATGTATTTTATCATTCGTAGGTGAAAACCACGTGGTGATCCATGTATTCTAATGTCTAAAGCATCATTTGAAAGAAGAAAGCACACAATAAAATTAAGTGTCTATAGTCCTTTAAAAGATGCTCCGGACGACATGGGCTTGTCTCGTGCAAGTAGTTCCCTGAACAGCAGAGCGACGACACCATTACTAACCTTATATAGAGCATGTTTGCAGCTTCGGCTGAAGCTTCTATACGTTGCATTCATCATGGTCGACTCTGTAGGTTTGCTCTTTGTGCAGAAAATCAGTCTATTTTCACAAGGGTCCACAATTTGGACATCAATGTGGGGGATAGCTGCCAACTGTAAGTCATAGTGGGTGTTCTGCTGAGTATACTGAATGTTGTAAAGTGTTGTGAGGTGCAACTACCACCATTCTTAGGTCCCTGTCTACCATGCTCATAAGGAGGTCAATGCTTAAGGGGTCTTCAGCTTGTGCTTGATTCTACTTCTCTAGCATTGCGACAAGTTTCTCACCAAGGAGAGGATTCATCACGTACAGTCGAGCCCACATATAAAGGCCGCACTTAAGACAAACTTTCGCTTATAACGAACGAGACCTGCGTGACCGTCAAAATATACATTGCTTCAATGGCACAAAATGCCATGTATAACGAACGTCATTAAGCCCTGGTGATCGGTTACAGCGAACGGACGGCATTAACCCGGCACCACGATGCGAGATAAACTGCCTCCAACCCCTTTGTGCGCCGGGCGAGCGGAATGTTTCCTTGAGCCTCATCCCAGGCAAACTGCCCGCCCTGTTTCGTACCGCTCTGAAGCGAGCTCCTTTCCGCGCCGAAGCGCCTTCCCCGCCCTTCCTCGCAACTCCACTCCTCTCTCCTCACTCTCTCGCAAATCCGCGCATGGCCTCCGCGATCAACCGCGCCGCTGCCGCCGGTGGCGATCGCGGACGTCAAGCTCCGTGAAGCAGCCAAGAGGTGGCTGCACTGACACTCACGGACACCCCTCATTGGTCTCTCCGCTGGCACTGTGAGCCTGTATCTTTAGCCTATTTTGATTGCTGCCTGTGCATGTTGCATGTCTACCCCATCGCGTGCTTTTGTAAATCTTGTTTTTTATCATGTTGCGGTGTAGGCGTTTCGTTGGCTTTGTTCAAATCTCGGGCCCTCGTTGTAATTTGGGATGGCGGACGGGAACACTGTGCCCATTTGCCATTGTAATCAGCGGTAGAGGTGATGAGAGCGGCCAGGGCGAAGGTGACGGACACTGGCGTGCAGAACTGCTTCCGCAAGGCCGGCTTCGTCAAAACGGTGTCTGATGCCGAGCCTGATGCTTCGGAGGATGACCAGCCCGGCAGCGATTTATGGCAGCGCGTCGTCGACTCCGACATGGGGGGTCATGACATTGGTTTGAATGATTTTATTAATGTCAATGACGACGCCGACACCGCAGAACCGTGCACGGACGAGGGCACCGTTTTTGAAGTGCGGGATGAGAGTGATATGGAGGAATCAGATGAGGATGAAACTTCAGAGCTAGCAGCCATAAGCGCGCCTGTAGCAATGTGCTACATAGAGCGCCTCAGACAGCTTGTCTATGCCAAGGGCCTCGGCGATAGCACGCTTCTGTTTTAAATAAACTGGAAACCTCCCTCATTGGATCTGTGCTGCAAGAACAGACATCCATCACGGACTTTTTCGCAAAGAAAAAGTTTTGTGTTTTGACAAGCAACTGTCTTTAAAGCAGTGGTCCACTTACTACAAACTTCGGGATCTAACGAACGGACGCCGTGTGACGCTCATGTTCGTTATAAGCGGGCTCGACTGTGTACGAGGTTCTTCACCGACTTAAAAAGTCTTCATAACCTCGAGTAATGACACAGCTGTCTTTACAGAGAGGTCATTCTCAGAAGCTACTTTGAATATTCTAGAGCTTAGACAAGTGCTTTGAATTTTGGCTCCTCTCTCAACGCTGTAAGTGCTCTTGAAAAAAGGAGGGATTGAGCAGCAATGCTTCACATCGACAAAACCCTGATGAAAACCAAGAGAGGGAACACTGCGGGGGAGCTCTTTCATTGAAGACCTAATAAATGATAGAGAATGTTGAACTTAACGCTGCAGTTCCTGGCCACTCTAGACCAACAAAAAGAAAACATAGACAAAAAAATGCTATACTCGTACGCATCTATTAGCAATATTCATACTAATGAGAAAAAATTTCCTACAATCAAGTTAGCTTTGCGTTCATGTGCTCAGCCATGCCCACTGCACTCTCAAGGTCAAAACAATCATTGCGGCGATGTTATCGTCGACGTGAGTTTAAAATAAAGGTGGCACTGTTATGAGAGCCTTCTCAGCATTTCTGCACTTTGAAACGGACAGTACTAGTAGGGAAGCTTGTTAGCAAAAACAGTCGTCGGCTAACCTCGCTGTGCCCAGAAATCGGTGCTTTCCGGTTTGAACTGATTCTGTAATTTTTTTTTTTTTACCGGTATGTTTTTCAGTGTTTCAGTTAAAACCAGAAAGTACATGGCCGAATTGTAACATAGGGCGTATCTGGCCAAAGGATTAAGAAGTTTCATTTTTGCTCAAGCCGATGAACTTTTCCCCGATTAATTGACAGCGCAGGAGTGTCTACATCATTCCTCGCGTTGCATGTAGGTGTAAATGAGGGAAGAGGTCAGTGACTTAATTTCTGATTTTCTCAACGACAAGTTCATCTTTTCAGACAGAAAATCACTAGTAGTGTCCCAGGATAGTAACCCATTAGTCTATGGTAACCTATGGGCAACAGACTCACTGTCCTTTTGGAATCCGTTTCAAAAACCACATTTTGCTTACAATTTCAACACCAGCTATGATAAACAAATGGAATTCCTATTTCAGCTTATGAATGACCAAAAAAAACAAACTGTCTAAATTATGCCTTCAATGGCACTCAAAGAAAACCCATACTTCACCTGTTGTCAGTAGTGGCTTTCCAAGAAGCCTTATTTTTCCAAATGCTGATACTCTGCACACTTTCACATGTCACTTTGCAAGGTGCTTACAACAAGAAGCAATTGAGCCTGATAATACACATTGTTTTATTTATCTTTACCCTCCCGCACAAGCTTCCGCCAATCTAGCTTGTCTAGGTGACTGGCTTATTGTCAATGCCATGATAATCCACTTCACCCCTGAACTTAGCTCATGCTTCTACTTAAAGAAGTCATTTTTGACCCCAGCTGTTCATCTGACAAATTGCTTTAGTTTCTGAGCCTGGAGTCTTCCTCAAACTAATTTTTTAATAACTAAGTTAATAACTAAGTGTTTTTTTTTATGAAACCATTATGCCCTTTAGCATAATGGAAAACTGAGTTCATGAAGGTTATGCACCTTCAACAGCGTGGAAAAAAGATGAAGGCAAAGCAAGGGACACACACAAGCACCTTGCTACATAGTTTTGCTGCTTTTGTTGCATTTTTACTTGTCTCCTAGACCCATTCACCTCTAGGATGCGATGGCACATAAGGGCGTGTAAAATATTTCAGTGCCTTGTAAGTCATGCACGCTGCAAACGTTTTCACTGAACAATAACATTTACACATTCTAGTAAACGTACACCCACGATCAAAAGTATATGAAATGCAGCATTAAAGAAAAAGCAAGTTCATCACTGTCTTTGCACATAGCCTAATTCTGTTTATATGAACTGCACAGTGCATCTTTAAATTTCAGCCAATACACCCTGGATCGAACCGTTCAAAGTGCAACGCCTGTCATGTCAAAAACCATGTCAAAAAGTAAAGTAGAACAGCAGCGTAACGTCAGCCCGTTCGTGTGCACAGTGCGTCACCGTTCTCCGTTTTTTAGTTGTGTTTGCGGCGTTGTGTATGAGGTACCCCTTTCATGCAAAAAAGTGTATATTGGACAAACGGGGCGCTGCCTGAATGTTCGGCTCATGGAATATGATAACCTTTCTTCAGACACCGTTCATTCAAGCATCGCTGAACACTGTGCAGAGTGCATTAAGAATAAAAAACGTGCAAAGCTTATTTCAAAGATACCACTGTTTTGTACCAGCATCGTGATCAGTGCACTCGAGAAATTATGGGGGCGTATTTTAGTGGGAAGAAAAAGATTTCTGTATTACCACTGCTTCCATCAAGTTGTATGAAAAATAGGATTTTTAGGCGCCTCATGATGCTTCACTTGTTCATCTGTGGTGCAAGTGTACTTCGGTTTGTTTTTTATTGCATGTTGGAGTTGATAGTGCCCTCTATGCTATCTATGTACAGCGTGCCTTCTGCACCTATGCCGTTTATCGTGTGTATATAGCGTTCCTTCACAATAAAAATTTAGTTGTGAGACAGCGATTGTTTTGTGCCCCTTTCAATGTCTTTCGTCCCTCCGCGCTGAATTTTCTGCCAAAATGAAAAACACCCTGGATGCAAACAAATTAAATGCCCGTCTTTTAAATGAACTCTTGACAACACATATGCTCACTAAATATCACTTCGAAGTGCCTCTGATCACGCATTCTGGTTTATCACTGTCACTCAGCAGCTCACCTATCACTTCAGGGGGCTCTGAACGAAACCCTTCAGGCTGCTGGCCTTGCAGGATGTCAAGAAGTGCTCGGAGAACCGAAAGACAGAATGCTGGCTGGGCAGAGCGGCTCTCCCGAATCAGCTCAAAGACACTGCACAGACCAACACCCACAATGCGTGGCACAGTCTGCACAGCATCCTTGTTGTCCGAGGCACCATCTCCTTCGTTCTCGGAATCGGAGTCGAGCAAGTGAAGCAGCACTGTTGACTGTGGAGCAGTGATCCGGTAGAAGTGCTGGGCTGAGTCGCGCAGGTGTTTCACCAGTATGCACTGCCGGACATTGGTGAAAACGGTGAAGGGAGATGGGTTTCCCCGGATCTCCAAAAACGGACTCCTCCATGGCTGGATGTCTGCACCCTTGCTCTGCAAGTGCGTATTGAGGCATTAGATTTTTTAACTTAAACCGGTAGTAGTAGTAGTAGTAGTAAGTGTTTATTAAAAAATAATAATAAAAATGGAAGCTAAAAGATTTTTGTTAACCCCAGCATCTGCCATCACTGTGGCGGTGGCACCTGAGCTGGGGCAGCGGAAATAAAGGATAGCAGGCAGTATGAAGAAGTGAAATGAAAGAGGTGAGGGGACAGCAAGAAACGACACAGGAAGTGGTCATATATACACTATTTACAAAGGGTAACATAAAGTTGTCCAGGTTGTGAAACCAGTAGGAAAAACCTTTATCAGGGTAAATGGTGCTGCCACACAAAATTGCAATTTAGAACTACCATGCTCTCTTCTCAGCCACAACATTAGAAATGTTCCAGTTGAGTAAGTGGGTGTTATCAAGAATGTACCAACCATAATCATGTGATCTATGTGAGATTAAGAGTTCCACTTATGCTGCCGCAAATTATACGATGATAGCAAAATAAACCAAGCTGAATTGAAATTGAATTTAAAATGCACAGACTAAGAAGGGGAGTTCATACAGTTTTTGTCATCACTTCTTTGCATTGTGGGAGGGAAAAAGCCTGAATGCTTATTCGATGACAGTATGCAATTTCAAGCCCAGAAAAAGGTGGTAGTGCCACACTCAATATAACAAAGAGTGTGTAAGCATATGCGAAATCATGGCAAATCATGCACCAAGCTTTAATTGAGGCACCAATCTGCACTAGGCATCGTGGAATTTTAGAGTGAATTGCACAGTATCCCACACTTTTTGATACAACCCTTTGAGCAATAACTCAAAGCAGCCCATGGAAACATCTGCATGTCAAGGCATCCCCTGCAACTACAGCACCATGTCGCATTAGAGCAACATTGAGGAGGTGAAAAGAAGTGAATTTATAGACGTGAGAGGAGTCAAACCCCCTGGTGCTCGGCTCTTCTAGGATGAATTCTTGGGAAAAGGGCCCTCGAACAAACTGCTGCAGACTGCATCCACATTCCAGCATGAGAAAAGTGGTGCACTATTAATAGCAGAATATCAGAGGCAAAATGCATTTTATGTTAACACTATCAGACAATATGTCATCAGCGGCCCTGTTAAACACCCACTCGCATCCATGGTACAACGAGATGCACTTATCCGTGATGACTTAAGTAAAAGACCTACAGGGAATACAACTGGCTCGCTCAAGAAATGAATGCACGTACCTATCGTGAAAAATAATATAGAAAAAAGAAATATTTTTCAAAAAGAATTGTTCACAACAGCTGCGTGCACAATTGTTTCTTTGCTGTTTAGAAAAAACGATTATCAATATATCGATATATATTACACAGGTTTGTTAGCTGTTCAGTTTCTCAATACTTGAAGAGGAACAGAAGAAAGGGGAATTCTTAAACCTATGGCAACCATTCAACAAGCTGATTTGTCTCTTCAAGGGCTCCAAGAGATGCAATGCCGTGGGGCTCTGATGAATACAACATCAATAGGCTAAAAATCTGCACATGACTAGGGTCCCTAATATTTGTTCATTAGCAATAGAGCAACTATTACTTCCTCGCTTCTTAACTAGTATGTGCAATTGCAGCTCAGCACAAAAAGAGTTGCGCATGCAATTAAGTTCAGCTTTCTGAGATACCAGTTTTTCAGGACAAAAAGAACACTGCAGTTCAACTCCATGTCCAGTCGAAAGACCTGAATGTTTGAGCCTTTCAAAAAGAAAGCACAACGTGCTAAAGAGAAAGAGAACCATGGAACATACAGCAAGCTCTTGGACAAAAGGAACTTTGAAAATTTTGTCATCTGTCACTGCATCAGTCAATGGAGATGAACAAAAATTTGTAAAGTCTGCACCAGTTTAAGCAGCACATAAGTACACTTGGACAACAAGGTGAATCTCATTGCCACATACATTAAAAATCAACCTAGCAGCTAACCAAAAGCACTGTGAACATACATTCATACTGTTTCAGTTAAAAGCTGTTTACCGCTTGCGTGACCTCAGTCCATCGGCAAGCCAAGGATGCTTTGTTTGGAAACCAGCCCTCCTAAACAGCATTTCTTCAATTACTTATTGATACTTAATAAATTTAAATTTACCCTGATGAGATAACCCACCTTTAGCTTTTTTCTTTCCTTTGGAGTCTTCTTCTTCAACTTCTTGTCATGCTTCCGCCTGCGCCGAACAAAGATAGCGTCAATGCTTACCGGATCACACGCACAGCAACCAACGAGCGTCAGACAACGTCTGACAGCTCGTCGCAGCTATTTACCTAGACTACGCATATCGCAGCATAACATCCGGATAGCGATCACGCAACAGGTACGAGGGCGAGGCAAGTCTGCCCGCTGAGCGGTCCACAAACCCGTCGCTTACCTCTCCAAAGGAAGCCGAAACATCTCATGGAACTCCCTCTGCAGCGCATCTTCACTCGTGTCAAACGAACAGGAGAGAGAGCGCTTCAGGGAACGCGCCTGGTACTTTGAGCTCGCGACGTGGGGTCCGCTGACGGCGACACAGGCCATCGCTGCGGCAGAGTAGGAAGGGGAACAGAATTAAAAAAAGGAGAGCTTGTCTGAACGCGTCCAGATGCGCGGTTTCAGGCGGGCGTCGCGCAAGAGGTGTGACCGCGAAGGAGGCTTCTCCTGCTGATGATGCTACTACGGCGACCGGCGCCTGCAGCGATGTTGGAACTCGCGCTGCTGCCTCCTCCGTTAGGCGCACCGCACGCGCGGGGGGCACGCCGCAGGGGCATGTTCCGCCGGCACCGAGTCTCTGGCGCGGGGCACCCCGGACGGATTCACAGCATCGCACGGCCAGTCACCAAGCGCTGCACAGAGCGAGTCGATTTACGCAGGTGAGGAGTCCAGAACCATCGCGCAGCTCGGCTAGGAAATGTAACAAAAATCAACAATGGCGCAGAGTTGCCCGATGCTGCTCGACTTGCGCCGTTGTCATGCAGTCTCTGTCGTTATTTTTTTTACATAATAACAATCAACAAAATTTTTATTAATAAAAATAAATTAAATGTGATGTTATTTTAATATTTTTTAAATAAAAGTTGCAATTACTGTAGTAGTCCTAATTTACAACACAACTTTTGTAAAATAATTGCAAAAAAATATTATAAAACACTTTATTTTATTTTATAACTATTTTACATTGTGCGTTCATTTGTTAGAGTATTTTGTTTTAGTATGCAATTACGACGTTAAGGGCGCTAGCCATTGTAAAACAACCGTAAACAGGAAATTGTCAAAGAAAATATCTATGATAATTGTAGGGGAAGTTCTTTGTTGTTTGAGGCCAGGACTGGAGTTTTGCGGACTAAGAAGTATAGAGTCAGGTACCAGGGGATAGACACTTTGTGCATTGCGTGCGGAGAGGAGGAGGAAACGGCTGAACACTTGATACTTTTCTGTAAAGGGCTTCACCCTACAGTGGAAGGCAGCGGGGCTGACTTACCCAAGGCATTGGGGTTTAGGGATAGTGAAGGGAAAGTGGATTTTATGAGGTTAGAAGTAACCAAGCGAAGGTTATCTGATTGGTGGCTAAAAGCAAGACAGGAGTAAAATTTCACAAGACATGGCTAGGTGGCTTGAGCCACCGCCCGATGTAAAGGGTTCAGCCGTATCCATCCATCCATCCATCCAACAAGGCATGTGTTATTGCTCATTTATCCAGTACAATTTTTTTTTGTCTTGTTGCAAAGTGATTCCTTCATCACTCCATCACTCCATGCAATTACTTGTTGCTTAGTGATCCCGTTCTTTCGGAGGTCGCCATTGGTTAAAACCAGTCACGCGAGAAGGCGGCCTTGGGATTGGACCGCGCTGGAGGGCGTTGGGGAGCGGCGGGCGCCCAAGGTGTCTCGCGAGGAGGCAGGGAGACTCGGACAAGTGGGAGGAGAGTCATTGAGAGAGGAGGAGTGCGCGGCGCGAGTCGCCAAGCGGTGGCTCGGCCAGCTCGGAGGCGGCGGTGGTGGTGTGGTACCCGTAGAGCCCCTCTCGACCATGGATGTCCGGTAGCTTACCGATGTGTGCCGGTAGTTGTTGCAGGTTTCATTTTTGTTATTTTTTGTCACCCCCGGTACCACCCATTACCCCTGCAAAAGCGTTGTAGAGTAGTACGAGCAGCGACCTGTAACAGGACCCCACCGGTGCGAGCGATTAAACGGTCGACGACTGCAGCTACCATGTCAACCGGGCAAGCAGGTAGGGCGGCCGTTCCTCCGCTTATCTTGCCGCTCATCTCCGGCGTAGCAGTCACCAGTGAAGTATGCTTTCCCAAGGCTATACGATCGCGATCTCGAGTTATTCCGCTCCTTGGATCCCCCAAACGCCGCGCTCATCAGAGCTGAGGATGTGTCATTGCGCAAGAGTGCATTTGTGCTGGGCGTTCCCGGTCTGCTGTCTTGAGAACGTTGCCTCTGTGCTACATGTTGCGCTTCGCTTGTGCTCTGCTCTGGCTGCCGCCATCTAGATGCAGTTTTTACTCTGCTGGAGTACTGTAGAGGGTGAAGATAATACCGGCCGTCAATATTTCAGTGTTCGACGAGCTGGTATGCCTTTTCAGTGTTTCAGTGCCGGATCACATCGTACGTTTACGTGCCGGCATATTTGTTATGCACACCAGTTTCAACGCGGTGCCAATACTTCTCTGGCCTGGATTTGGTGTCCTTGTATTGCGATATGCTCGGCGCGTAAATGCCTTCATAAGCACTAGACACTTGTCGCCGATAAATGTATCGGCAGTAGCTGCCAAGAGTTCTGTCGAGTGGACCAGCGTAAACAAATACGCGACCTACCTGGCCCCACAAGAAATATGAGACGTCCACTTGCCTACATGCTGTATGCATTTAGCTTTGCACAGGGAGGACTACGCGACGGCCTCGGGAGTAATTGGATGCTGAAAGTTAATGCTGGAAACGTCCACGTTTCTGATGATTTCATTCGTGCCTAACGCAGCATACTATTCAATCTGCGATACATATTGAATCCTGAGAAATTTTAGCGGTTTCTGTTATTCCTGCATCGTGCGTTGTGGGCAGTTTCTCGCACTTTCGTTTCTAATGTGGTGAAACTCTCTCTGCCTCCGGTAGAAGCACCAGCCGTGAATGATGCGGACGAATTGGCTGTCCAAGAGTTCTACAGGGACAAGAGTGTGCTCATCACGGGTGTGACAGGCTTCCTTGGTAAGGTATGCATTTGAATTTGGATCCCTTCTTTTCCTTTACTGCTAAACAGTGCACCTGCAACTTTGCTTTCTTACCCATAGTTCTTAGGTTGCATATGTTGACACAACAGAATGGTAATTAATGTATGCGATGATGTTTTCACAGCAAAGCGCTTTTTCAGAGGACATGTCTGAAGCCTGCTGCTAGCATAAAACTTTAGTTCTGCTTATTCATTATGCGTCAACAGTGCAAGGATGGGACTTAGATGGAAACAGGCAAGCACTGACTATCAACTGAATTTATTGAGGAAACAGTACACTCATATATACAGTGGGAAACAGTAACCAAGCAAGCATTTCAAAATGCAGCCAGAACAATTGTAGCTATATATGACAAGTGGGAGGCAAGACAGCTCACTTCTTTGTTAGACAAAATCACAGAGGGATGGCTAATGCATGTTAAAACTCTTATTCTGAATGTAAAAGCCTCTATGACTTCGTGGGTCAGCTTGTCTTTGTGTCGGAAAACTATATACAAGCATACATAGTACAAGTCTGGCAGCTGCACATTTTTTGCTACCAGTTTTTCTCTATAATTTTGCTTCCTGTCTTGAGTTAGTTCCGTGAAGTATAATTGTTCAAGGTATACGCTTCATCTGCTTGGTATCAAAGCATAGTTGCAGCATACATGTGAGCTATGGTAACAGTTAATGCTGCTGCAAGTGTTGTGGTCTGATCTGTTTATTGCACTTGATGGAAAACTCCTAACTACTGCTCATGGTGAAAGTAGTGTTGATGTTTTATATGAGGTGAGTCAGTATTACAAAATGGCAAAGCAGATGTGCAATGTCTATTGATTCAGTCACATCGGGTGCTGTCTTGGACTAATATTATGGTGGGACTAATAAAAAAAGAGCAAAAATAAGTGTCAGCCCGTGCCGTCTTGGACAATGAACAATCGACTACTGCAGTTTTTGAGGACTGTGATTCCCTTGACACAGTAAAAAGCTTTTCACGTCCACATTCTCTGATCCCGCCTGAGTTTAGTCAGAAAATGGTGAAGCAAGACATTCTTACAAATTTTTTCATTGGTGCACACTTATTTTTACATATTCCAATGCTGGGAAGCAATAAGTTCACTTGACAGTGAATGGATGTCAGAAAGATGCTTGTTTACCTAATCTGGGCAATTAAAGTGAGTGTGCAAAAGTTCATGGCGGTGATATCTCTTGAGTTATCGCAGTATGCTCACCATTTTGGGACAAGAATTCCGTAATACACATTTCCTCACTCCTGTCATTTCAGCTCTCACAGAAAACTTGGAGTGGATTTATCTGCAAGAAAAAGCATGCTACCACCATGCATGCTGCATTTTAATCAGTAAACTTCAAGGCTAGAGAGAGAACCTCCAGCATTGTTGATATGGTCACTCTGCCAAGAATCTGTGTTGATAATGCCTGGCTCTTTTGTAAGGTGTAGAGCGAAAGGATTGTCCCATGTACCCTTTATTCTGCAACAGTTTTAGATTAATCTTGAGTGATGTCAGCACTGATGCTGTGCCTCCACTTCTGCCTATTTGTTCTGCTAGTGTGGATGACATTCAGAAAGAATGCAGAATGGAAAGTGAAAGTGTTTGCACGCCTGCAACTGGAAGTAATTTCTTGGCACTTCATTTATTCATCCTTGGTAGGCATAATCACTGAGGTGGAGGGATGAATTTGAAGGAACTATGTATGGAGGGGGGCGACGTTTAAGTGAACTCATGTCAGGGGTCATTTTTAACTTCTGCATAGGTGAATGGCAGCACCTTGGAAAAGCATGCTATAATTGGGCAAAAACTAGTGAGCTGATCACAGCCCAAAACTCCTTGGATGTTTTAACAAGCATGCATAACCGCATAGACTGTCCTTCATGATTGCTTTTGGCATGTTTATGAAGTGGACCTTACACCATGTGGGCACTTTGCCATGATGTGGCTAGATTGAGGGAAAGACCTTCTCAAGGTCATGCATCTGAGGCAGTTCTTTCAAGCGAGCTTCTCTGTGTGACATAAATACCAAGAGTTGTTTAATATGTGAAATATTCTGGTGAATGTGCATAGATATATAGGTGTACAGCACTGATTTATTTTTACATCGGATTTCCTTGAAGATATTCCATATGTTTTATATAGACAATAGTGAGATATTTGAGTTTTAAATAAGGGTTTCAACTGTATATGGCACAACACAGTTGCCTTGAGGATGGCATATGAAGCTCCTCTCAGTAGCAACCAGTTAAAATGAGTACTAAATTTCAAAGGGAGAGCTTCTAGGAGCTATTTTCCCCAGAAATGAATTGAAGGATTTTGTTTGAAATAAAGAATTGAAGTTGCTTGGTTTAATGTTTCCTAGCAGCAACAGTAGCTGTTTTAAGTTTTCTTTACTGTATATAGGACACGCTCTGGATAATGCGAAGTTGGAGCTTTCCCAAGCGCATGCTTAGTTTTTTTTTGTTTTTGTTTGAGACACTGTTTGGCTAATGCCAGACTGTGGGGAATGTTGCCATTTCACAGCAGGAGCTATTCTGGTATCACCTGTCTACGGCTTTTAAACTTTATGAAGTAGGTTTGCAATGTATTTTTATATAGCTTCGTGTTAAGGCACAGGTGGCTGGAACAGGTATTGTAAGAGCCATCCGGCATCCTGCAATAGATGTATGCCCGACCAATGCTTCATTTTGCTTTCATGTCGCTTCTTATAATGGCACAGCTGTCAGCTGCGGTTATCGTTAAAACTACGAAGAGTTCTGTAGCAGTGCTCAGCTGTCATGCTTCTTACAACTTACGACCCTCTCTGAAAACGCCAATTTGAAGTTCGTTCAGGCGTGAAGGAACAGTTGTCAAGCTTGGTTACTACCCTTTGTTGTAACTACTAACATAAAAGTCCGTCTGGCCTTTTTTCTGACCTCTATTTTGCTTGCAGATTGCTTTCATTTCATTCTTGTCATATTTGTTTGACAAACTACTGACAAACAATTAGTAACAAATGCAAGTAGTGTCTTCTTTTTTCCTGTTAGTGTTTTCTTAATCGAAAGCTGCCTTCAACATTGGTTATTTATTATTACATGGTCAGAATTTTAAATTGTGCTTTGTGAGACTTTATTGCTTCCTCACTGTATTCTGAAAAGAAAAGGGAAAAAAAACTAACGTCTCTGAAAAATGTGAACATTTGATTTATTGAGTACCAACTGAGTTGCCCTTTGTTTCTTTGAATGCATGTAATTGGCACCTAGCAGTCAGATCGGGTTAACTGCTGAATGTTACGCAGTCTGTGTGGCCGTACAAAAGATAGGAAATGAGAACCTCACCAACAGTATTATTTACACAGACTCCCTCGATACACTCACAGCTCTGCACTCTAGAAATGCAGTGACTCCGATTCTTGGTGGCATCATACACAAGATAGTAACAGCCACAGATCGAGGACTAAACACAAACTTCTTCTGGGTTCCCAGTCATGTCGGAATAAAAGGCAACGAGAGAGCAGATGTCCTCACTGCTAAAGCGCATGGAAGGGAAATAAAAAAAGTAAATATACCTTTTAAGGATTGCATAAACTTAGTACGGCGTAAATTAAGAGAAAAATGGCAGTCGGCATGGAATTGCAAGTGAGTAATAAACTACTCTTGGTAAAGCCGGTTTTGGGTGAATTTAAATCATGTGTGCACCAGGAACGTTTTAAGGAAGTGATTTTATGCCGTCTCCGGTAGACCACACGCACCTTGCGCACAACTTTCTGCTAACAAATCAAGACAAACCTGTTTGCAAATGCAGAGATGATCTTACGGTTAATCACATTTTATTTTCATGTTGAAACTGGAAAAACTAAGAAAAAGAAGTACCTTACTCAATTTTATAATGAATGCATTCCTTTTCATCCATTTCTGCTCTTAGATGATAATTCCATTGTTAACATACCTGCCATTTTTAGCTTTTTAAAAGAAGCAGGGGTACTTGAAAAACTGTAAATTTTGAACCACTGGTTCGCTTTATTGCATGATGCACCTCAGCCACTTTCTCATTCCTGAGAAGAAGGCTGAAGCTCTTTATTTGATTGGTTGGGATCCTTGCCCAGCCAAGGATAGCCGCTGAGGCTACCTGACCTTTTGTGGGGTTTTTACCATTAGCCATTGCCATATTTCTTCTTCTCTGTTATTAATAGGCAGTACAATTTTTTTTAGGCCATCTACACCATCGACAATTTTTAATATTCCTAAACATTTTACAGAAAACCAATCCTATACATTGAGCTTGGCGCATGATGGCCTTAGCTGCCTATGTGCCATAAAACCCAACACAACACCAGTCAGATCAAGGTTTAGACTAACCCAAGCAACGCAAAATGTTGTCAAAGCGTTGTCTGAATAGGGTAGATTCAAATGCCATTCCATAACTGTGTGTAAATTTTGCTATCGCCTTTTTTGGTCGCCAGGTAACATTACACACTAATGTTAGTACAACATTTGGGTAACGTTGATGTGATTATTCTGACAGATTGTCAAGTGCATAAAATAACATTGCCACTTCATTTGTGTCAGCAGTTGGACAAAACACACGCACATCCTACATGAAAAAAATAATGATCCTCTGCATATTCTGCTAAGGTGAAGCACATAAAAACTTCCAAAGCAATTGATTGCAAGGTGCCTATTTTTTGACAGTGCATTAATGCACGTAATTAATACAGCAAGCATCTCTAAACACTCAATCCGTGTATAAAACACTGCGCCACAGAAACATTGTGCACCAGAAAATGCCATCGTGTTGCGCACTCATACACGAGAGTGACTTTCAGTGAGCTTATATATCCCCCACTTGAGGCCTTTGTTTTAGAGCCAGTAACAGTCTTCAGTTGAGCTAAGTTTTGTGCATTTTTGAACTTGTAATGGCAAAAGTTAGGAATACGAGTGAGCACGACTTTGTTGTTAATGCTTTTATTAAAAAAGAAATATTAGTCCTTGCTATCATGTTCATTACGCATTATTTATTTATTTATTTATTTCATAAATACTGCCGACTGCCCTTTGGCGGTCAGGGCAGGAGTGCACAAAGGAAAAAAATTACAAAGTGGTAACAACAAAATAACAGCGACAAAGGGCGATTACAGTACGGTCAAACGCTTTTTCGAAGTCAATGAAAATTAAATCTACCTGTCCATTATTGTCTAGTGACATCATAATTTCATTTGTGATATGAATAAGCTGCGTCACTGTCGACAAGCCTTGCTGAAACCCGTGCTGGCTTTCAATAAAAAAACCGCTTCCCTCTAGGAATGAACTTATGTGCTTGAAAATAAAATGTTCTAACACCTTACTGGACGTACATAACAAAGAAATTGGCCTGTAATTCTTCACGCAAAGCGTGTCTCCTGATTTGTGAATGGGTATCACCTTTGCTGTTTTCCAATCGCTTGGAATTTGTCCTGTCCTGAGACTTTCAGTAAAAATAATGAAAAGGTATTTAGCGCACCACTCAGCATATCTGTACAGAAAAGCGTTAGGAATATCGTCTGGTCCAGAGGATTTTTTTGTGTTCAACTGCAATAGAGCCGAAACAATACCCTCCTCGTTAATAATTAGGTCTGGCAGATTGAAATGGCTAGTTCGAGATTCGGAGACTGAGTTGCTGTTACTCAGGAATACAGAGGAAAAGTGCTCATTGAAGGCAGTCGCTAAGCAGAGGGAGTCGGTAACAACTGTGCTGTTAAGGAGAAGTTTGTTAACCGGGTCTTTTTTCTGTGACAGATGCCTCCAGAACTTTTGGGGGTCAGTTTTTAGAAAATTGTGCATCTTGACATTAAAAAAGTGGTACCGTGAAGATTTTATTTTTGAACACAGTTCAGCCCGAAGAGCCGGCAAAGCACCACCAACTTTATTGCTTGACCTTGATAAGCGCTTCACGCGACGTTTTAACTGTATGATCTCGCGTGTTAGCCAGGGACACGCCATTTTCAGCTTATGTTTAAGCGGCACGTACTTGTTGATACATTGATGAACCGTACTTTTGAATTCTAACCACAAGTCGTTCACACTTGTGCGCCCATCAGTGTATTTTTTAGCAAAGGATTCATACGTTAGTTCAAGCTGATCTAGAACGCTTTCATCCTGAGCATTGTTAAAGTCGCGAAACGCTTTTCCTTCCTGATGAACAATTACTGGTCGCATCAATTCGCTTTTAAAGAGCACCGCTTCATGGTCTGATATTCCGGGAAAGACATCTGTCGAAAAGCCCAATTGACTAACAGGGTCTGATATAAATACCAGGTCAAGAAGAGAACTCGTATTTGCTGTAATGCGCGTAGGTTTCTGAACAACCTGGTTTAAGTTATAATTAAAAGCTATGCTGAGCAAAGCATCCGAGTTAGCACACAAAGTTTGAGCGCACAGAGAATCCCAGTTGATGTTTGGCAAGTTAAAATCGCCGCATACGATAACATGGCTATAGCGCTTTGTATGTTCATTTAAAAAGTCGTGCAAGTTGTCCAGTACAGAAGTATCAGTATTCGGTGGTCGATAAATAACACCTATTAAAAGACTAAGCTGAAAAAGACGGAGAACAACCCAGACCATTTCAGTGTTGGTGTGATGCGGTATCAGCGTATAGTCGATGCCTTTCTTTATCAGAATAGCGACACCGCCCCCTCTTGAAGTGCGGTCGCGACGAACGATTTCGTATTGCTCGGATGTGATAACTGCATCATTCGGAATTGCATCATGAAGCCATGTTTCTGTTAGAACAGCGGCGTCAGGATCGTGTGTGAAGAGGAGGTTTTCAAGTTCGTCGAATTTATTTACTATGCAGACATTGTGCAGACATTATGCAAATGCATTCAGTAAAAATGCACGTTAATTCACAAGAAGGAGCCATTCCGAGCTCTATTTATATGTTGCTTTAGTATCTTCCAGTTACATTGCATTCACTGGGCACGAGAAGCGGCAGGATTCAATGAACTACATTACCTGTGCATTATTAGCCTTGCCGGTATTGTGTGACAAGTTTCTGTTTACAAATGTTGTCTAAACATGGACTCAGAAATTTTGGTGAGATGTTAGTACTCAATGTTGTTGCTATATATGCCCATAAATGTTGCTGTGGTGTAATTGTGAAGCATCATGCTAATGTACATTAGACAGTGTTGCAGCAGCATCACATTTTGTTACTCAATATTGTTTTTCATGGTAGTTGTTACCTACAGGCAATGTTGAGGCAACATTCTGCATTACTTGGGAATTGAGCCTGTGATGTGGCTATAGCCATATTAAAAGAAAGCTCTTGTCATTTGTTGTTGTATATTATCTGCTGTATATTATATTGTTGTTGTAGCCCTGATGACTTACTCAGACGTCACTTGGATGACAAGCCATTTAGTTTACCTCTAGCACTTGTTGAAATTTCAAACCAAAGATGCTGGGCTTACAGATTTCCAGTAATAGGTGTCTGCTTGTACTTCAGCAGAATGAGATATTAGGCTGCTGTCCTTTTACTGCATGGGTCTGAATCTGACGTTTGAAGCTTTTTTGTGCTGTACTTAGTTTTGGTGTGTCTTAGGCTGCCTTGGTTCTATCTCGTGCATTTTTCTTTTTGGACACGCTGTGCTTTCAAGAATAGTGGAGATATGAAAATTTATGCGTCCAGATTTCGGGAGCTGGCCGTTGTTGTTGTTTTTCTGTACTAATTAAACTATGTTTGATCCATTCATCCAGTAATTTACATGCTTTCTGAGAGCCGCCGCGGTGGCTCAGTGGTTATGGTGCTCGGCTGCTGACCCGTTAGATGAGGGTTCAATCCGAGCCGCTGCGGTCACATTTCGATGGAGGCAAAATACTAGAGGCCCATGTACTGTGCGATGTCAGTGCACTTTAAAGAAATCAAGGTGGTCGAAATTACCAGAGCCCTCCACTACGGCGTCCCTTGTAGCCTGAGTCGCTTCGGGACATTAAACCCCATAAACCAGCCACATGCTTTCTGAGTGCAGCAAAAGCAAAATTACTAGTCGCTCATTCTTAAGGTGCTGTGTGCTCGCTTATCAGTTTTTAAGAATATTGCACTTAACTACAGTATGAGTTATTCATATTATTATGGCATTATCGATACAGGTTGATACAGACTGGTAACGAAGCTATGCTAAGCAAATGTGATCCAACACATTTGCTTAGCATAGCTTCTTTAATTATTGCAAAGCAAAGCGATGAATTTGGGCATAGAAAGGCATCACAAAATTATTGAATAGCTTTCTTCACTCTGTAAAATGGCTGTTCTTAACACATTATGGCTCTTCTGCTCGTAGGCATGTACAGGTATTTTCTACATTTTTAGAGGGAAGGCAAAAGTTCATGGTAGCGCCACCCCTCTGTTCACCCCTGTGGAAATTTGGGTACAGTATGAGCTTGAGCTTCGTGCCCTTTCATTTCCAGATCCTCCTTGAGAAGCTGCTGCGTTCTTGCCCAGGCATCAAGCAGATCTTTTTGTTGATACGACCAAGGAAAGGATGCAAGTCAAAGGAACGACTGTCTTCACTGCTCAAAGCTGAGGTATAGCCATTTTTACTCACTGCTAAGGTTTGACCTTTTGTTGTCTGAAAGGCTTATAGTTATGCTTTGCTGTAAAAGCATGCTGTTGAGTTCCTGTGAAAAGAGTATACTCGTACGAAATTTCAAAGTTGTGATATCTATGTGGATCTGCCTTTGTGCACACGTTATGTATGTTATACAAAATGTGAATGCAAACACACAGGAAGAAGTAACACACAGGAAGTGCTAGATGTCTCACGAGTACAAGAAACTCCTTTCTAAACTGTCAACTTAAAAAAATGTTATGAGTGACAAACCAGGGAATATTTTATATGTTGAAGATATTGAGAAGTTATGAAGATTTATGGAGCATCGGGAGAAACCAGCCAGGATGAAAAGATCGTTTCACTGCTGTGTCTCATTTGCCACTCAGGATCAAGTGTGCGATAACCTTCAAGTGGTAGTAGATTCCGACTGTTTGCTTTTGCTGATAATGTCTGCGGCCATGCCAACTTGGGCATACCTTGACAACGGCCAGTGAGCATGCTTTGCGAAGCACGTGGGGGCTGACAGCAGGAACCTATGCCTTGGGCATTTTATATTTTGCGTAGTTCATTCACCATGAAGAAAAATTCTACAGTGAAGTTATAGCTGCTAAGATCATACCTTTAAAGGCTTTTTGTGTTGGTCTGGATATTTACTGCTGAGCAATTTTGTTACTTCTGCAGGGAGAGAGTTAGTTTTTCAGTACTGATTAAGCTGGGCAAAGGGGTCATAGTTGCGCAAATTGGCTGCCAGCATCACTGCATTACTTTCATCGCATGCCATACTGCTTTTCAGCAAGAATATGCTTGAGTTCTGAGGGACGCCGTCGAGCTCCTTATACAAAAGGCTCGTGAAGCATTTGCAATGTGGCCACGCATATGTGCTAGCTGTGTAGCATATGTTTTTGACTGCTAAATGAGAGAACTTGGGGCATGTGAATAGTTGCAGTTTTGAATACAAATCGAATGTGTTTGTTATTTGGTTCATATTCGATTTAGGTATTCTTGAATATTTGGCAGTGATCGAATAGTGCACTGGATTTCATAAATCTGACTCTGGTGAAAGCACAATATCTGTGCAGATTATCCGAACATCGGGTTTAAAGTATTGGCAAGCCATTATACAAAGGCGTCGCTTCGCTTTCTTCTCCGTCATCTATCGTGTGGACTGATCTTAAATGGACACTGTTAGGCTTGGATGCCATGTGAAATTCGACAAATTGGCTCTTCTACAAATGTAATCAGAACAAGATGGCTGACCACCCACTTTGAAAAATTGCAGCACGAACACTCGTGGTTTTTAGTGCATTAGCACTTATATTGGGCATTCCCCACATGTAGCCTTTGTGTGTTTGTCTGATTGTCTCTCTATGTTTTGTCTGATTGTCTCTGTCTGTTTGTTTGTTTGTTTGTTTGTTTGTTTGTTTGTTTGTTTGTTTGTCTGGTGCCAGCTTTGTGGTAGGCTGGTCACCTGCCTACTGGGTTGTGGGCAACGTACCGAGTTGTGTGTGTGTGTGTGTTGGGGGGGGGGGGGGGGGGGTTCTGTGGCAGGTGGCAGTTAAATTAATGATTGATCATGAGAGGTTGCTCGGGAACACAAGCCTCACCGATGGTAGCACCTGCCATCACAGGGCAGTTGTATGAGGACTCCCAGGGATCTATGAATGTAAAGTAGAAAATGACGAATTCTATATATATGGGCATTAACCCATAATCGCTATCCGAATAACTCCTCCTATGAATGCTGGATCTGAACACCGGAACCGCAGTGAAATCCGAACTGCTAGTGCGCCTAATTCGCATTGGACCGAACTACGCAAATCAACCATTTTTTTACATAACTCTCACACCCATGGCACTCATCTTGTTGCCTTCACAACTCTTCTAGTGTGAGCTCAGTCATCTCGTTTTGGTCAGGTGTCACCTGTAACTGTAAGCGTTCCTATAAAAATCCACCTATTGCGTGGCACACTGTAAGCCGCATACCTCTGATGTGCGCGTTAACGGCAGGTGTGGCAACAATAGGAAGGCTCCTGTCCCTAGACCAAAAAATTCCCTGGCAGCATAATTTGTTTCTGAGTTTCACCACCAGCCTACGTTGAAGGCAGCATTAGCCAGCCATCCAAACCCATCTGAGTGCCACTTTCAGACGCCAAGTGTCGCATCGCTGGTCTTTTTTTTTTTTTTTTTAGAACTAGCTTCCCCATTCCAATGGCAATGTGCATTGCACTGCATGCTCGTCATGGAGCCTCCACACAAAACTTTCCCGCAGTTTCGAATTTTCAGCAGTTTTTCTTTTTCTGGGAGTTGGGGAGAGGGGGGGGGGGGGGGGGGGGCATTTAATAACTTAATCCAGATAATCCAAGCATTCGTTCCAGTCCTTCAAAGTCCCCATTAATAGAGAGTTTTAGTTTCCCGTACGTAGAGCTCTTACGTGTGACCAGTGCGCATGCGCAGAACGCAAAGATTATGAGCGAGTCTCATGTACGTACGTGAGATTCGGATTTTTACGTTGCGGTCTTTGCGTTGCTTGCGTACGTAGCGTTGACAAACATGGCGGCACCCTGCCCGCCGCTTCACGGCGATAACAGCTTCGTCGCTAATCCCTCGAGGCGATATGGTGTTCTAAACTGCTGTATTCGCCTTCGATTTGCCCATTCTTACCCTCGCATAAGGTTTCAAGCGACAAATAGCTTTTATGTTTCAGACAGAAGGGTGATTTTTCAGCTGCTAAGCCTGACGAAGTAGCATTGGTCGTCGTCATAGCAACGGTCTCGCTATAAATGGCTTCGCTTAATGACTTGTCTTGGATGATTTTGGCTACAACCAGTGTCTGTGTTTCTTAGTAGATGGCGCTAGGCGTAACGCGCAGCGTGTTTCGCGTACGTGTAACTATAAGGGTTTCAAACGACCTGCGTGCAGGCTACGTAGACTTCTCACGTTTGCGTACGTGAACCCTCTACGTACGTGAAACTAAAACTGTCTAATGAGGCTTTACTACTTGTGCTCTTATATTTAGTTGCAGTATTTTGTTACTGATTTTGCATGACCACATTACAGGCTGCGCATTCTTATGCCATCTAATCAAGCAATATACATTTCTGGAAACATGTTTTTCTGTATGGTGCTAAGTCAGTCTAGTTTTTTATATTTCAGTAGCAAAGGCTGTGCACTATTTTGAAAAGAATTAAGGATGTTTGCCTATTTATCTTTTCTGAAATTTGTTTTCACACTGAACAGATATATCGTCTGATATTCAAAAGCATTTTTTTTCATATTCGTTTTTGATTCTGTTAGGAAATTTCAATATTCGCATACCCCTAGACAAAACATGCGGAGTGCGACCTTTATTTCGCCTGAGAGACTTCAGTGTTTAGCACATCGCTTGCATAAATATTTACTGAGGCAGCACTTTATTATTTCTTTAGTGCTTTGAGCATGTGCATCGTGAGCATGCTGAAGCACTGGAAAAGCTGGTCGCCATTGACGGAGACCTGACAGAGCCTGGGCTAGGTCTGCAGCCTGCCGACTATGAGCTTCTCACAAGGGAGGTGTCAGTGGTCTTCCATTCAGCAGCAACCATTAAGTTCAACGAAACACTTAGGTGAGTCCTGACTTACTCAAGCACAGACGGGGTCGCATTGAAATATCTGTGTTCAGATCTAAAAATGTGGTTAGTGGGTAAAATCTTTATAAGGGGTAATTGATACACGGCTGACAGTGTGGTGCAGCACAAATAAGGATGTGGAGAGCTAGCATCACAGGGTAACTTGCTTAGTGCATCGAACTGCCTATATACTTCAAATGCCTTGCGTTCACGCTATGGTTCAGGACATTGTCTACCCGAGTGGAAACCAGACATGCAGAAGGGAAGCTGCACGCCTTCTTTTAACATATCTGCAGGACACGGATCTTGTTTCTAAATGGTGACAGCAGGAACGGACTATGGCCTACTGTGATTGAATGTGTGTGTAGATGGTGTCTTCTGGAGTGGACTACGTTATACTGTGAGTGAATGTGTGTATGGATCGTGGCACTACAATGGCCTATGTTCTACTGTGACTGAATATGTGCGTAGATGGTGACTTCTGGAGTAGACTGTGTTCTGCTGTGAATGAATTTGTGCACAGATGGTGACTGCGGCAGTGGAATATGTACTATTATAAGTGACTGTGCACGTAGGGGTCCAGATCAGACAGGTTTTAGGTCATTATTAACATATAAGTGACGCTACGGTGGAGCAATTGCGGGCAGAATAAGCAAGGCTAATCCCACCTGTAGCGTACAACAACTCAACTCAGCTCAACTCATTTGAAGTTTCAGAACTGTGTGATCAATTTTGTACATATAACGCTGTGGTACTGGTGGTTGTAGCATATATTTAATACAGTGGTTTTTATGATTCTGAACCCTTTCACAGGCAAGCTGTAGAAATGAATATGGAAGGAACTAGGAGAGTGCTCAAGCTTTGTCATGAAATGAAAAACCTCAAGGTGAGCTCCTGTCTTGTTGCTATAGTTAGGCAGCACATTAGAGATGCTTGTATCTTTTGCTGTGTGATAAGTTTTTTGTTTTTCAATGGGGATGCAATAAAGCATGACTTAATCTGTTCATGCTCCATTACAATTGCTAAACGGGCGAGTTGGTTCATCATTGTTCATCCTACTGTTGCAGCTGCAGCTTCTCGAGCTGTATCAACTTTGTTGTTGCGCGGTTCCAAAAAATTGTGGTGGCTCATGCGAACACCTTTTTTACATTTTTATTTAATATCAGAATGACTTGGCTGTTCGTTTTTTTTTTATGTTCCAAGAGTTTAGCTTTTCATCATTCATGACACTTGCCTTTAAGAACTGGGTCATTCCACACCAAACTTTGTGCTTGACCCTCCCCGATTTCTTCCAGAAAATTTATGGCTCTTTATCGTGCTGTTGAAAGTAATTACCCTCAATATTTAGGGGGGGGAAAATGTTTTCAGTCATGTGGAGCCCCTTTTGTATTTTCCAGACAACTGCAAAACTGTATCTCATTAAAAAGTTCTTTTTCTAAGCTCAAAATTTTCCCTAATCAATGTAGAAGTATTGTACTTTAGTATCAGCCATGAATAAACTGCCAGCAGCAAATGTTGTACATATTTTATGTTCATATTTTAAGCCAAAAAGTACCACTTTCACAATTTTGTTTTATTTTTTTCAGAAAACATGCGCGACATTCGTAAGCAATATAAAATGCTTGATCGGCTGGCTGGATTATGTACGTCTTGGTAAAAATGTTTCAACTCAGATAGAACACAATAAGTTTGTTATGGAAAAGATTCCCAAGTTGTAAAAAAATCCGCCTCGTTGCATAGCTAATATGGTTTTAGTTATGCCCAGTGAGTTTTACCGAAGCAATTTTTGTTTTAGGCGAGAAAACAAGTTTTGCATGCCACACTCCAGTTTGTATGCAGCAAACACTGGCTGTTGTGTGCTCTGCTTATCAAGTGGACTCTGAGAGCTGTAGAAACAAGTTGTTTCATTCCTGATTAAGTGAAGATTTGAGGTTAATGTCGGTATGCGTTCTCGGTCTTGTCCTGCGGGGTTGTGTAACACTCTCGAATGCAGGTGTCATGTTCACAAGTTTCTATAGCAAATGTGGTCATGTTTTTTGTCCTATGTAATTTACAGCTCTTTTTTTTTTTAATTTATACTTGTACCTACATTGCGCCCTTAGTGCATTACGGTAAGGGGGTATTTTAACAAAAATGTGACATGTGAACATGCAAAACAGTGGTACAATTAACAAGGCAAAAACGTCAAGGCAAAAGTGGAAAACTCATCTAAAAGAAACATCTTTATCAATAATATGTGACCGGAAGGTAGGCCCACTCAGCACAGATAGCTCACCGGTGCCATACTAGGCAAGTAAAAGAAGAAACACAGGGATATAATTTTCACACTGGGGCCATAGGTGCTGTATCAGCAGAACTGGAAAAGTGTCATCAGCGACTGAAAACAACACATTCTGGTAGCCTGTTCCAATTGGCTGATTGTATGTGGGAAAAATGACAATTGGTATACAGATGTGTGGCAGGCTATTTCATGAATTTAGCAACAATGGTCTTTTCTGGCAGAGATGAATCTAGGCGGCATTAAGTAAACATTTCGATCAATGAACTTTTCCCTGCGTTATTTGCTTGAGCAGTATGAGCCTATATGAAGAAGGGCGTATTTCAAGGGCTTGCCATGAAAGTGCCGTCTCCAGTGCAGTCACGCAGGTATCATACTTATAAGAGCTAGTCACGAAACATGCGGCCCTATTTCGAACAGATTCTAATTTTTTTATCAATGTAATCGAATTAGGATCCCAGACTGCAGCAGCGTACTTTAGTACTCTTTTTTTTTTCCGAGATGCTACTTCTCGTGGTATTTTCTGTTTTTGCATTGCCGTTACCTTGTCACTGTATCGCTCCTTCTGCTTGGGCCAGCATCTTGGCCTGCAGTGTCAATAAATAGATAAATAAAGTGTGTTAAAGCAATTAACAGATACTGTCCGCAGGCTCTGTTTTGGCAAATCAAACGTGTGGTTGTCCAGAGCAAGAAATAAAAATTTGTTCACTTCTTTGACTAGCAGCATGTCAGTTTAACTGCATCAGATGAGTAAACATGATGTAGTAAAGAAAAGCCATGCTGGCACCAAAGCTGTGTGGACACACTGCGGGTAGCTCTGAAGCCTTGAGTCGTCGCTGTTTTGCTACTTCCGTGTATATTGATAGCAGTTGACTAGCAACAAACTTTCTGGAAGGTAATCTGTCGACTCATTATGTTCAACTCATTAGCTCTTTCATATTTACTGAGGCAACCTTAATATATAACTATGGCTAAACCTGTGATGTAGAGCGAATTTTATTGATACCTTCACAAGAACAAATTTGCCTCAGCACCTGACTGCACTGGATGCTTCTCTGGTACAGGAAATGCCTTTTTCTGTATTTGGGACAGGGACTCAAATGCATCTGCTCTATTAGGCGAATAACTGCTGTTGCACGCTTCAGGAGCACGTCAAAACATGTCGGCTCGGGGCAAGAGTTGACAAGAGAATGCAGACCGCAGCTGTGGCGAGACAAACTCCTATATGCTCTGCGCTGGATGCCAGAGTCACTTGATAATGCATGCCACTGCTCATGTAAACACAGCATGTGAGAAGCGCTGGGGCCAGCATCAGGCGTGGTAGCATGAACTCCTGAACATGAGAGTACATGTCAATTAGGATCTCAAGCAGCACTGCCTCCATATTGTGCAGTGCAATGGCATTACGAGACAAGCACCAACGTTCAGCTTCAAAAAATTTTTTCTCTCCAGTAAAAAGTGCTGAGCATAATTACAATCATATTAGCTATGTAATGAGCTGCATTTTTATATTTATATTTAAGATGAATATTTGACAAATTGCACGTTTTGCAAGTTCAGAATTCTTTTTCATTAACTTCTGTTTAGTTCAAGTTCAGATATTTTTACTAAGTCATACATGTCCCAGCCAGCCAATAAAGCATTTTATATTGCCGCAAATGTCACTTAGGTTTTCTAAAAAGAAATTGTAAAAATGGTGCTTTTTGGGCTAAAGTAATATATGCATGAAAAATGTACTACTGGCAGTTCATTCATTGCTGATATGAAAGTATAGTGCTTCTACGTTTTTCAGGAAAAATTTCAAACATAGAAAAACAAATTTTCTTTTTGTAAGTTTTTTAATTAGACTTAGTTTTGCTCTTGTGTGGACAAAAAAAATACGGAAATTTTTTTCCCCAATATTGAAAGAAATTGATTTCAACAGTGCAAAAAAGAGGCATGAATTTTCTGGAAGAAATCCGGGATAATCAAGCGCATAGTCTGGTGCAGTTGGCATGGAATGAGCCAGGTATAAGAGGCAACGGTTTATTCATCAGCTCTACTCAACACTCAACAACATAACAGAGACTGTCACGTCACTCTGAGTTTGCTCGAGATTGACTGTAGGATATTGTTCAGGCAAAGCTTAGTTCAAAGGCTGGGTAGTAGCAGCGTGTTGGCCTTTTCGAGGTATTTGCCAATGAAGGCACTAAACTCAGCTGTTCTTTTTGTACAAGTCTAGGTGCCTGTGCTCACATTATCTTCAGTGGGAATTTTTCAGTGCGAGATACATGCAGATCATCTTGTTGAAAAATGAAGCTTGTTTTTCAGCAGTTTTGAATAGCTCAAATTTTTTGGTAACTGCTACATTATGTGAACTAAACTTGTACCAGTAATATCTTGGATCAGGCTATTTTAAGCAGTCGGTGTTTCGTTCAAAGAATGGTGTGCCTAATTCAGCACATAATCTAGCGCACTTCTGTTATGCCACTGTATTTAAAGATTGAAGGCTGGAGATGGAGCACTGGAGGCATCTTATGCAGTGCTTGAAGGTTGAAGAGGGAACTAGTATACACGAGGCAAGGCTGGCTTAATTAGTGCTAGCATAGCAAAATGAACAGCAGCAACCATGGAGTGAAAAAAATTTGCGTAAACAATCAATTTACTCGCTTCTGGTTCTTGTGCCGACTCGGTGGTTTACGCTGGTTTTCATTCAAATGCATTGTGCATTGCCTAGTAAACCTCCTTCAACTTACCCAGAGCCACAGCGGTGGCCTGCTGGTTTGTGCATCAGCCTCATATGCGCAGGGTGCAGGGGTTCAATCCTCAGTGCCAGTGGCTACCCACAGATTTCAAATGGGTACAAGCTTTCCCCTGGGGTGAAAGGCTTGAAAACTGGGTCCTTTACCCCACCTTTTGTAGACGAAAAACACCTTGTACCATGGCACTCTTTGGCCACAGGTGCCCTTGCGCCATTAATGTTCATCATCATCATCACTTACTCAGACATTTGGCTGTCTACATTAGCAAGCTGCCATTAAATTTAAGCTCACTCATTTGGTTTTCTTCTTCATTTCATTTTTATTGCTTTGTGTGGTTTGTTAGTCAACATTAGGGTGTTACTTGTCTCTTCTGGCGTTAAATGGAAATCTGCTCCCTCAGATTCCATTTGCTTGCCAGTTTGTGTTTTGGAAAATCGATGCTCACATAAAAGTGGCTACTGCCTGTCTTTCTGCCAATTAAAACTTCCCTTACTGTAGCTTTGAAGAAGCCTTAAGGGAGCTTTGTATGTCGAATACGCACTTCACATGGCTTTCGAGATAGTGTACATTTCTATATTTGTCAATATATTTCCAGGCAGTGGTACATGTATCTACTGCTTACTGCAACTGTGACTGCAAGAGACTAGATGAACGAATATACCCATCGCACATAAATCCTCAAGACATTATTTCCTGTACAAAGTAAGTCCTCTCAATCTTGAAAGTGTCTTTTTTTATTTTTATCATTATTCCCCTCTTTTGCATCTCCTCTTGCAAGCAAAAATGTGAAAGAAATGTTTAAGTTGCGTTGTCCAGGGGGGCTGAACTGAAAACAAGCATGTGTTCATTGTGTGAGTCGAGTGAGTGGCTGTTTCATGCTGAACAAGTCGTACAAGCATTCCTAGCCTTTGTGTGAAGTTTGGATTGTACAGTATAGCATTAATTAGTGTTCAGACCATTTATAAACACAGCACGCTTTAGCCATATTGCTCAATCTTGGAAACTTGATAGCACATGAGCATTATTTTCCAGCTATAACGACGGATGATGATGAGATAGTGTTGGGGATTAGTAATATTGTTTATTTGGGATGTCATTTACAAGGTCACATCGTCAGCGCAGTTTTGTTTGCATTCTTGCCCACACCTGCAAGAAAAGAGCATCTTTAGTGCTTGCTAATTAATGTAAAATGTTTACTTATGTCTTGAAATTGGTGTTCATGCTTATTAGTGATGCTTGTTTATTTTGTATTCTTTCACAGTCATTCGTGTTGTAAATTCATCATCAGCAGCCTGACTATGCCCAACGGCAGGGCAAGGGCCTCTCCCATGTCTCTGCAATTAACCCTGTCCTTTGCCAGCTGTGCCCGCGATATCCCCACAAACTTCTTATCCCTTTGAGGGTTTTTGGTGTACATGTACTGTGGCGGTTTTCTATCCCGCAGGGTCTTTGCTGTACGGGAACGGTTTCAGCCCTCCCCCTCCGTTTGAAATTTCGCGCCATAATGATGATGCATGTTCACTAAGAGGTGCTGCCATCTCCTAGGACTTACAAGAAGCATTTGAAACTTGATTGCGCTACCTTCTTGCGGAAATAAACAGAAGTGATTTCTGGCTTCAGCGTGGAGCGTGGTCTGGGGCAAAGCCCTTTTATGGTGGCCCTTTTGTGGTGGCAATGGAGGCTCCTGAAACTTGATTTTTATCTTTATTGGCACTTCCTTGCAGAGGCCTCCAAAGTTGATTTTCATCTTTATTGGCTTAGCTTGTTTATCACCTCAGGAGGTATTCTCTGCCTCCTTGTTTACGGAGTGAGTTCCCTTGGAGTTCCTCACATGCACGAAGCAGAAGCTGGGATATGGCCGAACACACTGCCCATTCTCTTGACACAGACAGTGATGACTGTTCCGTGTTTTATGTGTGCAGACTGCGATAAGGCACTGTGCATAGACCCGTGTTTCAAGGAATACAACATTCTGAAATACTATTGATCATTTTGCAGTTCTGAGTGATGCTGATGCCAAAATACTGTTCCTGATATTTTTTACTATTTCTTCCCGACTTTACACATTTTTTATATTCAAAATCTCCAATAAGGTAATTTTACCATCTGGGAATTTTCCGAAAAAATTCCGCCCTCGAAGGGTTAATCTCAGTCTTCTTAATCTCGTGTTGTAAATTGGCTGCTGTATAATGACCCTTTGCTTTTTTGTATTTGTTGAGCAATGTGTGGGTGACAGGTACCTGGTCAGGCTCAGAATATCTGCCTTTTGCCCTATCCTTCTGGACTGAATTGCCTGAAAGATTGTCTGAGGTTCATAACCATCTCTGAAAAACAGTTTCTCTTCAGTGTGACTTGAAAGACTAATCAGAAACATTTGATTCACATTGTTTCTGCCCATTTCAATTGAAGAGCATAAATTCGTACTTCTCTGTAGTCTTTGCAAAGCCTGTCAAAACTCCTGTCACCCTTTGAAACTTGTGGCTCTCTGTGCCTCTCCAGGTGGATGGAAGAGAGCATGTTGGCTGCACTAACTCCACAGCTGCTGCGTGCAAAGCCCAACACCTACGTTCTAGCCAAGTTCCTGAGTGAGTCCCTGGTTGCGGAAGAAGGTGGTGACCTCCCCGTAGCCATCGTGCGGCCCTCGATCGTTGCCGCGTCCTGGAAGGAGCCCTTTCCGGTGAGTGTGCTAGTTCTTTTTGGAGTGATAGCTCTACTTGATGCACCAACCCCGCTCAGCACTACGTGACCTGTCTGCTGTCCGAGTTTGACCTTCAGCCTAGCCAAGGTCAAAATGTGCTTAGATAGAAAAAGGACGCAGAAAAAGAAATCACATCCACAACTGAGAGTCGAACCCGTGGCGGCACTAACAGATCAGCTTCACAGGACGCTGCGCGAGACCACCAGGCTATCGCCACAGCCAAACGTGCCTCATGTTATGTGCACCACACCCTCCCGCTCTGCATTGCAGAGTGCCATCTTCATCAACTTCCATCTGCTTCATCCGGTGGCACTGCCCACTCAACATCATCTTCAAAATGGTGCTGTGGGTAGGGCACATACAGTCGACCCTCATTGTAGAAAACAGGTAAAAAATTGTGAAATAGTTAGCCGAAATTTGTAATATAAAATTCAATCAAAAATGCGGCTAAGAGTAGCGCAGTTCAGTCATTGAAGGGACGGAAGCTAAGGCAGGCAGACCTTTTCCAAAATTCTAGCACCATTTCAAAGGCGCTTGCAGCGATTCCAGAGACCACAAAAAAAAACAAAAGAAGGATGCCAGCTACAATGGGTTCTCCACATTACAGCCACGTGGGGAAATGGTACATCAGAGCGAAAACTGTCACGATTTTAACTACTTACATGACAGCAGTCATGAGCGCAGGGTGTTCGAATAAGGGGGCAGTGTCAAGTGGGTCCGAGAAGTGTGAACGCATGCTGACCGCTGGCTACCAAGCCTCCACGCTGCTGCATCTTCCGTGGTGCTGTTGGTGAGTGCAAGGTAAAAATGCCAACCTTGGCACTAATGCTTGCCGTACCACCACCACCAGTCACTTATTTACAGGGGTTGGACTTGTCAGTTTAAACTGAAAAAAAGATTATACAAGTGCACTGAATTCAGCTTTCAAAGTTTGGCCATGGGCTATTGCTAGCTTACCTTTGTAAGCTGTTATAAGCTTATCTTTGTAAGTTGTCATGTCTTATGATTACCTTGTCAAGTCAAATCTCATTGAAGACTTATCTTTTAAGAAAAGATGCCTCATGATGGCCTCCTATCACTTATCAATTTTATCATTATACCATAGCAACTGACTCTGCTTCATTTATTTCTTTTTTTTTTGTGATGTGAGACTGCTTCTTTTTTTTTTTTTTCAGTGTGCACACATCTAAGGTGTATGGCCAGTGCATTTAGGTGACATTTACTATTATATTCTGCTAATGTGGGAGGGAGGTCTGTGCCCTTGGGCTGCTGAGGCAAAATATATGTCATGCTCGCCTCTTGATATGTTGTGTTACGAATACAGCATCTGTTGTTCACATTTTAGGCAGTCATGTTGATTTTAATGAGGCTACTACGAAGATGTTCTCGCTTGATATAATTGCTTTCAATGCTGTTCTTCTTCTTACAGGGTTGGGTTGACGCACTGAACGGCTCTACAAGTCTTCTAGCATCTGTAAGAGAATATTTTGCTCAATCCTGTTGCATGTAGTAAGCGAGAAATGTGAAAGGGTCAGTCACAGAAATGACTGCTCACAATGACCATGGTTTAGAGAGAAGCAGGCCAATTGCAGTGACTGTCCCGTTAACACTGCCTCACAACTCACCCTTCCACTCATTGTTTGTTGTTGGTCAAATTAACCACTGGGGCTTAAACATGTTTCATGGCTCTCTGTTGCTGCTGCATTTTTCAAATAGCTTGGTAAGCATAAAATGTGTCCTATTTCAAGGCTCCAGTTGTCAAACATCAAGGTTGATAGTTATTGACAGACTTTATATAAAGTTCTCTGTGAGCATATACATGCATATAAGCTCGAAAAAAGGGCTTCGTTTAGCTGTCGAAACCCCTTTTTGAGCTAGTGCACAGCTTTGTTCAATATAAATTAGACCGTTACTGTTGGATATGAAGTTAAATATGCAGTCTGTCAACAAATGTCTGTTGCAGTGTGCATCCGGTGTGATGACAACCATAGTGACAGATGTCAAGGGCATTGCTGACATTGTGCCGGTGGACGTTGTAGCCAACATGATGATTGTGGTGGCCTGCCAGACAGCTGCAAAAAGGTACTGTGCCCTGCATTGTGCTCAGGTTCGAAGGAAATGTAGTCACAGTGGATGCTGCAAAAGGCATGCAAGTGTTAATGTGTCCTGTTCTTTTGCTTGCGTGTGTCTGCCTTTGGTATTCCTGCTTCACAGCACTCTGGGGCGAACTTAGCGGTTTGGGTCATTTGTGTCATATGTGACAAGACTTTTACCTAGACCTGTCCATAGAAAGTGTATTTTGCTACATTTTGATGTATTGAAGTACTTAAGGGGAGATGCTGGTCTTAAAATGACAAATAGAGAAAATCATATTGAAATTAGGTATGTACATGTATTTCTTCCTTCTGTTTTCAAAAATATAATTAGTTTCAGTATATCTCGATTAGTTCCTGTATTAAGAAAGAAAAACTGAATCCAAATTAGGTCATTTCTTACGGGCTCGTTAACACACTTTCCCGCAATATTTTTTGCCTCTGAATGAAATGGAGCTGAAGCTAAGGACTTGCCATGCGGAGCTATGCTACTTTATTGTTATTGAGGTACATCATCATATAAAAATGTTAATTATGTTGAAGCACCGTAATCATAAGATATAATTCGATGACACTATTGTTCACAAAATTTGATATGTTCGACTCAGGCGTAAAAAAATGGCATACCTTGATAGTTTAGTTCTTTCTGAATTTGACGGTATAAAATTAATAGAAACTGGACCATAAAAACATGTTGAAAACTTTTGCGAGGCTAGTCTTGTTGGAAAACAACAAAGTTGAGAAAATATCTCATTTGAAGTGTATGCTCCAGCCATTTGGAGGCCATTGTAAAAGCCTCAGTAAATAGTGGAGTTCAGACATTGCAAAAGTATTTCACAATAATTAGTAATACGAGGATATAGGGAAAAGCGCCAGCCTTTGAACAAGACCAAGATGGCGGCAATTGGGGATGCGTTTTCTGGAGGCAACGGGCACGGTTCTGACGCATATTGCTCCGAAATCACTATTTCAGCGCTTTTTAGGCGTCAAATATGTCGACATTTTAGTAATTGTGGGATCGAATTATACCTTGAAATGTTGTAGCTGCGTACTTTAGAGCATGCCATTTTATAAAATCAAAATTTTCTCTTTTTTTTTATTATTTCAAGACCCACATCTCCCCTTATGCCTGTTATACTCATTGGCATGGGCCGGAAGACTTTATTTGGTTTTCTTGTCCCAACATAGTTGTGGTATTGGAGTAATAAAATAAGTAACTATGGTCAGATTTCGGGTTCTTGGTTATAAAGCCCGACTGCAATGTGCAGTCTCTACATGCTGGGGGACTCGGAACCCTAGCTACCTAGATGCTATGCACTTTCTGCTCACGCCCGCTGCGGTGGCTCAGTAGTTACGGCTCTCGGCTGCTGACCCGAAAGACACGTGTTCGATCCCGGCTGCGGCGGCAGAATTTCTATGAAGGCGAAATTCTAGATGCCCGTGTACTGTGCGATGTCAGTGCACGTTAAAGAACCCCAGGTGGTCGAAATTTCCAGAGCCCTCCACAGCGGCGTCCCTCATAGCCTGAGTCGCTTTGGGACGTTAAACCCCACTAAACCAAACCAAACCAAACTTCCTGCTCAGCTATAATCAGTGTAGGTTCAGGAACTGCATTTGGTAGACATTATTTTTGATGCAGCTGGCGCCAGCCTGTTATCCCCATGTCTTCACCAGTTAATTAGACAAGTGTGGCATGTTTTTGCACTGCACCAGGGCACGGCAGCAGAAGTCGGCAGGAGCCACTGAGAAGTATTCGGAAACTGTCGAGACACAACCTCCCGCTGTGTACAACTGCGTGACGGGCTCGCTGAACAAGCTGGTGGTAGGAGACGTGAAGCAGTACTTGGCCAAGTTTTTGCCTCAATACCCATTCCAAGACACCCTGAGCTGCCCCCGCGTGGATATGACCTCCAGCCGCATCTACCAGTCAGTCATGGTGTTCTTCCGAAACTACCTTCCCGCACTCGCCGTGGACCTGCTGAGCCGCTGCACAGGGCGGAGGCCACGGTGAGTGCAGTCATGGCAAGGATGAAAGCGATGGCGCAGATTCCTACTGCGTTTATGCTTACGTTTATCCACTGACAGTGTTTTCACAGTGTAGCGTGATCACCACACTGAGTTCGTTATGCGCTTGACTGCGATAATTTGTTGTAAATTGATATTTTAAAAACAATATTGCAGGATCCTAGTTCAGGGGAGAGAGCTGTTTTCATTTCTAAAACAAATTTTGATGGAATATACGTGGATTAACCATGCTGCCGGCTGAAACTGTTAGGTTGTACGGCCACATTAGAAGGGCGTCTGTAGCCATAAACTGGAAAGCTGGCAGGCAACATCTTCATCGCGGTGTGCTTTCGACAAGTGCTACTTGCAGGACTTGCTCTAACGCCACTCTTCTGTGGTGCCCAGCACCATCTGATAGTCTTCAAGTTGTTGGAAGAACCCGTGGACTGATTTCATGTCTGTGTAGCTGGAAAAGGAGGGGACCTGCACGTTTATCTGTGGATGATATACTGTCACCGATGCTGCGGCTTGGTTTGTGCTGGACGCTGACTCAAGCTAGCGGGCTAATGCAGAAAACTTTTTCATATGCCTCATCAGGGCAGTCGCGTCGGTCACTTGCACTTCCTTGGGCAGAGGAATCAACCACAAAAACAGTGCCCAACATGGGGCAGGTCAGGAAGTTGCGGAGGTGACTGGGGAGGTGGGAAGGGGCACACAATTCAAAGGCTGGGGTGCCTCACCACTGGGTCCTACAACCTAAGAGAGAGCGATGAGGGGCTATTTGGTATGACATGATTGCAAAACATAAAACTGAACAGGGTACAAGACACAGGAGAGAAGCAAACATCTCTCCTGTGTCTTGTCCCGTGCTCAGTTTTATGTTTTGTAACCCTACAACCTACAGGGATATTTTTAACATTGAGTTAATGATTGTATTTTATTTCTTAGTTTCCTCTCTTCATTGCAAGAAATTGTTTTTTGAAATAATAATGGAAAGACTTTGAACAAAAACAAGATGGGAAACCAACTGGGCAGCATGGCCAAAGGCAGTACATTACGTGACGCAACAGTGATGTCTGATAAATAATTGGCAGAGCTCTTAGTGCGTCTTGAGAAACAGCGCAAAGGACGGGGCAAAAGAAAATGACAGGACGAGCGCTGTCCTGTATAAAGATGAACTCGAACCAACTAGCCCGACTGTCTACTCTTGTGTCTTAGTGCGTATGTTGAAAGCTTAAAGCAGCAACTGTAGGCGTAAAAAGACTATAGTGACAGGGGGTGGTCTTGCTATTTTTTCACTCTACAAATGGGAAATGGTTATCAAGAAGTAGGCATTGTTTAAGTTGCAAGCATGGGTTTTCTTATCCTCATAATCACCCCAACTGAAGTCATAAAATCTTTGAAATCAGTTTCTGCACAAATAGGTAAAACACTGCAAGCTGTGAAATTAGGTGTGAATAATCTAGACACAGAAGCACCTGCAGCAAGTGTAAAATATGTGAACTTGGAAAAACCCCCACAGTTCGATATGTGCAAGGTTTAAACTTTTCAGTTTAAACCGAGAAACACTAGTAACAGTATGCCAAATTCAATTTTTGAGATTTGGTTATAATCGAAAAGGTCAATATCCCTGACATGCGCACCGCAGCTAGCCGGATATTGAATAGGAGTTGCACTCAGTCAAAGAAGAAAACAACAAGGTACTGAGGTGAAGGGCATGGTGAGACGGTGTTACCATTGTACTTAGTAGTGCAGTTGTGCGTTTTCAGGCACTGCATCATTACCTTACATACCTCTGCATACCGTGAGTCTCCACTTTTTGCCAAACTTCCTCTGCTAGTGTAGCTCAGTTCACTCTCATCACCTGCTTACAACAGTTACTTGGTTAAGTATGTTTCTCCGCCGCATGTGTTGCATCTTTCATAAGCATCGCAAAAAAGTACAGTTTTCTGTCTTCCGCAGCAGTTCGGTGGTATTTCCGTTGCTGGTCAGCATGCAAACGACATGCTGCACTGCCCTCTCACTCAACCTAGTGCAACAACCCGACAAGAACATGACAACAAAGTTTTTCGAAGTAAACTTCAGTTGATGTTTTTATTTGTCAGTTCCACCATTTAACTTCTGTGGCATTTTTTTCTAAATGGCAGTGTTTCCTTCTACAAGCACATGTACAACCTTTGTCCGTAACGTTTCGAAACGGATTTATTTTCTTCTCTAGAAATAATTTCCTAAAACAAATGTTGGTGCGTATGTGTTACACAATCTTTTCGGGCTAACCTGAGCTATTTACGTTAATTGCTGTGGCAGCCGCTAGACGGCACTACATCTTGAAAAATATGTTGTCACTAGTCATCCGCACATTCTACTGTGAATGAATGTGGAGAGATGGACGTCCATCTTGAACAGTGTGTAAACATGAAATTCTGCGGGAAGCTTGGCAAGACAGCCACACAGTCGTATGAGCTCCTTCGTGACGCTTACGGCAACAAGAGATTATCGCGGGCGCGAGTTTTCGAGTGGCACAAGAGGTTCGTTTAGGGGAGAATGTCGGTGGAAGACGACACAAGGCAGGGGCTCCCTTCAACCTCACGGAATGGAAACAATGTGGCTTGGATCAGGGAAATCGTACAGTAAGACCGCACCATTACAGACCGTATGCTATCAGATGCTCTCGACATTAGCAAGAGAACATGCCACCAAATTTTGTGTGAGCACTTGGGGAAAATGAAAGCTGAATGCCTGACTTCTGCCGCACTCCCTCACACGGGACGAGGACACGCGGTCATCAATGAGCACTGATTTGCTCTCCGAGGCAGAGAAGGATGCTGCATTCGTCGACAGCATCATTGCTGAAGACGAAACATGGTGTTTTCAATACGATCCTCAAACAAAGAGGCAGAGCGCCGAATGGCGGTCCACAAGCTCTCCGGCGTCGAGAAAGGCGCGGTGACAGAAGACCAATACAAAGACGATGCTGATAGTTTTTTTTCGATGCCTGAGGTGTTATACAACATGAGTTCGTCCCACAAGAGCAGACGGTGAATCAGCGGTTTTATATCCGTGTGTTCCAACACATGCGTGATGCACTGCGACGCCGTCGCCCTGACTTATGGACATCTAGACAATGGTGCCTTCTCCACGATAACGCAAGGCCGCACGCTGCTGTCAGCGTGACAAAAGGTCTCGCCAAGCACAACATTACTGTACCTCCCCATCCGCCATACACGCCTGACCTCTCCCCATGCGATTTTTTTCTGCTTCCTTGTGTGAAGAGAGCCCTAAAAGGTCGCCGGATGGGGAGCGTGGAGGCCATTCAAGACGCCACGACAAAGGAGCTGACAGCCCTGCCAAAATAAGCGTTTTCCTACTGTTTCCAAGACATCAAGAAGCGTTGGAAGCTGTGTATAGACTGCAAGGGAGACTATTTCAAAGTTGTGCTGCACAAATGATTTCAATTTTAATCGCATTTTTTTTAATGGACTGTCTTGGAACTTTACGGACAAAGGTTGTATGTGCAGCCATTTGTATGTTAATTACTGGTAAGTTTATTCCTCGTGCCAACAAAATAGGCAAGATATACACTCCACATGACTTTGGCTAGACAGGAATACCACATTATGTCACCAAAGAAAAAATAAACTGCCATTTATGCATTTATGCGTAGAATATAACACTCGCCAAAAAAAAAAAACGAAAGCTGTGTTCTGAAATATACACTGAAAAAAATCTGCTGAATTTTTAAAGCACAGAATCTGTAAAGTCCCACCCAGAGTTACTGGATTTTATATTTCTTTTTTTAAGTTGTTCAAAAATTCTGGTTCCTAGTGTTCCAAGTTGTTCAGTAAAACAGTGGCAGTCTGCAGTGAGACCTGTTGCCTCTTGTCAGCTTCATTATAAATGGTGGCTGACTACCTTTGCTGGTGCATGTCGGTTTTCAACAGGATGGTGCGGTTCCTGGAGCAGTCCAAGAGTGCCATGGAAGCCGTGAGGTTCTTCACCACGCAAACGTGGGAGTTCTCATCCAACAACATGCTACTGCTTCACAGTAGGCTGTCACCATTTGACAGACAGGTTGGTGAACGCCATCGTAATTACTTTATGTGGGCTTCAGGGATTGGCGTGAATAATCTTGATGTGCTTACTTTGCAGAAGTTTAAAGACTTAATTCGTTTACTAGTAAAGCTGCACCTGTTTATGTTCTTAATTTCTTGTATATTTATGAAGTCACTAGTGACAACACCGTTTTGTGCACATTATATTTGAATGGGACAAAAAACAAAAGTATGGGCCTTCCATATGCAAGGGTTTGCACACACTGTAAATGGCATTGCTGTGCCCTGCTTGTCTTCTGGCTGGCATGCCTAAACTCATTGTCCATAATATTTGTGCAGTGCTTGCACTTATGTTAGCTTTTTCTGATGAACTGTTGTGTAAGCATGTGTCGGGAGTTACACCAATGGTGTGGCTGCGATTACGACCATTTTATGCCATATTGAATATTTACAGGACTGATGTTTTTGATATATGCCATCATAATCTCATTTGGGCTTTGCTCCTCCTGTGTGTTCATTTACTTAGCTATAATACTTATTGATTACATGTTTTACTAATTGAATTGCTTGCAGACATTTGACATCGACATCCGGAAGATAAACTGGGAGAGCTACTGGGAGAACTACCTTCTTGGTGTGCGACGTTACCTGTTCAAACAGGACCCTGCAACCATCCCGGAGTCACGAAAAAGACTAAGGCGGTAAGTTGAATTGTCGCTAGGATCCACTGCAGTTTTGGTACCGTGCAACGCTTTTTCAGTCTTACTCATTGCACATTGGGTGCAGCTTACCAACCATTGAGTCGCATAAAGTGAGCTTGCAAAACTTTACCACAAGCAGCTTATTCTATTAACTAGAATTTTATGGTGCATATATAGGCACCTGCTGAAATTAGTCACATTTCTTGGTATTCTTGTAATACCCTGTAAATTTGTAATTGTTATTGTAATTGTGTAATTATTGTAATTCATAGCAATCTTGCTGAAAGAAACTTGAGTTGCCAATTGTTGCCTCATTTCCACATGGTTACTTGTATGCCACCAGCTTTCTGATTTGGACGTTTTTCAGCGGCATGCATAGTGATACTCCTTAGGGAGTCTCTTGCACCAGAGTTACATCGCCTTCAAAAAAGTGATATTCTGTTTGTCTCTAACTGCTATATTTATTGCTGTGCCTAATGTCACATTTTCCAAAATATAATAACTATTTCTAAATAGGCTCGTCAGATGAATGAATAATATCCAGCTTGGCAGATCTCATGCCACAGATTACGTAGATACCGATTGCCACCTTTCAACTCTAGTCGCAATCCTTGTTACTCCTGCAGGGTTTTTTTACTCCCACCATGACCAGGAGTGAGTTAGTTATCCTGAAATGGAATAACTGGCTTTCATAGGAACCCTACTGTGGTGGCTCATTTGCTTTGGCGTTTGACTGCTGAGCCCGAAGCAGTCGAAATTTATCCAAAGCCTTACACTATGGCATCTCTGAAAGCCCACATGCAAGCTGCAGGACATTAAAATGTCACAAACTACCATGTTGCATCTGGAGGTAGCCAACTAGCTGTGCAGACAAGTTAGTCATATTGGGCCTAGCCCTAAATTGTGGCACATCTTCTACTGTGCACATTTGGAATGTTGCTCATGGAAGTCTCATCGACCATAACTAATTGTTTGTCATCAGTCATGTCAAAAAGATTGTGAACTTTTGGAAATGTGTGTCAGCAATACTTATAGGCTGTGTGAAAAATCATTGCTTTACAGTTTATTGTAGGCAAAAAACTGCATGCAAAAGGTCTCCATTTTCCTAATAAACTAACCATGTATTATTTGAAAATGTAGCCCAGTAGTAAAACAACACCAAGGTAAACGCAGTTGGCTTAGTTTGTTGCGAGCAAATTGTGAGTTAGTTTCTTACATTGAGGTTGGGATGATGGGCTGAAAAATTGCTATATACAAGCAACGCAGCACTGGCAAAGACAAACAAAAAAAATTTATTGTGTGGTGTTCTGCCACTTATGCTGTGGAAGTGGCCATTCTGCTATGGCAGTTATTTACGCTTATGATTATCTGGTCACTGTGTCACCATATGTGCACATGGCTTGTTCAGTGCCTGTTTCAGTTACTACAGGGAGTAATGTGCTGCAGATGCCTGTAATTTGTGTATTTGGAACATAAGGTTCTTTGAACCATCTCAAGCCAGGCATGTGAACACAAAAAAAAATCATGTTTCAGAACAATGCCTGCGTTTTGCAGTAGCTCTCGTATGGCTCTGGTCATCGTGTCTTTTCGTTTGCTTGTCTTTAAAGCAGGAGCGCTTTAAGATGCCTAAAATATGCTCATTTGTTTACATAATGACTTTTTAGGCATGAATGAGTGAAAAGAAGCAGAATTTAGACCCTGGAAACAGTGTTGTCGCAACGTGAATGTGTGACGACCCAGCATAAATTGCAGAAATGGTCACCTGTGAGGAGAGGGAGGGGGTAGAAATTTTTTCTGTGCAAATCTGGTGCCTTTTTTTACGTCTGAAATTTAGCAAATTTTCCCCCCACTGGGTAATGCTGCGTGAGAGTAAAAGGGTTATGTAATCTAGCTGCTACCAGTTCAACTTCTGACCTTGGTGGGGTTGGAGAAATTTGATCACAAGGAACTTAACCGAAGACGAAGTTGAAGGGTCGTAAATAGCTGATATTCTCTGATTTGACCTGTGGCACAAGGTCTACGAAGTCAGGCATCATTTCGAATTCACCTAATTAGCCCCGTTCGTTTTTTTTTTTTTGGTCCTCTATTCTTGCCATCCCAGAATGTTGTGCAAGTTGGCTGCCCTTAAAAAGGTTTGGTGATTTGTTACATACAAGCATAGGCCGGAGTAAACTCAGTGTGCACTGCTTTTCCAGCAGCATTCATGCCTGTCCTTCAGAAATGAAGAGCTGAGAAGTGTTCACGTGCAACCGTATCAGCAGCACTACTGTGCATGTACACACAATGCATCCAGATTTTCATTTGGCAAATTGTAAATAGTTTTTAAAACCTATAGTGTGCACAGTTTAATTCAGTTCATGCGTTTAGACAGTTGCATAGATGAAACAACGACACTAAAACATTGTCGATACTTTTTCTTTTCAATGCGGGGAAAATTTTTATTATAAACTTAGCTTTTGAATGAAGTGCAGAGGCATCGATTGTCCATTTCACTTCCTAAAAATGTCTATCAGCATTTCTTGACAGAAGGTCTGAAAAAGCTTCTTTTCTAATGCAGAGTTCACTCCACTTTTGCGTAGTCCTTGTTACAGAAGAAATTTGGCAAAACATCCGATCCATCTATAGAACTAAGGAAGTAATTATTACTCATTGGCATCCACCCAAGCGTAGCCATACGGCTACAAAGGAAAGCTATGCAGCCTTCTCAGAAACTTCATAGTTAAAGAAAAATTTGTCCTGGTCAGGGGTACGAACCCTGGACCACAGCTTCACAGGAGCAGTCGTTCTACCAACTGAGCTAACCGCCATGGCAAGCTTATGGTATGAAACTTGGCAACACATCCGATCCATCTATAGAACTAAGGGAGTAATTATTACTCTCGTATTGCAAATCTACTCTGCCTTGGGGGTTTCCCTAAACATTTAACCTCCATCTATAGTAGAGGCCAAAGCAGCCGGGATCTCTTCCTCATAGTTCTCGGATGCTTATCTTCCTTGCCCTTAGGCACTGCGAAGAAGCCACTACATTTCTCCTATTCATGTCGTATCCCCGTGGTAACGGGCCATCTATATGTTAACTGTTTGTTGTTGCTGTTGTTGTTATGCTTTGCCCCTTTGCACTTCGGTATCTCACAGAAGCCACCATGGCAAGTGACTGCCACTACATAGAAAGATGGGCGAGTTGGAAGCTGTTCATGATGTTTTGTGGGTGCAAACTTCACGTTAACGATAAAAGAAAACACAGGACACGGTGCTGTCTTTTTCTTCGTCTATGTAAAGTTTGTGCCCACAAAACGTCATGAACTACCGCTGCATTTCAGCTGTTGTCGCATGCCCCGAGCTTCGCCCAAATCATACGTTTTCGCATGTGCGGTTGGTCACTAAATATATTATACGACCAGCATATGTCATAATTTTGAACGTAATTAATAGCCGGGAAATTGTTATCCAGGAACATAGCCAGGAGAAAAAATAGTGTAACTCTGAGACATCTTTATTCCCTGCAATTTTGACCGTATAAGCCGGGAATGCATCGACAAGGTTCTGCTATGTTCACGTTACTCAGTTGATTATTCACCACACGTTTTTTTTTTTTTATATATCCGGGAAATTTTCTTTCATTTTATCATTTGAGCTTTGTCACAATCTCCACTAATGTAGCCTGTCTTCTCCGACCTTTTCCAGGCAACACGCAGTGCACGTAGCCCTAAAGACACTTCTGCTGCTCGGCTTCCTGAGGTTGTTGCTGGGCCGCTCGAAACTGGCACGGCAGCTGTGGCAGCTGGTAATGGGTGTGCTGACGCAGCTGCTCTGCGTTGTCCGCTTCACTTCTTCCTAGGCACCTTGGCCCAAAGAAAGCAAGCCGTTTTGTTTTCCTCTCCTTTCTTTTCAGACAGCCACTACTTTGTTCCAAGCTGGCTTGAGTTGTGAAACAGTGACTGAAGTGAGGCACCTTGCTGTATGCTATTTCTCCCCGTCTGGAGAACAGAAAGCTGCCGGCTAGTGCCAGTCTGTGTTGGCCACCAGTGCAGTGCATTCTCTGGATTTGTTTTCCAGCTGTACTGCAATGCTGTGGAACGGTGTCACTGGCTCTCCCCCGAACCAGTACATTGTCCGTGTGCTGCTGGGCCACTAGTAATGCGGTGATTTTGCCTACGGCATTGCTTTATCAGTTTTTCGCTGGGTGTTTGCTATTTCACAACATGCAAGCTGTTAGGCCCTGTGCTTGCATGAACAGCCGACACAAGCTTCTCTTGATAGCTTAGCCAAGGCATGTTTATGTAGGCACCCAGCACTAACGTCAAGGCTGCCTGGAGCAAAGTTTGGCTGTCATGCTCTACAATGCCATCGTTATCATGTTCCCGTTTTCAAATGCTGTTGGTCTGTTTTGTGAGAAAACTTTGCATATAACATGGGCACAAGGAGCCAAATTTCTCTTCTTTGCTGGATTTACAAGGGGTGGGCTAAGGTTGCGTGTACCATTCAGTGTACTGGATTTTTTTTTCTCCTGGCTTACACTGCAGATTTCAAGCTTCCATACGCACAGTTTTATCATTTTAATATATATTTTTAATTATAAGTATGCCCGTATGTCTAGCAATTGCCAGTGGTGATATGTTTCATTTGTAGCGGACTCTCGTTTATAGTTTGTGTTGGGAAAATTCATTGCTTAATCTTTTAATTGCTGAAGACACTTTAGAAAGTTAGGTTCTTTAAATAATAAAAAAGAGGAACAAATGGCTCAATAGTACCTTCATGACATGCATTTATATGATCCACGCAGCGTTGAGCTTTTAATGCCCAAGCATGTCTATAGTCAGAAATACTAGCATTGCCAGGTTTCAACAGACTCGATTGATAAAGCTCAGTTCATTTATCAGCAAGGTGACAAATCAGACATGGTTTTAGCACTAAGCTGGCTGACTTTTTCTTATTTTTCTAGCCCATTTATGTTTACCTGGAAAGCGTGACCAGTGACTTGCAAAATAGAGTCCAAAGAGACCTAGTGTCCACAATGAGAGAAGGCTTCTGAAGACTCTACTGCTGTGTTGTGCTGATGCAAGCACCATTTACAATTTCAACTTTTTGTGGCCTTGACTATGGTTGGTCCGAGATCTGGAAATCTGTTTTGATGTCAATAATTGACATTAGCTTCAAAGCATCCCTACAGAAAGCTAGAAGGTTCACTGGTCTGAAAAGTTGATCTGAAATGCATGTGGCCAGGAATGTTGTCTGTATCTTGAGTTCAAAAATCACTTGTCCCAATAATTTGTTGTTGAACTGTCAACGTTTCAAAAAACCCATGGTGTGGCACTTTGTAAAATCTTCAGTATTGCTTATTATGTGGGAGCACTTAACACAGCAGTTACAAACTAGCTCCAGTTAGCCAAGAAATATGTGGTGGGACTATGAAAACCAAATATTTTTCTGAACTCATGTTTGCGCATTTTACTGTTGTTTGTTTGGCCATGATCTGCATTTTATTTCACTGGTATTTCAGCAACGAGTTTTAATATGGCTTGGGTAAGTAGAGTCTACAATGTGTCTACAATGTGGTTACTGTGTCAGTCTAAAGCCCGAGTGACAGCATTGACAACTATGCCTAAAGAATTGATGTCCCACTGAGCGTTGCTGAAATGTTTTTCAGCAGGACATTTGTTTGTGTCATCGTCCTTTCCCCCTTCCCCCCCCCCCCCCCCTTCCTTTCTTTTTTGCTTTAATATTGAACGTACGGGTCTTTGGTTGAGTTTCCTTTCTTTACCTTGAATTCAGAGTATTCTTTTTATATTTACTCAATAATGCAAATAGAACTTTAATGTTCTTTTTTTATTTTTGTTAGTCGCCAAAATGGCTTGACTGTTCAAGGAGAAGTTGGAATTTGCACAATCTGGAGTGAACCGAGGTGGTGGGACTTGGGTGCAAGGTGTGCGGCCGTTCAAGTTGTGCTAGAGGGGCTGTAAATAGAGTAAATGAGCACAAAACATAGCACACTTGTTAGAAATCAATAGAGCACCAATACTACAGCTCTTTTTATTCTCCAGGCCTTTCCATGAGGTGTTAGAACCTGCTGACAGGGATGTGCATTTGGTTTCGTGCTGCCCCCACTCAGAAAGAGTCCTCTTGCAGCTGGGATTCAGTGCCAGGCCTGCACATTGCAAAACTAGCACTCTTTGCAGTGGGTGATGATTTCCTTAATTTGGTAGTTGGCTCTTTTTTTTCGTATTTTGGCCTTGCATTGTCAGGAAATTTGGTGGCTTTTATGGATTACACACATACATATTTTAGGTTTTTGAACTAGCCAAAAACGCATGCCTTTTGTTTTCTTTTTTCTGATGCTGCAAGAGCAGGCAGAGTGCAATAAAATAAAGCCAGCACAACTCTGCAGAAAGTTGAGTCATTGAAAAAGGGTTGTGTGTGTCTATCAGGCCTTTTTTATTGCTTTAACTTTTCCAGGCTGCTTTGCAGGCCCTGAACTTCCCTCCATTAATGACATTTTTGCAGTGACGTTGGTTTTCTAGTTCTTTGGTCTCATTGTTTAGCCTGCTTTCACTCTGTAGTGCTTAGATTTACAGTGAGCTTTTTTTTATTCTTTTAGTATGCAGTTCTTTCATAGCATAAGTATTTTGTGGCAAGTGCTAACAGCAGGGAAGGTGAATAGACCACAAAAGTGGATTAACTGTTTTAACCAGACTTAGCAGTAACGTTTACCGTGTTGGTAAATGCGGAGAATGGTAAGAGCTTGTTTGTAGCACTTGCCGTTTTTTGATTGTGATGTTAAGCTGTCTTGCAACAGAGCTTTAAAGTCACTTTTATGGTCCGTTAAGCTGTCTTGCAACAGAGCTTTAAAGTCACTTTTATGGTCCGTTAAGCTGTCTTGCAACAGAGCTATAAAGTCACTTTTATGGTCCATTTACATTTCATCCAATAGTACATTTGAAGCATTCAAAACAAGGTGGAAGGGTATTGAAATTTTGTTTCAGATAAAACTTTCGTGCTTCAGAAAAGTGCCACCGTACAAGACTTGTTTAGGTTCTGGCATTTGGATTTTTTTTTCATTGTGGTATTTTTTGCAAAAATTATTTTCTGGGCGCTTTGTCACATTCTAGTACGAGATAACAAGTCGTGCATTGTTGTAACATGTCATGCTTTGTTTATCATCTTCATGATACACAAAGTCTTCATCTTACGTCCTCAAGGATGCTTTGCAGTTCTAGTTTTTTTGTGGCAGTGCTTTTGGCCACACTGTGCATCTTGTAAACTATACATAGAAACTGAACCTGTGCTCTGCAGTGTCCTCAGTTGTGTTATTGTGAATGTATATGTGTACACTTGCCACTTGTTTTACAGTGGAAGTCACACAGTGGTAGAGAACTTTGTCTGAAGGTATGAGGTACTGTAGGTGCACAGAAAGCCTCCGAGTTGAATTTTATTTTTGTTTTTGTGTGCGATAAATTGCATCTGTATTTGAGACTCTTTTTGTGAACCCTGATGTGAGGATTCGCTTTGTCTGCACAACGCACATGTGAGGCACCCTCCGAGAAATTGCGCTGAGCACCACTGCTAGGTCGCTCAGTAACACGCAATGTTAAAGTTGCCGATGCAAAGGAATGCAAGGTTATGCTGTTCTCGTGATTTTTTTTTTTGTTTCTGTCTTGTGATTTCCCATGCATAGAGTTGCTGTCGCAGTCGAGTCTACTGCAGGTTGTATGTGCTTGTGCACATGTTTATGAGCTGCCACAGAGAGTTCTTTTGTGGCTTTGTTGCTGTGAAGCAATAGAACTAAGCTGCCTAATTTCATGTCCTTATGATGCCCCTTTCTTGATTTTTTAAGCTTTGAGTTTGTCTGATCACTGCTTTCACGATATATTGTCTTTACATGGCCAAGCAGTGCTGTCTGCTCTGCTCGCACAAAGTCTGTTTTTGCACATATACATTTTCGCCTGTGTGCCAATTTCTATACTGATTTTTGTTTCTGTGTTCTGTTTGCTCCATTCTTGATGAGCGTTGTCTTGCGGCCAGTTCAAGCACTCTCTTGCTTTTGCAAAATTGGCAGGTGCCTCCAAAGGCATTGCCCCCTTTTTTTTTTTCCAGTTTTACAGATGGTAATATGCAACATTTTCACACTATATATGTCGTGCTATCAGATGCTTTGGAAACAGGACTGTAATTTCATGATTCTGTTGTCAACTGCTGGTGCATGTGCTTGTAAGCTTCAGTTTAGTTTTTTGCGCCAACAACCAGAGTTCTGAGAGGATAAGCTAAAATCTCTAAAATCTGGATTTGGCAACCAACTCTTTGCATTGCTTTTGTCATAAGTTCTTGTTTTTGGCTCTTTTTATGTGTGTGTGCACTGCTTTCAAACATTGTAATGGCTAACAGGGTCTGCCATCAACTGGCAGCAAGCGTTTGCCGTAGAAGAGTGGAGGCACATATCACGGTTATTTTGCGATTCCAGCACTTTCTGCTGAGTCAGTTTTGTAAGAAAACATCAGACAATACTCGTCTCTTTGGTGACATTGGCGCCTGTTAGAGCTTCCAGTGTGCTAGAAGTAAGCCTTTTCATGCAAGGAGGAAACACTGGTGGCCACGTTTACCAAGATTGCAATGCAAAGAATTTTGTCCACCAGCTGTGAAGAGCTTTGCATCAGCCACTGGTAGCACCATTTTTTGCTTGCTGATAAACTAAGCCAGCAATACCTTTGTGTAAAAATGAAAACGAAGTCACAACTGCACCTGTTGAAATAGTGTAAAAAAGATGGAAATGGTTTTGTTTTTTTTGCACAAGAAAAATGAGCACCTCTGGAACCGTTTTGCTCATTACCAAATTGGCTGCTTTGGGTGGCAGTGTGCTTGAGATCACGAGTGTGTGTGCATGGCAAACAATATCAGTGTCTCTAGCCGAGGTTCTGTTTGCAGGTAGAAATCTGCTCTTCTGCTTTGTCTAAAGCCAACCCAGGGTTGTAAGGCAAAGCTCTTCACCCTACGTGGGGTTTTTTTTTTCTTCAGTGCGAGACACTTGACCTTTGTATTTCTGCTCTCTCAAATGTCGTTACAGTTCAATGTAGTGTTGCCACAATTGTGTGAGCAATGGAACTGGCCCACTTCTTGGCTGTTCTTAACCTTGAAACACTAGTGTACTGTGCATACTGATCCTGTCTCTAGAGGTTGATATGGGAGTTCCTACAAAATTTAAGCGTACTGCCAAGAATTATTCACACAGAATGCTGGTTAAATTGCACTAGGACTCAAAACAGATGAAAGTCAAAGATTTAATGCATGAATATTTTGGCCCTGAGCAAACACTCAGTCAGGATTACTCATCACAGCAAAATGCTGAATAGCATTGGAGGCGCAGTTCCCTTTTCCTCTGCTTTGATATTTTTCTATGTGGTGGGCAAGTTTTATGGTTGCATCTATGGCTTTTGAGGATTTTAAACTTGGAAGTATTTTTCTATTCTGATAAAATCCAGGACCTGTCGCACAAAATGCAGTGGTCCCCTGCATATGACAGTGTGGTTTCAAAGCTGTTCCAGATATTGATGTTGTTTGTATGCTGTGGCGCCTACGATCACTTTAATACTGTAGAGGCCGCTTTTTCCGATTTCACACTCACTTTCTCGCTGCTTTAAAGTTTGAGTAGTCATAAGCGACAGTTCTCACTGTTGTGTCGACACCTCACTTGTATTTGTTTACCAAATAACCAAATACTGACACTTGTTGTGGGTCTAATCTTAAAGCTAGAAACATTTTTTTATTTTTCGTAATTACTGGAAAACTTAATTGTGGTGGCTATGAAAAACTGGTTTGTGCTTTTTTTTTTTCCTTATACATCCAATACATTGTGTTTCTGCATTGTAATTTACTTTTCGGTGACAGGAGTGCTGCTGGGTTTTTAAAACTAGCCAGACAAGATGCGTAATGCTGTCCATTTCAGCAGAAAGCAACTTGTGCTGCTGTTTGTGTGTGCTGAGATATAAATACAAGGGAAGGGAATTATACAAAGGTCTTTGATGTCTATAGTTTATATGTCATGTATTGGAGACTGCATGCCAATAAAGGCTTTTGCAAGTTAATGGTGTGGTTTTCTTGGGTACAGACACTCTTCTGAGAGGATTGTACACAAAAAGGTGTATTGTTATCATGGCATCCAGACATGCTCTAGGAGGTTGATAAAACCTTCTTGGAACTCTTATGATGGCTCACCAGCTAAGGATTTTTGCTACTCAGCTTAAGCTGGCATGCCGTATGCCGAGCTGTGGCACTGCAACAGGTAGCTAAGTGGTAAAACACCTGTTTGCCAAAACCCATTTGCTCATTGTAAAACTCGTCCCTTCAAAATTAACTTGGACTCTTTCTTAACCATAGTCCATAGTAGAGCTCTGCGACCTCGGTACGTCAGTTGTAAAGCGTGTTAATTCAAAGCCCCACTTCAAGGTCAATGTGATGTGCTGTTAAACTATCAATTTATAACTGCTTTTTACGTTTCTGAGGACATCACATTTATAGCTTCTTTTTACACTTCTGCGGACATCACCTTTCATCTGCAGTGATGGAACTGTTGTGGTAATTAAGCTAAACTGCGCCAAATGGCAAACCTTGCTATGTGCCTCTGCAAAATCAAGCTTTTGCTCCCTTTTGCACAATACCTGTGTCTAAAGGTCACTGGAAAACTTGGGTGAGAACGAAACTAAAGCTGAAGCCGGCGCATTGAAATGTTGGCTGCACAGTCCTTCCACAACAGTGTCGCAGAAATAGGGATATTGAAAATTTCAAATAACTTCAATAGAATGCTTTTCGATTTGAGTCGTACTGTGCGTTTTGCTTTCGAAGTATCGAACGAATATCCGAAAATCTCGGATTTTCCTGCCGCTCAGAACTCAGCCAAAAATTGACGTTTTTAATCGGCGCTCACTAGCTTGACATGTGCAATCTCGCACTTGTAGCATGAATGAATCTGTTTTTTCGTGTCGCCAATCGCCAACGTGCTGCAGTGGTAGGCCTTGCATGAAACATATGTTGACGGCCACGCCGCGCCCATGGATAAGAAAAGTGTAGCACTATGCGGCGTGTCATTGTGTCGAGCCACGAAGCAACCGTCAGTTGGCTGTGAACGCACTAACAAAGAATGTGAACAGGTGTGAGTGCTCCTGCTGTTTTCGGTCTCTACGATGCGCAACGTTTGCAGAGGAATGGGCAAAGTTGCGGCACGCGTGCACTCCTACAGTGCATTCGCGGTGACCGCTTTCGCCTGTAGGAACGGTCGTTTAAGCCACGTGGGATAAGGAAAAGCGGAGGACAGAAGAAAAAGCGTCTGAGCCAGCCCGCGCAGGTGCACCATTCTCTTTTGCGGTATAGTTTTGTTTTCGCACTTTCGATTGTGCGCGGAACCAGGAGCAGCAGCAGTCGAATTCAAACCGCGCATAAGCATGCAGAGCATCGTGTGCAAAATTTCCTGCAAGTTTCTGGAACTGGCGCTCCGTGAAAGCACATGCTTCGATTGCCTCCGGATGCCCCTCTTGTGAACGGTTTAAAAGCATCACGAAAATTTTCATGTGGAAATTTAACTGCCTAAGCTAAAGGCTTGAATCAATCTAGCGTTGTTAATTTGGTGAGGCAAAGATATTGCTGCCGTAATCAACGTGCCGACTATCGTTCAAATGAGATATTTATAGGCTTATTGCAGGGCTGAGCGTGGCGGAACCGATAAGCATGCACTAGGCGGGTTGAATTGCATTTCTTACCAGGGCTCCTCCCCAAGCATTACGGGGGAACATAGAAGGGATTGTGCTGCTCACATTGTAACCCAAGCTTTTGCTTCTATAGTTCGTTTCACGAGGTGTCTTGTTGCATTTCGCCAGCACCACCTCATGCACCTTCAATAGCGATATCTGATGTTATTCTGCAGGTAGCATTGTCCAAGCTAGAATCTTTGAAAAGACACACAATAGTACCTGGAGGCTCCAGTTTCAAAGATGTCATTCTTGCATTTTGTGTAATTTTTTTTCATATATCTCATCACTTTCACTGCGCAAAAATTACTCTTATGTTCAGCAATTTTTTTTTTCATTTGCTCATTTTATTCATGACGAAAAGCCGCGTAAAAATGGGACAAGAAAGAATAGATACACACAGGCAGTTTGTATGTGTCATCTCTTGTCCCATTTCTACGCACTGTTCCCAGTCATGTTTATACCACTCACCAACTAGCTCAACTTCAGACTGCTAGAATTCAGGGGCTTTTTTAAAGAGCACTGTAATGATGGAATGTTTTTATTGTTGTTTTTTTTATGATTTCCCGTGATCATGAAGCACATCTGAACCTACTGGCTCCGAAAGCTGTAATTTTTCAATGGCTCCCTTTATATTTATACGCTGCAAGACCTAAAGTGAATTGCATTTTTTTTCCTATTAAAGAAGCTGATGTCTGCTACAAAACTCCATTTTTCCTGCTGCGAAACCTGAAATCGCTGCTACAAGAAACCTGTTGTCAGTTCCACCACTGCACTTGACATAATCAGACACCTAGTGCATGTGGCTCATTGCAATTACACTTTAAAAAAGCAGAAAGAGTGTTTCTCCTTTGCAAGGTTTTATTTCATTTGCGGTTGGCTGTGTTTGCATTACCAATTTTACAGATGTACACAACCTTGTTTGTAGCCCCGAAAGCTGTATGCATGTCCAAAAAGCTTGTATTATGATAATAGAATTTAGTGATGCCTGCATTTTTGTTGCCTCTACTTTTCTCCTGCTTGTAAGATAGTGCATTTGCTATGCATTTCACCCGTGCACTGTACACTTTGGCACTAAGTTGATACCTGGGAGTTGGTTGGGGGGGACAAAAAGCAGTACCCGAGTCAAACCCACGCAATGGTGACCACTGTGTCATTTAATTGCAAAAGATGTCCTAGGGGAGTACAGCACTAGAGAAGTTGTAAGAGTCCCCATTTGTGCACTTTTACTTTCATCATGCCAGCTGATGCATTAGAAAGAAATGGCTCTCGGCCAGCATGCTGTAGAAAGGGTTGAAATGGAGCAGCCAAACTAACTACTTGGCAAACATCTGTGTGGCATTCGATGGGCAGTAAGGAATGTACAATGACTTCACAAGCTAAACGTGTCTTCCTTGTCTCGTAGACAAGTCTGTGCTAAGACCGAGCACGTCAACTTTCTCATGAGGTGACACCACAGAATGCAGCACTAGCAAGCTGCAGCCAGTTCTGAAAAAGTGCAGAGTGGTACCATGTACATGAAACAGCAGCCTGCCTGACAGGAGCAGTTGGTTCACTTGAACTACAGCTTATACAAAGGCAGCGGTACCTTAGTAAAACAAATGGGTGCTCTAAGCTTATCAAGACATGTTTTGCACTGACCATTCCAAGTGAACATTTTAGCTGCCTATTGCTTGATGTAGTCATCACTGGCAAGCTTTCTCATAACATGTCTTATCGAGATTGGGCATGCATGAATAAGTGTACAATACTGTTCGAGAGACGAATATCTGAGACCCACTGTTATCCGTCGTCATATGTTTTTTAGTTGCGGCTCATGTCTCTTAATGGTACTCTTGCAAACAACAGCACCTTTTGATGGGCAGAAACTTTACAAGGTAGTTGCCTGTAGCCAGTATGCAGCCTTGGGAGGGTCAGTTTCTCTTTGGCTACATACTTCAGTGTATGCTGTTACAAGAACTAACCTGCAGCCCAAAAGTGTCGTCTCGACGGCAGCAATGTTTAGGATAGTCTGCTTAATAACACCTTGCCCAGCTCTCTGGCGGTATGCAGCGAAAGAAATAATGCCCCGTTGAATATACAGTTTTTGATACTGAAGAGGCACAACCTCCCATTGATTTGTTCTTTTAGGATGTGGTTGCACCAGCATTCTGCTCGGGGCAGCATGTTAAAGTGCCCATGTCACTGTGCTAAGAACTAAAGCACAGCTCGCTTCTTTCTAGGTAGCCGGCAAGAAAAGCCACAAAACTTCCTACCCTAGCTGTTACACACCATGCGGTTTGTGCACAGGCCTGCTTCAATTCAAACTAGACACGGAGCGTGCACAAATACCACTACTCATTATGCATAGCCAGTCTCTGCAGATGGGTGGCGGGAGGTGGCACCGTCCCCTGCTGCAGGTGATGCATTGTACATCTGCAGACTCAAGGCACTGGCCGGAAAGCGTTGAGACAGTGGGTGACATTGGTACTGTCTAACAGTTATGTCAGCAGTGCTGAGGAGAAGTTTTCTGTGCAAAACAAATTAGCGAGACCTCGTAACACTGTTAATTAAGCCAGATCGCACAGTTCATTGAAAGAGAACCACGAGTCTTTCTGTGCCGCTTACTTGAAGAAGGAAAAAAAAAAAAACGTGCGGACACCAATATCAAAACTACAACCAACTCACAATGGTGGTTATTCCTAGCTTGCATGTGAGACCTTGCTCTCCTAAACCTTGAGGTTAGCATATTTACATGTCCACAATCAGTTGTTCCAGCAATCATGCTTTAGCTGCACAAAAACTTGACTACACAAATCTGAACATCAGCTTGTGCCTACCACTCAGCAACAGAACTTCATAATGCCACACAGGTTTTTAAGATAGCAGGTGGACTTGAAGGAAAAGTGTTAATATGACTAGGCCTTAGAATCTTCTTGAAGCTTCAAACATTAAATAACAAACTTTGTGTTTGCTTTTAAAAAGAAAACCTTTCTGTGAAAGCACAATTTTTTCTCCAATATTTAACATGAACAGAAAAATCTTTTGTATTTGTTTGGAAAGACATGCTGAGAATTACGTGATGATTGTATTGCAGTTACCACCATCTATTTGGAACAATTTATAGTCCACACTATGGGTGCAAACAAAGGTAACATAGGCTTAAAAACAATGTGCAACAAAAGGTACAAGGACAGACTACAGTGTCTTCGAACCTTGATGCTCCAAACGTACAGCACCGAAGAGTCACTACAGCACATTCCCAAAACCATATGGGCAACAGAGGCTTATCACAATCTATGATTGCTACTGTAAAGAGAACCATAAATTTTATAGACACCCCAATTTCAAAATGCAGGAAGCAAAAAAGCTAAACTTAAATAGTGTTGGCTCATAACTAGCATGCCGGAGGATTTATACACAAGGTGTCTTTGAATGCAATGCTTCATTTGTAGCATTCTTCACTTACTTCAGCTTAAGCTGGTGACTTCTGTGACCTTTAAAAAAAGGCAGAAAAAGGGGCATCTATAGAGGCAAAAATGCCTAGCTTCCCAGAGGCAGTAGTACCAATCCCAGTACAATCTGGACTGCACAAGTTGCCAAAAACTAGTCATTGTTTTGCCGATATCACAGCATGCTAAAGCTGCGCTTCAATTGCACAAAATAGTCCTGGCAAGACAAGCCTAGCTGGCTGGCAATGGGCTGCTGAGATACTAAATAATTACATCATTGCTGCAGCCCTGTTCAAACGGCTGGCCTGCAAGCCCTTGTGCATGTACGCTTCTCAGTGCAAGTACAGCATATGCTGATCAAAGCGCCCGCAAACTAGAAGCCTTTTACACAATGACCAAGAGGAGCAACACCAGCAGCAGGTCGGTTGAAGATGCCGTCTGCCAAAGGATTCACTTTTTCATAGCCACCTTCACAGCTGCTAGGAGATCTAGTTCCTGCAGTGGCAAATGTGTAGAGGTACGCATGGTCGAGTGCCAGGAGCAAAAGGAATGGTGGGAAGAGAGAAGGATGGCCATTTGAAAAAGTCACTGTAGCTGCGGTCAGCTGGGCAGTTTCAGCCGTGGTCGTTGTTGGCGCACGCAATCTTTCACTGCACTGTTGTCACTGTCTCTGTGACAGCAGAGATCACTGTGGACGCAGAAAGGGCAGCATTTTGCACAACCTCATGGCAAAGGTCAGCATAAAGTAGCAGAGGTTCCGCGCTGTCTGTGATCTTGTCATCAGCAGTCGCCACACAAACGTAACGAGGAGCAAGTTCAGAAGAAGATGCATGATGTAGAGCCTGTGAAAGATAAAAGGAAATTGTGCTTTCAACCACAGTCTGCAAAAAACTCTGAAAACAAGGTTCAGGAAAGTGTCGCATGGCACCAAAGCACTATTAACCTCTGCAGTAACTTTGCAAACTGTTTGCATATGATCTAGAGCTCAACATAACATTTGTGCTTCTTATAGCTTTCTACTCGGCTGTTCATTTGGTTGCCAAGCTGTACTTTTACAACATGAAGGCACTTTTACAATGGAGAGAATTTGTTTTGAGCAAATGTTTGGAAACAATGAAATGGAAATAATACTTCTCTTGCCTTCCGTGCTACTTTTGGCTATTTCTCGCATGTAAGGCATGATGGCATGCTTATGGTTTCCATAACAGAGCTATGTTTATAAATCTCATCGACCTTCTCGTTGAAATCTATTTCCACATTGAGCACTGACCAAACTAGCAAGTGTGGACCAATAGCCTATTAACCAATTTGCTTTGAAGCAAATCATGATGAATCATGATGAAATCATGATGAAATCATGATGAAATCATGATGAAGTCATGTTAAAGTGCAGCGCACTGTCTCAAGTGTCAGTATTCCTTGCACAAATATAACACTATCATGAAAAGGAAAAAAACACATGAGTGCATTTACATCACGTGCAATCAAGCATCAATGTATTTTTGAAAGCATCGATTTAAAAGTCGGGAATAAGCAGACAAACTGCAGCACTCAATTCCAAGCCAGATGAAGGTTAGTGGGTTCCTTCACAATAAAAAAAGTTTACGTGCACCTTTCGCATACAGAACCGATACTCTTAACTGTCTCACATGAAGATAAATTCAGTTGTGATAATTCATTTGACAGTAATCAACGCTGAAATAATGAGTTCCTCCAAGAAAGCTGCTACACACATCCACACACATTCTAGTTGCACAGATAGCACCATGTGTATCAATTGGATTTGCTATTGTTGTACTTGCACGTGCAGGTATTCTAAATTCTTTTTTTTTTCATTACAATTTGGTAGTGAAGCAAAAAAAATGATGCAATACTTAACTGAATATTTATTCTAATGCATTCTTGAATAAATATATCTACATCTTTATCTTTAATAAGGAATGTACAGAAAAAAAATGTTTCAGTTACCTAGTCCTCTACATCTAGTCCCAAACTTCTTTTTAGCTTGTGTCTTTGTCTGCCTGCATATGTCCTAACTATCCCAAAAATATGTTAGTTGGTAGGACATGGCAAGAGAGCGGCATATAAATAGCTCCTTTGAGTGGCCGGCGCATGACGGCCAAGGGCGAGAGTGTGCGAGAGTAGATGCTCCCATACGCAGACAATGGTCGCGCACGACGTTCGGCTTTGCGTAGGGCAACTCATCTGTGCCGGCATGGAAGACATCGCCGGCCGTTCCCTTTCCCCCCCATCAAGCAATTGCACGCCCCTGCATGATTACTCCAATCATGCACAGCGCAGCATCCCGCATTTATTTCCATATTATTTATTTGTACGTAGTGTATATTACCACCTACCCCTATCCTTTCTCCCTATCACTCCCTCCTTTCTTTCCCTCTCCCTGTCCTCTCCCTGGCCTTTTATTTCCACTAGTCGCATCTCAGGTGCATCAGGTTCCGATGGCAGATGCTGCCGCTAGCAGCATCTTTTCCTTCCATTGTTATTTTACTAATAAATAGCCACCAACAACAAAGCAAAATGCAATAAATGAAAAAGCTCTCATTTCTGCATATTTGAAAACAAGTGTTTTGAGTAAACACAGAGTTGCTTTTGTTTCCTTGTGGTTTCAGCACAAGGTTTATGGTGCAGGGTTTAAATTTCAGGCACTCTGATACGCTGGTCTTAACGAAGATTTATTTTATTATTCAGAATGCTGGCCATGCATGTCAGTGGTCTGTTTGAATAATGAGCTGTGTCTAACGTGCAAAGATATTTAATTTTTAAAACTTCCTTTTGGTGAAGACAGATGCTGGCCAAATATTAATGCGTTTTCATTTCAGAAAAATTCATTAATGCAACACTCATGTCAAGAAGTCGTGCATAAATCAAAACTGCACAACAATGTGCTATGTAAACATGGTTTATTGTGATACATGCACGTGCATACTCATGCTTTGTGCTCGTACAGCTACTTACCATTTCATATGTTTACGTGCCTCGGGAAGCTTCGATACTTCAGCCTTAAAGAGGTATTTTCGAATTCCCAGTATGTATTGTTCCCAGTACAAATACCATTCTAGGTTTCGCACGTCAAAGTTGAACAACTGCAATAAAATGTAATACTACATCATTGACTTACATTTATAGAAAAGGTTGCAAGAGCATACTGAAATGCAGCAATGAGTATATATGTGTACCTGAGCATTATAGTTAGGATTCAAGAACTAATCATTGCATGAACAGCACACATATCCATGTTTCATTAAAAAGCTAGTGACTGAGAGTGTTGTGTTGTATTGTTTTGCCACTACCCATGATCAAAACCAGGTGATAAAATCTATACATTCAGAAAAATGAGCGTCTATGACTGGAGCTGTAATCACTCAGTTCTGAAAGTGTGTACTCCATCTCAACACTTCCTTGCAGCGCTGTAGAAGCTACAAAATTCCCCAACCAATCAGGTGTTTCTCTGCACCTTGTTGTCTGCTTGTCGCCTGTTCACGTCATCTCTGCAAATGGCACATTTGCAGAAAACGCTGCCATTGGAAAATGGGATGTAAAGGGGATGTACTGTACACTGTGGAGCTCAGAAGCTGCGATAGCATGGTCACAAGGCCATGTAAGTTCAAAATCAGCGATGTAGAAGCCGGAATGGTATCGTCATATTTGTCGCTTGACATTGCTGTTTTGTGTTTTGATACAGGAGAGAGAAGCAAAGTGGATCACTCATGTGTATAAGCTAACATACACGACGAGCCCGATAAGATTCTGTGTGAAAGTGACAGCGGACGCCAATTTTGCAAAAGCTGAAGCACTGCTGTCCCACAGTTATATGCATGCTCTGGTCCGGGTAATTACAGGTCATTTCAAGTGAAACTTGTGACAAATTATGTTTTAATAATGCCAAACAGTAGGTTAAAGTATCTATTAAACGATGTATCTTTTGCTGTTGTTTACTGGGAAATATGGAAGAAAGTAGAGAACTACTTTTAATGTTACTGCTCTTCAGTGAAAAAATATCTTGAAAAACTAACATAAGATAGCATTAGAATTCATTTCCTTTGCACACATAGAAAGCTATGCATGGCTCTGTAAAAGCCACATGTACATATTATGATTGCACAATTAAAGAGACGACTTTTATACTGGCACTATATTATATTATTTTATAAGAACGTAGTCCCTGCACTCTGCATAGCTTTGGCAGCATGAAAGGGCCTACTGAGATGGGGTACAGTGCTTGGTTATTTCTGTGATTGTATTCCAACAATCTACCATGAATTATCAGAGATTTGTTTTCTTTTTGCATGAAGAACAATGTGGCTATGCTTTTATGATGAAATGTCATTAATAATAAGAGGCTGGCCATACAGCTCATGTATATAACAGACAATGCATGTTACAAAGGTACCTGTTTATCTGTTGCAGAGAGCTCATCCACAAGGGCAACCACGTTGTTTGATCGGAACAGCCAGCTATGTGTAGTGAAATACTGCACAACATCAATGCCCTTACGAACCTTGTAGTAAAGAGGTACGAATCTGCAAAGCGGAAATGTCAAAAAAAGCAAAGCATATTATGCTATTACCTTGCGGCCAGCTATCTTTGAAACCAGTTACATGGCATTGTTAAAAGCAGCTGCGATGAAATAATTTGGAAAGACACAAATATGAACCTCTTTCTATGTTCTTCACATCTGACTGTGAACAGGCCAAAATCTTCAAGAGCGCTTAGTAACAGAAAATTTAAAATTACATCAGTATATTTGTTTGTGCATACTGTATGGATCACTGGTAGGAATGGCAGGGTAAAATAATTAAAGTTCCTAAAAATTGTTTCTTAAAACAATTCTTTCTGAACCTGATTTCTCCCATTTTGAATTTTCCCATTTTTGATTGGGTCTGTTTACTCAAAAAAAAAAAGGCCTCCACAGTCTGGAAGACGTTGAAGTAAGGAGCGTTAGCTTTATTGGCCGTGCGTAAAACGAAAGTCTTTCTTCATCTAGCGGGGCCAGCGAGGAAAACCCTGAGCGGTTCGGAAAAGTAAACCAACTTTTCCACCTAGCGGAGCGATCGACGCCTGCCGCCATCTATCAGAGAAATTACGATGCACGTCTACCCATCGTCGAGTTGCACCGCCAGGTTGCGCCCCCTCAGGATACGTCCCAAAAGGAACTTGCTTCGTTTGGGGGTCAAGGTGGACCTAGAATTCGGCTTGTGGTGCAATATGGTAACGCTTCAATTAGTAATTGCATGTATACAATGTTTACCTATTATTTAATTGTGGTTTATTTGTGTACCACAAACCCGTAGGGATTTATTTGCGTACCAAATTCGGTACACAGCTGTCCTTGGATGGGTGCCCCTTGTTGTCGGAGTACATATAGCGTAACGAATGTATGCATTGTAGACGGTGCTACAAGTCTCAATGCGAGCTGTTTCTAGTTGCTGCCACAGATGACGCTGTGATCTCACGGTGGTAGTGAAACCCCATGAAATCTCAAAACGTGATGAGCAGTTGCTGGCTCTGTGATCTAAGGGTGGTAGCAGACCCCACAAAATCTTCAAACGTGACGAGTAAGAGCTAATGCTCTTAAAACTGCTCACATTCTAGACTGCAGTGTGCCACATGTCATAAACATCAATTCAATGAAGGCAAATATTTTTCATTGAAGTAAAAAAAAAAGAAGCTTCCACCACAATTACATGGTCACGGAAAATCATGCATTTCAGCTCTGTGTAACGCTTTTGGTGGGCTTATATCAAAGCTGTTCAGCATTGAACTCCAGTAAACCAGATGACATGATACTAACCTGGGCTTTCGACCTATTAACTGCAAGGCCAGGTCTCCCATGAATGCGGGCACATAGTGCAAACAGTACAGACTGAGGTTATGCCACATTGGGCTGTTGGTCAGAGCAACCTTCGGGAAACGAAGCACATGGGGCAGTGGATGTCGCACAATCAATTTCTGCGTTGTTGTGGTCACTTCGGCCCATGTCTGTTGCTGCAGGGTACCACTTGTACAGTGGTAGACCCTCACGTGCTCTGGCCTGCACAGAGACATACCTCACTCACCAAATCTGCAAACACAGCAATCTGGGTTAGATGGTGGTAGTTTCACTCTGGTGGATAAACAGCGAGCAGGCAAGGAAGACGAAAGAACACACAGTACACGACACAGTGGTGCACCATATGACGCAGTGATGTGTTGTCTACTTTGTGTTTTTTCGTCTTTGTTGTTCTACGCTGATTAACTGCCTGCACCAAATGGCAGCATATTAACAGCTTTGCTCACTACTCCATCTAGTGAGTGTTAATGCACATCTTTTTTTAGTAAAGTATCGTATTTACTCGCATAATCTGTGCACTTTTTTCTCCAAAATTAGGGCTTCAGAAAGGACCCGGGTGCCAAACTACACAGGAATTTCACAAAAATGTCCTAAAAAACTCTACAATGGTCGTAACGCACAACATATATGGTATATGGCCGCATATAAGTCAACCCCTCAACTCGCGCCCCTCGATGGGCAAAAAAAAAAAGTTCACTCCAAATATAAGTCTACTCGTATCCCTTCTGCCCCCACTTAGCCTGTGCGCGCCCCAGACCCATGTTATATAACTCCCCGCGTGATCACATGACTCACAGCAATAAACACGGAATGATACAATCACAAAGCCAGCAGTCAGAGGCAAGTGGAGATACAAGATGATAAAACAGGGCCCTCACATGCGGCCCGGCTTAGTAGTGGAAAACAGAACAGCCAAAGGTAGTTTCGGATTATGGGGCAATGCACGCCTCGCCTCGGAGGTTACCGGAAGTTTGCTCTCGCAGCCGTTCATACGGGAAAGCAACTACCGGCATGAGCGAGCCGGGTAAACCGCGCGTAGTTGACTTTTGTTTACCAAAACCAATTCACAAATGAATTACCGACTTTTTCTGACACCACTCACACCTTTTGCAACCACACGTCGCAACGCCACTCACGCCTTTTGCAACCACACGTCGCAACGCTACAGCGCCGATCTATCAAGCCTGCCCTGCCCGCACACCCGCATGCATGCTTGTGCGCTTGTGCAGCAGGGAGCGCAAAATATACGAATAAAGGTTTTTTTTCATTAATATGGGTAATAAATTATAGGGTTGTCTGCAAGAAATACTTCAGCCAACATAAATAACACATAAATCTGCACGTATAAACATTGTAACTAGAGAGAACCAACTTTGTGTCTTTACTAGTCACTGACAGCTGCCTCTTTGATAAATGCCTGAATTACTACATGGTTGCTTTGGGCATTGTATGCAGATTTCCACTAGCATTGGGGAGAAGCTTCATGACCAGAGGGCACCAAAGGACTCTTGAGCACATGTTAAAAAGAAATGTGACCCATATTGTAACCGGACCGTACAACATATCTACATGGCATACCCGATAGCTTAACAGATAAGTGGCCATAAATAAGGAAAGCAGATCAGGCAAAATAACTTTTTATTTGACTGAATTAAAGTGGTACTGAAAGAACTATGCTAGATTATATTTTTGTGCATGAACAACTGAGTTATTCACTCATAAAAGTAGTAACCAGGACTGAGCAGCATGAGCAGACACTCCTTCCAAAATGTTTCATGAATATCAGGAACTATAGATTATTTCTGGCCAGTCAATGGCTCACAAGTTCTCTGTCTTTTTCACATCACTATAATACTACTTTCTGTGACCAGTTGGCTTCGAAACTTAGCAGCTTTGGTTAAATTGCCAGACATCACCCTGGACAGTTAGTGCCCAGCAATGACACAGAGCAGCATCCTAATACTAAGTTGAACAACTTGCATACATCCTGACTTTATGTGTCATGCGCTTCACACAGATTTGTACATTGGTGTGGTGTGGTAGGCCCAAATCAGGTGGAACACACTACTGTTCTCTAGACGAGTTAGTTATATATGGTTTATTGGCATAAAAACAAGTGAGATGTTCACACTGTGGGCAGACATGTGGGTGAGCATTGTTCACCCACATGTTCTAGACAAGGATGATGAGACGATGGACAAAGAACCACATGCAGCACGAGCATGCAAAAAGACAGCACGATTCATACCTTCTTGTGGCAGTGTGCCAGGCAACAGAGATGAGCATGTTAGCCACTATGTCCACAGGAATGACATCAGCTAAGAAGTCTTTCTCCACAATGACTGACTGTAGTAAGCCTGTACCGCACTGCAGAAAAACACATTGATAAAGCGTTAGCACTGCACCACCTTGCAAAATTTCGACCACATCACTGCTGCCAAAGTTCAGGGTCACAGAAATGAATGTAGCGCACTGCTGAGGTGGTAAGCACTTGATCGATACTCACCGAAACTATGACTCCAGTGAAGCCATTGTAATTGTCTATCCAGCCCTGGGGATAAAATTAAATCAAATGGTTATAACCAGTTATGCAGTTCAATATAACATTAAGGTTTTGAAGAGCAGGCTGTCTTGGAACTCATATGAAATTGCCATCAATACTACAGCATAGCCGATGCTATGCTGCTAGTGAGCTAAGCTATCCAAACTCAGCTACATAATCTCTCACTGCATATCATTCATAAAATTTTGACAAAAACAGTTCAAATATCATGTCATACCATTCACTCTGACTATGACTGTATGCTACAGCTGGAGGAACTCTTCTTTTTCTTACCGGGAAGGGCTCCCTCCAAGAGGCAGTGACAATGGAAGGCCGGACTATGGCAACTGGAAGCTTTTCTCGCTCGTCAAGCACCAATGATTCAGCTAGAGCCTTGGTAAGAGTGTAAGTGTTTGGCCGCTGCCCAAGTAGGAAACCACTCATGGTGTCCATCATCTTATCATCCATCCACCTATAAAAGAATACAGTAGGCACTGTTTACTCACTGAGAAGAAAATGCTAGGAACACGGGTGGGCCTCAGCAGTTTTGTCATGCTTTTTAATTAGGGGGGTAATAAAAAACAATAAAAAAGCTACAACACTTCCATTATGTGGTTTGCATTGTATTGTAATCTTTGACAAGGGTTTTACTTCCTCACTTTGACTTTATGATGAACTAATAAGTGATGCAGAGATATAGGAATGTAATTAAGCCAATATTATTATGCTTTAATTACATTGACCTTTTTAACTAAGCCACTGTGGTATGTGAAAAATAGAGGCAGACATACTTACTGAGCAGCTTCAATAATTTTCTTCGGATCTACAGGAGGAGGGTATATCACCTCATCTACTTCTGGCTTATCACAGTTGCAATATGCTGTTGATACATGAACAAGAGCCTGGAAAAAAGAATCAGGAAAATTATGTTCAGAATAACCAACAGGTGTGTGCAACAAATTGCACAATTATGAGCTCAGTCCATGTACACAGCACATCATAATGAAGATACAGTGCAACCTTCAATGTAAGCACAAGTGAACATGCATTGACAAACAGTTTTCAGTGACTCACACAAAGGTTTGGCATTTGTTTACAGAGGTCCACAACGCGCCGTGTACCCAGAACATTGAGCTGAACTGCCCGTCTGAAAGAGAGAAATGAAGGGCGTCACAAATCACACCTGTAGCTGCTCTTATACACACGTAGCATCCATGAACGAGAAAATACAGTCTCTGTAGCCAGCTTCAAAAACATGACAAATCCAGCAGGTGGTAATCTCTCATTAATTATTTCATTTTAAATATGCCATCATTTACCAAGATTTCGAATTCAGGTATTTAAGCATAACATGGCAAAATTCTGAAAATACATCCAAAACCTTCGGTGCACTCACAACCTTGAGCAAGATTTTCAATGCACTTGATGTGCTTTAGTTGTTCATTGCATAAACTACCTGCTAAGTAGTAGTGCTCTCAGCTTTGTCGTTTAAGATGCAAATGTAGTTTCAACAACGGGGAAGTCCTTTTGCTTCTTGCTCATGTCTTGTCAGAACCAAATGTAAATGAATTTCTAGATGCCACTCTTAGTAAATGCGCAGGCAACCCTTGTATATGGTGAATGCCACTAAACAAAGCTGGCACAGAAGATTTCCACACTTCAGGCAGATCTTGTATGACTCACTTGAGAGGTTCATCGAACTTGACTGTGGCAGCTGAGTGGAAGACGACCGAGACATTTGCAACCAAGGTGTCCTGGTCATTTGTGCTGAGTCCCAAGTTTGGCTGAGTCAGGTCCCCTGCTACTGCCTTGACTTTTTCAAGGGCCCCTGGCTGTTCTTGCTTCAGGCGCTCAAACACCTAGGTGCAGAGCACAGTGAGTTGAGCATGAGCTAAAATATGGACAGTCACACTTTCTGCTGTGTCTTGTTGACCTCTCAGCTAATCTTCCAGCACGCATGCCATTACATTAGTGAGGCTTCTCACACAGCAGTAAGAGCATGTAGCAAAATCACCGTCAGAATCCGGGTATGCATGTCCCTTAGCACGGGGAACCGGAAATAAAACTGGCAACAAAAGACTATCAGCATCACAGTGAACGCAATTAGAATACTACATAAAAATATTTAGGCACGGTAACGTCCATGACAATGAATAATATTCCACCTGCTCATAAGATTTACAAAACAGACACGGTAACGTCCACGACAACGGATAATATTCCACCTGTTCATAAGATTTAGAAAATAAAACTGTCTGTGTGCATATTTTACGAAGTATCAAGTGATTACAGAAGATCTGTTGGTCATTATCTGAATAGAGATACTGGTCACTATTTGCGTAGGGCGCTTGCTGTTGTAGACAAACCCCAAATAAATTATGCGTACAAAACCAGTAGTAGATCTGCAAACAGCTTGCCTTAGATTTGAGCATTGTTTCAAGTCTCGCTCCGGGTCCTTCTCCACTTTTTCCTCGTACGAGAAGGTACACCTGCTTCACACCGGGACAAGATCGGAGCACTTTTTCCAACAGAACCTGAAATGTAGATGCATGCACAATGAGTCCATGGTATTTATCAAATGTAGAAAGCTTGAAATGTGCGCACATGACTAGAACAGAGTTTTGAAAAAAATGCTTAGTTATCTATGCACTCACCACTGTTCTACGCTTAAAGGGACAATGAGGACAATGCTTTCCAGTTTTTTTGTCAGTAACATCCGATAGTTCAGCATTTTGTGGCTTTGTTGCCGCTTGTCCGGCAGCGAAAGGTGAATTTATTGCTAAGAGATTTGGATTCGAAGTTGAAAAACTTTTTCCCGCCGCTAAGATTCAAACTTGGGACTCTCTGATGACGAAATAAGACAACAGTGACGTAAGGCGGCATATACGGAAACGAGGACTCTGTGATTGCTGGCAGCAAGCACTGCACTCCCGCCCAGCAGCAGCCGAAATGAAAACTACCGCCGGCCGGATATTGAAAGCCTTTATCAGCCATCGTCGCTTCGCTTAGGTTTGCTCCAGCGCTACGATGGATCCCGTTCCTGCTAATGAAGTTTTCGCAATGAACTGCGACCTGCACTTCAGTGACCTCAACAGCGTGCGATGCATCTGAGGGCTGAGATGGCGAATCTGGCAGGATAGTCCGAGCGCCGGGGAGCCAGCAGCATTGGCAGCAACCCAAGCTACTGGTGCTGCTAGCTGTCACCGCCGAGCCACCATCAATCATGACTGATGAATAGAGACTTGGTACGTACGGACATGTTTAAATTCTGTAATAATAGTCATTCTAGCGCTGGTTTTGCAGCTTAGTGCCTTGATACGTTGACAAAGCGAAAACGCCAAGCGGTGCGTTTGCTAAAGTGGAAGCTCATGCAGCATTAGCTATCCACAGGTGTTTTCCTTGTCGCAGGTACGTGCCACTGCATGAACTTCATCCGAGGAGCACTTAGAGGGGCACTTGGAGGTCCTCTGCTGCTCCTCACTTGTAAATCCAGGCGCGTCAAAAATGAAACCACCTGGGCATGCAAAGAGCCGCGAAGCACCATAACATACCGAAACTCAGCTGGCCGAACTGTTGCGCCGCCAAGTATACGTTTTCTTTGCGTTCCAACATTCAGGTGTCTTTTCTCAGTCTTCCTCGAGTGATAAAAGTGCGCTAGTGGTTTCAAAACAAAGCTTATATATTTCAGTATCGATCAAATGAGTAACCTTCATGCACGTTTGTCAGCCTCAGAGATCCGTGGTTTGTTTCGGCTATTTCGTCATCGCGCTTGTACTTGCGAGACTGGCCTGTGGCGGCGATAACTTTATTTTAATTCTTGCTCTTTTCTGCCTTACCACAGCTTTGTTTCCAGTAAGAGTGGTCGTTTTGTGACCAGGAGCTGGTATTCTATCGATACAAACCAATTTCAATTTCTCTCAGTGTTCCTAATTTTGGTGGTGTGCTTTCTTCTCTACAATGATGCAGAAGACACTAATGCGCATGAATCACCATGTGGTATTTGCCCACGACCGCTAGATAATTTATAATCAACATTTTCTCTCATGCTGTTTCAGTTTCGGTTTCAACATCAGAATGATATCTGAACTGGGATATAATCGCTGCTTCATCGTTTTAGTTCACAACACTGCTGAAGGCAGCCTTCCTCAAGAGCCGGAATGACCGTGAATGTAAAAGCACCGATTATATTGTAGTATTTCATGCCTCACATGACCTATATAACCACTTTGACGTTGCAGTCATCGTTTGGCCATTGAAACCGAAGCTGAGACAGCACAAGAAATTAGATTATAAATAATTTCGCAGTCATAGAATACCACGCAGTGATCAGTGCATAATAATGTCTTATGCCTCATTACAAAGAAGAAAACACGCACCCAAAAGTTAGATGTCCATAAGCCCAGGAAGTGCAATCAACCACGACTCAAGTGGAAGCTGTGCTTTTGACTCACATCTCCTTTTCATAAAAAGACGAGGCCTTACAGTGCACATCTGAACTGCAGGATTGTTCATATGTATGTGCTTGTGAGTGCAGGTACAAGATGCCACAATTATATTTATTTTAAACATACGGTATTTAATTGCAAAATGCATTTTTTTAATGTTTGTAAAAATTTGGATTTATTTATTTTGGGAAAATATATTAGCAAAAATTTACAAGAAAAATATGGCAATGAAAATAGTAGGTGCAGTAATCACACGAATGCGTACATTATGCAAGTAACTAAAGTACCGATTACCTTGCCAAAAATTTCCTACAAACCTTTACCTTGACCTTTGGGCAATCTGAACTTATTTCACATGGCCGAAGCAGGTCAACTAGCAAAATTTAACTTTACTATATATAGCAATGCTTGAGATATTAGGGACAGAGTGCGCACCTTTCCTATGAACCCTGTTCCTCCTGTGAGGAATACCACTTGGTCCTGGTAGAACTGTGCAATTTCAGATGCATCCTTTCCTTCAGGAACCACAGCTGATGATGGGCTCTGCTGTGGCTGGCACCCTTCAGCCGCCATTATGGACTCTCCCTGGATAACTGTAACACACAAGAAACCAAACATTTCTTTTAATTGACCTTAATACTTTTTAATATTAAGCATAATACTTTTTAAGGATCTAGTTTGGTACAGCAATTCTTTCTTGAAAAAGCGGTGATTCCAATATGTGCAAGTTGCATAACTTCCTTGATTGCATTTTCCAGTTTTATAGTCGGGTACAACTTAAGTCTGCAGTGAAGCTCCGCCCACATTCAGGACCGCCGCGCAGAATTGCGCCATGACAAAAAAGTAGTCAGCAATTATTAAAACTTTACTTGTCACCCTAACAAGAAGCTAATCAAAAGGAAAAAATTATAAGCTCTAGAATTTTGATACCTGGCTTGTTTAATAAAATCAAGCATTAAAAAGCTGATTTCTTTTGGAGTAGTACAGTACGCCGCAGACCATATGGCCCAGTGCTAACTGCTGTTTTTTTAAGTTATATCCTACTATATCAGTTTTCCGACACGCACAACAAAAGCTAAGTAAAGGAAGTACAACCTTTTATTTCATGCTTGAACATTATGGCATTCAAGTCAAGCTCTTATGAATTTCATTGACCTCATGTGCATAGTCCACTTATTACACAGGCTGTTTCAACGAAGGTGAACCAAACTTTTAAAAAAATAAGGTTTCCGAGGTATAGAAATGGTATCTGCGGCATTGTAGTGCCAGTGTTGCATATAATGGACAAGAGAATCCTGTTAACTGTAGTGGGATACAATTTAAAAGAAACAGCGGTGGACAACAATGCGACATGGCCAATCGCCTCCTGTATCACTCTGCTGACCAACTACAACAGCAATAAAAATCAGCTTGTTAATGTATTAATGGCGCAGTATGTGTCTCCATTTTCATTTCCCACAGCAGACTGGAGAGTGAAGGTCACGTGGCACGTGCGCCGTGGACTGACGTCAACTCGTGAACGTTGCAGCGCACACGCAAAAGACATTTGAAACACACGTGCGAAGGTCAAAATTTGTTCACCCACAGCGCTGAAGGTATTCACGTTTTCAAAACTTTAGCAGTGGTACGGCTATTACTAGTGGCCAGCTACAACTGCGACGGTTAAAAAGTAAACTATTAGAAATTTTTTAAGCAGTTTAACAGGATCCGCCTGTTTTGTGATATCCTCCAACACTGTTATCATAGGGCCATGCCATCTCTAAACCTAAAAAAAGCCTTTTTTTTTTTACTTCTAGTTCCCCTTTGCAGAAACAGCTTGTATACATCAGGTGCTTCAGGGAAGCTCACCACTAATTCTCAAAAAAAAAAAATATTGGCTTTTTTGGAGTAATAAAAGTTAGCTTTTGGCTTTTGCAGCATAGTAATATCAGTGTTGGCGGATGTCCGAAAAAGGTGGATCATGTTAACTTGTAGCCTGGTTAATTCTAATATAGCTAACTTTTTACCAATTACAACTATGCACCTGCTTGTTTCAGTTAAAGATTTGTAACTGGCCATAAGCACTAGCCAAATCAGTTCATAATTTCGAAAACACCATTACTCTCCGCGCTGCAGCCATGGAGGAAGACTATTTAGGAGTGGAAACTCCGCTGTCTGCGGCGACCAGAAAAGGTCACAAGCCCGCGGAGCCACTATCATGCTGGCGGCGCCTGGCGGCCGGGAAAAAAATTACCGCCGTTTCGGTTGCCAAGGCAACCAGTCGAGCGTGTTGCTCCCGTTCGGCCGCGCGCGCCTGACTTTTACTGAGGGCACTCTCGCGCGCTTCTTTACCGCTGGTAGCCCGAAGAGCAACTGGTGCTACGCTTTAACCATTTGAGCACAGAATCCGACAATAACTGTTGCTGTTTGACTTAAGGGCGCAGAAATACGTCACAGCGTGCTTGCTGAAGCAAACACCCGTGTCGTCTGCTTGTCGTCTGCTTTGAGCGCGCGCCGGAGCCGCCTGCCCTAAAGTCACTGGAACGGGACTTGAGCCTGCCCGGGCGCTGCATTTTTTTTTTTTTTCGCTGCGGCTTCTACGAGGCGCCGCATGGCGCCGCCACTGCATACGGCCCCGTCGGCGCATACATTTGTTACTTATCCGGTCGCCTGCGCTCGCTCGCACTGACGGGAGTTTCACCTCCTAAATAGTCTTGTTCCGTGGCTGCAGCTAAAGAAATTTTGATTTCACGCACGATTCGAAACTCGCGCGCCGGCGGTGCACGAACAACGACACATACGTGCGTATGTCATTTTGTGGCGCACGTTCTAGGGACCGTGCACGCACCACGTGACCTTCTCAGTTCCGCCACGGCTGGAGTAGCGAGTAGCGGCCAGCACCGAAGCGTGGGCAGAGGGGGCCAAGTGGCGCGTGCACCACGGAGTGACGTGCGCAGTTGCATGAGCGTCATTGCGCGCACACTGGGGGCGCGTGAAATTGCGGAAATGTGTTGAGCCACACAGGCGAGAGTAATCGCAGTCAAAACTCCTTATCTTATATGGCTAGTGCTAATGGCCGCTAAAAATCGGTCATTTAAACCAGGTGCCTATATATCTGTAATGGCCTATATATCTGTAATGGCCTATATACCGGCCTATATATCTGTAATGCTGCAAAAGCCATCTTAATTATTACCCCAAAAATCCTAGCTATTCTTCAAAAGTACAGCGGCGTGTTTCCCTGAACCGCCTGGTATAAATGTGGCCAAGATAAAATTGCCCCAACCCTAAGGTGCGAAAATCAGCAAGGGGTATAGTCCAGCCCACGTGAGCTCACAAATCTTAAGCTAGCCTTGATTATAACAAAGCCAGGAGCCACATTAGAAATTTATAATTTAATGCTAGGGTAGTAAGTGTAACACAGCTGGACACGACATGGATGACAAGGCCACTATCACTCCTTTCACTCACACACGGCCTTCGACGTGTAGTCAGCCGCAACGTAATACTTAAAATTGTAGTACAGCATCCATCCTCTCACCCAGAAGCCAGAACACACACCGCCAGTTTTCAATGCAACCCCCGTCCATTCTAGGACGCGCAGTGAGAAGAATTCTTTCCTGGGACAACCTGGCGGCGAGCGCCGATTCTAATAATAATAATAATAATAATAACTGGTTTTGGGGGAAAGGAAATGTCGCAGTATCTGTCTCACATATATCTTTGGACACCTTAACCGCGCCGTAAGGGAAGGGATAAAGGAGGGAGTGAAAGAAGAAAGGACGAAAGAGGTGCCGTAGTGGAGGGCTCCGGAATAATTTCCACCACTTGGGGATCTTTACCGTGCACTGACGTCGCACAGCACACGGGCGCCTTAGCGTTTTTCCTCCATAAAAACGCAGCCGCCGCGGTCGGGTTCGAACTCGGGTACCCCGGATCAGCAGCGGAGCGCCGTAACCACTGAGCCACCGCGGCGGGTAAGAGCGCCGATTCTACAGGCGCGGTGCAGGGGCACTTGACTTCCAGCGCGCCTCACACGTGCTCTCCGGGGGAAACGGGAGGGGCACGCGCCGTCACGCCACGGTAAGTCAGCGCGCCCAAGACATCACGTCCCCCTCGCGGTAAGAGCCCATATCAAATTCGAGAGGGGGAAGGGGGGGTGCAGATCGATTTCGGCTCCACGGTCGCTTCCCCTTCCTCCTTTCCCGGCTGCTAACGCCTCCCGCAGGTCACGTGCGGGACACCCCGGCACTCTTCAGTTGGCCTAAAAGCTCCGCGCACGCAGTTGACGCGTCGTGGCGAGGCTTAAATCGATTCCGAGTCGACTAGACAGGCATCGAGAGCGAGCCGTGGCATCCAAGTGACTGGAACCCGTGTAGGGGACGGCTTTTTACACCGGGTTCATATTGTGGCCGGTCGTCGTGTACAAACACCTGAGCCGCGACGATCGAATCTCGGGCTGCGCGAATACCAATTAAGACTCGACCGCGCCTATACGCGATTGGAAACACAGCGCTAATTAGCGAAGGCAGCAATGGGCGATTACGGTAGCGGAGGCGGCGGAGCTTAATTGTGTCAGGTTTAGGCCGGCATATTCGCTGAGTAGCGTTAAAACTATTCGCCGAGTAGCGTTAAAGCAATTAGACTCTGACGCGTACACAAGGTCCGTCGCTGTGTGCACACGTTTACTCTCGTTTCGTTTTAAACAAAATGCGATTCTTTCGACAATGTCAAATCAGTAGCCGATTTGAGTAATGCTGAAGTTTTCCGAACTGTTAACAAAAACGTTGTAACAGCGATAATTTTTTACTGCTTTTCAGTAAGCTTTCAGTTTTGTTTTTCAGTATCAGTTTCTAAGCCCAAAAACGCTGGGGGAAAAAAAAAAAAAAAAAACGAGATGTCGCCGCGTATTGTCCTTGTTTTCGAGCTGCTTTCGCGCTTCGCACCGCAGGCGCGTCAAAATATTTAATGCACCGCACAGAGAGCCAAAATATATTAGGTAGCACTTAATGCAAAAGATTCCGTTATTAAAATTTTGATGATCTCGCGAATTTTTTGCTTTAAGCCGCACGTACTTCACGCTATATGCAGCATAGAATGATCGCCCCTCTGACGGCTATAGCGTGTAGCCATATGTAGTGGCCCAGTCTCAGCCGTGTCAATACACGACTTTGACGTTTGGTGGTTTTCATTTTTGGCCTTGTAGTTAACATACACCTTATTGTCATAAATTAATCATTTTCATAAAAATCATTTGCATAAAAAGCCATTTTATGACGCCTTGCTATCACTGCGACACTGGTTCTGCGGCGCGATCTTGAGTCGCTCTAGACGAAAAAGATTCAAGGAGATTATGATTAATAATTACACATGAAGATGAAGTTCATGCGAAGCGCTTCTGCGAATTTTAAAAATTGATGTCGTAGGGTTAAAGAAAGAAAAGTGCTCGCAAATAAACGAAAAAAAAAAGCGCCTATTCCCGCACGACGATTAGCAAATGGAGCAAAGGTCACGGTACAAGACGTAGTACGCAATATAGCATATATTCTCCGCTATAAAGATGCATCTGAGAGGTAAATATGAATCTGACAATGGTGGGTCTTTACAAAACGGGACCTAAAGCCACGCTGCTTTGTTCATAAAGTTTCATCACACAAGGGATTTCACAAAACTTCATGAATTGGCAAAGCTTTTAATTCCTGCACGCATATATTTCAAGCCCTCGTTACTGACCATAGCCGCAGTTGCGTTAGCACGTCTCTCATTTGTATCAACGAAAATTAAATGGAAACTATATTGGTCGGACGTTGCACTTCAAGACCAAAATTAAGCGCCCGTTCACAAGCGCAGCGCATGACGCAGCATGATGACGTACGACTGTTCGAGTGTCGGGAGCGTTGAATGTGCTCTACCACCGCAGCGGTAGCCTAGTGGTTTGGGCATCCGCCTCGCATGCAGGAGGTGCGGGGTTCGATCCCCAGTGCCGCCGGGCACCCACCGGTGATACAATGGGTGCAAGCGTACCTCACAGCCTGAGTCGCTTTGGGACGTTAGATCCCCATTATAATAAGGAGAACAAGCTTTCCCCTGGCCCGGTGCTCAAGGGTCTTTGACACCGCCTTGGGAAGAAGAAAAATACCTTGTGTCATGGAGCTCTTTGGCCTCAGATGCACTTAAGCCATAAAGAAATCACAATCACCATGTCCTCTACTGGTTTAGGCCGAACACCTTCCAGCGAGCCAGTAAAACGGAGGACAAAGGCATCAGAGACATGGAAAAGAGCTTTAACGGAAAGGTGGTTAAAGCACCTTCCCCTGCTCCGCTCTCAAAAGAAGCACGCACGCACAAACGTGATGTGTACAGCCGATTCTGTCGCAAAACGCCGACCGCGAACTTAAGCCTGCACGAACCTTCTTGGCTCGGCGCCCGCAGTGACCGAGTTCCTCACGCACCTGTCGAAGAAGGAATGATATAAAGGTTATGCGGCGTATTGCGCAACACCGCATGCGGCGCACGATTCCGTGTCGGTGGCCATTCACGCGCAGAAGGGGACCGCGCGCGCGTGTACATTATCGAGCGAGTGAAGGCCGTTTTATCATGCACGATAACAGCGGTTGCGCCTTTTCGCGCACTCCTCCGCTGTAGGGCTCAATGGCTATGCATGTTTGCCTTCGCGCGCTCGCATCGCACCGCATTACGCAAGCGCCCGTGTTCTCTTGGAGTGTCGCTGTTACAGCGTCTGCCAAGAGATGGCGCACGCTGCACGCGTGCGCCGCTAACGTCCGACGGTACCGGCTGACGACAGCATGCGCTAAAAATTAATATTAATGCCCGTTGCCAGTTGGCAATTATACCGTCTTTCACCTGCTCCTATCGACGAGCTACAGTGCACAGCATGTAAGCATGCGGCGAAACTAGCTTGACAGGAAGTGACAGAAACGAAGGTTAAAAAAAAAATAGAGCAGCTATGCGGCGGCTTCGTACATTTCGATGCTGATGGCCGAACGTCCAGAAAAAAAAGAATACAACTACATCTACTCCCATTATGCGCGAAGCGTTGGCAATGCGACACCATTCGAAACTGTTGATGTCTTTGCCGGAAGTAACTTGTGGGGCTTGGAGATCCAGGTGCTCTTCAAGAGCTCTTCCCGTAGACCACCTCTCAACTGGAGGCTTAACACGAACGAACGTTGTCTGGCGACGTCACTTCCTTCCAGCCAATGAGCATTCACCCGTCTAGTGACATCACGTCCCGGGCTAAGCACTATAGTTTTCACAGCATGTATTACTGAGCAGCAAAACAACCCAGACATACCCCGTACAGTACGCCTGCAGTCGAACGAAAGTTCACCAAGCGAAGAGCCCTACTTAGTGAAGCTCTTTTCCTATACGCTACGCTCCACGACGACGCAGTGTCGCTCAACCGAACATATCTACCATTTTTTTCTAAAGCTTATAACTAACTTGCGCTTGAAGGCCGATCAGCACGACGTCCAGCACTATGGGGAACTTGCGCTGAAGTTTGCGGTGCCGATTGCAGCGCCATAACACACTGCCTAGCGAGAAGAGCAAGCAGTTTTGGGTAGTACTATTAGTACTTTTCTGCGCCACCTTCAGGCGCTTATTGGCGTGAGCCTCCGCGCTCTGTCGAAGGCGCACGTGCCGTGCGTCAGCTATCTGGGCTACGCCGAGAGAAGCTAGGCAATGAATGCTGTCAGCCAAACGCCGGTACCTAATCACGCAGAATGTGTTCTCGCGTTTGCAGCGGCCCAACCGACTGACAAAAGCAGTTTTGAGTCACCGAATGGAACAATTGCAGTGCCACCTTGGCAGCGCAGGTTCCCCATATTGTCACGTGACGGTGACGACAGACACAACAGCCGGTCGACGGAGGCTCCAAAGGGAACTGATTATGCAGACAGATCCCGCAACGAAAGGAACTTGGCTGCGCTTTGCTTAACACTTTGGCACGCTGTGTACACAACTGTGTACAAAGCGAACTCGCTGCTTTTTCTGATACCTGCACACACTTCTTATTGTGTAAATAGTTTGTGTATATTACCTCTCCCCCAATCCTCTCTTCCTGTCCTCTCGCCTCTTTCATTTCATTTCTCCATTCTGCGTGCTATCCTTTATTTCCGCTGCCCCAGCTCAGGTGCTTCAGTATCAATGGCAGATGCCGGGGCCCGCAAAAATATTTTCCTTCCTTTTTATTACTACTTTAATAAACCGCTTACTACTACTACTTTCTGACATTGGGTTGCACCTAGCAGTGATTTCTTTGTTGCGGGTGATTTTCGCATTCATCTCGCAAATAACGTGGGTTTTTTTATGCCGTATAGCTAACGCAGAAAATGTTTCGAAAAACAGCGAGCGGGGTAGCAAGTCAACGGCCGTTTTTGTAGAATATTCTGCCACCAGTAGTAGTACCATCCTTTTTTTTTATTCGCAATTTCAAGCGTAATGTGCAACTCCAAAATAGAAATTATTACTACGGCCATTCGGATGCTTACTTGGTAAGTAGCAGCATTTCGATGTTGCAATGTTCATCATTTGTGACACTTTGTACGAAATTTTGTACATCCCTGCGAAAAATCAACTGTAACAAATTGTCTTTCTTAAGGCTTGAATATGCTATTTAGACGAAAAAAGGCCGCCGCGGTGGCTCAGTGATTATGGCGCTTGGCTGCCAACCCGAAAGATACGGGTTCGATCTCGGCCGCGACGGTCGCATTCCGAAAGAGGCGAAATTCTAGAGGCCCGTGTACTGCGCGATGTCAGTGCACGTTAAAGAATCCCAGGTGGTCGAAATCATCCGGAGCCCTTCACTACAGCGTCCCTCAGCTTGACTCGATTTGGGACATTAAACACAGTAAAATTGTAGAACCTATTTAGGCGGGAAAATATTTCACTTCGATGGAAGCAAACAATGACGTATCATAGGGTTATACATGACATAGAAATTTTTAGATATGGCAGTGCAACGTCGAGAACAGTCCTGGGCGCTTGCGTGGTCACGATCATTCGCGATTAATCGTGTAACAGGAAAGTGGAATTTACCAGCGCGCCTCGTGAAGTGACGTTGTAAACGATCCGTTCACCTATAGGCCGATAAACTGACCTTCAAAAAAAAAAAGAAATGTCCATATACATTGGTATGTCTCTGCAACAGGGGCACTGAATGAGTACGCGTGACGTATGCGACACCGGCGTAGTACGCCCAACGCGGGGGCAACTCCCCATATTTGCGTCGCACAACGCCCGCAACTGGGGTTTATTGTGCCAGCCGCTTTGAGCGCGGCGGCAGCCCGAGGCACTCCATCTGGTCTCGGCAGCAAATAGAGAGGGACAAACGCATCCGCGTAGGCCGGGCAGGATGCAGCGCCACTTCGCCGATGCCCTCGTCGGAGTAGATGGGCACTGATCTCGTCGCTGAGGCACCCCGATCAGTTAGTTCCATGCCCCGTCCACTATACAAACACCCGCCGCGTCCGCTCGCGTAAAGTCCGGGGATACGATGTCCAGGTCAAGCAATACAGGCCGCACCCTGACAGGGTGCGGCAGAGTCGTTGCTCTGCAACATTTCCTTTTGTAAATGACTCTTGGCGAGCTTGCATATATAATTATTTAACCGGCCACAATATAATCTCAGAACAGCTTGACGGGGCAAGGCTCCCCAAAGTAAATACATAAATAACAGTAGCAATTTTTCATGTTCAAAGCTTCCCTACCGTAATGCAAAAATGATTACAAACAACATTCACCCAGAGCATAGCCGCATAATAATAATAATAATAATAATAATAATAATAATAATAATAATAATAATAATAATAATAATTGGTTTTTGGGGAAAAGAAATGGCGCAGTATCTGTCTCATATATCTTTGGACACCTGAACCGCGCCGTAAGGGAATGGATGAAGCAGGGAGTGAAAGAAGAAAGGAAGAATAGGTGCCGTAGTGGAGGACTCCGGAATAATTTCGACCACCTGGGGATCTTTAACGTGCACTGACATCGCACAGCACACGGGCGCCTTAGCGTTTTTCCTCCATAAAAACGCAGCCGCCGCGGTCGGGTTCGAACCCGGGAACTCCGGATCAGCCGCATGATTGGAGTTTTCTAAACTGGTATGCCGAACTAAAGACGTACTATAGTTATCTTTGCGGTAGGGTTGAGAGACACGAAAAGACGCGGTCGCGCTGCAAACAATTACATTTCTACTAACGGCGCCAGCACAACAAGATGATTATGCAGCTCTATTTTGAAGCCTGTTGCGCTTGCTATTAATTTCAATTATTCCTCCCCTTAGTTGCCTATGTGCCATAAAAACCAACACAACTGAGGTATTCATCCGTCATAGTAGCCTGTATTTACCTTCATGTATTCGTCTACGCAGCTTTTATAATGTATAGCATATTCGGAAAGAATTCGCAACTACATTCACCTTGGGGTATTCGTGTACGCAGAATTTATAACGTATAGCATATTTGGAAAGAATTCGCAACTATATTCACCTTGATGTATTCGTGCACGCAGCATTTCTAACGTATAGCACCTTTCGAAAGAATTCGTAACTTTCACCCGGCGTTTTCATGATCTGGGCATGCGACTATATACGCTCGTGTGGATAGGCTTAAAGACGTGAGACCGTTTTTTTTAGAATTGAATTCTTGCCTTTTTTTTGTTTTCCGTCATCGTCACAGCACACGAGAAGATAATCGAGGAAAGTCACGAGCAGTTGCAGGCGCGAAGACGCCGACTCTGTCTGTGACGCCTGATAGCACGATCAGCGGCGGTGCAAGCAGTGCAGCACTTTCGCATTCGTTTTGCCAGTGCAGCGCACGCCTGCTGCATTTCCGTCTTCCAGTGCCAGCCCAGTGCAGCACGAGTTCTTTGCTGTCTTGCACTCTCCCAAGTGGATGTGCAGCTGCAGTGCAGCAATATGGCGGCGCCCACGTGTAGGTCGGAGAAAACATGAGCGCAGTCGAAATGAAATGATGACAGTTATTTCTTGAAAGGAGGAGGTGAGTAACTGTTCGTGGAGTCATAATTGTAAACATCAGCTGCCACGTTGAGCCACATGGGAAGCATTTCAGCGCATATTCGTATAAATCATCTGTTTGTGTATGTATACGACGACATTTTAGTGTGAAAGCACTATTCTTAACTAGCAATTCCGGAAAATCCGATGGGTCTCTGAAAGCCTCGACCTTTGACCTTTAAATGAAATGACCTGGATACGGTCTGGCTAGGGGAAGGTCACCTGGTACGAAAGTCTAAAGGAAATTGTCTTGGGGGACAATGTTAAGGCAATAGACAAACTAATTCGAAACCAAGTGCTTTCGCACATCATACTGGTTTAACGGCGTTAAAACTCTGTCTTAACCATAATGGTGACCTAGTCGATTGAGCATCTGCCTCGCATGCGGGAGGTGCAAGGTTCGATCCCCAGTGCCGCCGGGTACCCACCGGTGACACAATGGGTACAAGCTTCCCCTGGCCTGGTGCTCGGCTTATTCAGGGCGAAATGGCTGGGAAATGGGTCTTTGACCCCACCTTCCGTAGAACAAAAAAACCTTGTGCCATGGCGCTCTTTGGCCACATATGCCCTTGAGCCATAAAAATTCCTCATCAACAAAACTCTGCCTATTTTTTTCTCAGTAAAACGACGATTTCCAGGGGCTGGTTCATGAAACAACAGGACTTGTCGGGCTAGTTGGTTGATCATAATGCAAGCAGCTGGATACCCTCCGCACGTCATTTCGAGTGTGTGTGAAAATGTGCTTCAAAAAATTAAGAGAGAACGCAAAGACAAAGTAGACGCCGAGCAAAAGAAGGCCCATGTCATTCCATACATCCACAAATTCTCGCACAACATCAAGAAAGTGGCGAGAAAAGGAGGCGTCAACGTTGTCTTCTCGGCTCCATGCAGACTGTCCAAGGTGTGCGTGATGATGAAGAACACTAAGAAGACCCCTTGCAAAATCAAACATCTAAGGAAGTTCAAAGATTGCGTTTCCGGCGTTGTTTACCGCATTCCCCTTAGTTGCGGAAAAGTCTACATAGGCCAAACCGGCAGATGCTTTAATGAAAGAGCAAGGGAGCACCGGTTGAGCGTGGCAAACAACGATGGAGGGTTTTTGGCTAAGCATTGTGCGGACTGCACAAAAATGAAGCAACGGGACTGTGTACCATGGTTCGAAAAGACGGAATTTCTGGCCAGATTGAATGACAAATGGGAGCGTCTCGTCGTCGAAACTTTTTACTTCGGCACCACGGACAACTGTATTAGCAAGGCTTCCATTTCCTTATCATCCAAAGAATTTTCGTTTTTGCGGGGGCATGTGTAGCCTAGTGGCCTGTTTGTGCCCTGGTGATTGAGCAGTGCCTCCTGATTGCGTTTGATGCTTTCGTTGTTCATTTGATTAGCGATCTCAGTTTTGTTTCGGTTCTGTCATGGTTTGAGATGTTTTCCTACGCTTCGGATTTCATCACCCCTCCCCCTTTTTTAAAACCGTTGTTGTCTTAAACTGTTGTCCCGTCTTTCATCTTTTTGTTTTTTAAATGACTTGGTGCCTATTTTCACTGTTTTTGTGACGTAGCTTCTTGAGCTGATTCTTGGTGTTTTTTACCCTTTTGACCTGGTGCCTTTTTTCACTGTTTTTTTGTTTTTGACGATAACCGATGTGGTTGTTCTTGTTTCCCGTTTTGTTTGCTTTCAAAAGGGGGTGTGCTTCGTCTCTTGGTTTTGGTGTCAGCACCTGCGCTTGCAAGCGGTTCGAGCTTCAGTGGTATCAGATGGCTACAGTGGTGTGGTTTTGTTTTGAATTTTCTTACTTTGGAGAACGCGTAATTCTCAAGAGTGCACTGTCGCTAAGCGTTCCTTTGCTTTTTGTTTTCATAGAAAGGGCCGGCCCGGTATAAGATTATCTTGTAAGCGTTGGTTCTTGTGTGGTCTGTTTATCGCCTGGGCAGATTGTCACGTGCCATATTGATCAGATTTGAAGTGCGTTGGGATCGCTATATATATTTGCCTTGTATTCCTTCCTTTAGTAAAGTTGTAAGTCTGCGTTAGTGTGTGTCTGCCTCCCTTTCGTCCGTGTTCTTGTTGCGCAGTTCGTCTTTTTTGCATTGGTTCATGAAAACACTTGATTGCGATTTGATGATTGAAAATTTTTCACGTGGTTCGGGGATTTCGGCGACCGTTGATGTCGGCGGTACGCAGTTGGCTATAATTTGGCGGTGACACCAAGGCTAGCGGGAGGCCAGGTCTGCACTCGACCATTCAGTTCGGAAGCAGCTAGTGCCAAGCTGCACTTGAACTGCCTAAACTGACGCTGCACGCTCGCGGCACCGCCGCAGAACTTCACGGCACTAGTGCAGCGAGTGCAGCCAAATCGAATAGCGTACAGAGTATCAAACCATCTGTGGCATTTGTCCGCAGCATTCGCAACGTTCCCTTCGAAGCAACAGCACGCACCACACTGATCGTATAAGGAAACCTGCATGATAAGCATCTCGTTTTCTCTTCATCGGCTGCAATTCTATTCGCTCTTTTCTTTTTTTTTCTTTCCTTTTATCTGGGGGATGAACTTCATGCCGACTTAAAAACACTCGAGCATACGTGCTACTTTTTTAGCACAAAATATTCCCGTCACAGTGATAAGAGCTAGCGCAACCGCCGACAACAAACCTGTCCTATATAAACGCCGCGTGCGTTCGTCTGGCATGGTTCCCGATATCGACTGCATACGAAAGTAATAGCGCAAGTCTGCTCGAACGGAGAACAGAGAAACTTGGCTCGGTCCTCGGGCTGCGTAAGAAGCCGGTAGGTATAGACTTTTTCACCTATTTTTTTTTTTAGCGCAGCCATATTACCACATGCTGGACTGCGTCAGCAGCGTTCTGATTAGCCAACTTCACAGTCATCTATTGCGCATACGCAGCACAATCCAACACGCACGCGCGTTCGAACTAGCTATCAACATTGAAAAGGGTATACGCGGTTATCGCTAGAAACACCCAGGGAGGAAGTTGGCAACCAGAAAAAAAAGTAGAACAAATGGTCCCAGCTTATGGATGGAAGTAATGCGTGACCAGGTAGGTCCGCGTAAGAGTTCACTTCAAACGCTAGGTGCGACAGTTGCATGAGCTCAGGACTTGCACTAAGTGCTCGCTCGTGATTTTGTACTTGCTTTATGTTCAGAACTTCTTATAGCCTGAACATCATCATCGTCAGGTTGATTATGATGATGATGACGTTTACGCTATGAGGGGACACTGAGAAAAAATTGAAGCTGACCTGTATCGAGAGACTACCGCATGACAAGGATTCTACTTTCATCGAAAACGGAGGCCTTATAATTAGAAAGAAAAGGTACAAAAATTAAATACTGGTGTCGCCACCCCCAGCCGTTGTCGAAAACAAACTGCGGTGCATCAAGAAATTTCGCCGTGTGCGGATCCCTGAGGCTAAACTGCGGTGCGGTGCGGTGTGGATCCCTGGGGTTATAGGCTACACCACAATTCACTTCGAAACGATGCTCACAGACTCTTTTTCGGACTTGACGTCATGAGTTTGAATCAAGTGGCAGAAAAAACTTTTAAACACGATTTTGACGGCAATAAATAAAACTTTCGGTAGCGTAAAACGACAACTTAGTCAGAAAGCGCCACAGAATCGATTTCTAATACGAACGAAACAGACTGAATTTACTTATCTTCTGTTTCTCTTGAAGCCCCCCCACCCCAACCCCTAAAGGAAAACAAAACAAGCACACACATTTTTTGTTGTTGTTGTTGTTGGCGTACTGGCTTTTTTTGACATGAGGACGAGTAATCAAATATGCATTCATCCAAGTCAACGGGTCGAAACAAACTCCTCTCCCTTAGTCGCCGATTTAGACAGCTTTGGGAAATTCGGACAAATGAAAGTGAAACGAAAAAAAAGATGTGAATGACACGACGGTTAATTCTGCTTATTAGAACGTAAGTGTTGACTGCAAGTAGTGAGCACAACATTTTGGGGGGGTCAATCCCCGCTGAGGCGGCAGCATTTTGATGGAGGCAAAATACAAAATCGGCAGAGTTCTGAGGTTCCAGCGCACGTTAGAGAATCCTCAGGAGACTGAAATTAATACGGAACACTTTAAAATGTGGCGTGCCCCCTGGCCTGATTACCAGGTAAGAATCTATTGATTATTACCTAAAAATCAACAATGAAATCAATTGCCGCCGGAAATTTCAATAAAATGAAAACTGGACAGTCTGTAAAAGTTGACCATATTACAAGCAGCGGCGCGACAAGACGAGGGACAAAAAAGATGGGAGGCGATGGGAGGAGCGATACAGGTATACACTCAAAACAGAAAGGAGTAAAAAAGGGAGTAAGCTGTCCTCTTTACTCCCATATAGGCGTGCTAGTGTTTAGAGTGCACGATTTTAGTTGTAAGTGCATAGAGCTTCTCCTGTCACACTAGTATCTTCTGCATTTCTATTTTCGCGTTGCTGCCAGAAATACTGCGCTTGGAAAGCCACCTGTAACAGGCTGCTTTACACAAAAGCAGATTCAGCGAATGAGCCCTCGCTATTGTTGTTAGAATGACTTAATCACACTAAGCGCTAATATGGATCTCAGTCCAAATGTCTTACATTCTACTCGTCAAGGGACACGCCGAAGCGTAAATGCGCCTAGCTCGTTTATCCAGCGAAAGAAAAAGCTGGGATAGAAAAAAAAAACCGCTCCTCATGATTTCCTTTTGAACAGCGCACAGCGTCTCCGCCACCGCGAAACAAACCAATGAAGAGGCTCTCGCAGTGCCTGAAGTGGTTAGCGGCAGCAACGCTTGCTTAAAGGGAACGCTTTTTCACGGCGAATGGTCCTCCTTGAAGCACTTTAGCGCGGCAAAGGTGTCCAAAGAAGAATACGAAACAAAGCAAAACGTGGAAGCTACTGAGTAGCGTTCACCGCAAGCGATTTTTCTCTGGATTGTGCTCTTGAAAGACAAGGCCCATTTTCTGGAAAGGAATCCTTGACGGAGACGAGGGTTCTCGAGCAGCCGATGGGATAAAGGAGAACGGGACGGAGGCGCAGCAGACGACACAAGGCGCCTTGTGTTATTGTCTACTACGTCCCCGTCCCGTGTCTTTAGCAGTTATTCACAACTGTTATGGGTTATCAACTGCCCTCCAACTTTGACCTGCTAAGTCGATGAGAGGACTCTGCAGCTGTTGCTTCGCCTTCCCCCCCCCCCCCCCCCCCCCCCCACCTGCGCGCCTTGTTAAATTAATTTCTTACACAAGGAGGCCAGACATGGTATGAATCTCGGATATCTTTACACAAGCATGAGCGGGAACCAGATCTCATCGATCTGTTATAAGCCGGTCACCCGCGGCCGGATAAAGAAGTTCTAATCACCAGCTTCACATGTGATAGTGAAATCAGACAGCCATCGGCAGACGTGGCACCCATATACGCCGTAATCGTCGTTCGCACGTCCTTGGGGCTTTTGTCCTCTATGGTACATCTCGATCGTGCAGTCTCTGCCGTATAAGTTTCAGGTGCCCGGCAGAAATTGAGACGTATAGGGTGTAGGCGTGCACCTTCGTCACAGTGGCCGCCGTTTTGTGGCACATGGAGCACGGCGAAAAGACCTCATGCCCGCTTAATCGCATCATCACTGCGCCTGCTCCGGTTTGCATCGCTGAAGCTGCGCGCTGTGCCACAAAATGGCGTCCGTAACGTCACGTGAGTACCTTCTATCTTATCCGCTCATTACGCAAATGGCGCGCATGGCGTCATTACATGAAACTAACTCGCTGTTCGGTTATTGTGTACACGCGCACATTACGCGTGTATTACGTATTCAGTATAGAAACTTACAGCTTTTGCTCGAACGTGGTAATGTATTCGAGTTATCCGGCTGGATATATTATACGGGGCAGGTCGGTAACTTACCGCAACGACAGGCGCAATTAGTGGCTGACTTCCCCTCAGCACGGAGAACGCGACATCAACGCACTTAGCTGAAGGAAATAGGCCAAGCTATATTTCGTCTCACTTTTTTCTAGCAGTTTATTTCTGCCGCGAGTTCGATAACGAATCTTTCAATCTTATAGTCCTTTCAGTGTTAAACGCGTCAACCACCTCCGTTCTGCTATACAGTTATTAATTGCATACATCATCCGGTCCCGCGCGGCACCATTAACCCCCCCCCCCTTTTTTTTTTTTTGCGTACGAGAAGGCATGATATATACAAGCATTCGGGTTGCGCACACTAAGCCTAACCGGAAGGACAACTCATGCCGGGAAACTGCAGCGTGATCACCGTTTCCTCGATGTACGCTTGCGCCGCATTTGCGATGGTTTGCGCTGGCGTAGGTTATTCTTGGCTCGCACCGGAGCAGAGTTATAGCCCAAACATCGCAAGCCAGGAAGCTGTATCATCGCGTTCCTTCAAGGTAACCCTCTTGCCCCTCTTGTCGTCACGGCTTCGTCAGCAACGTCGAGGCTGCCATATATATATATATATATATATATATATATATATATATATATATATATATATATATATATATATATATATATATATATACGTGTGTGTGTGTGTGTGTGTGTGTGTGTGTGTGTGTGTGTGTGTGTGTGTGTGTGTGTGTGTGTGTGTGTGTGTGTGTGTGTGTGTGTGTGTGTGTGTGTGTGTGTGTGTGTGTGTGTGTGTGTGTGTGTGTGTGTGTGTGTGTGTGTGTGTGTGTGTGTGTGTGTGTGTGTGTGTGTGTGTGTGTGTGTGTGTGTGTGTGTGTGTGTGTGTGTGTGTGTGTGTGTGTGTGTGTGTGTGTGTGTGTGTGTGTGTGTGTGTGTGTGTGTGTGTGTGTGGTGTGTGTGTGTGTGTGTGTGTGTGTGTGTGTGTGTGTGTGTGTGTGTGTGTGTGTGTGTGTGTGTGTGTGTGTGTGTGTGTGTGTGTGTGTGTGTGTGTGTGTGTGTGTGTGTGTGTGTGTGTGTGTGTGTGTGTGTGTGTGTGTGAAGGGAGCCAACAGTCACCGAAACCAAGGTGCATAGGGGAATGTTTTTTTTTATGTGTTGTGTTTATCAGTGGGATATTATAGTACTTAGATTAATAAATCGCTTAAAGAAAATTACTTATAAAGCAGCAGAAAAAAAACCATGCCGCCGGTGGGATCCGAACCCACGACCTCCGAATATCGCGTCCGGTGCTTTCACCAACTGAGCTACGGCGACGGCCGTCCCATCTGCTGCTCTCGTGGTATTTATGTTCATTGGGTGTAAGCGAACCTTGAGAGTGTTCACCAGCGCCACCCTCGACCATAGCGGCGGACGTAGCACGTACTGTAATACCGCGAGCGTGACGTGGAACGTCATCTAACGGCGAGGGCGGAAACTGTGCGAGAGCCAGAACCGAGACCCTCGTTAAGCTGCTAGCAGATAAAGAAAATGAGGTGCCCATTTCACAAACTTATGGAGGGAGCCAACAGTCACCGAAACCAAGGTGCATAGGGAATGTTTTTTTTTTGTGTTGTGCTTATCAGTGGGATATTATAGTACTTAGATTAATAAATCGCTTAAAAGAAAATTACACATATATATATATATATATATATATATATATATATATATATATATATATATATATATATATATATATATACACGAACCTCGTTATAATGAAATAATGAATATAACGAAGTAATGACGATTCCCTCTCGGGAGATCGGTCAACACGGGCTATAACGAAGCTACGGCTATAACGAAGTAATCGCAGGTCCTCTTGAACTTCGTTATAACGAGGTTCAGTATTACATAGTGCTTTGGGCGCAAAAGTCATGTTTGTAGTCGACATTCAATTTACCAACGGACCTCGTTTCTCCCTTCCAGCAAAAAATGATAAGCCGAAAACTGATGCGTTCCCAGCAGAGCCCTGTTCACAGTCGACATTCAGTCTACCAACGGATCTCGTTTCTGCATTCCAGCAAAAAAGGTAAGCCGAAAACTGATGCGTTCCCACCAGGGAGGGAGAGCGCTCGGCTATTGATCAGGTGTTCCCGGGTTCGAACCCGACCGCGGAGACCGCGTTTCGATGGAGGCGAAACGCTAAATAGAACGCTCTAATATCTGAATAGAGAAAAAAAAGTTATATTTAAGAACAGCTACGGTTATGTGCGCCGACATGTGGTCACATAGTGGGGTATGCGACAGTGTACAAAGTTTTACGTATATCTTAACGAGAACCTCATTCCCTTACCCCTGAGTTTTCTCTACAGAAGGACATTTTCCGGTAGAAATCGGGTTTAACCCGATTCTTAAGAAATGTGTTCGGAGCGCACGAATCGGGTTTTGCCTGAAAACGAAGGGCTCCATGCATAACTGACTCGTTCGAAGGAACTGAATTGGCACACAATCTTCACAAAAAGGGCCTCTGAAATTCACTCTTGCCATTGGCGTCTGTGCCGGATATTGATGCGTCCATTTCAAATGCTATTAACTGCGGTACGTTCGAGGTTACTGATTAATTCAAGGAAAACCGCTTTGCTAGTCAAAACTATACAGGATATACGCCTGCCTTTGCTGAGCCATTTAAGGCATTGGTTATACAGTTGACGTCATTATCGTGCGTAACAGCCACGCAGTGTCTATGTGGTCTATTCTGCTTATACCTCCGCTGCATATTGTTCTGCACAGCCAGATACCACATTGTACGGTCCCGGAAGCCCGCTCGTGGCACCAAGTGACGCAAGAGAGGGTCAAATGACAGTTATCAGCTCGCGGAAACGATTTGCATTAATTACCAGGTGTGACGTCAATTCTAAAGCCACGCTACGAGTCTCATGTGCAAGTAAAATTTCGTGCATCCGCAAGGCCTTTCCGCCCCTGGCGGCTTTGCAGCGAGCATTTCTGGCAATTTCTATCATGCGAACGTCTTTAGTGACGGGACACCGCATACACGCATCTCGCCCGCAAACTCACGACCATCACTGTTGTGTACAACCTCCTCTGCGCACCCACTTGATATTGCCTGGTCCCAGAACCGTACGCGAATGCAAATAGCCCAATGAATGACGCAAACGAATTCAAGAGGCATCCAGGCATCCTTCTTTGCTCGTTAGAGTTTCGCAAAAAAGGTCGTTTATACGGCGTCTATTCTGAGAATGCGCCGTATGGACTGCCGATTGCATAATCTGCTGCACCAAGGTCACAAACTTCGCTAACCAGTGACGACAACTGGCTCGACATCGGTATGTGTCCACGCAAAACGCGGCTTGCTAGGGAAAATTGCGCCGTTGGTTTACGGGCGCTCGGAGTGATGAAAATTCTCTACAGTCGGGGACAAAAGCCGCTGGACCACATGTTCCTCAAACGAAGCCGATAGCTCTGCTATCAGCGGGCGGCTGGGGTACACATTTGTGGAGTTGAAAGAACAAAATTCTGACTTGCCCCTCTACAAGTGTGGTCCCCAGCCTTCGGCTACTAGCATGCAGAGCTACCGGTTTCGTCTGAGGAACATGTGGTCCAGAGACTTTTGTCCTCGACTGTACATACATGAGACTCTTACACAAATTCGACGGTTCCCGATACAGGCGGGTGCTTTTGCTGCGGGCTTCCGCGTCCATAATTTAACCCCTGCGAAAGCGTTCGCGTAACAAACATTCCGTCGAGTGCTCGTATATATAACGAGATGCACAATTTAATCCTTAAATTAAATGTATACCAGCCCCGCCGCGGTGGCTCAGTGGTTAGGGCGCTCGACTACTGATCCGGAGTTCCCGGGTTCGAACCCGACCGCGGCGGCTGCGTTTTTATGGAGGAAAAACGCTAAGGCGCCCGTGTGCTGTGCGATGTCAGTGCACGTTAAGGATCCCCAGGTGGTCGAAATTATTCCGGAGCCCTCCACTACGGACCTATTCGTTCCTATCTTCTTTCACTCCATCCTTTATCCCTTCCCTTACGGCGCGGTTCAGGTGTCCAACGATATATGAGACAGATACTGCGCCATTTCCATTCCATCAAAAACCAATTATAAATGTATACCAGACATGTTGCGAAACTTCTAGCTTTTTTTTTTAATTGAATAGTCACGTGAGTGTATACGGAGGTGCGACGTGTTCAGAAGGCAACACAGGAAGCTTTATACGACCTCAAAACGATGCCGCGTGATGTTAAGCCGCAAATCCATGCGGCGATAGTGGCGATAGCCTCTCATAAAAATTGGGGGGCACTTCAGTTGCGCCTTTAAGGGCATGACGCGAAAGCTTTAATGGGTCCCGTCGGCGGTTCCTCTTGCCGACGAAGACACGAACACTGCCACAATCACAATCCTTATGTGAAATAACACACAGCGACGAAATCGAGCGCCGCTTCGGCCAATTATGGACAGCGAAAGAAGCAAAGGCGAAACTGAGTTGGAAGATGATCGTTATTTATCCCGAACTGCATTAGTCACACACTCGTGATTTCATCGTTGCCCGCTCAAACCCAAACAAAAGGCTTCACCCGATCATTCTTTTTTTTTAAAGCATAGGACGCCTTTAGCTTTCATAATCGATACTTTTCGGGCGCCAGGAATTAACCCCTTGCTGGAATTTGCACCACTATTAAAAAAGAAACTTCACAGCTCATTTCATGCTGATTACAAGTCGAGATGTCAATGAAGGTTCCGTTTGGAGAGCGGAATGTGCAGTGTGAAGTGCATTCTGTACATTCCATTCAGATGCGTTCTCCTGTCGCCGCCACGGTGGCTCAGTGGTTATGGCGCTCGGCTGCTGACCCGAAAGACGCGGGTTCGATCCCGGCCGCGGCGGTGGCATTTCGATGGTGGCGAAACGCTGGAGGCCCGAGTACTGTGCGATGTCGGCGCACGTTAAAGAGCCCCAGGTGGTCGAAATTTCCAGAGCCCTCCACTACGGCGTCCCTCATAGCCTCAGTCGCTTTGAGATGTTAAATCCGATTAAATCAAACCAAACTAAACCAAATTAAAATATGCAGGACGTCACTCCCTACACCGGTACATAGCCGACTGAGGTATACGAGCTCCTATAGATGCCTGCTCCTCGAAATGTCTCCAAAAGCAGTTTTTCCCTCTCATATATCGTTGGACACCTGAACCGCGCCGTAAGGGAAGGGATAAAGGAGGGAGTGAAAGAAGAAAGGAAGAAATAGGTGTCGTAGTGGAGGGCTCCGGAATAATTTCGACCACCTGGGGATCTTTAACGTCAGTGCACGTTAAAGTTTAGTCACTTAAAGTCACTTAAAGTTTAGGCACGAAGTTTAGTCACTTCGCGGCAAAGGCGGCCGCACAGGAAATCAGCTCCAGCGACGGAATAACTGATTTGTCACTATCCCTCTTTCCGCGCTGTGACATGCTTTGACTGTTATCAAATGTCTTTATTGACATCTTTCCGCGACAACGGCACACGCCGCCAACCAATGGTACCGGCGCTCAGCGCTTCCGCTCGCAAAACTGCGCCGACTTGGAACTTTAACAGTGCAACTTATCAAATCGCACGGCGGATGAGAGGCACCGTACGGTACGAGGGGTACAGTCTTTGTCAGAAGTATGCAGCCTGTGGGACTGCCCGGCGCTGAAGCCGACGAGAATTCGGCACCTGGCGGCAGTGGGACTCTCACCGGAAAATCCGGATTCATATATTGCATGGACACAGGGTCCATATCATCGTTCACTTCTTGATTTCATCAAATCAGCCCACCTTTTTTCATTTATTTCAGCATCTTACTCATCTCTCACTTCATAGTTTTTATACCCTAAGGCAATAAACATCGCTTCAAAAAAAAAAAGTATGCAGCCCAAGGGGTCTGCTTCTGAGCCATTCAGCGCGGGCCATATTGCATAGCCAGGGACCCTAATCTCACGAAGGCAAGAGGAACTTCCGTTCTCAACCCTCCCAAGCTTAGGACTTAAAAAGTAAACCAAGGCTTAGAAGTAAACCCATTGGGCTGCATATTTTTGACAAATACTAAGTTACACAAACGGAAACTTCCAAGGGCAGGCCGCAGCCTCATCCGCGGGCGGCGATTGGTGCACGGTTTCGATACAGGCGTGGGACGACTTTCGAGACAGCGGCATCAGGTCGTATAGATAGCACGCGATACGATATCCGTGGCGGAGACCGGCAGCGCTGGCTCAGTCGGTCCCAGTGCAGCGCGGGCGAGAGGAGACCCCGCGCGGTCGATTGCACGGGCGGAGGGCCATGCTTGAATCGCGCCCGCCCGAAGGAGAGAGGAGCTAGAACGGAGCGGCCAACACCCTCGCCATCACGGATAGGCGCGCGACGCCAGCTGCCACAACGGAGCTGAGGGGCGCGCCTCTGCACAGTACGACGCTCGCTCCGTGGTTCTGGTGGTTTTATTCGGAAGTGAAAAAGAAAAAAAGGGACTTCCCCTTTGCGGAAGAGAATGCGGAGGGGGAGTGCAGCCGCAGACATTGAACAACGGCCCGTAGAATTAAAATGGATGATGTGGAGGGATAGGTGGAATAAGAGAGAGTATACAGGAGGATAGAGAAGAGAATCGGAGGCGTTTATTTTTCCCTACTGCATGCAGGAAAGCACTCGCCCACGCAAAAGCAAAAGTAGGCAACTGCACGCACACAAGGGTCCTAGCTGTCCCTGTGCTGCACAGGCAAGTTCGCTGTAAAAATGAATAGATTATTAATTACACGCTGTTTCACCAATGGTGAAGGGAAATTTTTCAACGTAGGCTTTTTGAGGCATAAAGATGGCCTCTGCGGCACTGTAGTACCAGTCCGCTGCTAGAGCGGTGAACTAGTGTCTGGCAACGGACCGGCCTGAGTGGATCGGAAGGGTACACGTGAGAGCGAAGAGGCCCTGTAATGTTAGGCACGACGAAGGTCGTGTTTCATACACTAACACTATATCACAGATTCAGGTGGTTCGGACGACCTATGATGAAGGAGACAGCGCATTCAGTAAGTTTCTGCTACCAGGACATTCTGCCTATTCAATGAATGAATGAATGAATGAATGAATGAATGAAGGAAGGAAGGAAGGAAGGAAGGAAGGAAGGAAGGAAGGAAGGAAGGAAGGAAGGAAGGAAGGAAGGAAGGAAGGAAGGAGGCGAGGCCAGTGGTTGGGAAAATGCGTCAGGGGCATGAGATTGGCGGGGACCTTGCTCGTGCTTCTCGAGTATGAAGAAGGCACGCTACCTACGGCATGCCGTACAGTGAAGCCAGAAGCTCCGTAGCCACGCCTCGCACACTACTCAATCGGCGACAGTCTCGTCGTCGTTCTTCTTTTCCCCGCTAATCAGTCCCGCTCTCTGTCTACCGCACATCCCTCATCCGCCGTGGCGCATGGAGCGTAGTGTGTAGCGTAGCAGTGCGTACCGTGGCGTCGCGCGACAGCGCTATCGGAACATGCCTGAGCGCCGTCACAGCTGGCGGGCTGCCTTTCGTCTCGCCGACTCGGCTCCGAGTGTTTGTGACTGGGACGCGGGAGGAGGGACGTCTCCCCCTGTCATGTGGGCCAGCGCAGGACGGATGCGTCTCGCCGTCCCTCATTGTCTCGCGCGGGCTCCCGCAAGGCAGCCAGGCGAGCAGCCCGGCGCCCGTGCGTAAGCGCTTAGCGCCGAGAGCGCGCAGCTGTGCCGGCGTGGCACCGCAGCAAAAAAACAGTGCTGTGCCCGAAAGCAACCACTGCTCCGTGCGGGATCACCCCGCCCACTGCATGACGGTCGGCGAGGATGGCTCTCGAGTCCCGGATAGTTTTAACGCCCTCAGTACCGAAGTCCTCCCTCCTTCGAGCTATTGTACGCCGGAAGTTTGCGCACACTGCTCCTCTACATGCCCATTAATAATAATAATTGGTTTTGGGGGAAAGGAAATGGCGCAGTATCTGTCTCATATCTTTGGACACCTGAACCGCGCCGTAAGGGAAGGAATAAAGGAGGGAGTGAAAGAAGAAAGGAAGAAATAGGTGCCCTAGTGGAGGGCTCCGGACTAATTTCGACCACCTGGGGATCTTTAGCGTTCGATACTTCAAACTGACGTCGGTAAGGGGGGAGCGGCGGGGGGGGGGGGGGGGGGGGGGGGAGGGCGTTACTCAGAAGTAATGATTTATAATTGTATGCATTTCAAAAAGCTCTTAGTAAAAATAATACAGGTTTACGTGGTAACAACCACATGAGCAGGTGCTACTACTCAAAGAAGGCGGCGGCTGAAACTAGCTCCGTTAGCATGCTCTAGGAACTACTCTTTAAAAAAAGCTAGTGAAAATTAAGTAATCACAGCAGTGACTAACCGTTTACAGCCACACGGGTGACAATGCGGTAATTACTTGGCAAGGTGGTCGCGTTGGTCACCGTTACGAGCTCTTATCTCATTTATCCGGGCGATTCAGTTTCGAATATTGCGACTTTATTTGTGAATAAACGCGAGTCAATTGTTCAATTCTTTATGAGCAAAACAGCACTCTCCGTTGCGTACGTTAATTTTATGCAAAAATGGCTTTTGAGAGATCCCAATTAGCAAGCAAACTAAGTATGGCGAATAATACGTAAATTAAAGGATAATTACCACCCTCCTTCTGTTCTCAATAATTGTTTCATTTATTCATTTATGAGCCTTACTATATACCTGAGTTTATACGTTGTATGCTCACCCACACTCACAGCGATTGACCAGCCGAAACGCCAGTTCGTAGGGCGTCAAAATTGTCATTTTCCGTGCCGACGGCTCCCTCGTACGTATTGGTATCTATACTGCAGCTTCGGTGGGCCCGGTACGGATGCGTCCGGTACGACTTAAACCTATAGTAAGTCATAGCACAGCCTTCAATGCCACTCATCACGAAAAAAAATGCTGTCGTGGCGATGGTATTTGATGTGACTGACGACCCTGGAAAATAACGTGGACGAAAACGGATAACGCAGGCAGGCACACATAGTGTTCGCGCACGGTTGTCGTCAGTGCCCAGGTGCGCCAGCAGAAACAAACGCAGCTTCTCCATCGCCTGCGTGTGGGAACAGCCGGCGGCTCGCCATTGGAGGCCCGGATCCTCTTACAGGATCCGGGCTCCTGCCACCAGCGAACGAGAAAAACAAACAATAACAAAAAGACATTGCAAGTCCCGCAGCCATTTCCGGTACACCGCGAGAAGGTGAGAAAGCGGTGCACACCACCACGGACGGTATACGGCATAATCCGAGCTCCCTTCCTTTTCTCTGGACACGTGAGCGTCCGCCTCGACGTGACAGCAGAAGCGCTGCTGACGCGACTGGTGAGAATCGGCCCGCCGCCGTCTGCCTCAAACTGTCCAACAACGTGTGCCGGCGTAAAAAAAACAAAAAAAAACAGAACGCTAAGCGCAGGTATTCAGAATGACGCCGTTGTGCCTTCGACAGCAATGCTGCTGGAGACAGACCAAACCAACGAAAGGCACTTGCTGCCAGCTTAGCTGCAGGGTTGTAGCGGCTCCCACTCGTTTCATTTGCGCGTAACTATACAAGAGTGCTGGTATAGTCTCACAGCCAATCTAAGACGGGGAAAATGAGGAAGACTCTTGGCACCGTTCCTGCTGTATAGAGGAAGCAAGGAAGTTTGGCAGAAAAGGGATATTTAGGATAAACTGCCACCAGTGCTACTTGGGGAGAAAGAACCTAGAGTTACTACATACTATTGAGCCAGTTAAGTATACGAGTATATTTATAGTTATAGTTAGTATAACTTATGGTTAAGTGCACTACAAAGCCAGTTGCTATCGCTATAGACCCGGATCAGGCTAGCGGTCAGGGGTAGTTGGTTAATTTTGCTTCGAGTGAAAAGGAGCGTAAAAAAAAAAAAACAGGACGGTGGGAAAGGCGATTAAACAGCCGCTGACAATTTGTACCATCTTTGTTTGTTGCGAGTATGTAGACCCACTGCAACCTGGTAGATTAAACGTGCAGCAGAGACAAGTTTGGCCCTCGAAATTATGACTATCGAGCTGGAATATCGCAACAAAATAAAAGCTACCTTGGCTAGGCAACGCTGTGCCTTCGCAAATAGCTGTCTCGAATTTGCAGGATTTGTTTAGCAATATATTGTGCCACTAAAAAGAACTGCACCCCACCTGAAATTGAACCCACTATTAACTAACAGTTCTTATGAAGTCATGAAGGGCTGAATAAAAGTGGGTCTGTTTTGTTCTTATTAGGCCGCGAGTGCCCCTCTCAACAGTGAAGATGTTGAAGATGAATCCTTTTCGGCTGCCCTGCTGGCCCTCCCCCGCAGGGACAGCACGCCATCGAGCTGGGAGGACTGGGAGGTCCCGCTCAAGTCTGCAGACCCGACATCGCAGCTTGCTGCGCTGACTCGGGCTGATGTCCCGACATGACCTACTTGATGCAGTGCGGGACCGCGCAGTGGCCCAGGGACCCAGCATGGTCTAAAACTCACTTGCAGAAATAAGTTTTTCTGTCCATCCGTCCGTCTGTCTGTCTGGTCTGTCATCGCTGCTCATTTCGATATCATGAGAAGGGAACTGAAAAGACTTTTACTCCCTACTATTACTAAGAACCTAGTGAATAATATGAGCAGCATTAGGACCGATTTTTTTTCTTTTTTAAGAGCGCAGATCGTCGTCGACTATTCAAGGGAAACACTTTCTGAGAGAATCTTTCACAACACACCTCACTGCTGAAATGTACTCGTGCCTGCTGCTCAAGTAATCAAACTTTGGTCACCCAGCTCTCATGCAACTTTACAAATTAGGTATGAGACCTTATTAGACCGTTCATCCACGAGACAAGTAACGAAAGGCGCATACCGAACGGCAGAGACACCGGCAGTTGTCATGAGTCTTCCTTTCAGTAGACATACGCAGCGGGGCGATACAGCCAGCCACATTACGTTGCGCCGCCTGCTAAACGTCACGGGCTCAGCCGAAGGCACACAGACGTTGCACGGAGAACCTTCCGTACTTTCGACTGCGAGTCGGCGACTAGAAACACCAGAACTGTTTGTTGTTGTAACTGCAGCGCTTCATAATATACACTTTAATTCATTTTACAGAGCCAGTCGTGAGACCGCCGCGAACGTGAGCTGAATAAGAGCTGGTTCCGCCAACATCGTGACTGGGCATCATGTTCCCGCTCGCTGTCGAGGACACACAGAGCACGCGGAGGCGACAAAGTCCTTGCTGTTGTGCAAACAAAGCTTTTCGCGTTTGAGCCGCTGTGGGCTGCGAAGATGACTCCGGCTGGCTCAGAACGCATAACGGGAAGGACGCCAGTTCTCGGGAGCAATTTGGTGCTGTTATCTTATAAAGCGCAGACAGCGCATGCAGGCTTCACAACTTGGAAGTCACAGCCAGCCAGCGCTTCAATAGATTTTCCAAAACTGCTTAAGCCTGAGACTGCTTTAAGAGTGCTTTGGTAAGTGAGCCTACCTAACAGTTAATATCACCAGTTTTATTTTGTTTTTGTTTTTAGTTCGATAGCATTCGAAGTGTCGCCGCACAAAAACTCCGCCGATGACCGAGATGAAATTCACTGATTGGTCGAGAGAGGCCACTTGACCTTGAGGCATCATGACAACCTGCTTTGATGGGCCACACTGATTGCTCGAGTGAGGTCACGTGACCTTGTGACGTCATCACAACTTGCCAACCGTGGAAGATGCCAACCACCTGGCCCTCAGATTATGAGCAATCTGCCCGAATGTGAAAGCTGCTAGAAATGTGAAATATAATACTATATCGCGTTCCTCTCTTAAGGTGTCTTAAGCGTCCCCATAATTTTTTTTTTCGTTTTACATACTGCCGCCTCAGGAAAGGCGGGAGGTGAACGGTGGTTCTGGTTGTGGAGCTCTTAATATCGCGTTTATAAAGTACCTCCCTGGAAGCTCTCTTAGCCTACATTCGACAGATCCTGCAGTTAATCAGCAGCAGCAACAGCAACGGCAGCAAACCACCAGCGTTACGATGAACTGCAGTAATCGGCGTCCAAATCGCGACAGACGAGCATCTGCCCAAACAGCGCAGCTCGGATAATCCAATTCTCGGCAAATGTGGCGCCTTCGCCTTTCGCTGTGCGCGCGTGGTCGTCATTTTCGATCCGCCAGCGCGCAATGAATTTTCGTCCGCGCAACGGTGGCTCAGCCTCATCCGTCCGCATCCGTTTTCCGCGGCGGCCACAACTAGCCGCAGAACAATCCTCCCTGTCAGGCGGTTCGTCACGCCAGAGAGCGAACACGCGGTGAAGCGTGCTCGTTAAACGAGCGTGACAGCGAGTTAGGTCAACTGTTAGCCACGCTGATATTCGAATCCGGTTAGGCCTGACAGCATGCTGAGTGACGCAAATTTCATTCCAAAGCGGCGGCAAGTTCGATGTATGCCAACTAACTGTTAACGTCGCCGCTGCGATGTGTACGGTGGTAGGCACGTAGCCAGAACTTTTTTTTTCGGGAGGGGCCCCAAGAAAACTTTTCTGCACAAGAGGGGGAGGGGCGGGGGGGGGTGGGCAGGGTCTTAGCGGTGCATGCTCAAAAAGAAATTTATAATAGAGCTGGTGGAAAGGGGAGGGTGGGCGAGCCCTCCCCCTCCTCTTTGATACGTGCCTGCACGGTGGAATATATCGTCGAATGGAGCCAACATAAAGGCACTGAAGGATGTTTTTGCTCCACCGGTGCTATATACATACACAGGAGAGGAATGGGCTAGCTCAACAGTCGTTCAGCCGACTAAATAAATATAACTGTATTTTAAAGAAATAGATTGTCGATGATAAACGGGAGCAGAATGCCACTGGAAACGACTTCAGTTCTTCTAATTTTTTTTTTGTCATAAATTGACGAACGTCACGAAACCTCGAAATTTTGAAATTTTCATTTCATAATTCTGCGGCTCTTTGACAAAGACAAAATATCACAATTCAACAAAGTAAGCACTTTGAGTGAGAACACAAGAAGCATCCTGCTACGCTGCTAGGCTGCTATGCTGGTGAACGTAAGATGGCTTGGGGATTCTAAGAATTGTTTACACTTGTTCTTACCGCAAAATAACTTAGAATACATCATGGGCGCTTCATTCCTATTGGCACGGAGAGTGCGGCATGTTTCAAAGTAACGGTTCTTCGACTGCTATACGTAGTTACTTCAAGCAAAACGCGCAAGGATGAAAAAATCGTGCTCTCAAACGTTTGCGTATAAATATGGAAACGCTTGTAGCCTGAGCATGCACTATATTTACAACGTTTGTTTATTCAGACACACGATGTCTTTCCGTGGATTCTTGAAAGCACGTTTCTCGATAATCCTTGGGTATACTACAGCCGGATGCAACTCAAGAACGAAGCGGCTCTTCCCCGTCAAATGACCGGTTTCCAGCCAATGGCGCCGGCCGATCCTCTTGAACCTGTTACCGTGACAATGCAGGGAGAGGACTATCTCCTTTCATGCGTCACTCGCTGCATTGTTACGCTGGCAGGTTCATGAGAATCGGCCGACGCCATTGGCTGGAAAGGGGTCCTTTGATGGGGAAGAGCCGCTTCGTTCTGGAGTTGTATCCGACTATAATACATGCCGGCCTAAACTAGGCGATGTAAGCGATGAGAAGAATTCACAGAAATGTTCAGCTCGGCCCCCATCGTGGTTGTCACTCAACACATTAGAAGCATTCACTCAGTACTTACGCAAGTACTTACTCAAGCAGTCATTCAGCACTTTGTGTACACATATCATAAAGATAAAAGCGAAATCAAGAGTCCATTTGTGTCGACTACAAATCTGACGAGTGCGTTTCGGTAAAACAATGGCGCGCGATAAGGAATAAGTGCCCTTCACAACGGTTTTGTCATCAAACCCATTTCAGGTCAAACGCCGTAGCTGTAATCGGTTTTTCCCCGAGTGCCGTAAAGATTTATGGCGCTATATATGGCGCCTCTTACAAATCACCTTTAGTGCGCATTCGGTGATCCGTTATACAAAAGAAAACACGGCTGCTTCTCGCAAACTATCCGAAGAACGCCGGAATCTTGGTGTTCCTTTCCGAACAATACAGCTCTGGTTGCATACGCGCTCCAGACCTGGTGGTTGCGCGAAACACACTTGCGCTCGTCCCGTACCCTGTCTGGTGTGTTTCGCGCAACCACCAGGTCTGAAGTGCTGCACCAACTAGCCCGACAAAAACGTTCTACATTGGCATACGTGCCCCACATATACTACGCTCCATCCGTGTGACGATGCCACAACTGCCGTGCTTGCTTGCTTAACCTTTCAGGCAATCAACAGCACCGTCTTTTTTTTTGGGTTCCGCAACCTCTACTCACGGTTATCGCTAAAGGAATATGCGGCACTTATTACAAAATACCCTTGTAGATGCATCTCTTTTTCCTGTAGGTGTTACAACTTACAAGCTTACAAGCCAAAGAGCGCCATCACACAACGGTGTATTCGCCTACTCAATGCAAGGTCAAAGACCCATTTCCCAAGCATTTCACCCCAAAGAAGCCGAGCACCACACCAGGGGGAAGCTTGCACCGATCGTATATCCGGTGGGTACCCAGCGGCAAAGGGGATCGAACCCCGCACCTCCTGCTTGGAAGCAAACAGTGTTTTTTTACATCAAAGTTAGGAAAGTGCGCGCAGAAAATGTTGTGAATGAGAAGATGACCCGTCTTCCGACATCTTTTTTTTTTCGTGCATAAATCAAGAAGTCGGATATTTGCGAACCAAATTATTCTTCTCCAAGTGTTTTTATCCAGAGTCGGTCCGCTAACAAGTTTGCGGAAAACGAGGGGTGAGAGGAGGGAAGATTATCGTTTCAAGCGCCCTCTTTTGTCAGCATTTTGACCATTGTTAAAACAGTGCATGTTTGCAAACAAAAACAAAAAAAGCGTGGTGCAGTGTACGCCCGGTCCTGTGTCCCCTCTCGTTTCCGTCCAAGTTGTAATTGACGTATGCCAATGTGAAATCAGTGCTTGAGTCGGCCTTTGCTGTATTTGCACGGGAGACTTTCTCCGGACGTCTTTGTACTCAACGGCCGCGAACAAATGACTCCGCGATGAAAACTGAAAACTGCCCAAAAAGGACGACGAACAGTTCTCACCGCAGCCAGGTACCTTTCATATCGCGGTGACCGAAAATACAAAGTTGTTTCTTGTGCAGTCGTGTCGCATTAGGATACCTTTTCTCGAGTCCTAAAAACTAACGCAGTAACGAAACCACCCTTCCGCCTCCAGCGTCTCCATCATACGGAGAAGCCACTAGCTTCGAAATCGCCACGTGAAAAAGCCTTTTAGTCACATTTATAGGTTTTCTTGCTTTTATTTACTGCCAAGCAAAAATTTCCAACACTCTTCCCGACAGCGGCTGCTGCGTTTTTATGGAGGCAAAAGGCTAAGGCGCCCGTACCCGGGTTCGAACCCGACCGCGGCGCGGCTGCGATTTGATGGTGGCGGAACGCTAAGACGCCCGTGTGCTCTGCGATGTCAGTGAACGTTAAAGATCCCCAGGTGGTCGAAATTATTCCGGAGCCCTCCACTACGGTACCTCTTCCTTCCTTTCTTCTTTCACTCCCTCCTTTATCCCTTCCCTTACGGCGCGGTTCAGGTGTCCAACGATATATGAGACAGATACTGCGCCATTTCCTTTCCCCAAAAACCAATTATTATTATTATTCTGTAAAGCCAATGCGCCTTGCAAGTATTTATAACGTAACAATCGCGTCTACGTCACCCCGTTTCAAATTCGAATGCCCCGCCGCGGTGGCTCAGTGGTTAGGGCGCTCGACTACTGATCCGGAGTTCCCGGGTTCGAACCCGACCGCGGCGGCTGCGTTTTTATGGAGGAAAAACGCTAAGGCGCCCGTGTGCTGTGCGATGTCAGTGCACGTTAAAGATCCCCAGGTGGTCGAAATTATTCCGGAGCCCTCCACTACGGCACCTCTCTCTTCCTTTCTTCTTTCATTCCCTCCTTTACCCTTCCCTTACGGCGCGGTTCAGGTATCCAACGATATATGAGACAGATACTGCGCCATTTCCTTTCCCCCCAAAACCAATTATTATTATTAACTCTCTGAATAATTTTGAATTCCGCATCATTCCGGATAAGGTGGTGCGGACCGACGCTCTCAATGTCGCGGCAATGCATTCGCCCGCATGAATCCTCCTCGACTGCGCCAATAACGTAACGTCAAGCAGCATTACGTAACATGCCGTCGTCCTCCTCCGTTCCAAGCCGTTACTCTTCAACGGCCGTTATTCTTTGTCGGCTCGTTGCACATAATAATAAACAACAAAAAAAAAGGAGACCGCGGTCCGGCTCACCCGAAGGTCGCGGCTTCCGTGAGCTCTTGCCCTTGTCCGAATTGGAGGCCTTCCGGATCCCTGCGGCGACTATTCGCGGCTGCCCATCTCCGGCGCCCATGGTGCGGATACTTTGCCGTTCGAGTGGCAGCGCGTATGTTAACGGGACGAAAAAGCGGTGTTGCGCTGCACTGCCACCTGAGCGTTGCCGGACGAAAGACGCTCATCCGCTCGAGGCGTCAGGGTTACAATGAGCCATCTAAACAACGAACCGGGGTGTATATATAAAGCCGCAGCGATCTTGATCAGACAACACCACCTGACCGGAGTCACTAGGCGCGCGGTCACTAGGCGCGCGTCATTTCGCGCAAAGCGCTCGAGAAGCGCACATTCGCCTCTCAGTGGGCCTCGCGTGTACTGCGTCATGAGACTAGTTTTCGCCGCGTGTAGCGTCACACCTCCTCTCTCAAAAGTGATCGCGAAGCGGTCGCCTCTCACTCTCCCCCTCCTTTCAAACCTTTCTCACCCGGGGGAGGGAGGGGAGGGGGGACTTTTTTTTTCTCCCGCTCCGTAAATCCCTCGACAGTGGTTTGCATGCATGCGCAGGGGAGATCACCTTACCCTCCAAATAGCCGAGATGCTTTACCCGAAATAGAGCTCTGAAGGAGCAGGGCGCAGAGAAAGAAAAGAGATCGATAACGTGCCCTCCTTCTTGATTTAAGTAACCGTAAGGATAAAAATTGTGCCGAAAAAGACGCAGGTTAAGGGAGGGCGCGAATTTTAAAATGGTTTTCGAAGATTGACTGTAAAGTAGTCGTAACAAAAAAGTACAGCCATAAAATTTCCTGTCAATCTCCGAAATGCATGTAGCTTGCATTAGAGTTCAAAACTGGATTAAAAGTTTTGTTTAGTGTTTTTTTATTTAACCTTTTTCTTAAAATGGACCGGGTGCACAACCATGAAATTCTGTGTGAGAGTAGTAACAGTTTTGTTACACCGACAGGACAAAAATGATGGGCTTATTAATTTCATTACATTAGTCAGTTACATTGACTAATTGTATTGAATCGCATTGCAATTACGCCAGTCAAGATACATAACGAAATGCACCGCAATGCATCAAATGCACCAAGAGTTGTACGCACACAAAAAAAGAAAAAATCTAAAAGTAGCAGTAAGGAACGTAAAAGATAGATACCTGCTGACCTAACCCAATAGAGCACAACACAGCGTCTTCGTAAGCAGCGGGGTGGGGTGCCACATCCCCGTCAGCTGCCTGCGTCGCGAATGTGAAGTTTAATAAACAAAGCCAAAGCGAGGAAGAAGACATTGCATTCATTAAAAATATTAACAGGTCTCAAAACACGCACGCACGCACACACACGCACACACACGCACGCACAAAACGCATCGCCATGCGCTGTGCACTGGCTGCAGACGCTGCTGAAAGTTGTCCGACATCTCACATCGTTGGAGACTATTTGAGGTTTTTCTACTCTGATTTTCCTAAAGCATACCTGGGAACAACCAGACTCGTATAACTTGTCTCCCTGCTTTCGCGACGTTGTAACGGGTAACGGATAAGAGTAAAAGCAAACTTCCACTTAGATCCGGGAGCTCTGCCCGCACAGCACGTGACTCAAGATCAAGAAACCGACGAAAGCAAAAAAACCGCAATCTCTTCTGCCCTTTCCTTAACAGACGTTTACCTATGCGTACAATGCGCAACCTCCCTGCGATATGTACGCCTTTGTTCAAGCGTGCTCACATGAACATGCGGTATACTCAAAGCGCGGCCAGCACGAATATTTCTCTTTGCCCCACACTACTTCGTCACACTGTACTTACAACCCAAACCGCTAAACTATACCACCACCATAGTTTCCGTGAAACGATAGCTGCCACGCCATGTGATACTGCTCAGTGTGTGTAAGCTGACTAGCCTGGTGCTGTGTCAAGTGACGGAGACGCGTTTTGGGTCCTCGCGCTAACAGTTAGAGAGAGGCGCTCGTGATTAAAATAGCGCGAAGGACACGACGCTGTTCTCGCCGAAAACGCAGCCTTCATAAGCTAGAAAATTCCAAAACATGAAATATAAGTGTCGCTACCACAGGCCGTTTAGCAAGCATACTGCAGTGCATCTAGTGTGTCTTATTTGGGGCACGGATCATTGAGGCTAGCCTACATCGTCATTCAGTTCAGATCTGTGATCACGGAGTCATTTTCAATCATGAAGTCACGAGCTTGAATCGAGTGGCGGAGCCAGAAAGACAGTCGATTTTTGCTGAGAGCGAAAACTGGACGGAGTTTACCTACGCGTCAATTCGAGACGTGCATGGGTTGTCTTTTTATTGCGATATCATCAGGAGTGCAATAAAGCCGAAGTCTTACACAGGCGCCAACGCCACCTGTCTCCTGCCAACCGTGGCAGGTGAAGAGGAGGAAATCCCCTTCACTAGTAAGGAGACGAGGGGGAGGCCGAACAAATAATGACTCGGCAAAAATGGGTAAAAGAAGCTTTTACAAGTAGAAATGGGATAAGAAGCAGACATCAAGCTCGCTGATTACCACTGACAAAAAAAGAAAAATAAGCAGTTAACGTTGCGCGCTCGTGGTGTCTCCTTCTTTTGCGTCCTGTCCTTGGTGCTGTACTAATCATGAACGTTAACCAACAAGCTCAATAGGCTACACTTTTGCAATCAGAGGCGCCGTTTGACGCCAGCGCCGGAATTCCCCGCTGATGTTACACAACGCCACCATAAGGCAACACGGATTACCCATGCATACTAAGAAGGTATGAAAATATGCAAACACCTCTTTACAGCCCGCAACGATGACGACACAGTGCGAAAACGCCTCGGCCTATTCTAGGAGCCTTTATTAAATCTGAAATATTGCGTGAATTTATTTAAACGAAGAAATGCGTTCAACGCATTAAAAAAGAAACCGCTGCAGGTTATTTCATTTGTGGACCAAGTATTCATTAGCATCTAGATTAGCGCAATCATTCGGCTACAGGGAATAGCTGCTTTCTCAGATGCTTCACGCCATCTCTGCGTCCGCAGTTCGAGGCAACATTTTCCTGTTAGGCCCCAATATCACCTAGATATATAATAAAAGAAAACTGGGGGGCAATCAATTGGATAGATGCGTAGGAAATACGGTTGCATTTCTTTTTTTTTACCCGTCAATCTATTCCAATTCTGACTGTAGCCGCCGCGGTGGCTCAGTGGCTATGGCGCTCGGCTGCTGACCCGAGAGGCGCGGGTTCAATCCTGGCCTCGGTGGTCGTATTTCGATGGAGGCGAAATGTTACAGGCCCGCGTGTTATGCGATTTCAGTGCACTTTGAAGAATTCCAGGTAGTCGAAATTATCCGGAGCCCTCCACTATGACGTCCCTCATAGCCTTAGTCGCTTTGTATAGTAAAACCCATAAAACTAAACCAAACCAATTCTGATTGTATTCCGATGCTATTCCAATTCCGATTCTACTCTCATCCCATTTCTACTTGTAAAAGCTTATTTTACCCATTTTTGCCGAGTCATTCTTAGTCCGGCCTCCCCCTCGTCTCCTTAGTAGTTCAGGGATTTCCTTTTCTTCACTTGCCACGGTTGGCAGGTGACAGGTGGTGCTGGCGCCTGTGTAGGACTTCGGCTTTATTGCACTCCTGACGATATCGCAATAAAAAGACAGCCCATGCATGTCTGGAAGGGACGCTGAGGTAAGCTCCGTCCAATTTTCGCTCTCAGTAAAAATCGACTGTCTTTCTGGCTGCGTTCATGGTTGTCCGGCTGCAAAAGGGGAGATTATTGCCGAGAAAGTTACATTTGAAAATTTCCCCACCACTCGATTCAAGCTCGTGACGTCAGGATCGAAAATGACTCCGTGCTCACAGCTTTAAACCGAACGACGATGTAGGCTAGCCTCAAGGATCCGTGCAAGAAATATGAGACACTAGATGCAACGCAATATGCTTGCTAAACGGCCTGTGGTGGCGACGCTTATATTTCATGTTTTGGAATTTTCTAGCTTATGAAGGCTGCGTATTCAGCGAAAGCAGCGTCTTTGTCATTAGAAGGCGCTAATCCAGCGCTACAGGCCCACTTCAATTTGTATTCAGGGTTGCTTTAGACGTGTGCATGTTGTATATATGGCCACATATAGTATAACGCACTCTGTATATATATACATGGCCCGCATATGGCTAAGTACGAGGATAAAGTATAAATTATCCATGGTGTACAGGTGAGTTTGAATGAATAGGAATAAGTGATCGAGGAAAAAGATAGCCTTGATAGAATAGAGGATTTTATAAGGAGGTATGTGGGAATGGCATTCTTAGCACCACTTGCAACCTCCGCTACACCTTCGCAACTACGTATTTTAATGCGATAGCATTAAAGGCCCAGTTACGCAGAAAGTCCGTCGTCGGCGCTGTGAGCGATAAATAGGGCGACGTAGGGTAGTCCAAGCAGCAACCCTCGGGGAGCAGCCTAGGTGGGCAACCTAGGTCACATGACCTTGTGAGATCATCATAACCTGCACACTGGATTGGAGAAAAGTAACCACCGTGGCAGGTGGCAGCTAAATTAATGGTTGGTCGCGAGAGTTTGCTCAGAAGAGCAACATGGATCGCACATACAGAGCAACATGGATCGCACATACAGAGCAACATGGATCGCACATACCCTACCGGTGGCTGACATAGAAACTGGCGCATCGCTTAACCGCTGCGCCACTGCACTGGTAGTGGTATGACGACTCCGAGGGACATATGAATGCAAAGTTGAGAATGACCAATTCCGCATATATGGAATAAATTATCTTCTCCGTGATGAAAGGTTCTTGATGATCCGAAGACGCAATAACTTGCACCGGAGTTGCGCCCCGTCCGAGACCGTGATAAGAAGATTTGACGACGTATTGTAGGGAGCGACACTTTATAAGGAATCAAAGAGATTAACTGAAGTTTATGTACATAACTTAAAATATTTACAGCAAGGTACGGCAAAAAAAGATACATGGATCTGGCTAGATAGGCATAGTCGAAGATGTACAGCTCAAGCCATATATCTCAGAACCACCGACTGGACTCCCGGGCTCAGTTTTAAAGCCTCGAGGTCCAGCCCCCACTAGAATCACATCCACGCGTCCACATGATGGGTTTCTTGCTGCATGCAGCACCCCGTTCAACTCTGCAAGTAACTCCCCGCCCAAAACATACATGCAAGCAAAATAGCGTCAAGCCAGCTACACTCACCCCCCCCCCCCCCCCCAACCTTGACAGCGTACGCGAAGGGGGAAAGAGAAACAAACGCCAGGGCACCGTCGAATCTCCCTTTCATCCCGAGTCGCCTACGCAGCGCAATCGCACCCGGCCTTCTCAACGCTAAGGTTAAACGGGCAGCACCGTCTCCATGCGTCCTTCCCGGTAGAGGTCCCTCTTCCCGGCCATTCCGTTTTCCCGAAAACTCCTCATGTCGGTGACCTCTGCCCCAGCGGGTCGGCGCCTGGGAAGGGGTTCCAAAACTTGCCGCTTGTTTCGTCGACAAAACGACCCATACATCGTACCCCGTTACCGCGAGTACATTTCCTTTGTCATATCCGGGCCTGGCCGGCCGAGCCCCTACGCTGCCTCTTGACGCACCCGAGGACATTGCCAATCTGCAAACAAAGTCCGTGCTAAAGCTAACCTGCCGCCGGTGCTCGCGATGCGACGTCGCCACTCAATCCGCTATGAACCAACGGTTTAAAAAAAAAAATATTGCTACACTTTGCTGGAATGAAACTAAAACAATCATGTTACCAAATGCCTACGGAGCAAGCGGGTGTCGTTCATTCCATTCTGGCTGACTTTGTCCGAATTCCACTTTCAAGTTCGGTACACTATATGTGGAGTACGTACCGACGTCACAGTGGCGGCCATTTTGTGGCACATGTAGAATGGCGAAAGACTGCAAGCATATGTAATCGTATTGTCGCCACCTGCTCCGGTCTGTATACTGCTGAAGCTGCACGCTGTACCCCAAAATGGCGTCCGCGAAGTCACACGGATACGTCGGCGAGCTTCACTGCGAAAGTGGCACGCCCTTCGTGTTCTGAAGAACGCAAGCGAAATCGAAAAGTTTAGTGGCAAGAGCGGGCGCGCTTTACGCAATTCGCCCAAGACTGCTGTCCCGCCCTGTACCCGCCATCCCTGTCTAAGCGTTTACGTGCGGACACGGCGCGGCTAAGCCTTGTACAGCAGCATTCCATGTCGGCGCTTTCCTCGCAGCATTTTCCCAGTAAGGTTGCATCCTTTCAGCGATCGCGCGATTCGGTTGGGTTTTTCGTTTGGACGCTCTCGGGCTTTCTGCTCTCTACAACATTCCGCGTGATTCGATCAGCTCAAGAGTTACTGAATAGTAATTCGAAACGTGTCACGTGACTCGTATGGGCGCGCGTTTGGGGCGATCGCCAACAACAATAATAATCGCTAACCTAACGTGAGCAGGGAAACCCTATGCGTGCATGCATGCGCGTACGTGCGCGCATAAAAATATCAGAAACCAAATTAGCTCTGTCGCATTTCGACACATAGAAAGGGGGAGGGGGGATGTGAAGCAGCAACAACGCTACGTGCAGTTCTTCAGCAAGTGCGCGGCACCAACGTCACAACCCGTTCTTTCGTCTGTGAACTGCGTCGAGGTTTCGGTGAAGAAAAATATACATCCCGTCCGGAACGAGTTTTATTCCCGCCTACGCGTCGCCTTCGATAGAATTTCCTTCTCTTTGCGATCCACCGACGCCAATCGAAGACACAAAAAACGAGTCTTGACGTTGACGCCGTGCCCTTGCTGAATCATTAACGCAGCGTTTCGCCTGCCGATCATTCAAATTATGACTCGTTCGCTACCACAGCGCTACCTAAAACAGGGGCGGCCAGTCTTCCGGCGTTAATTCTTCGCCCGCAAACTCATTACGCCCGCACAAACTAATTACGCCCTTTAGGCTATAGCAGTCGAGTGGCGCTACCCACACGCCCAATGTATTCGGAAAGTGCGTACCGTAGCTCTGTGATGCCGTCAGTTATCAATTATTATTATTATTATTATTATTATTATTATTATTATTATTATTATTATTATTATTATTATTATTATTATTATTATTATTATTATTTGCAGCCGAAACTTTCGAACGCGAGTTAAGCCTGGACTCCATGTGCGCGAAAGAGCGAGCGACGCGACAAGGCGACACGGCGACGCTCGCTCCGTCGCTCGCGGGCAACCTCCATGCAAGCGAAGGCGGCAGGCGACGCGAACCCGCGACGTGCGCAGCGGACTCCGTGCTTTGCGCACTCAAGCTTAGAAACACGCCCGTAACCTGTTCTCTATCTTAAAATTTTGTGAGTGGGCCTCATCATCAGGGCCAAAGGAATATTTCCTCTACGGCAGCGGTGTAGCGGCAGTGGAGATAACCAACAGCGTGCTTACGGAGACGAAGTCACATCACGGGTTCACGGGGGAGGTGTGCTTTCGTTTGGTGCCTGTGCACTCCGGCTTAGTAAAAACACTCCCATAAACTGTCAGCGCAATCTGACTGTACGTGAGTAAACTATAATTTACCAGTGAGAATGCGCGCCGCGAGTGTTTCTGCACAGTTGGAGCGCAGCGGCACGGTGGATCGAGCGCCGGTACCCGCGGCTCGACACGCATGCAGTACGCCCGCTCGCGTAGCCCGCTCCAAATGCTGTTAGCCCTCCGCACACAACAAGTAGATTTTTTTTATTTAAATCATGCTGGTCTGCCTCTCAACTACAAAACCAAATATTTTCTCGACGGTGGCGATGACCAAGACGACGGGCGGGTTTCGTGAGATGTACCCGTGAGAAACCGTGGGCAAACCGGAAGCGGCTTTGTGGGGCTCTGATTGGCCAGTCGCGTGGGGGACTTCCGGGCGACGACCGGAATTTTCTGTGGGTCTCGAGCGACACGGCAAGCGACACTTGCATTTTGCTTCTCGCGACGGCGTCGCTCGTCGTTTGCCACCGTCGCCTTCGCGTGAGTTATCGCGTACATGGAGTCCAGGCTTTAGACTCGCGGAAAAAATAACGTCTTCATGGCTAACTGCCAGTTAGCTGTACCTAGAAAACTATCAAGTCGAGACGCATAGCAGGCGAAAAAAATTGGTTGCTTGGTTTTTTTGGGGGGAAAGGAAATGGCGCAGTATTTGTCTCACATATCGGCGGACACCTGAACCGCGCCGGAAGGGAAGGGATAAAGGAGGGAGTGAAAGAAGAAAAAAAAAAAGAGGTGTCCGTAGTGGAACGCTCCGGAATAATTTCGATCGCCTGAGAATCGTTAACGTGCACTGACATCGCAGAGCACACGGGCGTCTTAGCGTTCCGCCACCATCAAATCGCAGCCGCGCCACGGTCGGGTTCGAACCCGGGTACGGGCGCCTTAGCGTTTCGCCTCCATCGAGGAGGAGGAGGATAAACTTTATTTTCGTCGGCCAAGGTAGCAGTTGGTGTGGGGTTATAGCCCCATGAAGTGGCCATGAGCCAGTGGCGATCGGCGACTTCTAGGGCTCTTGTCAAAACCCGGATCTGTGTGTCCGAGTCAGAACTGAGCAATGCGGCCTCCCACTGGTCTGGATTCGAG